>NC_054838.1:44138080-44754330 GCF_018345385.1 Vulpes lagopus
AGGAGGAGACAATGTAAAGAGAGGCATAGAAGCAGTGACTATAATCAACTCTCTCAAGAAGTTTGCTATGCAAGGAAGCAGGGGGTTGAGGCATGAAGAAACACAGGACTGAGCTTTTTTTTTTTTTAATTTACGAGAGAGATGCTGGAGCATGCTTGTGTGCTGATTGAGATGAATTGGTAGAGAGAGAGACAGACCCATAGTGCAGAGGAGAGAAGGGATAATTACAGGAGCAGATTGTAGGGAAGGTGAGAAGGTTGAGATCCAGGGCAAAAGCAGAGCTATCACCTTTGCCAGAAGCAGGGAGCCTTTATCCAAACTAACATGAGGAAAAACAGAATCCCCAGGGCAGGCAGTTTGGAAATTGAGGTATAGGAAGAAAAGGGAGTTCTTTGTTTAGTGTCTGCTTCTCTTTTCTTGGTGAAATATAAGACAAGGTCAAGGGTGGAAGACCACAGGTGCATGAAATTTGAGGAGAGAAGAAAAAATGAGGAACAGTTTTAAAGAATGAAAAATAGCAGATTGTCTACTTCAGTGCCTATTTGAGATTTGTGATCATACAGTATGTGTTTTTGAAAAATCTAGAAACACTCAGAGTAAGTGACAACATGGTTTAATCAGGTTGGGACTTAGGCTGGTTATTGCTACAGAAGGAAGGAGGGCTGGCTGATTGAATAGTGTTTACAAGGGAATGATTATAATAATAGACCATGAACTTTTCATTAGTTACGGAGGGAGGAAGGATGTCACTAGGTTGACTGATTACAGCACCTGTGGATTGGTCATCTTGATGGAGTTAAATAATTTTTGGAGTATTTAGAGGAAGTGAACTATAAATACAAGAGCTGGTAATTAGAAAACAAGGCACTTGAAACTGAGATATCCAAGAACATCACAAGGTTAAGGTCACAATTACGGGTTTGGATAAATGAGGTGGATGAAGGAATAGATCATTGAAGTGAGAAAGCTGAGGGACTGGTTGACCACTGTGATGGATGGACTATGCACGTGGATAATGAAGTTGCAAAAATATGGTGGGATTGGTAGCAAAATAAGAGACAGTCTGCTGTACAGTCATCACAAAGATGGTTATGAATAACAAGGAGGAGCAGTGGGGTGCTCACAGGACCTGGGGATTTTGAAGGTGGGAGAAAATAATCTTGAAGTAACAATGGGAAGAAAGGATTCCATGTGAGAGAGAGAACAATAGCCTATGCTTACGAGAGCCAGGATTCAAGAAAGCCCCAGATGGAAGCATAGCTGCTGGCACTGTCCAACTTCAGAGGCACCATTCACAGAGGAGAGAGTGTGAACAGTACCTTTCTGTGTTGTACGACATGGCCATAGTGCAAAGGGAAAATTTAGAGAAGGTGAAGATGCAGGGGCATTTTCCATTGACAGAGCATGAGTGCCCGAGGACCCAGGGGATGGGGTGAGAGTCAGATCCATGGATAGGCGGAGATGTCAGGGGATGGAGGCCCAGCAGGTTACAGATGCCCTGAAAGGCTTGCACTTCCTGTGCTTTGTAAATAGCTCAACCGCAGATGACCTAGTTCCTAAACCATTTATGCTGTTTAATGCAATTTCCCTGGGCCTCTTTTTTGATAGGATTTTAAATCATGGGACTGGAGACACCTTATCTCCAGAACTGTATTTTCAGCCAGCAACAGCCTGAAATAATTTGTGTGCAGGTGTTTTGGAGGCAGACAATCTCCCCAGAACAGGCAAGGTCAGGCAAATTTGTGTGATTTCTGGCCAATGCATCTCTTCCGCTTGCCTCCAGAAGCATGTAAGAGAGGATCCTATTACTTGGGTATATGCCCAGCTGCCTGTGGGGGCACAGTTGTCCCCAACATTGTTTTCTTGAGTATTTCTCCTATCATGTTCCCTGGGTTTTTCCATGTGAGCTCACCCTGAGCCTACATCCATGAGAAGAGCTTACCCAGTCTGTAACCAAATATATAGAGTGATTTTCCTTTCTTTTCAGACATAGTGACTGGTTTAGTCTCTTAGAGGTTTTTGAATCACCAAAGAGTCCCAGTAAATGATATTTTCCTGCTTGGGAAACCTATGAAAATGAGGTAGGAGTTGTTGAATTGCTAAGCTATGGAGCCCAGAATCCAACGTTCTTCACAATGTGGATGTCATGATACCATATTCCTCCCCCTTTGAAGTACTCAGTAATCACAGCTGCGATCCACAGTTGTTTGTAGGATTCTATAAATAATGCGTGTCTCCAAGCACTTGAATGTAAGCTCCATGAGGGTAGAGACCATGTCTTCCCCTCCCGATCACTACTGTTCCCAGCATCTGGGATATTTGTGGATAATATTTGTGGAATTACGGCAATAATGAATGCCTATGCCTCCTGTTCTCACACCACTGCCTTGCCTAGTAGCTTCTTACACTCTCCTTGGGCTCGGGGCTCTCAGCTTATTTCCTAGCAGCCATCTAGATCTGCCTCACTCAAGGGTATCCTGGGCCCTGAAACACTCAGTCTCCACTGTCTTCTTCTGAAATCACATCAAGCTAACAAGTTCCCCATGCACATTCTGTCGATTCAAAGAAGACCCATCAGTGATAGCATTGAGGCACTAGCTGGTGAAAGAAATCCTATCCTGGGTTCGAATCCTCATTCTAGCATTTAACTAGCTGTGAACTTGGGCAGGTGACTCAGTCACTCTGAGTTTTGTTGATTACAAAATGCTGATAATATTGCCTACTTCATACAGCTATTGGGATGACTAAATGAGAGGAGTGTATTATGCCGGGGGGAGGCATACTCCCAATGGCTGACTGTTCTGATTATTAGAACTGTGATATCTGGCAGTGAATAGCATTTCTGGTAGGCTGAGGCTTCTGGGAAAGGTACTCATAGTCCCAGACAGAGTTCTGCATATCACCGTGCACTATCCTCCTTTCCACTCCTGCCCTTAACTTGATACATTGTTCATGCAACTCCCATCAGGCTCCTCTTAGGTGCCAGGGGTGTCAGGCTTGGTGTGTAAATAAGATGAACCAAATGAGGGCTACTCCTGATCTATGTGCGAGATGGAGTCAGGGATCCATGAGCCTCACGGTGAAAGACTAGATGGGTCCTGAACCAAGAGGGGAGGTGAAGGGGGAAAGGGAGGGAGGAAATGTGTAATGATCACCTACTGTGTGTCAGGCACTGTGCATTGAAATCAATGCTGGATCATTTGATTTTCATGAACACCATACAAGATAGGCAATACTATTCCGATCTTACAAACATGTAGAAAGACAAATGGCACTTAGTACCAGCACTCTGACAGCAATGAAGATGTTATAACAAGTCTTTTTTTTTTTTTTTTTTTTTATTAATTTTTATTTATTTATGATAGTCACAGAGAGACAGAGAGAGAGGCAGAGACATAGGCAGAGGGAGAAGCAGGCTCCATGCACCGGGAGCCCGACGTGGGATTTGATCCCAGGTCTCCAGGATCGCGCCCTGGGCCAAAGGCAGGCGCCAAACCGCTGCGCCACCCAGGGATCCCCCTATAACAAGTCTTCATGGTATATTTTTCTGAATACTGTCCCTGTCCTAACTTCAACTTATTTTCCTACTATGGTAATAATAACAAAACATACACATCTGTCTTTTATGATATGCCAGGTACTATTCTAAGTCTTAGACACAGACATTCATCTGATCTAGCTGAGGTAGATATTATAATTCCCATTCCACAGGTAGGTAAAGAAAGCATAGAAACCTCAAATCACTTGCCAAAATGTGCAGCTAATAAGGAAAGGGAGCAGGGTTGAACTTAATTAAGCCTTGCAATCCAGGCTCTTTTTTTTTTTTTTTAAGATTTTATTTATTTATTCATGGAAGACACAGAGAGAGAGAGAGGCAGAGACACAGGCAGAGGGAGAAGCAGGCTCCATGCAGGGAGCCCGATGTGGGACTCGATCCCAGGTATCCAGGATCACACCCTGGGCTGAAGGTGGCACTAAACCGCTGAGCCACCCTGGCTGCCCGCATTCCAGGCTTTTAATCACTTTATGTTGCCTTTGTTTTCTTTTTGGATGGTTTACTTTTCACTCTTACTTCCTAATTTTTAAAACTCGTTTTTATGTCTCTCTGTGTGTGGTTCTCAAATCTTTTTGTTTAAAGAAAGACACAGGAGTAATAATGCTTACATATATACAGATATAATGGCATTGAAATGTGTTTTTTTTTTCCTTAGTTCCACATAACTAGAGCATGGAGGAAAAGAACAGAAAGAAATTGGGAAAGAATTTCTCATTTTACTTTCCGTCCACTTCCATCTTTACCAAAAGGGTGAGCACAATCACAAACATGCATGCAAATAATGCTCACACAAATTCTCAACCAAACCAGGAGAAACCAAGCACGGAGCTTAGACATGGTATGCTCTGGAGCACTGGCACCATGAATTAACATACATTGTGTTTCCATGGCTCTTTGTTTTCACTTCTTAAATTCATTTGTTTCACCTCTTATGAGCTTGCTGCACATAAGAGTGTGCATGTGTATGTGTGTGTGTGTGTGTGTGTGTGCGTATTTGGGTATGAGTTTTGTTGACTAGACTCCACATTCTCTGAGTTAGGGAATGTCCTAATCCCTTTCTTATTTTGAAACATGCTCTCACTTCAAACACATACCCCTCACACACACCCACACCCACACACACACCCTTCCCACACACGTCCTCTCCCCCCACAGAGAAATTTGAACAACAGAAGCATTTACAGACACTACTGTTTATCCACCCAATAATCCGTTTTACTCCTTGGTTAGTGAGTAATCCCAGACTTTATATTTTGGGTGGCAATGAGCTCAGTTTCAGGGTGGCATTTCCCAGCCTCCCTCACAGCCTTGGTCAATGAGACCAAGTTTGGGAGAGAATTCTAGGAAATCTCAAAAAAAGTGCTGATAAAGTTCTTTCCTTTTTCCTCCTTGCTACCAGTAATGTGAATGTGGCAAATAAGCTTTGGTGATCATCTTGGCCATGCAAGAATTTTGAGGATGAATGCCCTGAGTTATGGTTAAATGAAAACAAAAATAGAAAGAGCTGTCACCCCAGTCCTAGACTGCCTAACTAGCCTGAGATATCTTTAGACTGTCATCTTCTTACCTGACAGTGAAATAAAGTTTTATCTGCCTGAAAGCACTCTCTTCTCTGGTCTCTGGTAGCTAGAAGGCAAACACAAGTCCTTGGTGATAGGGGAGTCAATAGTTAAAATGAATGAAAACAAATCAAATAAAACAAACGATTTCCTAAAAAGAATTTAAATCTTGTACCTTCATCTTCCGGATCAAATAATGAACCCCAAAGATGGTAAGTCGAAAAAAAAAAAAAGAAAAATATCTTATTATACACACAAACACGAAGATAATTAGAACTTCAATGCCCTGCCAGTAGGAAGAAGAAAATCTCCCAGGATGTTCCCAGTCTGAAAGTCCATTTGGCTTTGCTAAGCATTTCCCTCTCCCCAATTCTTCCTTCCTCTTGGGTTTATTAACAGACGCTGTCAGTTTTATATGGCATCTTCGGAAACTCTACCTGCTTTCATCTGGCTGGAGGCCTCCTGGGCTCCCAGCATTTTGGTAAATCACAGAGCAATCCACTCCTCCATCAGCACATACAGGAGAGCTTCGATTTCCCTCATGAAAACCAAGTGCTTTTCAACATAACTGTTATTCATTGAGTGTACCCAGTGCGGAGCCTGAAAACACAACAGTGGCTCAGTGGATGTGCGCATTGTGAAGACATTAGTGTTGAGATTTTCCTGGGAGAGTGTGTTTTCCTCTCTCAGGATTCTGCCTGGTGCATCCTTAATTCCTTGCAGTGTGCACCTGGGAACAGGGAAAGTCAAGGATGCAATAGGAGTGAAGGAATAAAGACACCAATAGTGCAGTGGTGTGCTGACAAGCTTCACAATGACCAGGGGGGTGGGGAAGCATGATCAGTAGTGTTTGCGGGTTTGTGTAGAATCAGTGCATGCAGGGAGCTGACTTAAGCTACCAGTGGTTAAGGAGCTGGCTTGCAAATTTCCTGAGAATTCAACCATTGGGAGCCTTTAGGGGGGACTCCAGCAACCTAGAGCATGGCCATCCTCTCTCTTAACCTTCTCAGCAGCCCTAGCAGGAGGTTTTCACAGAGTCATGTTAAAGGTACTGGAACTCAGTCTCAGAGACACTGAATTAACTGGCTCAACAGTTGCTAACCCAGTTGGCAGTGTGGCTGGGATTTGTACCCAGGTCTGTCTGATTGCACACACTTGGATTCTTAATTCCTACACTGAAAAGCCGTGGATAAAATGAAAGGAAATTAAAAGGAAAAAAAAACAAAAGAAGGAAGGGAATAGTAAGGGGCAGTGTCAAGCTAAGGCCAAGCAAGTTTCTGTGACTTCTCAAGCAGTGTCCTAGAGGGAGGACTGCCAAATGGCACCACCCACAGTGGGTCAAACGTAGGCCCAGTTTTTCAACTATCGAATGTTTTTTACATTTTAAAAGAGTTTTATTTAAAAAAATACATAAAACAAAAAGAATGCATAAAAGAGACCAAATATGGCCCACAAAACTTAAAATATTTACTATCTGGCCTTTTACCCCTGCACTAGGCTGACATTGACTTCTGGGCCTCACCAGCCCAAGGTCAGCTATCTGAGACAAGGAAAGAGAAATGAGACCAGCTTTTGATAAAAACCTCCTACAAAAAAAAAAAAAAAAAAAAAAAAAAAACCTCCTACAGCCAGCACTTGATATGGATTATCTAATTTAATTCTTAAAATGACTCTAAGACATGGTTTTCGCTAGCTGTCCCCATTTTCACAAGAGGGAAAACTAAGGCTCAAAGATGAATCTGCCTTTCTAAATTCACAGCTAGGAAGTGGCAGAGCTTAGACTGGGACTTAGGTGTCTTGGGCTCTAGACCCTCACTTTGCACTGCATAGTGCCTATTCCTCCAGGCTTCAGCCTCCAGATTCTGGGTTCTGAGCCACCAACCAGGAGCTCCTGGCTATAGTAATCTTAGGAACCAAGGGGACAGTAGGGACGTAGAAAAGGAAGTGATTCATTCTGCTAGTGATCCGAGCTCAGGGCTTCAAAGAGGAGGTGACAATGAGCATGAAATGAAGGGACAGTATGAACAATCCCAGGGAAGCATGACAGAACGGGCACTCTGGGGACTGGTAAGTAGTCCTCTGTGCTTAAAACATGGGTTCACCATGGACAGATGGCAGAGCTTTCCCCTGGACAGGCTAGGTTGGAGCCAGATGAGGAAGGGCCAAGTTCTGAACTCTGTATCCTGGTACCCCTCCGGTGCTAGAAGCAAAGGCCCACTAGAGGCAAATAGGAAGGAAAATGGAAAAGAGCCGAGTTATTTGGAATTAAATGAGATTATGTGAAATGTATATTAGACATTTGAAGACACACAGGATATCTAATATATTGAGTAAGATCTGCCACTAACTGAACCACGTTATAACTATGCATTACGTTAGTTATTTTGTATAAAAGACTCAATGAAATAACCAGGCTCTGCCATATGATTAATATTAACCTTCAGTTAATTAACATTAATCCCAGAGAAGAACTTGCTCTCCCTTTCTCCCTCTGTCTCTCACTCTTCTCTCTTTCCTCGCCATGTGAGCACACAGCAAGAAGGCAGCCATTTACAAATCAGGAAGAGAGCTCTCACCAGAACTAGACCATGCTGGCACCCTCATCTTGGACTTCCAGTGATTAGCCCTACGAGAACATACATTTCTATTGTTTGAGCCACATGGTCAAAGTTATTTGTTAGAGCAGCCCAAGCAGACTAAGATAACTTGCTAGAATACAATAACAGAAGGATGGCAATCACTCTGAATATTGAAATCAGAGAGACTTCAACCAAGAAATTAATTGCACAAGTGTTAGAAAAGATGAGAAGCCAGCAGGGGACAGTGAGACAAAGCAGAGACAGTGGAAGTCCCTGCTACCCCAGGATTGCAAGGACAAAGGATAGAAGCCAGCTATGAGAGCCTAGGGGGCTTAGTCACCCACTAAGGGCACTAATCCCTTAGTGAAGTCCCCACCCTATGACCACATCTAATCCAAATCAACCCCCAAAGGCCTCAGTTCCAAATACCATCAATTTGATACCATCAGTTCAATGCATGAATTTCAGAGGATACCCTATTCAGTCCTTAACATAGGTGTTAAGGTGTTTTTCATATTTAATGCTGCTTTGCAGATTAGGCAACTGAGACTAGGAGAGGTCAAGTATCTTTCTCAAAATCCTAGCTAGTAAATTACAAAAGTGTGATTCAAATCCAGGTCTAGCTGACTTTAATGGGGCACTATTAACTATTATAGCAGATTGCTTCACAGTATGTCTGCATAAGGACCCAGTAATCAGATATGTATTTGATGTGCTAACACAATTCAACCAAATTCCTATGACCTGTACTAGCTTGTGGGAAATGGTCTATGCTAATTAAATCATAACATGATTGATGGGATGCTTTAAAATATAGAACGAACATCCATATATCCTTTTACAGTTCACAAAGAGCTTGCCTACCCATTACCTCATTTCCTCATTTGATCTTCATAGTATGGTTGTCAGGACGGAAGGACAGATCTAGACGGAAACTGAAGGTCAGAGGGAACAGGTGAATTGCTGCAAGTCACACAGCTAAGAAGTGAGAGAAGAAGGGAATACTTAAACCCACACCTGTTGGCTCTTTATCCTGAGACCTGGAGTGTTCTTGGGGTCAACCAAAATGATGAAGGCCCATTGAATGGGAGCTGTTCCTACTATTATTTTAGACTTTCTGAGTGTCATCCGATTCATTTGCTGGTTTTACCAATGAGCAATCTAAGGACTTGTCAACGCATTGTGCTGCCTCTTTGAAGTTGCCTACTTCAAGGGAAGCTCCGTTTGCCAGAGAAGGGGATATGTATTGTGAGTAAGAAGAGTTTGCAATGAGGACAACCATTGAAGCACTTGCGTGGTGGCAGCTGGCTCCACTGATATTTCAATGATCCTAGTTGTTTAAAAATAGCTCTAAAGTACTTGAAAGCATTTTGTTCTCTTAAAATAGGTTTAAAAAATTCCTCCCTTTTGTTTGCACTCCTAATTTGTTTAGCAAGGCCTCTTTCTTAGAATCAAGGTTTTAGCAGAAAGCGAATTGGAAGACTGAAGGACTGTAAAGTTTAAATGTCTTACCAGGACATAGATTACTTAATTAACTGTTACATTTATTATTTGTACAATCAAAAGAGAGAGAGAGAGAGAGAGAGAGAGATTTCTTTCTGTGCATTTTACTCTGTTGGGCAGTTTGGGACAGAGATGGGTTAATAAGAAAGGGAGTCCTGACTTGAAGAAGTATATCATTCAGCATAGAAGTTTTGACATGTACATCAATCCCTGTATATCAAAATTAATAATGATAATGTAATAAAAGACATAAAAGTGATGATAGTGGTAATTCAAGGTTTGCCGTTGGCAATGGTCATTGATCTTGACTTAATACTAAAAGAGTGAGGTTTTTAAATATAAAAAAGTATCCAGGATGAATTAAGATTTTGGTGAGGCAGCTCTAATCCAGGCTATATCTAGCCTTTGGCTGTATCCATCTGGCTTGTGGCAAGTTTCCTAAATTAAGTATCTGGAGGCCTCCTCCCATAAGAACAACAAACAGAACTTCCCTGGTCTGAAGGAGAATTCTGGGCCTCCTCCTGCTGGACGTCCTGTTTTTCTGTTTAACTCAGAGATTCATTCTCTTGAGGCCACAGCAGGTGGTTTTAAAGGAGGGTGTAGCCCAGCCTTCTCAGCCCATGTTACCAACTATTTGTGGTTCCTCTTCCACCACCCCATTCCTGTGTTGAAACCCTAACTGCCAGTGTGGCCATGTTTGGAGATGGGGCCTCTAAGGAAGTAATAAAGTAAATGAGGTCATAAGGATGGGGCTCTGATCCCATAGGATTAGTGTCCTTATAAGAAGAGACCCAGGGAGCTCCCTCTCTTTCTCTCCCTGCACAGAGAGGTGGAGCCATGTGAGAAGGTAGCCATATACAAATCAGGAAGGGAGATCTCAGCAGATACAAATGTGCCCACACCCTGATCTTGGACTGTTCTAGCCCTCAGAAATATGGGAAAATAAATTTTTGATGTTTAAACCATCTCATCTATGCTATTTTATTGTGGCAGCCAGAGTGGACAGTCAGGGAGGAAAGACCTCCTGTGGTGTATAAGGTATGCGTTGTGGGAATGAAAGCCTAGGCCTGAGTGGGCTACATGGGCCTGGTGATTTGACCTGGTTGTGTCAAGGTGGGGATGGGGCTTTATGGAGACCAGGAAGATGGGGCAGTAACAGGGAGTGCAAACCAGGCTGGATGGATTTTTTTTTTTTTTTTTTTTTTAGGGTCAGCTTGGCAGAGACATGAATTTTAATGTTCTTTGTGGATGGGGGTAGTGTCAGAACTGAGGGGTGGGTGATACCCTGAGCAGCACCAGGGGTATTGTGGGATAGGAGCCTGACTCTGTGAAGAGTGCCGTCTTGGCTTCTCTCTACTGGGAACTACCTCTGCCTTTCTCCTACCAGCAGGGGCTCTCTCCCTCTCCAAGCAATCTCTGGATCCTTTCTTTCTATTTCAAGTAAATGACTCTCCTCTCACTTGCATTCTTATTAGCCTCCTCAAAATCCAAACACATATAAATGCAAACATATGTATCTCTAATTCTTCTTACCTCATTAACATAAACTCAGGTGTGGTTGAAAGGGGCTTGTTATGAATAGCAAAAGATACTTTTATCACTTATTAGAAAATTCCAAAGATTTTAGGGGCTTTTTCAGAAACAAGGACAAAGGCCAAATACATATTTCTTCTCACAAATTAAAATATCACATTTCCCCAGTCAAACTTCTGATGGAAACCTAGCCCTGGCCAACACCTTCATCAAAGCCTTGGGATACCCTAATTAGGCAGAAGACCCAGCGAAGTTGTACCTGGATTCCTGGCTCACTGAAACTGTGAGTTAACAAATATGTATTGTTTTAGGCTGCTAAGTTTGTGATAATTCATTACATGGCGATAGAAAACTAACACAGATTTTGGTACCCAGAAGTGGAATGCTGCTTTACAAATATCCACAAATGTGGGAGTAGCCTTGGAACCAGGTAGTAGATGGAGGCCGGACGGATTTAGAGGAGCAGGATAAAGGAAACCATCTATTGCTCTGAACTGACTCAAGAGAAAGTGAAGAACAGATTATTAGAAATGGAAGGAAGCGGGATCCTTGCTTTGTGGTAAGCAGAAAATTTAGGAACATTGTCTCCTGCAGTTATGTGGAAAGCACAGCTCATAAGTGATGAACTAGGTTATTTAGCTAAGGAGTTTCCAAGCAAAGTGTTGAAGATGCTGCCTGGTTTCTTCTCACTGCTTATAGTAAAATGTGAGAGAAGGGATAAATTGAGGAAAGAACTGTTAAACAAAATGGAGCCAGAACTTGACAATTTTGAAAATTTCCAGTCTCTCCAGATGGTAAAAGATGATAAAAGTCAGAAATGGCTGCCAAAAGTGTGGCATAGAGAAAAAGCTGAGTGTGCAACTGTACAATCTTTTGCTAAAACTGAAGGTCAGATTATTCAGTCATCTTAACTTCAAGATACTAAGGGTGCGTGCGCCTCGTAGATCTTGAACCATAGGCCTTCTGGAAAGCATGAGAGTGGTGGTGTGCCTCCGCCACCTCTAGTAAAGAAAAAGGACTATCTTAAAAAGACCTGGGGGCATGGCTTTTGTCTACTGGAGTGAACTCCACTGAAATCCGTGGGAGATCCACAGTTCTTGAGAAAATGATTTCAGTAGAAATACCACCAGCATGAAGGGAAAGGGGCAGAGACAGAGCAAAATGAAAAAGTGTTGCTGAATCCATCCAATTCTACTGGCTAGGCTGATAAACTATTTAGCTTCAAATATGTGCTTCCTTTTCTGAAAAAGGAAGGATGGCATAGAAAATGGGTTCAAGAGCTCAGAAGTCAGACCCAAGAGCCACAGAGGATTATTCCCATACCTTGAAATGTTACAAGGATCTAGCTCTTGACCATCTGGATTTCAAAACTGCTGTGAACCTTTTTAGTCCTTCATTTTAGCCTTGCACTGGAATATCTATACAGTTTTGTTGTGCCTGTCCCACCATTGTATGTTGGTTATTTAAAAATAGATAATTTATCTCTTTAGGTTCATAGTCTCACAGATAGAAAGGATGTGTTGCAGGAGCTGTACTTAGCAGACTATACCTGGCAGCCTCATCCTCAGTTGGGTCTGATTTGAGTAAAGAAATTGTGGAGCTAATGCTGTAATAGGATGAGACTCTTGGGAATCTTAGGGTAGGGTCAATGTATGTTGAATATAGAAGGGATGGGAATCATTGGAGGCCAGACTTCATACTGTGTTAGACAAACTGTAGGGTGACCCCCCAGTTCCTGCCTTCGGGAATTCATATGAATTCCTCCTTGGTGATGGCAGGGCCCTGTGACTTGCTTCCAACCTACAGAATGTGGCAAAGGTGATGGGATAAATGTGATTACATGTATGTAATTAAATAAGTATATACCACTTGCTAGAGCCTCTTTCTCATGCTATTGCTGGCTTTGAAGAAGCAAGCTGCCATAAATCCTATAGTCACAAGGAAAAAATTTCTGCGACAACCTGAGGGATCTTGGGGGCTTAGAAACAAATCCTTCTCCAGTTGAGCCTCTGATGAGAACCATGCTCTGACCATCACCAGAATTATGGATTTAGGAGACTCCAGCTAGAGAATAAAAGTAAACTGTGCCTGTACAGGACTCCTGGTCCCAAGTAACTGTGGTAATAAATATGTACTGTTTTAAATCACTGTATTTTTTGATCATTTGTTCTTTGGCGTAGAAAGCTAACACAGCAGCTCCTAGAAAGAAGGAGAAACAAAAACACAGAGGTGACAAAGAGAAATAACAGATAGCTTTATACTTCCACACTGGCAATGTTTTATATCTGTTGGTGAGAGCCACTAACACCTCACTCTCACCCCTTAAGTTTTTATAAAGGCATTATCGACATCCATCCATCTGCTCATTCATTCGATAAACAATTCTTTACATATCCATCACTCTAGGGGTTTCTACCACAATTCGATTTATACTCCTATCAGGTGCTTTCATGTATATGCAAATGATTACATGATAAGGCATATCAGCTAAATATCCTGAGAGCAGTATTTAGAATGTGTGTGTAAATGGCATCATTCCATTCTGGTCACTTGCTCATGAAGCTTACTTATGGTCTATTGGAGGACATAAACTAAACTAAACTAAACTAAACTAAATTAAACTAAACTAAAATAAATAAAATAAAATAAAGTTGTATGATCACACAGATGATAGAAAGTATAAAAGTACAGGGTTATCTAAGAGCATTTAGTGAGGGACCTAAGGTAATGAGAGGGTTTAGAGATGGTTTCCTGGAGGAAGTAACATCTGAGCTGAGCCTTGGTGCCTAAGTTGACATTAGCTACCAGCAGGTTTGGGGAGCATGTGCTGTCAGAGGGAATGGCATGTCAAAGAGCATAAGGCAAGAAAGAACTGGGTGTTTTCTAAAGAACTGAGCGGAGGCCAGTGTGGCAGGAGCATGGTGAGAACATGGTGGGATAGGGAGAGGGAGGGGAGGAAGGTGGAGACGTTGGCAGTGGCTAGCTTATAAACAAGACTTGGTGAAATCATCTGTGACTAAATTTTATTTTGCAAATGTTTAAGTGTGTGGTTAAAGGATAATTTTCTTTCCCTATTAGAGACAAAAATGTTAAAATGGGGAAGGGCCACAGAGTGAATGCAAGGATTTTGGATATCTGCCAGGGTGTGAGGGAGAGCAGAGAGAGAAGGGTAAACCGAGGTCACTGCTGTGGCAAGTAAGACAGAAGACAGACTCCTTAGGTAGGTGGCAAATAAGCTTGAGTCAGATGGGGAGAAGTGGCAGGTATGAAACCCAGGTTCCTGGGAAAGATAGAGAGGGAGGGACAGCTTACAGAGAGACATCACTAGCTTCTCAGGCAGCAGCAGTGCAGGGAATCTGTCTGAGGCACTTTGGTTGGTGCATTTTTATGAGGAATAGAGTAAACCGTATGAAAATTTTGTGTACCTGGGGATTGCACACACAAGTGTAGACCAGCAGAGACCCTCCAAGCCTAAAGGCTAGAGTCCTGGGAATCCTGCTTCCCCCAAACCAGCAGCATGACCTTGGGTCAGTCTTCTGACCAGTCTGGCTCCAATTGCTTCACTGGGTGTGGGAGCTCAAAGTTTCCAACAGGAAAGGACACTCCTATCTTCATGGGTTATTGCTGCCAGTAGCTGTTGGTCTCATGAAGACTGGCCTGGGAATGTATGAGGCAGTGAAGGATACTTCAGGAAGGAAGATTGAGGCTGCACTCATGAGAAAGAAGTCTAGTATAGGCTGGTGTAGGGAAAGCAGGGAGCTGGCACCCCACAGGGTCGGGGACTCTAGGCTGTGCTCCTATGACCACTGTCGTTGGCACCATTGAAGATACTGTAAAGTCACATGCCCCAGAGACCCATAATCCACTGTTGGTTTTTTCCTTTCATCTGCCAATCTGCTCAAGTCCACAGATTGCATTATTGTTATTATCCTGAATTCTTTCTTTACAGTGTCACAATTCTAATTAGCTTCATTTCCTGTTTTCTCCCCTGGGATCAGTACATGGCATCTGATGGCGTCTGCATGCCCAGAGAGGGTGGGATATAGGAACAAACTCCATGAATTAATAGCCTGGGGAGTGGGTGGCTTTCTCGGGATAGGGGTGAAGCTGGGGGAGGAAGGAAGAAAGTCCAGCAGACGAAGCCTGCTCTGGTTGCTGCTTCTACATCAGCACCCAGTAACCCAGCTGTGAATAATGCTGTTGGCCTGGAGAGACCACCCCCCCCCTCCCTGCCGCCCCCTCATTGAGTCTGGAGTGGTTCCCTGGCCTTGTATCAGCTTGTGATTTATCTGATTCTTCATTTCCTGAATGGTTTGGCTGAAAGAGCTTCTTTAAGACTTGATGTGCCAATCTAATGATAGCTCATAAGGCCAGGGACTGCTGGATGCTCTTGATATTTGTAACTTTTAAGTAAAGTCAGGCCCAGGGAGTGAGAAGCCTAACTGACCTTGATAACCTCAGTGCCAAACACTTTGGGATGTTTCATGGCAAAGTGGATTGTTGCATTTTTTAAGATCCAACTTTTTTGTTGTTGTCATTTTTTTTTCATTTCATTTCATTTCATTTCATTTCATTTCATTTCATTTCATTTCATTTCATTTCATGGTAAGGTCTTCCAAAGTTCCAGGCCAAAGAACAAGATATGGTGTTCAAATGTGCCTCTCATTAGCTGTATGTTCATGGCCAAGTTATATAATGCATCTAATCTCAGTGTCCTCCCTGGTAAAGTACAGCTAATAATAATACCTACCACATGGGAGTGAGATGGGAAATAGATAAGATAATGCATGTTTTGGTGCCAAATGGCTGCATATCACCAGCAGTTTAGATCCAGAAGAGCCAAAATCAGCATCATGAGGATCTATGTGGCAGGAGAAGAGGGAGCATATGACAACATGATTGAACCTCAATTATGAGAAAGCATAGTGTAGTGGGGCTAGAACACATGTTTTAGAGTCCAGCCTCAGACCTAAACTCCATTCTATCATTTATTACGTGGGCAGTACTTTTTTAAAAAATATTTTATTTATTTATTCATGAGAGACACAGAGAGAGAAGCAGAGACACAGGCAGAGGGAGAAGCAGGCTCCATGCAGGGCCCGACCTGGGACTCGATTCCGGGTCTCCAGGATCACGCCCCGGGCCAAAGGTGGCGCTAAACTGCTGAGGCACCTGGGCTGCCCATGGGCAGTACTTTTATCTCTCAGTCTGAGAATCTGTAAAACTGGAATAAAAATAGTATTTGCTCTATAGGGTTGCCTTAAGAATTAAATGAGATGACACATTGTGTAGATACTTGCTAGACACAAAGCTGTTTTCTCTTCTTCCTGGGTCCCTAGTAGACTACATTTCCTAGCCTCTTTGCATCTAAGTGAAGCTGTGTGACCAAGTTCTGGCCAATGGAGTGTGTGTAGGTGTAAGTTGTATATGCTCCATAGTCTAATCCTTACCCCTGAAACCTCCATGGGGTCCTATATACCATCTCCTCGGCTAGGTGGGGATAGGGGGTCCAGCGGGGTAGGGCTCAGGGAGTGCAGTTGTACGGAGGGAGCCTAGATCCCTGAATGACTGGGCAGAACTAGCATTCCTCCCTCTGCTCTGCCTAATCTGCATATTGGGTTATGGCTGGACCCACTGAGATTTGTAGAGTTGTTTGTTAAAATATTTAATCTATGAGAACGACTTATTCATTCTCAGAAAGCACATAGTTATGCTTCAATAAATGTTACCTATTATTATTATTTTCTTCCCGACCAGAATGGCTAAGTGGGCAGTTCCAAGCACCCCACCCCCATGCTTAAATAATACTGAACACCACAAGTGCACTTTTATTCTCTCTTCTGGCTAGAAGACTGACTTCTAAATCTCCGGATTCCCCCAAAAAGAAATTAAATTATTCGTTTATCCAATCAGTAAGTATTCACCAAGTGCCTACTATTTATATAGCTTGGTTAGGGGCCAGGAAGTGCAGAGATGACAACACCATCTCCATGGACTCCTCCATTTCATAAAGAGTAACACACAGTAACCACATTATCACGCAGAATAAAATGTATGCCCTAACTCTCATCTCATCATCATAAGTTGTGGAGTATGACACTTCTTTTTTTTTTCTCTTTTCTTTATTTATTTTAGAGAGAGAAAGAGAGAGGGAGTGCATGTGTGCACATAATGGAGGGGGAGAGGCAGAGGAAGACTCTCAAGCAGACCTCACTGAGCGTGGAGCCCATCGCAGGGCTTGATCCCAGGACCCTGAGATCATGACCTGAGCCCAAATCAAGAGGCAGCTTGCTCAACCTACTGAGCCACTCAGGCACCCCTGGCCTATGATACTTCTTAAAAAATCAGTAATATTCTCAACCCAGGGTGGATCTATGGGAAAGTTCTGCTACTTCCCTGGTAACCTTCTCCTTGACTTTTACCTGCTCACAGAAAGAGAAGAGAAGGGGGTTAAGCCATAGCTGTTGTTTCCTTGAAAACCAAATGTGTCTTTGTATGGTGCTGCTCTGTGAAATCTCATGGACTACCCAGCTTCCCCCTTCCTTTCTCTGCCTCCCCACAACTGAGAACCTGTGCACCATGGGACCCCTGCTCCTTCTGCACTGTGCTCATATGTTCAGTTTCCCATGGCAGGATGAGGCGCTGTGACAGTCTAGTACTGGTTCTGTTCAACTTTGCTATCTTCTCTTCTTGGAACTCGGGTCACTGAACACACAGAATTCCTTTCTGTCTATTATAAACAACACGATGTATCAGGGAACTCATTTTTGCTGAGCCTGAACCCACATAAACCGTCACAAACTTTTTCAATACAGACCTCCAGGCAGCTACCAACCAATCTTTGTTTGCCCAAGAACTAGATGATCTCCAGACATCGTTGGTAACAATAATAATAATTTTAATTCCCTTAAACTTATTTTCAAAAACACTTCTAAATATATATAATCTAATAAGCATCTTGAGGGTAGGATGGTGTATACTATTTTTGTAGCCTTCCCCCACTGTTCTCAGCTCTCAAGGAGAGCTCAACAAATATTTGAGGACTGAGAAGGAGCCTCCTCCTCTTACTCCCTTTTTCTGATTTTTAAAATTGAAGTATAACTGATGTACAATATCATATTAGTTTCAGGTACACAATGTGGCGACTCAATATTTATAAACATTGCAAAATGATCAACATACTGAGTCTAATTACCAGCTTTCACCTTACAAAGTTAATACAATATTATTGTTTATATTCCCTATGCTGTATATTACTTCCCTGTGACTTATTTATTTTATAACTGGAAGTTTGTACATCTTGCTACCCTTCACCCATTTCATCTACTCCTCCATCCCCCTCCTCTCTGGCAACCACCAGTCTGTTCTTTGTATCTGTGAGTCTAGTTTTGGGTTTTTGTTGTTGTTGTTGTTCATTTTTGTTTTTTAGGTTCCACATATAAGTGAAATCACAGGTATTTATCTTTTTCTGTCTGACTTATTTCACTCAGCATAATACCCTCTAGGTCCTTCCATGTTGTTGCAAATGACAAGATCTCACTTTTTCACGGCTGAGTAATACTGCATTATATATACCACATCTTCTTTAGCCATTCATGTGTTGATGGACACTTTAGTTGCTTCTATGTCTGGCTATTGTAAATAATAATGCAATGAACATAGGGGTGCATATATCCCTTCTGTGCTTTCATTCCCTTCCCAATAGATTCTTTCTCAATCATAAGTACCAGTCTCATTAGCACTGCCCGTTTGATAGGGAATGATGTGACCTTGCAGGTTCATCTAGTTCACCCCTCTGCTTCCAAATAGGCTACTTCAGTCATTCAGCATTGACAAGTGCTGAGTCTACTGGAAGAGGACAGCTGCTGGGGTCAAGAGTTCTTTCTTGGAATGCCTGCTGGTAAAACCAACGGAAGGTCTTTGGACCTGTTTGCTAATGACTAGTTGGCCCAAAGGATTCTAAATCCTGACCATAGATTTTCCTTCTGAATATATCATTAGGTCTGCTTGTGTGCCAGACCAGCTCAGGGGCAAGACTTTGTAACTGGGCCTTTTCATTCATTATTATTTTTAGGGCAGATCTGTTTCTCATTGACTGGGGCTTATTGTACCCCTCCCTTGCCTTGTCATGCTTAGGACAGCCCACTTGGAGGCTCTCCAAGGACCATGCTTGCCCGGAGGTGTTGTCGCCTGCCTCTCCTGACTGGCTGGTACAGGCCTGGGCTAAGGCTGCCTTTGTTCTTTCACAGTGGGTTGCTTTTCCTTGGGCTTGAATGGCTCAGCAAATTTATTGGATGCTCTGCAGGGTGGAAGGCCTGAGTGGCAGAGTTTATGTTGGAAACTGTATGTTGTTTTGGGTTATCCTCATGGCCCCTGTATTTTTCCTTTTTGTCTAATAGGGTGAATGGTATGGCACTGGAGTGGGGCAGGGAAGGGGTCTTGCACAAGTCAGTGAAGCCAGCCTTGTACCATAGAGGGCTCTCTCCCAGCAACGTGAAGGCTGGTAGTGACCCGAGGGGAGAGGGAGCCAATGAGGGTGTGGTGAGACAGCTGTTCAGACTCAAACCTATCCCCAAGCATTGGCAGAGAAAAGGGAAAAGAGGGAGACACAATAAAAGGAAAACAAAAGATAGTAATAGGTGAGGAAGATAGGAAAGAGGGCAAAAATGGGACAATGTTTTTTCAATAAATCCCTTCTAGACTACTTCAGCCTCATTTGAATTGCTACAGAATCTATTATATACACCAAATAATCCACATCACACTGTATTCAGGTGTGTGACATAGATGTCACTCTAGCCTTGCCTCCCCCTCAGAAACCGAACTCCTCTTTGGTCTGAGTTCTAGTCCACGGTGAGTAACCACTGAAAGCCCCTTGCCGCCCTGTCTGCATCTCCCAACCTCATTTCATCGAACTTCTTTTGTCTTCACTCCTAAGACTGTGGCCTCCCCTATCCTACATCATCTACCTCAAAGCTGCTGATTTCCTTGGGGGGAAATAAAATCCACTCATACTAAGAATGTCACAGAAGCAGAAAGTTTATAAAGCGCTGGGGAGTAATGACATTCTCCTGGGAACAACTTCTGGCCGCCATCTTTCACTCAGCTCCCCTCTTTGCTCTGGCACCTTTCTCCTAGGTCTGTGCTCACATCTCCCCACATTTCCCTCAGTGTGAGGCTTTTAACTCTCTCTCTTCCCCTCTGACACTCCCCTCCAGCTACTTCTCTGGAAAATACAACTCCTTACCTTTGCATGGCATTGTAGAGTTTATGAGGTGTTTTCATAAGCCTCATTTAAAAAAAATCTTCATGATAATTTTATAAAACTCAGATATTAATTCAGCTAATACCTGGTAGAACTAGGCTTTAAAACTATACTGTGTTCCTCCATGTGCAACATCCATCCACCTCTCAGGAAGAGCGAGGGAGGGAATGGGTCTCTGGGTGGTCTCTAGCTGGGTCTCTAAGGTGGAGAAGAATGTAAATAGAAATGTTTCTCAGGGGATCCCTGGGTGGCACAGAGGTTTAGCACCTGCCTTTGGCCGAGGGCGTGATCCTGGAGACCCGGGATCGAGTCCCACGTCAGGCTCCCGGTGCATGGAGCCTGCTTCTCCCTCTGCCTATGTCTCTGCCTCTCTCTCTCTCTCTCTCTCTGTGTGTGACTATCATAAATAAATAAAAATTAAAAAAAAAAAAGAAACGTTTCTCAGGCCCCAGAATCTCCCTGTTGGCTTTTGTTTTCTAGTTCACTAACTGAAGTCTATGACCAGTTATTCTTCACTTATCCATTCATTCTCTCATTCATTCATTCATTCATTCACCCAGCATTTCTTAGTGTCTACAACATTCCAGGCAGCAGTAGCGGTTCTGTTTCCTTGGCTTTCTGTGGAGGGATATGTGCCTCTGCACAGCCACAGGGCTGGTGTTCTGGTCCAGAACCAGAAGCAACCTCTTGGAGAATTCTAGCAACAGGGGCTAAGTGGGCCCTTCCTCTGCAACAGTACCACCTCCTTATTTTTCAGCCACACCCCTGGGCAAAGAATAAGACCACATATTTTTCTATTAATATACATAAGACTCTGTTCCAGAGAAACACTTCAGTGCTCTCCATCTTCCAGGAACTTCTCAGATGGAAGCTGGATGTTGTGGTTATCCAGCTGATCTGCTTCCTCCTACTTGATGTGCTTTCCACACATGGCTTCAAAAATCCCTTCTCTCCTCGTTTTCCCTGTACCTCATTGGTTGTTCCTTTTTAGGCGCTCTGAAGTTTTCCTCTCCAGGGCTCAACACTTTGTCTTTTTTTTCCCCACTACACTCACTTTCTTGGTGATCTCATCCAATCTCATGCCAACAATGTCCCCATTAATCTCTCCATCACAAATCCAAGCTAGTTTATAGTAGATACATCGAGCTTCATAGTCCAAGAGAAACTCATCATCTTTCTTCACAAACCTGCTTTGCCTGTAGCTTCCTCCACTTCAGCTGATGGCAACTCCACTTTTCCAGCTGCTCAGGCCAACAGCCTTGGAACCATCCTTGACATCCTTCTTTCTCTGATTCACATCTAATGCATTGGCTTGACATGAGTCTAATCCAGTATCTCCCACTTCTTACAACTGCACCACTGTTTCATTTCCCATCTCTCTCCTAGTTCATTGCAACACTACCTAGCTGGTCCCCCTGCCTTTACCCTTACTGTCTATTCTCAACACAACTTCTAGAGGGATCACTTTAAAACGTAAGTTGAATCATGTGACACATCTTTTCCCCTTACTGACAAACCTTAATGACATATCTTGACTCAAGTATAAGTCAGAGTCTCTACAATGACGAAGTAATTGATCACATAAATGGCTGCAGTTCTCTACTCCTCCCTACATCTGCCTATTTTGCAAAGTAACCATACAACTCCTCCTCGCAAAAGGTGAAGTCTTTTGCCCACACTTTGAATCTGGGCTGGCCCTATGATTTGCTTTGGCCAAATGCAGTATAAAGGATTGTGTGCCACTCTGAGCCTGGGCCTTTCTTGGAACCATGTTGTATCCATGCAAACAAGTCCAGGCTAGTCTGCAGGATGATGAGAGACATGTGGTCTAGTCACCTCCTTGCCCCAGCTGGCAGCCAGTCAACAGTCAGACATGGGAATGACGCCATTCTAAAATAGCCAGCCTTAAACCAAGCTACCACCTGATCCTCAAAGAACAAATCCAGCTGAGATAAGTCCAGCCTGACCAAGATCATCAGAGCCCAGCTGAACCATAGACTGAGGAGCAGTAAAAGAAGATTATTAATTTAAGCTACTGGCTTTGTGGTTGTTTTTTTATGCAACAGTTTTGTGAAAATAATAAAGTGATATGAATGACCCACAAAGCCCTCCATGATCCACAACTTCCTTATTTCTCTAACTTTATCTTCTACCACTTTTTGGAAGCCTCATTCACCATGATCTCCTTGCTTTTCCTGGACTATACCAACCATGCTCCATGCTAAAGTCTCTTTAGCAAGGGTGATACTCAAAATATTTTTAAACATTAGGACATGAGGACTGACAAATCAGAACAGTCAAGGAATCAGAAGAGAGCAGGATCAAAGGTCCTGATTGCCCTGTGCTGAGCTAGGAATTTATCTTTTAAGGGCTGGATTGTGGGGAACTTTCCAAAAGAGAGGCCAGGACAGCCAACCTGAACAAGGCAATCATAGAGGGGCTCCAGGCCATACTTGTTTAACAACTTGTGAGAAAATATTTTAATATTTTAACAGAAATATCAGCTCTAATTATGAGTAAGATGTCCACCACCATCCTATCCCCATCTCCCTCACTCCAGCACACTCTCCAGGCACCTTGTTTTACTTCATATTTCTCCAAAGCACTTTTATCACTACTGATTTATAACATATTTGTCTGTTTATTTGTTTATTACATTTCTACTCTTCTCCTTTTAGAACAGTGTGGCCCAAGATGTTTCTGTAATGATAGAAATGTTCTACTTCTGAGCTGTCCAATACAGAAGCCATGAAGCCACATATGATTAGTAAGCACTTGAACTGTGGCTATGGTGAGTTAGAAAATTAAACTTTAAATTTTATTTAATTGTTATTACTTTAAATTTAAATAGTCTCCTGTAACTATTTTTTTTAAGATTTATTTACTTATTTTAGAGGTGGGGAAGGGGCAGAGGGAAAAGGAGAGAGAGTCTTAAGCAGACTCTGTGCTAAGCACAGAGCCCCACCAACACAGGGCTTGATCTTAGGACCCTGAGATCACAACCCGAGCTGAAACCAAGAGTCAGACACTTAACTGACTGCACCATCCAGGCAACTCACTTGTAACTATTATCTACCTCACTGAACAGCAATCTTCAGAATTTAATCAAGTACAGACTTTTGCAACTTCTTCACTACTATACCCCCAGTATTTAGAACAGAATTTGGCTGAATAAACCAATGAGCAAGTGAATGAATGTGGCAGGCAGGGATGGCAGTAGAAGAGGACTGTCCACACCAAATGTTCTAAAGTCCATTGGAGGCCATGATGGGTGATGGTTTGGGAAACATAAAAAATGGACTTCTTACCTACTCCCCACATCAAGCTCTCAGGTTGATGGGATGTACTGAGTAGGGGAAGATTCCTTATCTGGATTACAGTGCATTTATTTTTCACCTTTATCCCAACTGGTTAACAAATGGGCTGGACCTAATAAGAGGTTTTCTCTGGCCTGTCCTTGTGGAATATCAGTGAAGAAGAGGACCTTCTAGCACAAGACTTTCTTAACACCAGTTTTCAGGGGCACCTGGGACAGAGTTCAGATGCTGCAGAATGATTCCCCTATAACACCAGAAGGAACCCACACTTGGGAACTGTTCTGCCTACTGACCCTGTCGGACTGGGAAGGTCCATGGAGAGACACATCTGCACCTACACATCAGGCAGCACTGAGTGATTCTGGGGACTAGTCATAGGATATACACCAACAACAACCAGTACCAGCCACTGGTGTCTGCATTACCCAACCCCCGGACCAATACTGGCTAATATTATGCTCTTACTGCACTATCCAAACTAGTTTGCTTGTGACAGTCCTGGTTATACATGCTGTTCCAACACTCAGCCTGTGTTGTATCCTCTCACTCTCCAAAGTGTCCTAATAAATTATGGAAGATGATAAATTATATGGTCATCTTAGTGAGCTTTTACTGTGTGTCAGGCATTATTTTAAGCATTTCACTTTTTTTTTCTCTTACATTCTTTATACTCTTACATTCTTTCTCTTACATACTTTATAATCCAAAGGGCAAGTATTACCACCACTCAACCTGGAACCTGAGAGACTCAAGGACTGGCCTGTTGTTCTGGAACCAACAGGTACAGATTTTGGCAGTGACTGGATAAATCAGTGAGCCTCGTTCCTGGGGCTCTTAGGAACGTAACACAGATCAAGCACTGCCTCCCACCTCCCAAGACATGTTTCCATTGGAGAGCAGACCTGCCAAGGAAGAGTCTTTCCCATGGCAGACAATTGCTTCTTTCTCAGGCAATCAGTAACATGACAATTCCCAGGGCAAAGGTGCCCATGTCTGCTCTTTTGGGACCATTTCTCGCCTCCAGCAGAACAATGCTCACACTCCGGCCTTATTTCATGAGAGCCAATGTTTCTTCCATGGGAAGATTTGAAACTCTTGTAAGGAAATGGAGCCTTCCAGAGCCAGGTCCAAAGAAAGATAGCAAAGACCCTGTTGCAGTATGGATGGAGAGGTCTAGTCCATTCCAAGTCTGGTGTCTCTTCAGCGGACTCAGCATATCAAGTCAGGGCTGAGGAAGAGACAGGAAAACCAGAATGCACCAATCACAGTTCTGTAATTCAAAGCAAAATCAAATTAACTCATGGAGCTGGACGATTTCCAGTTTGCTTATAAATGTCACAGAAAGGCAGTGGCAACACCATGGCTGTATTCCCTCTTTTTTCACTTTTCTTTGGAGTCTTTTTAAAAGAAGCTTTCAGCTCAGTGTATCGTTGAGAATGTTAACAATAGCTTACCATTGAATAGCTCTTTATAATACAGAAGATGTCTTTCAAAATAAAAATGTCTTTCACATCTGTTATCTCAATGGGCCTGACACTAACCTTATGAGGTAGACAGTTCTGTTATTAATAACTTTGTTTTAAAAGCGAGCCCACTAAGATCTAATGAAGTTAAGTGATTTGCCCAAATCCACCTGTGTTATGGTAATAGTAAGTTTCATTTTCAGAATGCTTAAGTGCTTTACATACATCATCTCACGTAATGTTCACAGCCCACCATAGTGGGAGATGTTCTCTTAGGGAACAGAGTCTAGATGGAGTGCATGCCCAGAGTCGAGTCATCCAGCTGGGAAGAGGTAGACCTGGGACACAAACCTAGCCCCACTCAAAGCCCAGGCTGATTTGAAATCTCGTGTTTTCCCCAACATGTCAAAGAAGCTTTATGTTTCTAAAGTTTGATTTGAAATGGGAGGAGCTGTCTTACTAGAAGCGTGAGACTTTTCACTGGACAAAGAGACGTTGGTTAAAAGGAATCCCAGAGTTAGATAAGAAGAGAGTCTCAGGGGTGCCCACACTGCTAATCTTTTTATAAACATAATCTCATTTGTATACTTGGCTACCCTGGGAAATTGGAATTATTTCCATTTTACAGATGAGGAAAAGAATACTTTGTCCACGATCACAAAGTTAATTAGTGACAAATTCAAGATGTGAGCTCAGGTCTGCCTGAGATGTTAAAGATTATGTTTTTAGCAGAAGGCACAATTTACATATAGTAGAATGCACAGATTTTAAGTCTACAATTCCATGCATTCTGACAAATGCATATAATCTATACTCTAAACTATATGTATAATATAACATATATATAATTGGTTCTGTGTCCCTGGAGAACCAACACTAATACAAGTCTGCAGATCAATCTGTAGGGATCTGACATCTTAACAATTTAGAATCTTCTAATCCATCCATACATCATGCTGCTTATTTAAGTTCTCTTTAATTTCTCTCAGCTATAATTTACAATTTTCAGGTCTTGAGTATCTTTTTTAGATGTACATTCCCAAGTATTAGATGGTTTTTGATGTTACTATAAATAGTATTTTTCAAAATTTCATTTTGTAATTATTTGCTGCAGCATATAGGATTATATTTTACTTTTTTAAAACCTTGATCTTTCATCCAGTGACCACAGAAGATTTTTAACTAGTGCAACGAAATGATCAAAGGAGTATTTTAAGAAGAACAATTGGAAGAATTGCCCACTGCCATATTGGTTGGATGCATCCCCAATGAGGCTAGGCGAGCCTTACTCTGAGCCAAGACCACAGAGAGTACTTCTGAGCAGAAGTACTGAACTTGGGAGAACTTTCTTTTCTTTTTTTTTGGGGGGGGGACTTTCAAACACCCCTTTACTTCCCTTTTGTAGGGATGCTCCAAAACTTTAAGGTTATTATTTTACTAAAGCAGGAAGGTTGACAAAAAGCTTTTAATTTCCTTAGGAAAGAAGAAGAAGAAGAAGAAGAAGAAGAAGAAGAAGAAGAAGAAGAAGAAGAAGAAGAAGAAGAAGAAGAAGAAGAAGAAGAAGAAGAAGGAGGAGGAGGAGGAGGAGGAGGAGGAGGAGGAGGAGGAGGAGGAGGAGGAGGAGGAGGAGAAGGAGAAGGAGAAGGAGAAGGAGAAGGAGAAGGAGAAGGAGAAGGAGAAGGAGAAGGAGAAGGAGAAGGAAGAAGGAAGAAGAAGAAGGAGAAGAAGAAGACCTAAACATTTTCATCTTAAACATCCTGTTCTTTTCTTTCTTTTTGGTAACTTACTTCCTTATCTTGATAAATATAATGTTTCATGCCCTTCTTCAATATGCTTCAAAATTTCAAAATACATTATATATCACAAATAACAATAAACTGAACAATGTTAGAGCATATCTATTTTCAAACTCTGAATGCTTGTAAAGGTTCTGACATGCCTCCTCTCTCTACCAGTTGAAACATTTATTTTAAAAGTGCATTTTCAAGGTATCTTTACTGGTTTTAAATTGCAAAGGAATGCAAGATATGAGTAAGATTTACTAGAGCCTGGAGACAATAGACACTGCACATAGTTTTACAAAGCACAGACTTTTTAAAATCTGTACTCATTTGTAAGTCACCTTATATAGCTTTGACAGCTTGTACATTTATAGAACTCTTCAAAGTTTCCCTCTGGTTTATGAACTTATTCCATACAGAGTATGATGTAAGGAAAGGTAGAAATACTTTATTTTTGGTGCTCTTGGAAGGGATCTAAGGACAGATCTAATCCCACTGCATCACCTCCTGCAACACCAGAGATGCTGGGCAATCTGTGAAAGTCACAGAGCTAGCCAGAGGCTTAGCTTGGATGAGGACCACATCTATTGGGTTCTTAAGGGGATTCTTTCTGTTACTTTACATGGTTTTGAATCCTTCTCCTCCATTTTCCCCCCCTCTTCCACCTTTATTTTCCCTGTAGAACCCTGGTACCCTCATCTTGTCCCATCATAGCACCCTATTGACCCTACATCCTTTATCACCCTCTGCAGTTTTCAAATCAAAGTGCCTCACCCACGTCCTCTGTGCCCCTCTTCTGGGGGTCCTACCATTGTTGGTAGGCACCCCTCTAAAGAGCCAGTGTGGAACTGAGTATTAATGACTGTTCATGGTTCAGTTTTCCTTCTTGTCTAAAGTAACTTGAATGTCTTATTTCATGGACAACTCATCACAACTTTTCTCAGAGAATTTATTGACATCTCACTATGTGCCAGACACTGTGCTTAAGGATTTCATATAAATTATGTCATGGATATTGTGTGCATTATGTCATTATCTCATTTGAGAAATGAGTTACAAGAGACAAGCCAATGAATGATATATTTAGAGACAGGTGGGGTTATCCTGCCCCCTTTTTAGTGATATCATTCAGACAATAGCCTGCTGCCCTGGGCACGGGGCCAGCAGAGGAGAGGAGCCTGCCTTCTTCTCTAACTTCTTCAGCTTTCTGCTTACCAAGTCCTCTGTGTCACTGAATGCCAAAGCAACAGGCATTGCTGCCCGCGAGGGTATTGCCAGAGCTGCTCTTCTAACTAAGCTTCTCAGAGTTGCAACTGCTAATATGCCCTGGATAGTCCAGGGCTCTGAAACCCATTGTTTACCAACAAAAAACAGCCAGGCTACAAAACACTACATGTGGCTTAAATGGAGAAGGGCCTAGAAAAGAGGCCCTTGATGTAAAGTTAAACATAGTTTTCTACTCAGCAAATAGCCTTTTGTACCCATTCTCCTGCTTTGATAGAACAGAAACAAAACAAAACAATTACTGTCAGATAACAACTGCAAAAAAAAAAAAAAAAAAAATCCAAATCTCATGGAACTTCTATAGTGCTTTTACTGTAACTCTGTTTGAAATGATTGTTTTAGGGTTTATTAATATTTCCAGTGAAAGATCCAATATGGAAACACCCCCATCTGCACAGAGTTTATGCACAGTACTGCACAGTACTTTATGGTTTCAAAAGCAGCACACTAACAGCAACTTTGACTTTCAATGCTAGGTGTTTTGGAGACTTATCTCTCAGATGGAGGTTTTAAAAGTTGGGGGGCCAGATGTGGGGCTCGAACCCTTTGCTCTTCAGGGAGAAGCTTAGGTTTGTGAATTCCCTCCTGATTGTAGGTCACTGTGCTGGGGGTGGAGTTTATTGTATCTCAGCCTCTCTTAGGACTTCACTGTGGTTTTTTTCTTGTTTGCCCCACATGTAGGAGTTGTTCAGGCACTTTTTGTTTTTGTTTTTATTTTTCCAGAGGAAGTGGTTCCATCTGTACCTATTGATTCTATGTGTCCATGCAAGGAGGTGAGATTAGGATCTTCCTACATTGCCATCTTGAACTGGTCTCATAGCAACTTTGAGAAGAAGGATATGCAAATTAGTGAAGGTAGAGGTCAACTCCAAACACAATGGTCTTTTCTTACCTACTTAACTCATACTGCTGTTCCTTTGGGAAAACTAAGCCATGGATATACAGAGGTCTCATACAGCCCACTAGGAGTAGATGATTTTATATTGCAAACAACTCATTTAGTGCCCTTTGGGAGAGTGTTGAAAATTCCCAGGATACTCTGAGTGCTTTATTTAAAACAATGACTGACAGGAACTATTAGACAATGTCCAGTCTCCTACTATATGTATACTAACTTCTGTTCATCTTTTACTACCTGATTCATCTATCATTGTATTGGAAAAGTATAATATGCAGACTTCTGCAAAAACACTTCCCTTTGTATATGTGTGTATGTGGTGCAGGGAGTGAGACTATAAAGAAGGATTCATTAATAAAGTATTCAACAGATACACAGTGGACCTGATCATCTGTGCCAACAAAGCCTCAATCATCACTGGTGCTCAAAGGTGTCAATCATCATCTCACTTTGTGTCAGCAATGAGCTAAGTTCATCCCTCAGACTGGAAAACAGAACTGAGTGGGAGGATCCAAGTAGATGAGGAATGTTTTAAAAGGGGGTATTTAAGTTTTGGGTGCTTTTATTAAGAAGACAAGGTTTTTAAAAAAAAAAAAAAAAAAAGACAAGGTTTTAGCTAGATCAGCTCCTGCGTGTGGGACAGATGACACCAGAAGATGTACAGAAAGCCTGAGGGAAAGGATCCCTAGGGAAGTGTCTGGATATTCACGTCAATCTGTCTCCATTGGACAATGGTTAGTTACCTTAGAATCTTAATTGTTATCTTAATATAACATTTGAGATATTGGAACATCTTTTGTTTCATTTGCTAGACTCTTTAGGTACTGTATTTTTAAGAAGAGATAACTTTTAGTTTTATCTGGGACCTGGGAACAGAAATGATAAAAGGAGATTCTTCCCACCAGGTTTGTTCAATATCTTCTTGGGGCCCAGAAGATTTCCCAGATACTTTGAAACATTATCTTAGAAACTCTTCTCTGCTCAAAACTGGCTGACTTTTGTTTAAATAGAGGGCTTGTTTCCTTAAGTCACCTCTACCCCCTACCCTAAATTACAGCTAAGGAATTTAAAATGGAGAATTTCTAGTCCAGGATAAGCAACTATGTGGTACAAATTCCTCCTTTGCCTCCTTCCTTGCTCAGGTGATGCAGACATCGCCAAATGAGTGTATTTTCCCATTCAGCTCAGATGTGTGTAAGTAGTAATATAATTCCTGTTTTACAGATGAAGAAACAGAAATTTAAAAGTTAAATAACTTTTATAAATCTCTATGACTCCGAAGCCATTATTCTCCAGGAATCAGTACTAATTGATCAGAGTTGGCAAGTAATATGAAATTTATTTGTTACCCAGGATCTATTCAACCTCATTAGTTTTCATGAAAAACAGTTAAGTCTAGAGTTTGAATAACATACGAGAAAGTGTTTTGCAAACTTGTAAAGAATGCCTAAGATGTTAATTATTTTTATTAATTATCAAAAAATACAAGCCCAGTTAGGTTACAGCAATTCTGAAATTTGAGTGAACATCAGAGTCACCTGTATGGTTTGCCAGGCCCCACCCCCGAGTGAATGTCTGAGACCGGCCCAAGAATTTGCACTTCTAACAGATTCCCATCTAATACTGTGGCTGCTGGTCTATGAACCACACTTAGAACCACTGGTTTGCAACATACCTGAACTCAAATTTCTTATCCAGAAATTTCTCTTTATTTTTTCCTTTTACATGTTTCCAAGGCTCAAAAATATTTTACAAAATACAATTTCTCTATTACCTCAAGTGAATAAATTTTAAGGCAAGAAAAGAAAATCAAACTGGCTTTTGTAAATATTTTTCTGCTGCTGTCAAGACTCCCTTCTTGTGCATTCAATGAAATGTTCATGTTGATAAATGTAAATATGTAATCATTGGACAAGAGCCAGCATGGATTTTAGCACTAATTGGAAGAAAAATTGCACCTAGGTATATGAGAAAAGAATTAGAGCCATGATAAGGATGGAGTAGGTAAGTTAGGGCTTGAACCAGGAAGTGGCTGAATTTAGGAAATCCAAAACCATAGGGTCTCCATGAACTATCTCTGAGAAGTACTTTCACAAAAGAGATGCTGTTGAACTTTGCATCTTCCTCTATGCTTCTCTACTTCCTTCTCTGGACCTGAGATCCCAGAGATACTCTGCCTGAAGAGCAGTTTCTTGAACACAATGGCCTGAATTTAAATCAGTAAGAATCAGTGAGTACTGATGAGTCATTCAGAAAAGAAGAAAGGATTAGTGACTCCAGATCCTTCCTCTAATGGAATACCTCTTCCCTTCTAAGGCTCCGGTGGCAAAAGTGAGCAACCATGGCAGCAGAGAACCTTTCAGAACTGGTCAAGGCAAACAGAACTCAAAGCAAAAGCTGAGGCAAATGCGATATTTAGGTTGCAAGCTTATATATACTGGACAGAACTTGGCTTTAGGAAGGTGAATGTTTTATTCGGCTTTTACCTAAGTAAGGGTCAAGAAATGACTGAACTTGTGTCAGCAGCTTTGTTAATATAAGTACTTTCTGAAATTGTGTGTGTAGATGGGTTATGATATCCAACACAGATTAGCAGGCTAGGAAAGGGGAGATTATGAAAAAAATTGCTTTTGGAAAGGACATTGGATCTGATAAAGTAGAAAATTATTGATCTGAACAAACAGTGCCTGAAGTTTCACTGTTACTTCCAGTAATGGTGGGGAGGAGAGGACCAATGGAACTGGGGAAAGGGCTGCTGTTCCTCAACAGGAGGGACAATCTCTTTCTTCCGCTGCTCTGAAAGACAGAGCTTGGAGCGGTCTGGTGACTATCAGAGGACAAAGCTACATACAGTAAGGGTTCCTGAGCAGTGGGGTCACAATCGTCACAATCCTGAGACCTATCTGGAGCCTGCCCTGCATATGGACTTTGGAATGTGAGATAGCAAATTTCTTAATTGTTTAAGTCAGTTTTGTTTCTTAGACTTAAAGCCACATGTATTCTAACTATAAAGGGTAAGATGAAAGGATACTGGTTCTCATTATCATCTCTAAACCAATTGATTTTTTAAAAATCAATACCAGGTACTGGTATTATTTTAATTTTTTAAACAAAATTTTAAGGGACCCTTTGTAGTTTTTTAAATAAGAGCTGAGGACCACTGATGTAGATATTAATCTTTCTTTTATGTTTCACAAAAACTTCAAAGAGTGTGGGCTCTGGTATTTCAAATCAATCAGCTGATTTATCAATTTAGTTTAAAAATCAGTTAATTCTGTAAAAATTCAGAGGTGTTCCACTTTTAGCTATCAAGGGTAAGCAATAGTTTAAGTGGCTTATTATTTCACTTTCTAACCAGTTATATGGCCTCATGCAGATAGGATATTGTAATATCAGAATTTAGTAACTAGTAATATTGTACCAAAGTGTGATTAATACATGTGCAGCCAGAACTCAATGAAGCAATTTTCAATGCCCTATAAATAGCAAGATTCTGCAAAAATGAGGGTCATATTCCTGGCAAACGTATCACAGCTAATGTCTATCAACTGACTAATGTTCATTAGCATTCAACCCATTAATAGATTGTCTTTCTGTGGGCACTTCTGTTCTTAATTTATAGTTCTTTGTGGTATAGAAATAGCATGTTCTTTGAAGCTAAACCTGGGCTGAAACCCCAACTTGGATACTTATTAATGTGGAAGCTTTGGTCAAGTTACTTGATGCCACTAAACTTTAATTTCTTTGTCTATTAAATAGGGATAGAAAAATAAACTATATCATTAGATTGTTAAGCATATAGAATTTATATGTAAAGAAACCAACAATGTGCCTTTCTCCTAATTTTCCTCATTAGGGGTTTCCAGAACATCAGTGTTTAGAATCAAAGAGTGGGCCTAAGCATGACCTGAGCAAAACAATTTTCAGAAACTCCTTTGAATGTCTGGTAAGTGGTGACACTGGCCATCAGACACCAGTTTAGATGGATCTGGGGAGCTTCCTGGGAAAGAAGGCAAGCTTTCTGCTGTTGGTATCAGACACAGCTGAGCATGTCTGGAGTATTTGTGGGACTGGACAGCTGCAGTCCAGAGCTGAGACACCTCTAGGCGGGGGTGAGTGTTCGAGGCTCCCCTTTCCCACCACTGAGCTCATTAACAGAGGGATGGGCAACACAGTAACTGATGACAGTTTTGTTTTGTACTGTTTTCCCTGTCACTGCCTGAATTCTTGAACAAAGAGCCTGTAAAAAAAAAAAACCAAAGCAGTTTCTCACTAAATTCTGTAACTCATTGGAGATGGGCATGCTGCTTGGGGTCACCTTAAACAACATGCAGCACAAAGAGCAATATTAAAGTCATTCTCTGTCCTCCGAGTCTCCCGGCCCTTGAATATGGACAGGTCTGGAACCATAAGAGCTCAGAAGGTTGGTGGTGGGACTCATGGAGCGATGGGGCCCCAAAAGATATAGAGGATCAGCAGTGGCTGACCTACCAGGGTGCTGCTTGGAAAAACAGCAGAAGTGACCATGGTGCTTCGAGCAGAGGGAGTGGCTTCTCTGGCGCAGAAATGAGGGCCCATGCGTTCAGCTACATATGTGACACATAGGCCCCCAAACTATAGCTGCGTGTAGGCTTCAAATCATTTTATCACTTTCTTGGGCATGAAGATATTTACAGAACAATATTTGAGCAATCACTAAAATGCAAAATTCTAAAAAAAAATATTTATGGAAGGATATATTAGATATCAATATAATATACCCTTGCAGTTCATTTGTTTTTATGGTTGTATGTACCTTTTCACATCTGGAAATTCTGAAAAGCAAGATGTTAAATATTCATATCCCCTAACTAAAATGTGAAATAAACAATTTTTAATTTGGAGGTGAGATGTCAGCTCAGGTAGATATGTGGACAAGGACTCCAAGTCACATCTTTGCCACATAACTATGCTTAGCCACAGGGATAAACATCTTAATTCCGTTTATGGAGCACTTGATCTATGCCAAGCCCTGAGCCCCGCACTGAAATATAATGTGTCATCTATACATTTCTTGTATGGCAGGAACCCTCTAGGATGGGTATGATGTTTATAGATGGGGCTTCGAGGACATAAGTGACTTAACTCACTTGGTTGTGAAAAAGGTGAGTTGAGATTTAAATCCAGATCTTTGCAGCCATAAACTTCTGCTCAAACCCCCATTCAGTGTTCCTCACCTGTTTCACATCATGTTTGATTCTAGTTAACACATGGATAACTGGGCCCATGTCTAGGTCTTTAGAATGGCCACATTGGCATCACCTGAGAACATATTAGGACTGCAGCATCCCAGGTCCCACCCCAAACCCACTGAGTCTGAATCTGCAGTTAACAATATCCCCATTTCTCTTTGGAGAAATGTCTGTTCATGTCTTCTGCTCATTTTTAATTGGATTATATGGGGTTTTGTATAAAACAAAGTTGAGTTGTATAAGTTATTTATACATTTTGAATACTAACTCTTTATCAAATATGTCATTTGCAAATACCTTTTCCCATTCAGGAGGTTGTCTTTTAGTTTTCTTGGTTGTTTCCTTTGCTGTGCAGAGGACTTTTATTTTGATGTATTCTCAGGAGTTTATTTTTGCTTTTATTTCCTTTGCCTCAGGAGACATATCTAGAAAAATGTTGCTACCACCAATGTCAGAGAAATTATTGCCTGTTCTCTCTTTAGGATTTTTATGGTTTCATGTCTCAAATTTAGATACTTAAGGAATTCCGAGTTTATTTTTGTATATGGTGTAAGAAAGTGGTTCAGTTTCATTCTTTTGCATGTTGCTGTCCAGTTCCCAACAACATTTGTTGGAGAGACACTCTTCTTCCCATTATATATCCTTTCCTCCTTTGTTAAAGATTAATTGATAATATAATTGTGGGTTTATTCCTGGGCTTTTTATTCTGCTCCATTTATCTATGTGTCTATTTCTGTGCCCCTACCATATTGTTTTGATTACTACAGCTTGGTAATATAACTTGAAGTCTGGAATTGTGATACCTCCAGTTTTGTTTTTCTTTTCAAGATTGCTTTGACAAATTAGGGTTCCATACAAAATTTAGTATTGTTTGTTCTAGTTCTGTGAAAAATATTGTTGGTATTTTGATAAGATTTCATTAAATCTGTAGATTGATTCGGGTAGTATAAACATTTTAACAATATTTGTTCTTACAATCCATGCGCATGGAATGTTTTTCCTTTTTTTTTTTTTTTGGTGTCATCTTCTATTTCTTTCATTAGTGTTTTCACAGTATAGGCTTTTCACCTCTTTGGTTAAGCTTCTTTCTAGGTATTTTATATTTTTTTGTGCAATTATAAATGGGATTGTTTTCTTAATTTCTTTCTACTGTTTCACTATTAATATATAGAAGTGCAGTGGACTTCTATATTCTGATTTCATATTCTGTAACTTTACTGAATTCATTTATTGTTTTAGTTTTTTGGTAGAGTCTTTAGGGTTTTTTTTTTTTTTCCCCTTTTTAAATTTTTTATTTATTTATGATAGTCAGAGAGAGAGAGAGAGAGAGGCAGAGACACAGGCGGAGGGAGAAGCAGGCTCCATGCACCGGGAGCCCGACGTGGGATTCGATCCCGGGTCTCCAGGATCGCGCCCTGGGCCAAAGGCAAGCGCCAAACCGCTGCGCCACCCAGGGATCCCGAGTCTTTAGGGTTTTTATAGAGAGTATCATTTCATCTGTAAATAGTGAATGTTTTACTACTTCCCTACCAATTTGGATGCCTTTTATTTCTTTTCACTCTCTGATTGCTGTGGCTAAGACTTTGGGTACTATGTTGAATAAAAGTGGTGAGAATGGCCATCCTTATCTTGTTCCTGACCTTCAGGGAAAAGCTCGGTTTTTCAGTATTGAGTATGATGTTAGCTATGGGTTTTTCATATATGGCCTTTGTGACCATATGACAAAGGCCATATATGAAAAACCCATAAAGTACTTTCTAAAGCTACTTTGTTGAGGGTTTTTATTATGAATGGGCATTTTACTTTGTCAAATTCTTTTTCTGCCTCTATTGAAGTGATCCTATGGTTTCCATACTTTCTCTTATTGATGTGATGCATCATGTTGACTATTTTGTGAATATTGAACCACCCCAGGAATAAATTCCACCTGATTGTGATAAATTATTTTTTAATGTATTGTTGGATTCAGTTTGCTGGTATTTTGCTGAGGATTTTTGCATCTATGTTCATCAGAGATATTGGCTTGTAGTGCGCTCTCTCTCTCTCTCTCTCTCTCTCTCGTGTGTGTGTGTGTGTGTGTGTGTTGCCTTTATCAATTTTGGTATGAAGGTAATGCTGGCCTAAGAGAATGAATTTGGAAGTTTTCCTTCCTCCTTTATTTTTTGGAAAAGTTTGAGAAAAATAGGTATTAACTCTTTTTAAATGATTGATAGAATTTGTCTGTGAAGCTGTTGGGACCTGGACTTTTGTTTGTTAGGAGTTTTTTCATTGTTGATTCAATTTCCTTGCTAGTTATTGGTCTGTTCAAATTTTCTATTTCTTCCTGATTCAGTTTTGGGAGGTTATATGTTTTATCCACTTCTAGGTCATCCACTTGGTTGGCGTATAATTTTTCATGATAGTCTCTTAAAATCACTTGTATTTCTGTGATGTCAGTTATTATTTCTCCTCTTTCATTTGTGATTTTGTTTATTTGAGTTCTCCTCCCTCCCTTTTTTTGGTGAGTTTAGCTAGAGGTTTATCAACTTTGTTGATCTTTTCAAAGAACAAGCTTCTTGTTTCACTTTCATTGATCGTTCTGCTTTATTTTTTCTGTATCATTTATTTCTACTCTAATCTTTACTATTTCCTTCCTTCTGCTAGTTTGGGGTTTTGTTTGTTCTTTTCTTTGCTCCTTTAGGTATAAAGTTAAGTTATTTATTTGAGATTTTTCTTGTTTCTTGAGGTACGCCTATATTGCTATAAACTTTCTTAGAACCATATCCTGAAGATTTTGGACCATTGTGCTTTTATTTTTGCTTGTTTCTAGGTACCTTTTAATTTCTTTGAGTTCTTGATCTACCCATTCATTGTTTAGAAGCATTATTTAACCTCCACGTATTTGTGGTCTTTTCAGATATTTTCTTGTGGTTGATTTCTAGTTTCATAGCCTTGTGGTCAGAAAAGATGCACAGCATGACTTTTATTTTTTTTAAATTTGTTGAGACTTATTTTGTGTTTTAACATGTGATCTCTTCTGGAGAACGTTCCTTGTGCACTTGAAAAGACTGTGTAGGGTCACCTGTTTGACTCGGTCAGTTAAGCATCTGCTTTCAGTTCAGGTCATGAGCCCAGGGTCCTGGGGATTGAGCCTTATATTGGGCTCCTGGCTCAGCAGGGAGCCTGCTTCTCCCTCTGCCCCTTGCTCTGCTCATGCTCTCTCTCTCTCTCAAATAAAATAAATAACATCTTTAAAAAAATGGGTATCTTGTTGTTTTAGAATAGACTATTCTGAATGAATCTGTTAGATCCATCTGGTCCGGTGTGTCATTCAATGTCATTATTTCCTTGTTGATTTTCTGTTTGGGTAATCTGTGCATCAGTGTAAATGGAGTGGTAAAGTCCTACTATTATTATATTACAGTCAATTATTTCCTTTATGTTTGATATTAACGGTTTTGTGAATTTAGGTACTTCCATATTGGATATATAAATATTTAGAATTGTTGTATCTCTTGTTGGATTGTCCCTATCATCATCATCATCATCAATTGTTATACTTTGCCCTTCCTTGTCTTTTGTTTCAATCTTTGTTTTAAAGTCTATTTTGCCTGATATAAGTATTGCTACGCTGATTTTTCTTTGACATCTATTTGCATGATAAATCTTTCTCTATGCCCTCATTTTTAGTCTGCAGGTGTTGTTAGTCTTAAATCAGTGCCTTGTAGGCAACATATAGATGCATCTTGTTTTTTTTTTTTTATCTATTTCATAGACCCTATGTCTTTTAATTGGAGCATTTAATCCATTCACATTCAATGTAATTATCAATAGATATGTATTTATTGCCATTTTGTACTTGTTTTGTGGTGTTTTTGCTCCCTTTCATGTTTTTTAAAAATATTTTATTTATTTATTCATAAAGACAGAGAGAGAGAGAGAGAGAGAGAGAGAGAGAGAGAGAGATCGGCAGAGACACAGGCAGAGGGAGAAGCAGGCTCCATGCAGGGAGCCCAACGCGGAACTCGATCCTGGGTCTCCAGGATCACACCCTGGACTGAAGGCAGTGCCAAACCACTGAGCCACCTGGGCTGCCCATCTTTCATGGTTTTTTATGTTGGTAGTGGTATACTGGGATTTCTTTCTCTTTATTTTTTTATATATTCATTACATATTTTTGATTTGTGGTTACCACTCAGTTTATAAATATACTTCTGCATATAGCAGTCTATATAAGTTGATGCTTAAGATTGAACCCATTCTTTACTCCTCTCTCCCCACCCCAAATGTTTTAAGTATATGGTGTCATAGTTTATAGCCTTTTATTTTGTGAATCCCTTGACTGATTTTTACAGATATGCTTATTTTTACTGCTTTTGTATTTCCTTCTTTTCGTACTCTTACTCATGGTCTTTCCTTTCCATTTAGAGTTCCTTTTAACATTTCTTGTAGGGCTGGTTTAATGGTCATGAACTCCTTTAGTTTTTATTTGTCTGAAAAGCTCCCTATTTTTCCTTCTATGCTGAATGATAGCCCTGGTGGATAGAGTATTCTAGGCTGAAAAATTTTTTTTTTTCCTTTCAGCACTTTGAATATATACTGCCACTGTCTTCTGGCTTGCAAAGTTTCTACTAAATATCTGTGGACAGCTTTATGGGGTTTTTTCCCTTGTATATAACTGTCTTCTTTTCTCTTAGTGCTTTAAAAATGTTTTCTTTATCACTACTTTTTGTCATCTTAATTACTATGTGTCTTGGTGTGGATGTCCTTGGGTCGATTTTGTTGGGGGATTTCTGTGCCTTCTGGATCTAGATATATCTTTCCTTCCTGATTCAGGAAGTTTTCAGCTATTATTTCTTCACGTAAAATTTCTGCCCCCTTTCATCTCTCTTCTTCTGGGATCCCTATAATGTGAATGTTATTACACTTGATAGAGTTGCCAAGTTCCCTAAGTCTATTCTCATTTTACATGCTTTTTTTCCTCTCACCTTCACAGCTTGATTATTACCATTTCTCCATTTTCCAGGTTGCTACTTCACTCCTCCACTTCCTCTAGCCTGTAATTTACTCCATGTATTATATATTTTAATATTACTTGTGTTCTTCATCTCTGATTGGTTCTTTTTAACCTTTTTTTGTGCCTTTTTGTGAAACATCTCACTGTTATTCTCCACTCTTTTCTCAAGTCCAGTGAGTAGATTTATGATCATGACTTTAAGTTCCCTATCAGAAATATTTACTTATCTGTTTTGTTTGGCTCTCTTTCCATGATTTTGTCGCATTCTTTCATTTAGGACATATTCTACTGTCTACTCACTTTGTCTAACTCTCTATGTCTGTTTCTCTGTGTTACAAAAGTCAGCTATGTCTCTTGCTGTTTATGTGGTGGCCTTATGAAGAAGAGGTTGCAGAGTGCCCTGCAGTGCAGCCTCCCTTGTTCATCAGAAACTGGCATTTAAGGGGTGTTGCATGTGGCCTGATGTTGTGTCCTGGCCACTTTTTCCCTCAGTCCAGCCATCTGCAGAGATTATCTTTGCCTGCTGTGGACAGTGTTTGTTCTTGGCTGGGTGGGATATGCAGTTTTAACAAGGTACATGTTAGTCTGCTTGCAAAATGAGACCAAGGTGTGCCTCAGACTTTTGCAGAGTTCACCTTTGCCATCTCCACCCCAGGGGTGTGCCAAGGACCCACATAATGTGCAGGTGGGGAGATGCAATGATGGCAAGGTTTTGTTGGTTTTCTAGAAGAAAAGACCAGTAGTGCTGTACTTGAGGCTTAACTGGGAAGGGTAGCCCATGAAAGCAAAGGGGAGGTGGGGCGTGGTGTAAGCAAGTCAGATAGTAAATATCAGTGCTGTGCTGGTTCCCACAGGTGGCCATATTTTTCTGCTGGAGGCGTGGGAGGGAGATAGTGCCTGTTAGCACCTTTGTTCCTGGGGAAGTATCTCAGTGATTCCCTACATCTCAAGGACACACTCTGAAATGAGTAAATTACTGTCCCTTTCATATGTCCCAAATGGTTTTCAAACTGCTGCTTCTATGCTATATCTCTGTGGGCTGTGTGTTGTGTAAGGATGGCGACTCAGCTTCCTCTTGCCCTTCCCAGAATTAATCCCACTGATTTTTAAAATTCCAGGATTTAAGTCCAACTTGTAAGGGCTCATAAAATTTGCCTCCTCTTGTTTTCCAAGCCAAATGTTATGGGGATTCATCTCCCTCATGTGAGCTCCATGATATAATAATCTGTTTCTCTCCCCTCTCCTTGCCCATGGTGCCATCTCCACTTCAGAGAGCCATAATCTGTTTAGCTCCCCGCTGTGCCTCTGCCCTTCCTACCTTCTTTGGTGGTCTTTTCTCTACTGTCAGCTGTGGAGTTTGCTTTGTCAGTCTTTGGGTTATCTTCTGCATTACTTACATTGATGTGAATGTTATCTAGTTTTATTGCTGGGATACAGTAATCTCAGGATTCCTATTCTGCCATCTTCTCAACCTACTCCCCACTATCTCACAGCTTTGAAGAAAGGCAAATAATGCAAGATTTACTCATTTCGCTTTCTGACTGGGCTTATATGATGTCAAATAATTGGTTGAACAATACACAACTGAGGCTGGCTGATTATCTGATGCCATGGTTACCCCAAAAACTTAAGTAAAAGTCTTTATTTCAAAATAAATGAACTCAGTCACTGTAGTTGTGTGAATAGTTACAGCCAACATCTTTCTTTAAGACAAGGCCAGAAGGACCACTCCTTGCTTGCCTTGTCTTCCACCAACATAAATTTAATTCAGCTTGTGTCAACTGGTTGCTGCCTATTAGTATAAGGAAGAGAATAGCAGGGCAGATCATATTCATAAAAGACCCAGTTTCTGAGTACTCCAAAAATATTAAGCTTTGATTTACTCTACAAAATCTAGAACAAAAAGCCATGCCGAGCATTTAAAGAGGTTGTGATAATTATAGTAGAAGAAGTCTTTTTTTTTTTTTTTTCATTGTTGCACTTGGCATCTGGGAACTTAAGAACATCCTATTACCAAGAAAACTAAGGGAAAACTTGAGTTAATTTGCTATTACAGTGACAACCCACGTGACATCTAGGATACGTGGTCTGCAAAAGAGTTCAAAGGTTTGGTCTGAAATCTATTCCTAGATGAGAGCGAAGGAAACCAATTACCAGGGAATGGGTAATGTTAATTAAGACAATGTTATGATTCACTAAGGAAAGCCTGAGTTATGAACAATGAACAGTGGCATATAAAATACCTGAGAGCAGAGTTTAAGGATGTGTTCTTTCTTATTAATTGCTGGTTTGGTGACATGGTGTATAAAAGTTATTTTTTAAAGAAACAAAAAAAGTCCACAGTCTCATCATAGCCTTGGCAAATTTTGCACATTGCTAAATTTCATGACCTTGGAGTGTCTTTAACCCAAAATTTATCAGCGTGAACTGTAATTTGGTTTTATATTTTTGTATAATAATCATGAGATATGATCCCGTATGGAATTTCTATAACTCTAAACAGTCTTCTATTAAATAACATAAGTTGAACTTTATAATTTAGCACACTGATTATGTTCACTCATTCATGTAAAATGTTCCCATCTTTGATATTATCTCTTCCAAATCAAACCCAAAATAAAATTTATTTTGTCTGGATTAATATATTTTGGGCCATCGACTGGATTTACATGCAGCTGCTGAAGCAGACTGCAGTGAGCCGGATATGATCATTTTGGCCATCTTCCCAAACAATCCCAATCATGGAGTCTAAATGCCAGATGGAATGGTATAGTGGCCACGATGATGGGATCACAGCTCAATCAATCAGCGAGTGTAACTGACACCCATCCAGCTTCACCAGCTGGTGAGTGAGAAAAAGTATTAACATTTACAATGTTTCCTAAATTTCAATAGCTCTGGGCCACCCCCTCCCACCTGTTCACATAGGTAGTCCAGTTCTTTATAGAGATTCCCAACTTCAAGTACTTCTGAGTCTTTTTAGGGGGGCTTACAGGTATAGCTTGAAATTTCCCTGATTTCCGCAAGTATATAGGTTCGTGAAAGTCCACTCTTTCTCCAAGAGCATTTCAGGATGGAAGGATTGAACTGCCTCACTTTGGCGCTAAACCACTGCTTGCAGCAATTGAGACCTTTTACCCTAGGCAACCCTCAGCACCCCTCTTTTCCAATATTCCCTTTGTGCTACTCCACTTCTTGCCAATTTCCCCTGGAGCCCTATGCTCGTGTCCTGATGCACCTTGGTCCATGCAACTGCCAACCTCCTCTGAGCCACCTACCTCTGGGCTGCCTCCATCTGGGTTTTTAGTGATCTTTCCCAACCTAGTAAGATAACTGGCCTCCCTTTCTTTTGTCAGCCATTCTCAGGGAACAGTCTTAGAACAGAGAAGCACAGGGCCCTGGCTGACAAGTTTCTCTTTCATTTAATGTCTTCTTCATAGAGCACAACCTCATACTGTATGTGAAACACTGCTCCCAACACTCACCAACACTTGGATACCAAGGGGATCAAAGGATGGGTTTTACTAAAGCTTGTTCAGTAATCTTCAACATGTATGGCTATCTGGTAAAGAAGGAGTGGAGAACTGAACTGATATCTGTGGCCACTGAGCAGCTTCTCACTCTCCTCTTTAAAGAGGACTCAGTCTGCAAGTTAGAGGTATTGACCAGACACAGGTGAAACTGAGAGCAGATGCATTGCCTAGGAGAAGTGGCAGTAATGGGGGAAGGAAGGTCATGTAACCCCACAGAGTGGTGGCCAAGTCTAAGCTCTGATTAAAAAGAGCCACAGGGTGCATCTGCTTCAGTTTAAGACTCTTATTCCATAGAGGAGATAGGGAGGAACAGTCTGGGAGTGGCTCTGTGCTTTTATCACAGTAGCTGTTGTTCCACCTCCCCAACCTTCACCACAAAGGAGGTCTCCAGTCTCTACCTTTGCCTCCATCTTTTGTATGAACACTAAGTGGGGGGAAAACCTGCAAATTCCTGTTGCATCTATAGCTACTAGGGGTTCCATAATCTAGTGCTAGGCCTTGTTTGGCCTTTTGTAGTTTGTTAAAAATTTCAATTTACCAGCTTTTTCTTCCTAGCTTATGTGGTACCTGTTCTAGGTTAGGAAGAGCTTACACCTCATCTCTCCTTGAAGGCACTTGTCTTCTTACATTTCAGGATAGTGGGTTATTATCCTGAAATGTAGGACTTCAGCAGTTTGATGGGTTCAAGAGGAGCTATTATTCTGTAGATTATCCAGTTTTTTTCTTGTTATAAGTGTGGAAGTGATGCTCTGATTTTCTATATCCTAAGTGGAAGCCAGAACTTTCTCATGTAGAACTATTAAGCCATGTAAGCCATGTTAAGTAGTTTATATTTTATCACAAATGCAGTAAGAATCCATATGAAGTGTTTAGCAGAGGATTAGTCTGGATTTATATTTTTAAAGGATCACATGTTTAGTATTTGTTGGACATCTGCTGTATGCCAAGAACTGGAGTTTCCAAGATAAATTTAAAAATAGCAAGAACAATGCCCTCAAATAGTTCAAAATTAAGCAGATTAGTCTTACTGACTATAACAAATAGCTTAAAAATTTCAGAGCAAGTGCTATAATGAATGTCCTGGGAGAATTAAGAAGGGAGAATTTAATTTTAGTACATAAGGATAGAGATAGTAGAAGAGGACATTTGGATTGTATCTTGAAACTTAATTTCAGAGTAACCTTGAGTGGATAAGAGGAATGTCTAAGGTTTTATTGTAAATTGCTTTGTAAATAACTTTATTTTAATTTCTTATCATTTTTTTCTAGACAAAAATAAGTTGCTGAGAAAGGAAGGAAAACATTCAAGTTTATCAACCAACCAGTACCATCAATAACAAAAACTAGCATCTTTCTAGTTTCTTCTTTTATCAAAAAACAGTTTCTAGGAGCATCTGGATGGCCCAGTTGGTTAAGTGTCTACCTTCAGCTCAGGTCGTGATCTTGGGGTCCTGGGATCAAGCCCAGTACCTGGCTCCCTGCTCAGTGGGAGTCTACTTCTCCTTCTGCCCTTCCTCCCCTACTCATGCTCTCTCTGTCTCTGTCTCTCTTAAATAAATAAATAAATACATTAATTAATTAAATTTTAAAAAAATATTTGATTTATTTATTCACGAGAGACACACAGAGAGAGAAAGGCAGAGACACAGGCAGAGGGAGAAGCAGGCTCCATGCAGGGAGCTCGATGTGGGAATTGATCCTGGGACTCCAGGATCAAGCCCTGGACCAAAGGCAGCTGCTAAACCACTGAGCCACTCAGGGATCCCCAAATCTTTTTTTTTTTAAAGGAGTTCTTAGCTCTTGGTATCTGTAAATGATGGCTAGTTTACTGAGTTAGAACAACAGAAGTCATATAACAAAACAACTTTGGAAATTTATTATTGTGTTTCACCATAGTTCCTAAACTAGCTTACTCTTAGAATTTCCTTGAGTGCTTTTACAAATGGAGATCTCTGGGCCTAGCATCCAAAGGGTCAAATTCATGCTGAGGAGGACAGGATTCTATACTTTTGTTTAGCTCTTAAGATGCATCTAAAAATCAGGTAGTATATTACAAATGGATTGTCTCATATTTATATTTCTTTTATCTTCATTTCTTTTATCTTAGTCTCCTCTAAAAGCAGATCCTGAGAAAGAAACTTGATTGCAGATTTGAAAGGTGATCCCAGGAAGCATAAATGATGACATAGAGAAAGTAAAACAGAAAAGAAAGAAATCAATAAAGGATAAGTAAATGAGCTCATTACCACTTCAAGCATGTGAAACTTTGCCTGACTGGAAATTCTCTGAGGTGCTCATACAAAGTCTTTCCTGAAAAATCAGACTTTGGATAGCTGTATTCTGACCATGTAAGCAAACTGACCATGTAAGTCAGTTTTCTTGCCATATTTTGACCACTAAATCTCTCTTTTCAGGGATGAGTGTCTGGCTCAAAGGCCACCATCTATAAACTATCTATCTAGTGTCTTATAAAATAAAAGTCCAGTTGATCAGATTCTCTCAAAACAAGGCAGTTGGAAGGGATATTTCAAACTGGGTATGATGCCATGAATTACAGATGGCTCCATGAAAAGCAAGTATGAGAGAACAGAGATACCATTGGAGAGAGCCAGAAAGAACAACCAACCAGTCTCTAAATCTTTCTAAGGTACTGACAGCTTCTCTTGTTCCCTTGAGGCTCAACTGAATAAGCTATATCTATAATTCTTAAGACTAAGCTTGTCTCCTCTTCTGTAGGCCCATGTAGGTGTACCTTGACAGAAAACCTCCCATTACTTGAGGGGAATTGAGTGATTCAAAAGAGACTTGACTCGAAAAATTAAAGAAAGAGCCATGGATCCACAAATGGAAAACAGGACACAAAATAACTTCATAGTCCACAGCTTTAAAAATCTGGGACCAAATAATCAGAACTTGATTGTAATATAATTACAATGATTAGTTCTAAGTGAGAGAACTTTTTTCTTCATAAAACTGTTAGTCCTGTGGTCAAAATAAGCTGATTACAAAGACATTTATGTCTAAATGCAGACAGTATAGAGATCAGAGCTTATTTTCATGGGAAAAAAATATCTTCTAACATATCTCCAAAAAGCTGGGCCATCATATGGATCATTCTTTATATATGTTTTCTGATTCCTCATATAGCCAATTCAAGAGGGAAAAATACTACGATTTTGGATGGTTGTTCTTTTCAGACTGCAAAGTGAGTGAGAAGTTCAGTGCTCTGTATTTCTTAGGCTAAGTCTGGTAGTCAGGTTCTCACAGCCAGTCATTAATACCTAGGTAATCCTCTGGTCACAGCTGATCTTTGGAGCAGAGAATTTGGCCCAATGAACTTGCCCCAGGCCAAATTCTGTCTTTGGATGAACTTGCTGTTCTTGCAGAAGCCAGTGGGAAAGGCACCCATCCGTGCATATGGAAAACCAGGTTTCCCAGACTTTTTCTTTTTCTTTTTTCAAAGAGTAGCTCTTGAGAGGCAAGAGCTATGCAAAATCAGATTGACAGAAAGGAGGAGGATTTTTAATAGCTTGATAGTCTGGACTTTGATTATAATTATTTTAACAAATACTTAACACTATGTGTTTAGCACTGTTCTCAACATTATTCAAGGATAAAGAGAAATGTAGGACCCATCATTTTCCTCAGAAAGCCTACACTAAAGATGAATGATTAATTATGAAAGAAATTAATGTTTCTATACCACCAAATAACTTACAAATTGCTTACGTTTGTGAGTGTATTATATATATATATATAAACACATATACATATAGTTCTACATATATACATATATTTGTATGCATTTATTCTCTTATTCAGTTCTCACAACGAAGGTAAATGGTATTATCATTATTCCATTTCATAGGCATAAAAAAATAAGTTGAGCAAACTTGCTCATAACTTCTTGTGTAACTATTCCATCACTGCACTGTAAACAAATCTGTATCTGTGTTCATCTCCTTCAGTGGACCAAGGGCTGGTAAACCTAGACAGAATCCTCTTCACCTTTATATCCCCAGACCCTAGCATTTGTTGACGGTCATTGAATCTCAGCCCCTGGTCCCTAGGTGACCTGCCTCCTAAGGCTGCTTGTCAATCAGGACTCCTGGTGCCTGTAAGTCTCAGTGTCCCCAGCTATACTGCACTTCTCAAATCCCAGATGAGGATGCCCTGTCCAGATTCCCTCACCATACCCCTACACCCCACACATTGTTCCCCCAACCCCCTGCCTGCAAACTACTTGTTAGATGCAGATGAAGATGATTTCCACTCTCTCAAAGGCCATCAGCTGGCCTCTCGAATATGCCCAGCTTATCAGAGCTAAGGAACTTGGGACTGCTGTGCTTAATAGTTCTAGGATCCTCCCATAGGTCAGTCCCTATACTCATGTCTTTATATACCTTATTTCATTTACACTGCTCAAGAACCTACATATTATTACAGATGAGAAAATACCTTGCAAGAATACATCTTTGATGCTCAAAGATCACATAACCAGCAAAAGTCAAAGTTGAAAGATCACACAATCAGTAAGAATAAATACCTGAAGTTCTTACGTTCCTAGGTGCCCTTTTAAAGGGCCTGCTTTGCATTGAAATGTTGAATAAAATGTTTAGAGATTATGAATAAATCTGTCCAAGAGCAAGGTATTGGAGAAGACTTTGCAAGTATTCATTTCATCTTTTGTTTCTTTTTCCCCCACACCTTCCTCCAGACTGTGAGTTCCTTAAAGGCTGAGACTGGACTTTGTTTGTGCCTTATGCTAAGCACATTGCCTGGAACAGTGGGTGTTCTAAAAATGTTTGATGAATGAGTAGTGAATAAAGGAATTTCTTTGCCCACATGCAATTTGATCTTGCGCTTATGGCCTTTTCGTGCTGATGTCCCATTCAACCTTGTATGCACCATACTAACTACTATGATTAGAATCCCTTCCATGTTACAGTCTCATTTCCTTAGTCACTGGGGATAGAGCTTTCCTCCAGTTGAAAATAATTTCAAAAATAGCTGTCTTACACTTGAAAATGAGAAAGGAGGGGCCACACTTTTGAAGGGAGCCTGTGAGCTGATTTTGGTGGCATCCATGGAGCCCTAACCAGGACCTGAAACACAACAGCAAAGGAGGGAAGGTTGGTCTTTGGGCCCCCTATCCTGTATCCTGAGGCATCCTCTCCTTTGTCATCTAAGAACCTGATGATGCCCTTACCTTTCAAAGCCCCACCATTCCTCTTGAATTGATTTGTGTTCCAAAGTTTCTTCCCTCCTCCACTCCATCAACATGTCTATTTCCCCACTGGCTGGCCTCTGCTAGGGGTCAAGTTATTTTATTTTGCACTCATGGATGACCCATAAATAGTCATCCTTTATAGTTGATATCTATATTGATCCATGAATGACTGATAGTCATCCTTTATAGTTTTCTTTCTAATAAAGAGAAAAAATACTTAACCAAAGTGATTTTTAAATAGTAAATTATTACTACTTTGATTGCTGAAGATAAGGAGGTGAACCATGCCAACAGACATTCTTACTGTGGGGAGATGAGAGATAAGGAAACAAGTGGGATTATTCAAGCTCTGGTCTTAAATGATCAAGACCTTCAGCATGGGATCTACTGGAAGCCTGCAGATACCAGAGATGAAATTGCTGGTAGGAAGTCTCTGTTGGCTGCTGCTGTTACCTTCTGATCCAGTCCCATTTGGGTTCTCCAAAGGCCCTGAAAAAGCATTTTCCTTGCTTTTTGATGACTTAGGAGGTGATGTGGTGGGTCAGAAAAAGGCGTTTTTCTGAAAGAGGTTGCTGAGGCCTTTCTCTATATGGCAAGGAACTGGAGTTTATAGCTTAGCCCATAAAAACTCTGAGAAATAAAATCCTTATGAGAGAAGACTCAGGCACACCTCTTCTGTCATCAGGAATACTATTGCTATCTGCTGCCCAGGCTGACTGTGGAAAGCAGGTTAAGAAAAAAGAAGCACCCTCACACAGTGAGGTACACAGCAGGTATTCAGGATGTGTCTGATACTTTACTGTTTTATCCTTGATATTATGGGAGAAACACATGCATAAAAAATTATAACACAATATAAGTGCAACATTGACAGCAGCATCATATATATCTATAGCTTAATGCAATGAACATAGGGACAGAAGTGGCCAATTCATTGGTGGTGAGGAGATGATCATAGATACATATTTTTTTGGTAATATTTGAGTTGGATTTTGAAGAATGTGTGGGACTTTATCAGGTAAAGAAAAGAAGTGGGCTATCTAAGTAGAAGCAATTGCACACACAAAGGCACAGAAGCTTGATAGAACATAGCTCCATGTTACCAGAAATTAGAGTACATTTATTCATTTATTAGTTTATTTATGGGTTCATTCAACTAATATTTATCCAGCACCTATGATGCATTAGGCTCTTATTGAAAGTTTTACTTATATTATTTTTGTTTTATATCTTACTGCAAGTTAAACTTACAGAAATTGCTTCTTACCAACTCTTAATAAGCTAAGGGTAATATAGCAAAGGGCTACATGTAGTTGGAGAACCCTAGTCTGAGAGCTTTTTAATCTACTCAGGATGTTCTGAATCTTTTTATGACTTGCAGAACTATTTACCCATTACTTTTTCCAGCTCCAGAGGAAGCATCCTGCTTTTTTAGATATATTCTGTGTTCTACAATCATTTTCACCTAACGAGTAACATAAGACTGTAACTGGCAGTGATGGCAAGAAGGGCAGCTAGAACTTTCCTTACCTTAAAATTAGACCCATAGAACTTGATAGATCCTTCTCTGTATAGCTTACCTAAGTGAGGTAGGCTGCTCTTGAAGTTCCCACAATGATGGCACAATTCTGAGCTCATTAGAGCCTTACTGAGTTCCATGTCTCCAGGTTTCATCCAAGACCCACAGAGAAGTTATGTTTTTAAGTCCCTTCAGGAACACTCTATATTTGATGTAGACTCTTGAGTAAAGGTAACCAATAGGATTAGATTGGATGAAAGTAGAAATGCTCTGAATCAAGAGAAGATTTGGCTGCTTATAATTGAAATTCAGATAAATGACTTCAAGAAAACCAAGGCTTATTTCTCATGTTGAGGAAATTAAGGTAGCCCTCTGGGGAGAGATGGGAGCACTACAGCCATCCAGAGCCATGCTTCTCCTATCATTCTACTCCACCATCCTCTGTGTGAATCTGCCCTTTTCAAATTAACTTTTATTTCAAGATGGCAATCGAAGCTTCTATCTAAGAGTAAATGGGAGGTAAGAATAGCAAAGTTAAACTTCCTGCCCACTGCCTGTTCTCCTTTCAAGATATTTTCCCGGGAATCCCCGTCTAATAATTTTTACTTCCATCTCACTGACCACCCTTACTTGCATAGGAGAATAAATATAGACTTTTAGTTGTGTGTATTTTCATCTGGAATGAATCATGCTTCTTTCTGAAAAGCAGAAGTGAATGGAGAGGTAGGTGAGGCCTAGTGCTATTGTCCATCTCCTTGAATCGATAATCAAACTTCACTGGGCTTTGAAGTCTCCAGAACACATCTGGGAATTAAAGTCAGGGAATAGAACCCACAGTAAGATAGCCTTTCCACTGTAACTTCTAACCTCTATCCTTTCTTAAGATGCCTGCATAAAACTGTTCTAGAAAGTTAACTAACAAAGTATAATAAGCATCAGTGAGCATCTAAAAGTCTGCTTCAAGTAGGGAATGAGAAGTCCCAAGAATTTCAGTAGATGCCATTCTGCCTAACCACAGAATGTGTAAGAAAAGTTTTTGAACTGAGTGGAATTAAATGAATGAAAGGAAAGGGACATTTATTTTCCAGGTCAGGAAGACTTAATTCAACAACCACTGGTTGAATATCCGTTATAGGCAATTCCCCTCTGTTTCTGGTTTCAGTGCAGAATTCTGCTCAATAAACATCCATACTTCCTTCTTATTACCTTCACCTGGTTACCTACTAGTTTATGTTAGAGGTCAAATATGTACGGAGATGGATGAAACAACAAATGTGCCATCACTATTTCCTCTTGCGATGAATCATATTAAGAATCAATGTTAGGGGATCCCTAGGTGGCTCAGCGGTTTAGCACCTGCCTTTGGCCTAGGGTGCAATCCTGGAGTCCCGGAATCAAGTCCCACGTTGGGCTCCCTGCATGGAGCCTGCTTCTCCCTCTGCCTGTGTCTCTGCCTCTCTCTCTCTCTCTCTCTCTCTCTCTCTCTCTCTGTCTATCATAAATCAATCAATCAATCAATCAATCAATCTTAAAGAAAAAAAAGAATCAATGTTAAAGAACATTCTGCGATGAAGTGGAGGGACAATCCATGTTTGCTTTGTCCTGCACCAAGTTACGTAAGGCATAGAAGAGAAAAAAATCTGATGTGGTCCTTTCCTTCAATCTCACTAGAAAGATAAAACATATAATAAGTTACTACTTCAAATAAATGTCAAACAAATCAAAGAGGTCAGTGATGGATTATAAGTAGCTGCAAGAATAGGGGGCTACCCAGAAAAAAGGAGGCTGAGGAACCATAGCAGATAGTCCAGTGTACAAAAAGAGGCAGTAACATTGGGATACACCATGAGGTATCAATCCAAAGTGGAGAAGTAGGGAAAGCTTGGAGTAAGTGACTGGAAGTTAATACCTTCATATCCAACCCAAGCAAGAGGGTAGAAGTAGGAGTTTAGTTATTGAGTCAATATTAGGGTGAAAAGGGCAAACCAAGCATTAATAATAGTAGGGGAATATGGTATAGACTAAGGTACTTATTTTAGACTTTAGTGCAAATGAGTCTACTCACTAGGAACAGAGATGAGATTGATAATGACAAGACAGGGACCATACTCCCTTTCCTCTGATTCTAAGTCCTCTGGCTTTGGGAAGATAGATACATCCTAGAAGTTAAGTGCAACCAACAAGGGAGCATGTGTCTGTGAGAGCTTGGGGTTGTAACTGCAGCCCAGGGGGAAAGCCTGTCAGATACTTTGAATAGTTCCACATCAGACTGCATAATGCCTGATGCCAGGTTAATTGAATTTCTTCTAGTGACAATTCCTGTATCTTTGATTGACTTCACTAGAGATGGTAGCTTTGACATCATATCTAGAGAATCTCTGATTTCAGGAGAGAATTCTCAGACAGTTGGAGGAAAGCCCTTGGTGAAGAACAAACCACCAAGATAGTAAGCTATGTGGGGCAGAGAGACTCATGGCCAGGTATATAGCTAGGCAGCATTAGCTCTTTGTGGTCTCCAGAGATACCAACAATAGGTCTTATTTTCAGTGACTAGGCTGTAAGTGTATTACCTTTAGGAAGCAAGTAATAAACATAATGATCTGAATGAGTATCAAGATGAGATTAATGGCCTTACAAAAAATGGAAATAAGTCTACATTTCAGTAGAAGAAGGTATGTATGTAGAGGAGTGTTAACAGTCATAGTGTGCTTACTATGTGTTCTGCACGGTATCAAGTGCTTTCAGTTAAGTAACTTATCATTCTTGAGCATTTCCTATGTGTCAAGCACGGGGCCAAGTGCTATCAGAATATACCTTATACTTATTTTCTGATTAGGAGACTCACATAATATGGTTCTATGTTTTTCACATTAAGAAACTAAAAGGCTCAGAGTGGTTGTATAACTTGCCCAGAATATAAAATCAATTAAATGACAAAGTTAGACATTCAGCCCATGATTTTCCAGGATACCCACGGTAATTTTCTTGAGAAAAGAAGCCACATCCTTTTTTACCATTATGCACGTATTAGAAAACATTTGTGTTGCTGTCAAAAAGAGGATGAGCATGTTGAAGAGCTGTTTTTGGAACCATTGGCTACCAATGAGATTTTGCTTTCAAAATGGGTTCCTCAGCCTCAAACACCTTTTGATTGGAGCACTGGATTTCCTGTCAGGTCCAGAGCTTACTGATTCTGTTTGCCTTGCTTTCTCTTGCACCAGCCACCATTGAGGAATCTTACTGGAGTCATACTGGGACTTAGAGAGCTTGTGGCCTTGAGGTTTGAAATTCCTTAAGCAGAGAGTATGGAGATGTTCTTAAAGGTAATTCACTCAGTTGACCTCCCTCTTCTCTCAAAGCCTCAAGAGCTTGGCTGGAGGAGCTGTGGGAAGTGTGAAGCAAGGAATTGAATTCATTCTGCTCAACTATCATCAGTCAGCAGGCCGAAGTGTTTTCTCTCTCTCTTTCTTTCTTTCTTTCTTTCTTTCTTTCTTTCTTTCTTCCTTCCTTCCTTCCTTCCTTCCTTCCTTCCTTCCTTCCTTCCTTCTTTCTTTCTTTCTTTCTTTCTTTCTTTCTTTCTTTCTTTCTTTCTTTCTTTCTTTTTCTTTCTTTCATATATTTTTTTATTGGAGTTCGATTTGCCAACATGTAGTATAATACCCATTGCTCATCCCGTACAGTGCCCCCTCAGTGCCTGTCACCCAGTAACCCCAACCCCCCACCCTCCTCCCTTTCCACCACTCCTTGTTTGTTTCCCAGAGTTAGGAGTCTCTCATGTTCCGTCACTCTCACTAATATTTCACACTCATTTTCTCTCCTTTCCCCTTTAATCCCTTTCACTATTTTTTATATTCCCCAAATGAGTGAAACCATATAATGTTTGTCCTTCTCCAATTGACTTACTTCACTCAGCACGCCCTCCAGGTCCACCCACATGGAAGCAAATGGTGGATGTTTGTCATTTCTAATGGCTGAGGAATATTCCATTGTATACAGGGACCACACCCTCCTTATCCATTCATCTTTCAATGAACACCGAGGCTCCTTCCACACAGTTTGGCTATTGTGGACATTGCTGCTGTAAACATTGCAGTGCAGTGGGCTGGCCGCCCTCTCTGCAGAGTAGCCCGACTGCCTGGGGTCATGTCGGGGAGCCTGGTGTGCTGATCTAGTCATTACCTCACCGCTCCTCCTCAGATCAGGGGCCCTTGAAGGAGCACAGGAGCTGGTGGTAGGGCTGCAGCTCAGCCCACCTGCCCTGAGATCAAGAAGCCAGGAGACAGTCTTTGGAACTCCATTAACGGCGTCACAAATCAGGAGACCTGGCTGTTTGGTGGGAAAAGCAACAATTAAGCAGCTTGCCTGTGGTACAGAGTAAGTCTGGGGATAAAATGTAGAATCTGGATAGGTAATGTATGGGAGCTTTGTACATTCTGCTCAAATTTGCTGTGAACCTAAAACTGCTTTAAAACAAAATTTATTTATTTATTAAAGGGTAGAACTTGCACCTAGCCACTGAATTCAACCACATAGATCTTGCCTTGTTTGAGTTACTGAAAGGGCCAGGTCCTAGGATATTCATAACTTACAAGCAGTTGCTAATTCCACCAGCCCTGCTAATATTCCTAGTTGATTTTCATTTTTTTTTTCATTTGTTTTTAAAGTAGTGTAGTAACCTTTTTTTTCAGCAATAGCTAGAAAGAGCCAAGGTAACATTCTACTGTCTGGTACCATGTTGAGGTTGCAGGGGTGAGGTGTGAAGAATGTAATTTTAAAAGTACTTGCATCATGTGTTAGGCCAATGCTTTCTCCATTACATCACATTATTTTCCTCAAAGTAAAGAATGATCTCCAATTCAGTTCCAATTTCTCAAACCAGATTGCTACATAATGTGTTGAATTAAAATGCAGCATATGTCCGAACTACTTTTTCTTTTTTTTTTTTTCTCTTACTTCACTGACTGCTCATTCTCAGTCTCCTTGTCTAGATCCTTCTCATCCCCCAGACCTCTTAGCAGTGGAGTGTCCCAGTCTTAGGCCCTGTTCTGTTCTTCTCTCCAACCAAACTCCCTACATTGGCAATTTCGCCCAGTCTCAGGTCTGCAAGTGCCATTCTAAACATCTGCCTTCATTCCAGACCTCTTTTTTGAACTCCAGACTTGCCCAGTTGACATCTTCAACTCAGTATATCAGAAACACCAGACCACCTGCAAACATGTTCCACTTACAGTTGTCCTGTATCTTTGACGGCAACTCTATCTTTCAGTATTCGGTTAAACTGGGCTCCTATCTTTCTCTCTCACTTCCTATCCCACCAGTCAGGAAATCCTGTTGACTCTACCATCAAAGTATATCCATAAACCCAACCACTTCCTACCACCATCATTGCTACCTCTGTGGTCTGAACCACCATTTATTTCCAACCTAGATTTCTGCACTAGCATCCCGATTCTTCCTCCTGGAGTATATTTTCAACATGTCAGTCAGAGTTGTTATCTTAAAATATTAAGTTAGATTATCTTACTCCTCTGCTCAAAAACCTGCAATGTCTTCCCACTTTTGTCAGAGTAAAAGCCAAAGTTCATACTATGGCCTCAAGTCTCCACATGACGCAGCCCTCATTATATCCTACTGCTCCCTTCTGTCTCTGAGTTCATCTTCTACTATATTTTCTTCCTTGCTGACTCTTCTGCAGCTAAGACCCAACCATCCTGGGATGTCAGGGCCTTTTCACCAGCTGTTTTCTTCTGTCTAGAATGCTCTTCCTTTAGATATCTGCAGTTATTCCTCTCACTTCCTGTCATTTTTTCCTCAGTTCTCAGAATGGCAAACTCTCCTTCCTACACTAAATTAGTAGAAATGATGGAAGAGATTATTTTTAAACTAATAAAAAGTATACATATTTTTTTATCAAAAATAGAATGGGAACTCTTAGCACAATGGAAAAAGTGAGCACTTCCTGAAAGATGGAAAGCAAAGGGGTTAGATTAGAGCAGGAAACCACAGCTCCAGATGTGAGCAAAGGCAAGTAGAGAACATTGACACAGAAGGTGGTGCTGGCAAACCCTCAAAGGGTGTGAGAAGATTACCTGTGCAGATATGTAATGGAAGAGTATTCCAGACAGAAGAAACGGTGCAACAGCCCTGAGGTATAAGTGTGCTTGGCAGGAATAGGCAGGGGTACCACAGCCAGAGGCAGTGAAAGCATGGACCAGAAGGAAGGTTCCCATATGTTGCCAAAGCTTTAAAGCTCTGCCTTGGTCTTCTTAGAAAGTATCTTTGGGGCCTAGACTCCAACATGACAGATGTCAAGGAGAATAAGGAACTAGAAAAGGTTGGTCACAACATTTAGTAAGAAGGTCATTGGGAATCTTGAACAGAACAGTGTAGAAACATGGTTAGAGCAAAAGCTAAATTTTAGGATTCACCAGAAAAAAAAAAAACTGCAAGCTCAGGATCATGGTCAGTGGGTTTAAAGTTATACTCTAAACTACTAGTCTAAGATGCCTAGAGGTCTAGGAAAAGTGAGCTGATATCTGAGAGAATAAAGACAGTTCTGGATAGAAACACTAATGCAAGCTTTCCTCTAATGCCCCTCTGTTCCTGTTCATAAGAAAAATGTTTGCCAAGCAGGAAGGGACCCCTTGTGGAAGAAGGGAAGGGTAAGTACATAGAGAGGAGAGAGGGCCTGGTATTTTGCAGGCATGTAAGGAGGTGGGAGGTGAGAAGGGAGGAGGACACAACGGAGAGACCTATTCAGAAGTGTTTTCTCCCCTCAGAGAGTCCTGCTCCCGTGGAGCTGGGAAGGTATCTCGAGCACTCATTCCAGTTCTGTGGTGAGGACACAGCAACCAGGAGGGCAGAAGAAATTTCTTTTTGTAAATAAGTGAACTTGTTTACTTGCATTAGTTGTCTTTACTTATATTAGAAAGAGGTGATGTTATTAGGTGTTGTGCACTGAAATCAGCCCATGTATCTTGAGTCTTACATAAATATCAGGCAGCAAAGTCACTCTGTGACGTCTCCCAAAAGGGTGTCTTAGTTATTCATATTTTAATGTGACTTTAATATTCCTTGAAAATATTTGACATGACACATTTAATCAAATAACACCATTTTTATAAATAGTTACAAATTATGATGTATTGCAGGAAGTCTAATATGGGGGAACTTCTGTCTCATCAACGATCAGCTTACATAACAGGGAAGTATGCATAAAATATTTTGCCTATAGAAGAAATCTGGAACTACCACAACAGTAAAACGTACCTATATCACTATTTCATAATACCTTCTCACCCACAACATTTCTGCTCATAAAGCCCTGGCTCTCTGCCCTCAGCTGAATGGCTTTCACAGACACCCTTTTGGAAAATGTCATAAAGTACCTTTGCTGCCCAATAATTACATGGGACAGGACAAGACAGATGGTGTGTGGGCCGAGGTTAATGTAGAACACCTTCTTCCCAACTCCTGACCTGTGGATTCACTACCTCCTTTTATTCTTTTTTTCTCTTTCTTCCTTTCTTTCATATTAAGTTTGAATAGCCCACGTCCTTACTACCTACTTGCACACTTTAATTCATCTTCTCATCCATAAACTAGTTCTTTACTGCTAGACACTGAGCTAGGCTTTTGAAGACAAAAGACAATAAAGCACTGCTCATATCTTCAAGAAGGCTGCTGTTTGGCAGCAGAGAAAGTTCATACACCTCCTGCGCAGGGTGTAAATGTCATGATTGCCACTCTCATGAAGGCCTAGAGTAGGCATCTGAATCACCTGGGTGCCAGTCAGTGCAGGGTCCAGGTGTACATAACCCTAAACTAACTCTGTATCAGGCAGGGTAAGAGAAGGGCATTTCAGGCAGATGACATGCATTGTACAAGGGCTTTGAGAGCAAGAGAGCATGACCTAGATGGATAGCTTCTTTGAACGTCCTTGGACAGAGAGCATTTCTGAATCTTTCTTGTAGAGGGAAGTAGGAGGCCTTCTCTGGTATGGAGACTCCTCTTGCTCATGGAAGCTTAGCAAACTTGTGTTGGGTTCTATATACTGGCTTCTCTCCCCTTGCTCCCAAGAGGAAGGCACATTTTTCTGCAGCTCAGACATATATGCAGTAATAGTGAATGTTGAAAAAAATTCAGAATATGTGAGTAATAGATTTGTGATGAGCATAAGGCAAGCTGTCCTTCCCCTTATCCATGCAAGGGAAAGTCTGACACCTGTCAGGCACTAGACAGATGCTGCTGTTACTGTTTCTGGAATAAATATAATGGCCAGTTAGCATAGGGCTCCACCAACAAGAGGCCCCAGTGGGAAGGAAATGCAATGCAGTATTTTGGAAGCTTTATTTCCTGCTGTCCCCAGATGCTGGGCCTTGTGGAACCCTGGGAGACTTGGTTGGACACTAAATCTGCTCACCAGTTTCTTAAAAAGCACAAATGTTATTAGAGTGAGATGATTCATTAAGCCGATATGGAATGGTTGGTTGCCCTTAGCGTGAATACAATGATACTAAGCATGCTCTGATGAACAGGACATAGAAAAAGGCAAAATTTAATGGAAAGAAGAAAATTCAAAAGTATGGAGCATGGGATAGGGCAGTGAGGGATAGTAACAAGAGGCTATTTGTGCCTTTGTGGGAAGAGCTCTGCATGAGAGCAGAAGACTTTTTTAATAAAAAGATTTTATTTATTTATTTTGAGAGGAGAGGAGAGTGAGAGCACAAGTAGGGGGAGGGGCATATGGAGAGGGAGAAGCAGACTCCCTGCTAAGCAAGGAGTCTGACACAGCTCGATCCCAGGATCCCAAATCATGACTTGTGCCAAAGGCAGACGCTTAACTGACTGAGCCACCCATGTGCCCTACAAGAACAGAAGACTTTTGACAAAAAAAAAAGTAGGGGGGGATCCCTGGGTGGCGCAGGGGTTTGGCGCCTGCCTTTGGCCCAGGGCGCGATCCTGGAGATCCGGGATTGAATCCCACGTCGGGCTCCCGGTGCATGGAGCCTGCTTCTCCCTCTGCTTGTGTCTCTGCCTCTCTCTCTCTCTCACTGTGTGCCTATCATAAATAAATAAAAAGTTAAAAAAAAAAAAAGTAGGGGAACAAACTTTCCCACCTCATAAGTTTGCACAGAGCCAGACTTCCTTCTCTGAAAAACTAGGAGCATACCTTTTGTCATCCTTTGTCTAATTATAAAATATATAGATTCTATCTCAAGGAAAGTGGGAACAACTGAGAGGTGACAAGTATCTAGTATCCATCCATGGGGTAATGGACACCAAGGAATCCTGAATGTTACTTAACATTCAGTGATGAAATGGGTAGGTGGCATCATGGCTGCTTTACTACTTCCTGTTTAGAACAAGCTATCTGACATCATTCTTCATTCTCTTTCACCTGTTCCTTCCTCACCATATTTATTTCTATTTCTAAGCAATAAATGACCACAAATTTAGTGACTTAAAACAATGCACATCTATTATCTCGCCGTTTCCATGGGTCATAAGGCTGCAGACAAGGTGTTGGCCAGGCTGAATTCTCATTTGGAGTTTGGGGAAGAAGTCCATTTAGGTTGTTGGCAGAATTCAATTCCTTGTGGCTGTATGACCAAATGCCACAGCCTTTTGTTGGCTGTAGGCTCAAGACTGACGTCAGGTCCTAGAGCTTCCCCACAGGTGCTGGGGTCACTCATGGCACATGGACTCCTTCAGGATGGCCACTTGCTTCATCAAGCCAGCAAAAAGAGCTTCTTGCTCCCATCTGCTACAATGGAATCTTACATAACACAACTGATGTTATTACCTTTCCCACAGTCTATGGCTTAGAAGCGAGTCACAGTTGGGAGGGTGTCCTACCCATACCCAGCGGGGGGTAGTATACAAGGAGTGAACACTTAAGGGGGCAGGAATCACAGCGGTCACCCTAAAGCCTGTCCAGCACCCTCCCCTTTAGTACTGTGCCTGGTTAACTCCCCTAATGCTCTCCCCTAAACTACATTTTTATCCTCCACTCCTAAGAAAGACTTCAGACCAAAAAGACACTGGTATCACTGGGTCTATGATTCCACCTGATACATGAGGGTGAATTAATCATCTTAGAATATGAAGGCATTTTGCTTTTCTGAAGCTCCCATCACGTCAGTGGCTTTTTCCTCAATACCTGAGAGTGACACTTGGAGCTAGGATCTGTGTCTCATTCTGAATCCAGGCTTGCTGTTGTTCTTCCCATTCCTTCTATCCCACAGCATCTATATTTATAGCAGCTCCTCTTTCAGGAAAACAATTTTACCACAATTTTTGGCTTCTTGTTTTCCTTCCTTGAGTGAGCACATGACAAACTGCACCATCCCAGGGGGATGTTTTTACCTGTGGTCTTTGAATTATTATATTACTGGCCAACTTCACCTACTTGGTCCCCTTGTGTTCTGCATTTCTGCACTAATGCAATTTTTCTTGTGAGTCCTTGGCTTTGTCTTCCTGCATCTCACCTGCCTCTAGGGAAATTATCAGCTGTGAGTGAGATAGCACAGTCTGCATGGTGCCCTGACTGAGGAATGCCTTCCGCATAGTCAATTGAAAGGTATCAGGCTAAGAAAAACATCACCAATGGCAACTTAAGCCCCAAACAGCTGCTGGTGCAGCCTAATGAATGCAGTGCTCACTGAGATTGTATAGCATTTCTGGAGTTCTCACATACTGAGTCGGAATCTAATCTTTATTACTCCAGATTTTTCCCCCCTCTCTCATACATTTGCTTGACTCTCTCTTCTGTCCACATCACCTTGTAGACTTAAGTTTTTGCCAAAAGTTTTAGGTTCACAGACCAGACTGATTTATTTTTTTATTTTTTATTATGAAGCAAGTACTCTAAGCAATTACTCGGTGGCCAAATCCCACATGAGACCAAATCCTTTATGCTGCAAGGGGACCAATTAGGAAACTATTTCTCTTTCCCTAAAGGAATTTATCATGGCTCAAAATAATTCAGCCAGCTTCCAGAATTTTCTTTCTCCCAGCATGGTTAGCAGCAGGAAGAGTCAAATGTTCCTTAGTGCCTATGGCTCACTCCCCGTTTTGACGAAAGGTTTGACGAAATTCAGTTTAAAAAAACATTCAGTTGAGATCAGAAAATCCCAAATGTTTTTCAGCCTGAAGTTTCCACTTCTCAACTGTTTTTATATCCTGTTGGCTCAGTCTAAGCCACTGACTATTTGAAAGTTGTGTTGGTAGGAGGCTTGTTTATTTTCCAGGCCACTAGGGAGACCTTGTGGGATATAACTTTATGGCTCTGTATCAAATTCATCGGTAATTATGTGTGTGCTGCAATGCATATAAGCAAGAATAAACCATGTTTAGCTGTTATTCTGTAATGTAAAAGACTGCTTGATGAGTGTATTCTCAATGGATAATAAACATACAGCCTGCAAGCATGACATTTATACACACACGTAGATAACATATAATATATATTAATTACATATAGTGTTTGATATAATATATAGACAGTATCAGGGATGCCTGGGTGGCTCAGTGGTTGAGCATCTGCCTTCAGCTCAGGGCATGACCTGGAGTGCCAGGATCGAGTCCCACATCGGGCTCCCTGCATGAAGCCTGCTTCTCCCTCTGTCTATGTCTCTACATCTCTCTCTGTGTCTTTCATGAATAAATAAATAAAATCTTAAAAAATATATAGAGACTATATATCAACTGTATAATATTTATAATATAATATAATATAATATAATATAATATAATATAATATAATATAATATAAATTTCCAAAGTAATACTTGCATGCTGATAATAAAAAGCCACAATCCCATTCATGGGTTCTTCCTTATGTCCACTACTCCCACTCTTCAGAGATAACCAATTTTTTTTTTTTTTTTTGAGATAACCAATTTTTAACAATTTCTGTTTTGTGGTTCTCCGCTGGTTATCCTAAATAATATATTGTTGCTTCTGTTTTTATAGACTTTAAACATTTAGTTATTGGTTTCATACAATGATCTATGAGAGTTTAGCTACTGTTTTTCCCTATACGTTTCTCTGGAAAGTTTTAGGATTTTCTCTTAATCTTTGGTGTTCTGAAATTTCAGTATATTGTGCTATGTATCTATATTATTTATATAGAGCACGATGTAAGCTCTTTATATTTAAAGATCTCCGATTATCTCTGAGAAATTTTGCTTTTGATCATTTCCTGCCCTCTGTTATCTCTGTTCTCTCTTTCTTGAACTCCTGTAAATGAAATATCAGATCTCCTAGGCCTAATCTGTAATATCTCTTTATTTTCATTCATATTTTCTTCTTAACTGTCTTTGTTCTGTTTTCTGGGAGCTTTGGCCTCACATTCCATGTACTGAAGATTCAGCATCATATTTTTAATTTCCAAAAAATTCTTTGTGATCTTTGATTATGCCTTAAAAAAATAACATCTTATTCTTGTTTTATCTGTGCCAAATATTCTTCAATACTTCCGATATACTAAACTAGAAGTGTGTTCTAGAAGTTCTCTTCTATTCCCTAAACTCTCTTTTTCCTCTTGGGAATAGCTAGCATATCTAGTAGCTTAGTGTTTCTCTTCTTGTTAGCCTTTCTCAAATGTCTGGTGCTGCCTGGTTGTCTCACCTGCTATAAGGATGAGCAAAAAGCAGACTGCCCAGGCGTGTTGTATATGCATGCAGGATGTGTTAGCTGGCAGGCTTTCTCCAAACTGAAGGCTGTGGGGCCTACAATGATGATGGAGAGTCCCCAGTAATGAATGAGGAGGACATTATTCTGGGTCACTAAAATGCACACCGGCTACCCTAGCTTTTCTCCAATCAGTTCATTCTATTCTATTAGAGAAGAGTCCTCTGATTATTTCACTTGTGGGCAAGAACCTGGATTACACTGTGTATAGAGGTGAGGGAGAAGGGTGGCTGGGGCCACCTGTTCTAAGTACAGACTTACTTCAGTGCTACCTTTCTTCTCCCACCTTTCTGAATCCAGAACCTCTCTTGCCCATCAGATCAGCTACTTCAGTGTCTTGCTCACACTCAAGTTTTCTTTTTTATCTTCTTCCCTCTATTTTCTTTGTGTGTGTGTATTTTTTTATTGGAGTTTGATTTGCCAACATATAGTATTCTTAATTGACATTCTTCCTTCTGTTTTCTGCAGTCTACAAATTCGCTAAAATCTCTCATCCTTCTCCTATTCATTTTATTGTCATAAAGTTAGGGTTGTTTTTATTTTTTTCTAATATCTTCTTAATGAGGTTTCAAGAAAAAGAGGTGATAAACACAAATGGTCATTCCATGATCCAGAGTTGGAAATCTGAACAGGAACAACATCTCCAGTTGTCTCTTTTGGGTATGCATTTGAGAGTTAATGCCAGCTATGTTGGTTTCTTTACATAGAACTGAATGATATCAATAAAGCTTTAGATCGGACTCACACTGGAATAAATTACTTTTAAAAACTACTGTGAATATCTATGTCCTCAAAAATGAGGATCATATTACCTGCTTTATATGGTTGTTATGAGAATATAAAGGTGACATAGATATATGTATATGCTCAGCACATACAGGACACTCTACTAATGATGTGAATGTTGAGGTCACTGATTCCCTTTTGGTTATTGTAAATAGTAAACTAAAGAAAACTGGTCACCTGGTAGGTTTTGATTATCATAATTTGCTTATTATTATTTTCCTGCCTCTAGTACTTCAACTCCAATTAGGTAATGGAAGGAAACTCTCCAAATTTTGTGCAGCTAATGGATTTCGCAATCACTGGCTTCAGAAATTTCTTTTAATAGATTTCAACTAATTGCTTCATTTGGAAGGAGTTGGTATCCAGTGAGCCCACGTGTTGAAAGAAGGAGCAATGACACTGTGGTGCCAGAGATAACTGCAGCCAGGAGGACATAGCACAGAGAGTCGGCTCATGAATCCAGAATGAGCCCCATACTGTAAATAAGTCCAGAAACATTATACCAAGCCAGGGCTAAGTTGACATGCTCTGGGCATCGTTAGCTAGTTAGGTCTTGCAGAAATATGAGGATCATGGCTGGGCGGAGGCCTTTCCTATGATTCATTTATTCCTAAAGCTGTCTTTGGCTGACGCTCTGGAAAACTGTGCTGGGGTGGGATGAGCAAAATTTAGGAGATAGAGGCTTGTGTTCAACCTTGACTTTAACCTAGCTTTTGCTTCTCTAAGCCTTGGTCTCCTCATCTGAAGGAAGGGGTTAACAATATTTTCCACATAGTGTTGCATTCAGGATTGAGGTATAAGACTTAAAGCAGCATGATGGGTACACAGGAGGTTCTCAGTATATAGCAGTTGCTGTCTCTCTTTGCCCCATACCTTTGCAGCTTTTCCCATAAGGAAACAAGACAGGGATTACCAGACTGGCTGGAGCAGTCTGTGAAAATACAGAGGAGCCCAGGCATTGTTTGGCTGGATCCTGGCAGTTAAACACTTTCACTCTCCATGACTGGGTGACTCACGAAAATGATAGGTCTTGGAAGACAGAGAGCACAAATTTAGAACAACCGGAAGAATGGGAAAGTGGATTAAAGCTATTTACAAAACAGCAGCATTGTGCAATCAGTGATATTTCTAAGTGGTAATTTCTGAATAAATACATTGAACCTAAAGTTTTGTTTAAGGCATTTCTCTTTTATTCTCTTTTCTTTTAGTTTGAGGATTTTCCTTGAGGTTGAAGGAATGAGGAATGAAAGCAGACATTTTCTATGTTAAATCCACAGGGCATTTACCCCTTCTCTGGCTAATGACCTTAAACCAATCAAATCATTACAAAAACAAGAAGAGAAAAAAAGCATAGCCATTTTGTAAGCAAGGATCTTTAAGCCTCGTTTAATGAAGGCATCCAGAGTTGAATAGTTTGGAAGTGGGACTTCAAAACTGCCTCTTTTATTCAGTTTGTGAGCTTCGAAAGAATCCAACAAATAGCTCCCAAATTTCCTTAACCCCTTCCCCCCTCTCCACCCTCCCCAAATTCCTAGGACACAAAAACTATGGGTGACTGAGCCATTTCCCCTACTCACTGCAAGATGTATAGAGATGAAATCTGTAGGCAAAGGCACCCATAGATACCCAAAAGAAGATTTTTCTTTATACCTTTGAATAGATTTCAAAGGCTGTATTGGAGAGGTTGTAGGGTAGAACAACAGGTATATCTGAAACACTTTTTGCCTCTTTGGCAATTTTTAAAGTGGGTCCATTGGAAGCTCAGAATGGGTCTACTGATATTTTTAGAGGTTTCCAACTCACAATGGATGCATGAAGATCTCAGTGACTGAGTTGATTTGATGGGAGGAAAAATCTCTTTCATTCCCCATCTTCCAAGTTGAAAACACTTCAGTTCTGCTTACATAAGTCTGAAAATCTACTGCCATAGATTAATTTGTTGGGCTCAAGATTAAGCTCCCTATAGAGATTCCAAGTTTCATCATGAGCCACTTAACCATTTTTATTGTGGTTGGCAAAGATTAAATGAGTAAACTACTTGAGCGCTAGTTTTGATGAGAAGCATAGATGGAAGTAACAGGCGAATCCTTAGTTCTTTACAAAAAGGAATATTTGTGGAATGGGGAAATGCTGGCTCTTCCCTTACCCTGCTTTCCTGAGGGCCTCAGTTCTGTCCCCAGTCTTCCTTTCCCTTACACTAGGAAGCACAATTCAGGTTAGTAATAGGGAGTTTAGCACAATGACCAAATCAGACACTCCTGAGTTCAAATTCTAGGTTCATTTACCCTGAACTTGTTTAGCCTCAGTTTATTCATCTTTACAATGGAAATAAGAGCTGCCTCATAGGATTATGTGAAGATTCAATGAAACAGTGTATATCAAGTCCTCTGGGTAGCACCTGGTATATAGTAAATACTCAAAAAGAGTTGGCATTATTATTATCACCATCTGGTCCTCATATAGTCTCTCAGTAGAAATCATTTGTAACTAGTAGGTGCTATCCAGCCAGACTCAGACCTATTTTATTCTGGGTTTTCATTTGTCCTCTCTTGAGCTATGAAAAATAAGGCACACAAAGCACACCACCCTTTTTGACCTTGGGAATAAGATCAGACTAATAGGGACACGTGCACATTTCTAGAATTTCTACTGGATCTTAAATACCTCTCTGAAATTGTATCTGTGCCTTATTTAAGATCCCAAAGTCCTGATTAAGAAGCTATAAATAGCCTCAAGGAACTGTGGATGAATTTGGATGGACCTAGACATCAGGGGTGGCTCTTCAGGAGATACTAACTATCCTCCCCTATCTGTTTTAAAGTTGTTGATATGCAGGTCTCATGGTGGGGGGGGGGCGGGGGGAGAGAAAAATGTAAGTAACAAAGTTTTTGGCCTGCTTTCATATCCTATGGAATTTCTCAGGGTTTTTCTTCAAGGTTTACCCAGCATGTGATTCTGAACCCATGATATAACATTTGTGAACAGCTCTGTGCAGACAATGCAATCTTGTTTTCTTCCCTCCTTCCAATTCTCTGTGGAATTTTCAGGGATGAGCAGAGTGTTTTCATCCTGAAAGCAAGCAGGAGTAAGTTAGTATCTTACTTCTCTTCTTACTGTCTTTCCTCTCCCACCCCTTCCAAAATCTTCATTTAAGGATTTGTGGGGTGAACAAGACAGGTCCTGACTTGTTTGTTGTGTGCAGAAGTTGAAAGGAGCCAGAAAGAAAAAGAACCATTCCCAAACCTCAGGAGTGTTGGAAAATGTGTTTTAATCAGAGAAATTCATTCAAAGGCACATCTTCCCAGTGCATGTAAGATGAACTATTTTTAAAAATCCCACTGCCCTTTCAAGATCCTCCTTGAGATTTATTCATAAGACCATTGAAAGTCAGTCTAAAAATGCAAATTACAAGCTAGGAAGCTCAGAACATCACACATGGGCCTCATTTACACAAGAGCTTTGTAACTCAGATGACAACTTAAGATATGACTTAGGTAACTAAGATATGACTGACTTGATTTTCCCATTTATGTTCTGTGGAAAGTCCAATACCTTAAGATTTCTGCAAATCCCCAGGGGATTCACATGCTCATGCTCACCTTTGAGCTGAGCAGGCTACACTGAATTTCACCCTACGAATCCCAAGCAAACTCCATTTTGAACCAGGTATGGAACATAGTTTCTTTCCCTAAGTTTTATAAAAATCCATTCCCATGAACCTTCAGTGAAGGTTGGTGAAAGCAGAGAAATAAATATAAAGCAACATAAAGAACTTAAATTGCTTACCTGCCATGTTTGTCTTTAAAGAAATCCTTTAGATCCTTCCAACATGGGCACCAGCTCCCCTCACCCACCCCCACCACACCCCACCCCCACTACTGATCTCCCCCACCTCCTCCCCCATCTTATTCATTCCTGGTGCACAATTTACCAAGCTCCTTTTCTTTCTCTCTTTTTCTTTCATTCTTCTTCCTTCTTCTTTTGATTGTCTCTTGCTTATCTATACCCACAGGGCACCGCACTTTTAACCTTTCAACCCCAGTGACTTACTAAGGTATTTTTCCATATAAAAGCAGTTCCTTCCCAAAGAAGAATTTTGGACACAGCTGCTAAGATAATAATGGTTTTGAAACTTTTACAAATATGTTCTGGAGGTTTATAAAAGTTCAGTGAAAAGTGACTCTAATCTTCAATTAATTTGAAGAAAGTGTTCTACTTAGAGGACTGATATGTTGAATTCACAGGCCATGTGAAAAATTCTTATTTTGGATTTCCAGATTATTTTAATAAAATAATTTTGAGTTGTTCTTATTTCCACTTGGCACCAGGATGGACGGAAAGGGCTCTGTGATATTTCTTTCCATGCTGAGAAGAGTTATGGCCACACTTTATTAGCTTCTGGAGGAAGATGCATACCACATGCTTTTTAAGCTGTACTCTGTTGTCAACCGGTGGTGTCTAGGCCTGTTCCCACATGGAATGCACACATAAACACCCACACCCATCACACATCTGGAAGAATCCTTCTCTTATGCATGGGAGGGAGAGGCCGACACTTATATTGGCATAATTTAGGAACCTGGGTAAAGAGCCCTTTTCTTCCCAAAATAACTCCCCTACTTTCATTCTGACTCCTGAAATGCCTTTCACAGAAGATTAACCTCTTTTATTCTACAGTTTGATATAGGGCTTAAAGTGCAGTCCAAGAGAGGGAGCATGGTAGTGCATATCATACTAAGATGTGAATTAATATCAGATTTTTTCTGAGAGCTACTTTTTTTTTAATAAAGAAACCCCAACGGTCCTGAAGTCTGGGGAGTTGAAAAAGTGAACAGAATGGAAATATTGTTATATAGGCAGTCTATTTACAGAGGGAGAAGATTGGAAGGGAAAGAAAACTGATGTTTGTTGAGCACCTGCTTTTTGCCAGGCAGTGTTCTAGAGTTTTCCGTATATAATACATCTTGTATAATTCCAACACACTCCAACGGGTGAGAAAGATTGCCTTTTGCATGTGCCACATCTGCTCAGCTTTAGTCACCCTGACCCATTATCCAACTGTAATGCATGATTCAACAAACATCCATGGATACCCCGCCCCCACCCACATACACATAAGCACAACTCTGTGCAAAACATCTGGCAAATATCAGGAGGGACTAAACAGCAGCACTCTCCAACACACACTCACTCCAGTATTTACTGGTCTCTATTTAGATGTCTGCAGGGAGAGCCACTCTTTTATACACCTGGGGGAAGAGAAAGGAAGTAGAGCATTAGGGGATAGAATAATGCCCATTTTCTCTGTATTAGGTAAGGCTGTATGTGTGTCTCTGTGTGTGTCTCCATGTTGGTGTTTTCAATGAAGCCTGGGCATGGTAAACAACACTGGTCACCTTCAAAGCATGTGGAATGACTCCATCATTAGAACAATTCATAGTTCTATTACTTTAAAAGTCTAGCAAAAATCAACTAAGGAGTAATTAGTCATATTGCCAGTACATTTAGCATAAAAGCCTTTCAAAAAAAAAAAGAGCTTTTCCTGCTTCACTTTGGGTGGTTTTGAGCCTCATGTGGAGAAGAGCCAAAAGAAGAAACTGACTTAACTGTTCAAGAGAAATTTCATCTTGCAACTGAGCTCTAGTACAGCTGTTCTGGAGCTTGGGCAATAAACTGTGACATAGAATTTGGAAAGAGCATCTTCCATCCCTCCCCTAACTACCCTCTGCCCCTGGTACAGTGAGATTTGAGAGCACCTGGAAGGAACAGCTCAGATGTGGATACTGGCATTCTCCATGGGTAATGGGTGTGGAAAGCTATCTCCCTGATGCTCTATAGGCAGCTGATATGGACAGAAGGGAGCTGGAGCTGGAGAGAGGACTGAGCTGATGCCATGTGATGACCACAACTAACAGGCTCATTTAAGGAAAATGGCAAAAACTCCCTCAAAGGGAATCTCAGTTGTTATTGTGGAATGGGAAGAAGGACTCTGTAGAGGCTGGTGAGGATCTGGCTCAAGTGGAAACTCTCAGGCTTGTAGATATTGAAACTGCACAACCTTCCTCATCCTGGCAAGGTAAGCTTCCTTCAGTGGAGAAAATATCCATCAAACAACCTACTGCATGCAATACATAACTTGTCTTCCCCAAGTCACATCTGTCACAGGAGAAAGCAAGGCTGTATCATCAGGCTCAAGGTAATAATCAAAGATGCTTAACTCCAGTCTCATGGAGTTTGTTAACTGTACTCTGATTCCAAAATCTTCCTCAACCTTAGCTTCTGGTGTTAGACAATTCTTCTTGGGGATAAGGACAGTCCTGAGAGAAGGGTGACCTCCGTTTCAAGGCCTTGGTGCTTGATGGCACAGCTATGTGGCAAGTGTCTGTGCCCCAGTGCTCTGTGAAACAACTCGTCATAATTCCACTAGTACCTGACATCCCTTAAGCTCTCTCATAGTCCCTAATGCAAATAGACTGTTGGAAGTACCATCCACCTAACCCACCAAATCTGCTCTGATATGTCTTAGTCTCACTAGACACAATTTATGTCAAGGTTAAGGAGCAAGTTAGATTAGATACAACCTCACTAGTGTCAAAAGGATCTGTCTGCTATTTCCAGTCCCTAAGCCATCTTGCTTTCTTTCAAGTCACCCAAGAACCACCATTCAAACTGTCTGACTTGACTTCTCAGAGTTCCTGAGGTGGGTATGCAGATTGTGTTTCTCTGTATCTGGTCTTTAATACAGGACATAATTTTAAAATGTAACCAGTATAAATAATGGCCTGGAGATAGGAGCAATTTATTTCGACTTAGAGAATCAGATAAGATTTCTTAAAAGGATTCTAGTTAGGTTAGGCCTTTCAGAAAAATAAGCAAATATTCAACAGATGAATAAAGCAATAAAGCCAGTTATTCATTAATGAATAAATGAATAAATGAATAAAGTTCATTCATTAACCCAACTCTATAAGCATTTATTGAGATTGCATTATATATCTGGTCCTGTTCTAGGTCCCAGGGACACACGGGAATAGACACCATTCCTGTCTTTTAAGAGCATGCAGTATTTTCCTTTTAGGCTGAAGAGACAACATGAGCAAAGGCACAGGAGTCCTGGAAGGTATGCAGCAAGTTCAGAGAACAGTGAGGCTGAGACCTTGGTAAATTGTAGACCTGGACAGGTAGGACAGTACAGGGGAAGATGAAGCAAGGAAAAAGGCTGGGTACCAAACACAGAGGATTTTAATACTTCAGTAAGAGATTTAAAGTTTAATCTGTTGGCTACGATAAGTCATTAACAATTTTGAACTGAAAAAGGGCATGAGTAATCTACATTTTAGCTGAAAGCACTCCAGTGGCTGGCTTCCTATTGCCTAAAACACTTCAAGGACTCCTCATTACTCATGAGATAAAGACCAAAATTCTGATTATGGATTCAAAGTTCCTGCAATGTTTGGTCCCTGCCTATCTTTTCAGCCTTATCTTAAACCACTCTCTCCTCTACTTGCTTGTAAGCCTCACTGATCTTCTGTTATCATACCATGCCTACCACAGGGCCTTTGTACAGATTATTTCCTCTTCTGGGAAACCTTTCCCCCTTTGCTTAATTAACTGTTCCTCTAGACCTCAGCTGAGTCATTACCTCTTTGAAAAAACTTTTCCTGACCCCCTCTCCACCCCTAACATCTACCAGAGCTAACCCCCTAGTATATACAAGTTTATTTGTAACTCCTTACTACTCTCTGTCTCCTTCACGAGGCCATAATCAAGGGAAAGCACTCTATTTTGTTTATCATTTTATCTTTAGTTTCTACTACAGTACCTGGTACATTATAGACATGCAGTAAACATTTATTAAAAACAGAGAAAAATAGAAAATCATTTTTTTCTGTAGCGATGGAGACCATGGTTTTGGGTGGAGGCTAGGGTGTAGACAGGATGATTTTGGACGACGATTGCACCCAGTGCACCAGCACACACTATAGTCAAGCATATGGTTGTAAATAGATCATGTCTCCTTGTGGCAGCTGAGAGTTCATCACAGTAGTAAGTCTTCCTCCAGCAGCTGATTAGGCTGAATTCAGGGCTGATTAACCTCTCTCTCCAGCAATCATCTCAGTCCAGCTCCTGGGTGTAAAAACTACCTGCTGTTTTCCATAGTTAAGTAAGTGTAGTGGCTGGTCACAGATCAGAAAGGTGAAGGTATCATCTTGAGTGAGAATGTGCAGAGAGTGGAAATACAGTGGATTCAGCTATGTATAAATAAAGGGGTTAACACTGAAATTACAGAAAGGAGACAGCACAAGGAAAATTGCTTTATCACAACTATCTCTGAAATTGTGAAGGGTCGGAATAAGTGGGCTGATGAATCAGTGCTTCTCCCTGCTGATGTCTATGTGAGAGAAAATGAGCTCAATCCACAGGGAGAGAGATTTGAAAAAAAATATTTCTCAACAAATTTCTGGAGGGAGCTTATAAGGTCTTTGTCTCTGGAGAAAGAATGAGGTGGAACCGATAACTCACTACTCTGCTGATGAGCATGATCCTGCCCTTAAGATGGTGTAAATGGTTGTGGTGGGGGGTGAATGGGGGCACACAGTTCCCCTAACCATGCTTTCTGCCATTAGGATTATGTTGCCACACAGAGTTCTGAAGCTATAGAATGACCACTCTGCATGATATTTTCTTTTTTTAATCTGGTAATGCTTTGCAAACCCCATGAATCATCAAATATGCCATGCATGAAAGATTTTGACAAGTTTTATGAGTCCACCTAGTGCTATTTATTTTTGTTCTCTCTGATTCCTTCTCTATGGGGAGGAACACTTTCAAGGGCATCCTTCACAGAATTGGCCAGGTGCCATAGTGGCAAATCTAACTCCAATATCCCGGGGCAAGGAGAAGCATGTTTTACTCTTACCAACTCTCTGGTATGGTGTTAACATGACTGATGGAGTCAGCTATTTGCACAATCAGTAACCACAGCACAGTCCAGGGATTGGGCATGAGCAAGTGAGATTCTATTTTTTAATGTAAATAAGCCATTCTAGGATGTCCAGATCCATATGTTTGCTCAGAACCTATCTGGTAGAATTTAAGATTCACCCACAGGCTCTATCCCTAATATTTTTGGCATGGCCTGATTGATCCTCCATGATAATTCTTCCTTTGGGACATGGCATAGAAAGAACTATCAATAAGCAAAATCATTACATGGAAGTTGCACAATAGCACTATTTTGATCATTGTAGCTAATTAGTTTAGTTGACTAAGTTATCTAAATCTGTGTTGTCTAATACAGTAGCCACTAGCCACATATGGCTACTGAGCACTTTTAATGCAACTGGTGACTAAATCATCACAGTCCATTTAATTTCAACTTCAGAAGATTTTGATTTAGCATCAAACTTCAAAACAAAGTGGAAATTAATGGTCAGTGAGTTTCAGAACTCTGGCTTAAATAAATTAAAATTGTTTTCTACTGCACAATTTCTAAGAGGTTTCAACATGACAATGTTCATTATGTGAAGGGGATGCTGTAGGCCAATTTAGCAATAATATCTAACCATGCAAGACATCTTGTTTCCATAGCATATCTTAAAAAATACCATTTGGGAAATGACTCTCTACATGAACAGAACCCAGAAGAAATATGCCAGGCAGAGATCTGTGCTTTTTATGAGAGAAGATGTGTCTTTGGACTGCAAACTGCAGGGAGTTAAGACTTCCTTGCTATGCATTTATTCATACTGTTTTGTGAACTTTGACATCTCATGGACTTTGCTTATCACCTTTGCTTTATACTGACCATAGTGACACTGCTCATCCTTTGAAAAAGAGAAGATTGACAAGGTGAGCTATATGATCTTTTCCAAGTTTCAAATTTTAAGTCCAGTTCATTCTGACTCTAATCCTTGAAATATTTTACTTTTATAATGCTTTCAAGCCCTGGTTGGCTGGTACCTGAGTAAGTCAGAAAATAAGCTGCAGTCCTACCCAATGGATTGTAGCAGTCTACTTTACTGAGTGCCTCCCAACTGCAAGGAAGGAAAGCTGACCATGAAGAAAAGATTACAATCCTGAGGTATAGATGTATGTGATACCGAACCAGGAAGGTGAATGCAGACACTGAAATAAAGGTACAGTCTTTAAAAAAAATGTAAGTAGTCTGCAAAGAGTTCAAATGATAGGATTTTATCTTGTTAATAATTACAGGCTTCTGAAGACAGAAAAGTGACATTGTCAACGATAGATCAGGAGCAGAGTGCTTGGTGAGGTATCTGTGTGTCATTGAAGGTGATGTGACTAAAAGTAGAAATACCAATTGGAAATCACAGCAGGTGTCTCAGTGAGAGATTCTGGCCAAGGACTATGCCAGGGCTTTTAGCTTGGACAACTAGGTAGATGGAGGTATTCATTCTAGGAAATGGGAAGTATTGAAGATGGACAGGTTTGGGGGCAAGATAATGATGGCTTCCAGTTGGGATGTGTGAACTCTGAGATGGCTGTGACACTGTCCAAGTGGTGATACATAGTAGGATGTTGGCATATGAATCTGGATCTTAATGGCAAGGACGTAACCAAAGATGGTCAATAGCATAATGTTTAAGGGAGGGACCTCAGGAACTCCAACACTTCCCTTCTGTGTAACATTGGGCAAGTTTCTTTACCTCCCAACACCTCAGCTTCATCATCTATAGAACAGGGATAACCATAGTTCCTACCTAGGCAAGTCGCGAGGATTCAATGAGTTCATATGTGTAAAATGACATGCTTAATAAATATTATTATTATTACTATTTTCTCCTCTTTAAAGCGAAAGAAACTAAAGCTAAGAGTGGATACATAATTGGCTGAATAGGACACAGCTAAAGTGGTAGTATCAAGACTCAAACTCGGTTTTTCCTGAGATATATCCAATGTTCCTTCCATTATATGTTACTGTGGCCAAAAGCTTTAAACAATCAGTGCATTAGCTTTTCATTTGTGAAATGGTATAACAATGATACAAACTTTATAGGATTATTATAATATTTGTAGAGTATTTAAAACCGTGCCTGAGATGAAGTGCTATAAAAGGTTTGCCACTATGAAATGTAATACTCATAATTATAACAACAACAATAATAAAATTTTGCCTGTGCCCTGCTGTCTGTAAGATTAAAAATGCCTCCTCTTAGAACCAACTCAGGCAAGATTTATTGAGGCTGGGATGGGATAAGTGGGTGGAGGGAGTCAGCAGGGGTATGTTACATGCTCCCTTTGCGTAAGAAGAGAATGATCTTAGGACATCTGTGAATGAGCTGAGGGGAGATGGCAAGGCCAAATCACTGTTATTCTTTGGACTGGTCAAATGGGCTGGTGGGGGGAGGGTAGGTAGAATAGAAAATTTTCAAATCTTCCAAATCTGCAGATCTCCAGTGACCGTGGCTACATTTGATGTCAACTGCAATACACCTTCAAAAGAAATAAACTCCTCTACAAAATGAAACTTGGAAGATAGGCAAATAAATGGGAGAGAAAAGAAGGCCCTGGACACACAAAAAAAAGTGCAGGTCAAAATAAATCTGACTCTTGGTTTCCTGCACTTTGATCCATTCATGTAGCTGCAGGATTTGTTTATGATTATTTGCATAGTTGAGACTCTCTGGGGCTTTTTGATTATTGTTTCTTATTTCAAAATCCAACACAGCAGGATACAAGTTTTATGCTTCTATTCCCGTTTTATCAGGAAAGAACAGAGTGAAAACTTTAATCTCCACCCCCCCACTCCCAACATTGCTGAGATGATTTAATGCCTCATAACAGAAGTAATTTTGTGATAATGACACAAAAGCAGCAATTAAAAAATATTGCTTGTTTCAGGGCCTATAAATCGGTTGTTGGTAATTGACAACAGAATGTGTTTTCTAATCCACTGAAATGATATCTTATTGCAAGCTGGCATGGTAATTACTGTATTTGTACAGTACCAGAGGAGTTCCAGCCTGAGTTTGACAGGGAGTTGATTAAATCACCCAGGTGTAATTGAAGGTTTTGATTGCATTGCCTCCGAGCTGATCAGCATTAGTAATAGCCTAGCTTTCTGCTGTCGTGTGTTTTTAGAGCTGGTGGTATATCAGCCCTTTCGATCTCCCTCCCAGCCCTCAGCCTCTGTTGTGCTGTTGTCTGGGGGAACCAAGAGGGCTCCTCAGAGCAGAAAAAATGAGGACAGACAGCAGATCCCTCATGCTGGACCTAAATGACATCATTTGAAACAAAAAGAAACGGTTTCTAATAGCCTGCTTTGTTTCTTTGGATGAAGAGGGCGGGGCTATCACACCCAAAGATATGCTTGCACTCAGTGTGGCTTAAGGAGTATTTCCATGAGACACAAGAGAAGGGCTTCTACTCATTTTTTGCTCATTTGGTGATTTCCACTGATTATTTTTCAAAAGGGGATATTTAACTTGTCAATCTTAAATGCAGCATTTCAGTTATCAAGAACAATTTTGTGATTCTGTGTTGTGAGGAGACTTTGAATTCATTGGTATTATTTCTCTTATTTATGTGGTATTTTCTGAGTGATTGTTTTACATAAAAGCACATTACAAAAAAGGAGGGAAGAAATAGTGCATAAGTAAATTCCAATACAAAGCTGAACATGATAAAGCCCTTACAAATAATATAAATTCATTGAGGTAGAAGTACAGAAAATATTCAACATCCCATAAGCATTTATTGACCACCAGCAAGGAAAGTCTCTGGATGATAGGAGGATAAATAAGAACAGGCTCCTTCTCTCTGGGAACTTACAGTCTAATCAAGAAAACAGCAGTAACAACAAGAAAAGGCTAACAGCTAATATTTTTTACTTTGCATGCATTATTTCTTTTAATTTTCATAAGAACTACTATAGGGAGATGCAATCTTTATTCTTATTCTGCAGATAGATAAAATGGGGGGTAGGGAAGTTACATAACATTTTTTTTTAAGATTTTATTTACTTATTCATGAGAGACACACAGAGAGAGAGAGAGAGGCAGAGACACAGGCAGAGGGAGAAGCAGGCTCCCTGTGGGAGCTCGATGTGGGACTTGATCCCGGGTCTTCACGACCACCCTGGGCTGAAGGCAGCACTAAACCGCTGAGCCATCCGGGCTGCCCTTACATAACATTTCCAAGACAAATTGGAAACTGGTGAATTCATAATTTGAGCCCAGGTCTTTCACAATAACTAGGAAAAATAATACTTATCCCCATTTACAAATAAAGCTGAAGTAGAGAGTTTAAGCAAATTGCCTATGTTCAGCTGTTAGAAAGTGGTGGATTTATAACCATAAATCCATAATCCCAGAACTGTAAATCAAAGTAGAAATAAATGTTTCAGTATATCTAAGAAAAGCCCTGTGGGAGCACCAAAGAAGATGGAAGTAATTCAGATCAGGATTGAATAAGGAATCCTTTATAGAGGATTCAGCTTTGAGTTGACACCTGAGAGTAAGAAGCAGAGGTGGAAATATTAGAAGGGCTTCTTCTCACTGGGGAGGTCAAGTCCAAATCAACCAGTTTTCTTTTGCTACCTATCATCAGATCCAACAAAGAGTTGGACCAAAAGGAGAAATTTGCTTTAAGTTTATTTATTTATTTCTATTAATCTCTACACCAACACAGGGCTAGACCTCACGACCCTCGAGATTAAGAGGCACATGCTCTTTCTACTGAGCCAGCCAGTTGCCCCCAAAAGAAGAGAATTTTAAAAAGCAAATTTGCTGGCACAATTGGACACTTTGGACTATCTATGGAATTTATTTATCCACCTCTCTCCCCATCAGTGTATAATATAATTTGATCACCGATTACAAAATCTGGATCTCTTCCTTCCAATAATTAAGTGTGGTGAACAGTTTCTGAGGCAGCTCCAGTCCAGTCTGTTTTCTGAAATGGATGGAACCTTGCAGAGAAGAACTTCCTTTCAGAGTTCTGCCATTTTTTTTTAGCTTCAAGAGGAAAACCGAGCCCAGGGTCAAAGGGCTACTGTGTTCACCTGACAGAGGCCTATCAGACCCAGGAGACATCAAGCCATTTCCAGGGAGGTTCAGAAGGATTTAATGGAGGCTTCAGGTAGACATTCCTCTATGTTTGACTGCTGCCTCTGAGAGGAACCCTAAAGGTGAAGGTTTAGGACGGTCCTCCTTCCTGGGATGGCATCTGTGGGCAGATTTGCCTCTAATCAGTCTCTAGAAGACAACGTTGCACATTTGGCTGTTTAGATTTATTTCCTAATGTTTAAATCAGTGAGGCCATTTTACATTATTTCCTCTGGACAATATCTGCTCCATCTATAGGGATCAAGCAGGGCTTTGAAATCCAAAAGGAGAGGAATCGAGTTCACTGAAGGTTGAGCACATTGAGTAAAGAATGACCCCTAGATGGACTTTGTTTCCCATGCAAACTATGTGGCAAGTGTCAGTTCAAGAACACATTTTTGGGACTCTGTCATTTTCTACTCTAATGTGGTCTAAGACTTTTTTAATCCTCTTGCAGATAGGCAGGGTGGGGACTAGGGTGAGGCAAGTGAGGCACTAGCTTTAGGAGAAAAACTTAAGGGGAACCTTGATTCAAAATCTAGACTAATGCTACCCCACCCATCCAAATTAAGATGAACATAAAAAAAGACAGGGTTAGTGTTACAAATTTTTCCTTTTGCTTTAGAGTCTAATATGGGTTGGCAGGGCATTGCAGGGGGGTAAGCCTCTGGTAGTACCCTGATGTGCAGCCACTAAAGAGAGGGAATGGAGCCCATAATAGTAGTTGAGATCCTAAGGATAAAGTCTGGCTTTGGGAGACCTGATGGATTAAGATTTGATTAGTAATGAAGATCTTGTTCTAGTACCCAAGTCATTGAAAGGACTCCAGGATATCTCAGGCTTAGGACCCATTGCCACACAACTCTGGTAGGTGCTCCTACTATTATTTGCAGTTTTGTATTGGCAGGTGCAGCCAGAATATACATATGTACTTACAATACATGAGGGCCAACAGACATATGAATGGGCATAGTGACTAGTTCATTCTTATTGCTGAAGAGAAAAATGATGAATAACTAAACATATGGATTAAATAGGACAGAGATATAGGACCTTCCAGGAAACTCTGACAGCATAAATGTTGGTTTAGGCTGGTTTTATGCCTGTAATGAGAGCACACTCAGTTCTCTACAAATCTTAAGACAGGGAAAACACTGTTACAGGATAACATTGATCACACATTTATTTAGTAGCTACTATACTTAGCTCTATAATAGGTGTTTAAATTTGTTTTGCCATTTTTTAAAGCTTGGATTTTTATCTGTTAAAATAGAGACAGACCTACCGCCAAGATTATAGTGAAGATTAGAAATAAATTGGGCTATTTTTATTATTAATGAATTAAATTGATATAGGAATATAAAAGAAATATGAAATATTGTATCTACATAGTATCTTGACCTGAAATTAAATGGAAGCTGATCCTATATTTCTGCACAAGATAAACTTGAAGTAACACAAGATTTGGCACATTGTTAATAATAAACGTTTAATATGTAAGAAAATGCATGATGAAAAACATTACATGAATTTAGTATCTTCTGAAGACATCACAAATGCTTTTTTAAAAAGTTAAAAAACTTTTTAAAGAAATACATTGCACCTACTAATTATGTGCATTACCTTATTGAGTGACAAAGTTTAACTTTCAATCAGGAACCAATTGGAAAGAAGATAATATTTATATGCAGCCTCTCTATGTATAATCACAACAGAGTTATAAAAGACCCTACTTATTCTCACAACACTTAACCATGATCAAATGTCAAATTGATCCCAGTTGATCTCAACTAGAAGATGCCATTGTTGGGTGTGGGGATTCACTTAAAAGAGAGAAGAAAAAAATCCTCACTTTCATGACATGATTTATCCTGTGACACACAATGAGGAAATAGATCACAGGAAAATGAACAGAGAAAACTGTTGCTCATGTTCTAAGAAATAGACCTAGATGGGTTATTTGCCAAAGGCTACACAAGAAAGTAAGCAGTATCAGGTTTTGGAAATGGATCTTCTGATTCCAAATCCCATGAGCATGCCACAGCATCACTGCATGAATAGTCTCTCCTTCTCACTTCCAAATAATTTCCCAACTTGCCCATCTCACCACGCTTTTTTGTCAGCTTCTGTATCCACCTATGGCAGGTATTTCTGTAAAGCCATTAATTACCGTCTAATTTTCAAATCCAATTATCTTGATACAATCTTTATTTTCCTTTTCTCTTTAGCATTCTACTATGCACTGCTCCATCCTCCTTGAAACTGTTTTTCCTTGACCTCAATTATGAACAAAATGACCCATCCAGTTTTTCAAATTAGAAACCTAGGAGCATTGTTGTCATTAATGCTTCCCCTCCTTTGTCTTTCTCTCTCTCTCTCTCTTACAGATACATACACACACACACACACACACACACACACACAACACTGAATTTTGGTAACCAATACCTAGCAAATAAATCTTGTAAATATATTTCCAGTCCTCTGTTCTTGATCCTATCTCTGCCTTTGTTTCTCTTCTGCCAACTAGAATCATTTGCAGTCATGTTTCTGAACCATCTCTATTTCCTCCATGCACTCAAGTACTCCATTCTCCACTAGATCTAAAAATATGACTCTATGTGAAAGGCAAGCAACAGGGGAAAGAACACATCTTCAATGTATCAACTGTATCAAAGTACAGAGGCACCTCCTCATTTCTGGGGCCTTTACCTCCCTTCTCCCCTCTCCCAAGACCTTTACAATCTGCCAGGAGGTCCAAAGGGTGCTAAGCTATAAGCATGTAGAGCTACATGGAGGATGTGAAAGTGAGCTGTGGGCAACAGATGCAGCACAGGGTGGCAGAAATAACACCAAGCTTGAGTCCTGTCTCGACCACTTCCTAACCATGTGACCTTGAGCCAGTCTCTGAATTTCTCTGAACTTCAGTTTTAGAGTGACAATAATAATACTTGTCAAAAGGTTGTTATGAGTCTCAAATAAATATTAAATATAATACATACAAAATTACTTTGTCAACCATATATACTGCATACATACTAGTCCTTATTAGGTTGTAAGTGGAAAGCAATTTGGGAACTGTACCTTAAAGAAAGTAAAGGGAACATAACAGTGGCAGTGAAATCAAGATGATGGATAAAGATACAGATCAGGATGCAGCAGAAATGGCTTAATCCAGATCCACTCAAAATGGGAGAAATTACAACCTACAGTTTATGAGCATAATTTTAGCCTGTTCTGGGTTGGAATCTGAATTCTCCACTTAACAAGTTGGGTCCATCAGACAAGTTAACAACTCTAAAGTAATTAATGGTAATAATATTTATAAAACTTTATTAGTATGTGTGCTAGGCATTATTCTAAATATTTACATGATTATTTCTGAGTTTTAATTTCTTCATGTACAAAATGGCATCAGTAACTACTGTACTTTACGCATAGGATTATCATGAGAATTAAATAAATTAGCATGGTCTTGGCCATGTAGATACAACTCATAACATAACAGCTATTATCATTATTAGTTATGGAAATATTAAAGCAAAAACAAGTGACTGGTTAGGCAGACTTCTTTCTATTTCCCCTGCTAAGTATAATTACAAACCCTGGACATTATATATGAAACAAACATAAGACTCAAATGTGGAGCAAAGAAGGCAGACTGGCTACAAACCTTGGGTAGGAGATATCCCATGACAGTGAGTTTTTTGGGTTCTCTTTTTCTTATATATCCCCAAACATAAAGCTGAAGAAGCCAGTCACCTAGAAATGCCAGTAGGAGCAGACAACAAAAGCTCCAAGAAAAACCTGCTGTTTCTAGTTAAAGAACCAGAAATAGGGCACTCTAGAAAAACAGAAAACTTTATACAAAAGCGATCCTCCCCCCTGGGCAAATACCATGGAAAGAAACTGCCATCAGGAAAGGTTGAGTGGGGAACCTAGACTTCTGTCCTTGTTTACCTATAACAAGGCACTCCTACCTCACCTCCCACCCTGTGCTATCATAGAAGACAGAGTGAGGGGCCAGGATTTCCATATCCATCCAGTGATAATGAGCTCTCCCCCATCCCAGGTGTCAGTAGAGGCCACATGGGGACCCCACACAGTAGTAACAAGGGACTTCTACCTCTCCCTGCTGAGGTGGTATAAGAGAAGGCCAAGAGGGGAACTTGGACTTTCACTTCCACATGGCAGTTATGATGCAGCACCTCCTACCTTCCCCTGCCAAGGCAGTGTCAACCAAAGCCTGCTGAATCAAAGGATTTAAGTAAGATACAGACTTTTATGACAAAATACTCAAATTATCCAGGTTTCAGAAAAAGAAAGAAAAAGGTTGCTCATTATACCAAAACCTAGGAAAATCTCAAGTGAGAAAAAGTAATCAACACACACCAACACTAAGGTGACACAGATGTTCGAATTACCTAAATAGAAAGAAATTTAAAGAAGTCCCCATAAAAAAAAGCTTTAGTGAACAATTATGAACATGTTTGAAATAAATGAAGACATAGAAAATATCCGCAAAGGAACAGAAGATATATAGAAGAACCAAATGGAAAATTTAAAACTGTAATATACAATAACCAAAATAAAAAGTCAGTGGATAGGCTAAACAGAATGGAGAGGATAGAGAAATGAACCAATAATCTTGAAGACAGGACAATAGAAATTACTCAATCTGAACAAACAAAGAAAATAAAGTCAGGAAAAAAAATGAAAGAAAAAAACCTTAGGAACTTGAGGGGCTATGACAAAAGGTCTAACATTTCTGTCATCAGATACAAGAAGGACAAGAAGAGGTAGGATTGAAAAATTTTTCCAAGAAATATGGCTGCACTACAGTGGTACAGTGATTACAGTAGTAATCATCACAATATGTAAGCGTATCAAATCAACATGTTGTACACCTTAAAGTTATGAAATATTATATGCCAACTGTATCTCAATAAAGTTGGCAAAAATAAATTAAAAAGAGAAACTCATAGGAAAAAAATCTAAAGGGTTAGCTTAATAAAATTAAGATATTTTTAAAAGAAATAGTAGTTAAGAACTTTCTAAATTTGGCAAAAATATTAACTTACAGATTTAGAAGCTAAGCAAATACAAGAAAATAAATTAAATCCACATCAAGACACATCACACCCAGAAATAAATGACACATTATCCATAGGGGTAAAATAATTCCAATGACGGTGGATTCCTCATAAGAAACCATGCTGGTTGGAAGAAAGTGGTACAACATTTTTCAAGTGCTAAGATAACAGAATTGTAAATACAGAATCTATCTAGTGAAAATACATTTCAGGAATGAAGGGAAAATCACTACTTTTTCAGATAAAGGAAATCAAAAGAATTTCTCACCAGAGGCTTACCCTAAAAAAATAGCTAAAAGAAGTTCTTGAAACAGAAAGGAAAAGATTTTTTCTTAAAGCTTCAAACATTTGGAATGAAGAAGAAAAGAATAACAAAGAGTCTAGATATGGATAAATTCAATAGACTTCCTTGAGTTTTCTAAATACTGTTTGATGATTGAAGCAAAAAATTATGACATCATTTGATGTGGTTTTTAATATATGTAAATAAAATATTTAAGACAATTACACTGTAAATGGTAGAAAGTAAAAGGACTTAAAGGGAGGTAATATTTCTAGGCTTTATCCAAACTAGCAAAATGTCAACATCAGCAGGCTGTGACAAGTATAAAATAATGTTTACAGCTGCTACTATGAAATCTATACAAAGAGATACATCAAAACATGCTATTGATAATCAAAATGGAATTCTAAAATCTGTTCAAATAATCCAGAGAAAGGACAAAAAAATACCAGAAAAATTAAAAATAGAGGAAACAAACAGAAAACAAAAACAAATAAAATGGCAGACTTAAGCCCTAACCTAGTAATCAATCATTTTGTTAGATGTAAATAGGCTACAGTAGTTTCATTTATATAACATTCTCACAAGGACAAAATGAAAGACATGGAGAACCAACTGGTGGCTGTCAGGGTTTAGGAGAAGTAGAGGCAGGTGAGTAGAAGTGACCATAAAGGGATAGCCCCCAGGTAGCCTTTGTGGTAGAATGAAACAGAAAGGAATAGTTCTGTAGCTTGATCACAGTGGTGATTGTATGAATCTACACAGGTGATAAAATGACATAAATATACACACACATTATTTCAATATGTTAATATCCTGGTTTTAATATTGTAATATAGTTATGTAAAATGTAACCAGTGGCAGAAAGTGGTTGAAGGTACAGGGGACTACCCTGTATTTTTCTTGCAACTTATTGTAAAACTATAATTATTTCCAATTAAATTAGTTGTTTTGTTCTAAGTGAGTCCAGAAAGCAGTGAGAGAAAGAGTTTTAGTACCCTAGCTCAAAATCCAGAGAGAAGTGGGTCTTGGAAGTGAAATTTTGAGCACTTGTTATTCCCACTATGTTTCATTACCATTTATTTTTAAGAACTTGCTTGGAGAATGGGGGACTCATTGCCTTCTATTGACTAGTAAGGTTTTGAGGTTACTTGTAGCAAAACCCAGAAACTTTTCAGAGTCCAGCAGGCTTCCTTCAGATTCAGCTGGATTAACCTCAAAACATCATGTACAAAGATATAACTACTAGCTAAATATATCATCATACACTATTCAATGCTGGGGTGGGAGAGAGGGTGAAAAAGGAGATTAAGAGTGTGACACATTTTTCACACAAGAAATGTTTCATTTTCTTGTGACTGAGCATGTTCTCATGCTCTGCCAACAACAATATTCAGTTTTGCGATCCGGTTTTGGATGGTAAAACCTTCAGCACTTTACAAAGCTGGTTTTCTCTTCACAAGAACATGGAAATTCAATTACCTTTTGAGAGTGAAACAAGAATGGGCTCAACTCTTGGCTCAGTCTGTTTGAGAACATCCACATGTGATCATATACTCTTGTGTGGGAATGGGGCATGGCTAGATTGTAATCATATCAAATTAATTATTTGATAATCATTTACCAAAAAAATTACTGTTTTTTGCCTAAAGAAACAGTGATAATGAAATAAAAGAAAAATAATAATAAAAGAAAGCCCAAATCAGCATGAATCTCTCAATATTTGCCCAGAACTCTGTGAGAGGTAGAGTTACTGGGCCTCACTCAACCCGCCCTACCCTTGCCTGGTACCATCTGGATCTATGACACAGCACCTGGGTTTTTAGCCATGTTCCCATGTGTCTGTGTCTTTCCTCTAATAAACTGCCAGTACCTCTAGGAGAAACCTCAGGCTGATTCCATTCACTCCTACCCAAGCACAGGTGAAGTGGGCTTTTCTGTATATTTTAGGGTAAATGCTAGATTTATATAAAAAATAAGGCCAAAATTCACAGTGGCTTAAATTTTTTTTTTTAATTTTATTTATGATAGTCACAGAGAGAGAGAGAGAGAGAGAGAGGCAGAGACACAGGCAGAGGGAGAAGCAGGCTCCATGCACCAGGAGCCCAACGTGGGATTCGATCCGGGGTCTCCAGGATCACACCCTGGGCCAAAGGCAGGCACCAAACTGCTGCGCCACCCAGGGATCCCCACAGTGGCTTAAATAAATGAGAGGCTAAGAGTCCAGCAGTGAAGACCCAAGTCCTTCCTCCTTGTTCTGCCATCCTCAGCTGTTGTTCTAGCCACAGGGCTGAATCTGGGTCTTGGCAAGTTAGTGTTATAGCCCATGAAAAGGGGAAGATGAAGGAAGGAGCATATGCCCAATGTTCTAAATCCATATTAAAGCCTTAAAATGGTATAACTTCTGCTCATATACTAAACACATGGATTTATCTACCTGTAAGAAAATCTATAAAATACAGTTTCTTGCTCTCTAGCTGGGCAATCCTGTTTGAAGCTTAAACTGTGGGCAGATATGTGTTGTGTGTGTGTGGGGGGGGGTCTGGGTGTGGGTGTCTATCCTTATAAGGAAAAAGGAGACAGTAGGTACTGGGGAGACAGCTAGAAGTCTCACCAGATTTTCTATATTACTGCCATTCCTTAAGATGTTCAGTCCCAGCTTCCAACTCAGTTTATCTGTGTCCTGAGATGTTGAAAAACGGTGCCCAGGTAAGTTGATAGAGACAGAGCAGAGACTCAGGACATAGATGATACAACCAGTCAGTCAACTACCAATGGTCTGGGTATTACTATAACCTTTGAAAGGAATTAATGAGACAGCTGGGGGATGGAGTCCCATCCAGTGAGTGCTCTTCTGTTGTTTATCCTAAGACCTTCAACTCCCTTGAGGCTTCATTTTCTAAAAGGTAAAGCCTAACTTCTTCCTTTCTGTATTTCAGCTCTGACTTTCCTTCCATGAGGTAAGAAAAGCAGACTGCAGCATTGACTAAAAGAAGGGAGGGCCAGAAGAACAGAAGAAAATTGCAAAGAACAAAATTAATGGAAAATATTCTTTATTCATCAATCTTAATGAGTATTTCTTCAACTGAATTATACTTCTGAATATAAAATTTTGAATTTATCTTCTGAAATACCAACCAGGAGATTTCACTCCACCTTTTGATCCTTAGCCCCTGCAGTGGGATTGTGCCAGGTATTTAGTAACAAAGTTTTTACTCCGGAAACCTCAAGTACAAATCAACCAGACACTGAAATAACACAGATCAGGAATCAGCTTGCTTCTATGTTCCAAACAAAAGATAAGTTGTTCCTTTTAGACAAATAAACCACATTAAATTTACTATATTACTGTATCAACAGCAAATACCATGTTGATGGCCAAGAAGAAACATGTAATTCTTTTATTTAATTTATCCACTTTGCACAGATTCCTGATAAAGTTTAAGAGACCTTTTTTTCTCATTTTTTTCTTACATTCTCTTCTAAAAATGTATGCCCATTTCTATTTTAAGGGAATCTGGTGAGTTTTCCATATTAACTCAATCATTTTCATCACTCAAATACCTTTTTCCTTTTAATCAATTGGAGACACTCTCCCTGAGTATACTGAGCTTTCATCAGGTCAGGCCTCCTCAGACTTCCCCTTTCATCTCACAAAATGATTTCATCTTCTAAATAATGAACACTTTCCAGTAAATCTTTACATAGCTTTTCTGGGCATGTAATACACAGCATGAAATGTTGCATCATAAATCAAAGCTAGCTCTTTTTTTGCACTTTACAAATCACCTTTGACCTTTATTATCTCACAACTTTCACAACTTCATTAGGTACTTATTTTTATTATCAAATTTTATAGATGAGAAAATTAGGGCTCAGAAATTTGTCTAAGGTGAAACAATCAAGATCCAGTTCAGATCAGATCCTCTAACTCTAGATATTTTTACTACACCCTAAAATCTTACCCCTTGTGCTTTGTTGAGAAAAACCTCAATATTTGTCATTAAAAGCTCAGGTTGATCATGGACATCCTTCCAGAAACTGTTGTTGATCATGGAAATATATCAAGAACAAAGGGACTGGCCAGAGGCTGGGATGGTGGTGGAGTAGGAGGGCTCTAAGCTTACCTCGTCCCACGTCCCATGGATACAACTAGATAGCACTCACATCGGTGTAAATAACACAAAAAATGACCTGAAGACTGCTAGAACAAACTTCCCATTAAAGATAGAGAAGAGGCCACATCAAAATGGGTAGGAAGGGTAGAGCTGCAGGGGTGAGCTAAAGAGTCCTGGCCATCTGTGGTCAGAGGGAGCCAGGGGTGCAAAGAAGGGTGAGAAACAGACAATCACACTAAGGAGTCCACAATTAGGAAGATGAATCCCACTAACATTTGGCTTTGAGAGTGAGAGGAGCTGAATTTCATGAGTTTTTATAAGCAGTGGAACTTAAAGCTTAGAATTCTAAAAATTAGTGGGCTCACATCTAGGAGAACCCTGAGCCCTGAGTGCTAGGAAGCTGAGTCCCACCCTTAAAGAGAACTCAACAAACAAATCATTGAGATCCAGCCTAGAAACTGCACTGAGAAAAATGCCTGGGGCATATGGGAGGGACTCATCCCAGAGCTGGGCCAGAGAAGCTGGAACAGCAGGAAGACCCCTCCAAGAACAAAGCAGCTGGCTGGTGCCATTTCCCTGTACCCTTCAGTACAAACACACAGCCACCTGCAGGAACAAGCACAGCACTAATACTACCTAACTTGCTTACACCAAGACCCACTCACCCACACTTCATCAGATCTGCCCTTTCCAGTCACACTTGCCTCTGTCTGGGTGCTGTGGGTCCCCTCCCCCAGGAGACATGCTTAAGCCTTGCCAACATGTGTCTCCTGACCAGGCATTTAGGAAGGCCTCACCTAGCAGTGTCAGCTGGTCACCTCTCCCTGGGAGGACTCCTACACCTTATTAAAACTGCACCTCCAGTGCATTGTACAATTTTTGAAGTGGCCCAGCCAGGTCAGGCCCCAGTCTCCACAGGTTAGAAGAAGCAGAGAAATCTGTCTTCCACAACCTGGAAGATAGAGAAATGAAAAGTAATCAAGCTGAGCAAGGGAGAGAAAAAAAAATGTATGCAAAATAAAACATGACTTAGGGAACTCAGTGACTTATCAACCATAATAACACTGGCATTATAGGGATGCCAGAAGAAAAAGAGAGAGAAAAGGGGGAAGAAAATTTACTTGAAGAAATAATAGTTGAAAACTTCCTTAATCTGGGGAAGGAAGCACATACCCAGATCCAGGAGGCACAGGGAGTCCCCACCAAAATCAACCCAAGGAGGTCCACACTAAGACACATAGTAATTAAGATGGCAAAAAAGTAGTGATAAAGAAAAAATATATTTTTTAATTTTATTTTTTTAAAGATTTTATTTATCTATTCACGAGAGACACACAGAGAGGTAGAGACATAGGCAGAGAGAGATAAGCAGGCTCCATGCAGGAAACCCGATGTGTAACTCAAACCTGAGACCCTGGGATCACACCCTGAGCCAAAGGCAGGCAGACGCTCAACAGCTGAGCCACCCAGGCGTCCCAAGAAAAAACAATTTTAAAGCAACAAGAGAATACAGTTACATACAAGAAGAAGAAGGAAAAAAAAAAAAGGTTATCAGTGGATTTTTCAGCAGAAACATTGCATTCTAGAAGAGAGTGGCAGGATATATTCAAAATGCTGAAAGAAAAAAGTCTTCAGCCAAGAATACTCTATCCATTAAGGCTATCATTTAGGATAGAAGGAGAGATAAAGAGCTTCTCAGACAAACAAAAACTAAAGGAGTTCATGACCACTAAAACAGCCCTACAAGGAATGTTAAAGGGGACTCCGTGTAGAAAGGAAAGACCCTGAGTAAGGGTAAGGAAAGAAGTAAAAATAGGTATATCTGTAAATATCAGTCAAGGGATTCACAAAATAAAAAGATGTAAAATGTAACACCATATATCTAAAATGTGTGAGGGAAGAAATAAAGAATGGGTTTGATCTTAAGTGACCATCAATTTAATATAAACTACTATACACAGAAAATGTTATATACAAATTACATGGCAACCACAAATCTAAAAACAGCAATATATATGCAAAGAATAAAGAAAAAGAAATCCAAGTATATCACTAAAGAAAGCCAACAAACCATGAAAGAAAGCAAAAGCAGGATCAGAGAAAAACTACAAAAACAACCACAAAACAAGCAACAAAATGGCAATAAATACATATCTATCAATAATTACTTTGGGCATAAATGGATTATGTGTTCCAATCAAAAGACATAGGGTGAAGAAATACATTTTAAAAAAAAGATCCATTTATATGCTGCCTATAAGAGATTCATCTCAGACCTAAAGACACCTGCAAATTAAAAGTGAGGGGATAGGATATTCATAATGCAAATGTATGCATTACTTTTATTGGACAAAGCATACCTTAAAACAAAGACTATAACAAGAGACAAAGGACAGTATACAATAATAATAGTACTAAAAGGGGACAATCCAACAAGAAGACATAACAGTTGTAAATACTTATGCATCCAACATGGAAGCACCCAAATACATAAATCAGTTAATAACCAACATAAAGGAAATAATCTATAGTAATACAGTAATAGTAGAGGACTTCAATACCACACTTACATGAATGGACAGATAATTCAAACAGAAAATCAACAAGGAAACAGTGGCTTTGAATGATACACTGGACCAGATGGCTGTAGCAGATACATTCAGAACATTTTGTCCTAAAGCAGCAGAATAAACATTCTTTTCAAGTGCACATGGAACATTCTCCAGAATACATCACATGTTAGGCCACAAGACAAGTCTCAACAAATTCAAAAAGATCAAAGTCATACTATGCATCTTTTCTGACCACAATGCTATGAAACTAGAAATTAACCACAAGAAAAATATCTGAAAAGAGCACAAATACATGGAGGTTAAATAACATGCTACTAACAATGAATGGGTCAGCCAAGAAATCACAGAAGAAATCATCAAAAAGTACCTGGAAACAAACAAAAATAAGAACACAACAGTCCCAAATCTTCAGGATGCAGCAAAAGCTGTTCTAAAAGGGAATTTTATAGCCTAACAGGTCTACCTCAAAAAGCAAGAAAAATCTCAAATAAACAACCTAACTTTACATCTAAAGGGGCTAGAAAAAAAGACTAAAACCCAAAACCAGAATAAGAAAGGAAATAATAAAGATTAGAACAAAAATAAATGATATAGAAACTAAAAAACAATAGATCAATGAAAATGAAACCAGGATCTGGTTCTTTGAAAAGATCAAGAAAATTGCAGTCTAGTTAGACTAGACTAGTCTAGTTAGACTCTTCAGAGAGAGAGAGAGAGAGAGAGAGAGCAGAGATAGAGACATAAAGAGAACTCAAACAAAATCACAAACTACAGAGAAGAAATAATAACTGACACCACAGAAATATAAACACTTGTAAGCGAGTATTATAAAAAAAATAATTTGCCAACAAAATGGATGAAATAAATAAATTCCTAGAAACATATAACCTCCCAAAAAAGGTTCAGCAAGTAATAGAAAATTTGAATATACCAATTACTGGCAAGGATATTAAATGAGTAATCAAAAAACTGAACAAAGTCTAGGACCAGAGAGATTCATAGGAGAATTCTACCAAACATTTTTTTTAAAGATTTATTTATTTATTTGCGAGAGAGAGAGAGAACGCAAATGCACGAGGGTGGGCAGGGGGAGAGCAGAGGGAGAAGCAGAGAGAATCTTAAGCAGACTCCACACTAAATGTGGAGCCCAATGCAGGGCTCAATCCCACAATCCTGAGATCATGACCTGAGCTGAAACCAAGAGTTGGAAGCTTATCTGACTGTGCAACCCAGGTGCACCTCTACCAAATACTTAAAGAGTTGATACCTCTTCTCAAGCTTTTCCAAAAAATAGAAGAGGAAGCAAAACTTCCAAATTCATTCTATGAGGCAAGTATTACTATGATACTAAAACCAAATAAAAAAGATAATTACAGGCCAATATTTCTGATGAACATAGATGCAAAAATCCTCAACAAAAATCCTAGGAAACTATCATAAAAAAAAGGGGGGGGGGATCCTGGGTGGCGCAGCGGTTTAGCGCCTGCCTTTGGCCCAGGGCGTGATCCTGGAGACTTGGGATCGAATCCCACGTCGGGCTCCCGGTGCATGGAGCCTGCTTCTCCCTCTGCCTGTGTCTCTGCCTCTCTCTCTCTCTCTCTCTGTGACTATCATAAATAAATAATAAAAAAAAATACTAGGAAACTGAATGCAACAATACATTAAAAAAAGTCATTCAGCATGATCAGATCAGATTGTGGTTCCCACAAAAGTGGCTCATTATTTATAAATTAATCAATATAATAAGTCACACCAATAAGAGAAAGGATAAAAGCCATATGATCATTTCAATAGGTGCAGAGAAAGCATTTAACAAAGTACAGCATCCATTCATAATCAAAACCCTCAACAAAGTAGGTTTAGAGGTAACATATATCAAAATAATAAAGGCCTTCATATGTGAAAACCCACAGATAACATCATACTCAATGGGGAAAAACTGAGAGTTTTGCCAGTAAAGTCAGGAACAAGACAAGGATGTTCACTCTCACCACTTTTATTCAATGTGGTATTGGAAGTCTTAGCCACAGTAATCAGACAACAAAAAGAAATAAAAGGCATTCAGATTGGTAAGGAAGTAGTAAAACTTTCACCATTTGCAGATGACATGATACTATATAAAGACCACCAAAAATACTGATGAAGGAATTGAAGATGACACAAAGAAATGGAAACACATTCTAAACTTATGGATTAGAAAAACAAATATTGTTCTAATGTCTATATTACCCAAAGCAATCTACAGATTTAAGGCAATCTCTATCAAAATACTGATAGCATTTTTCACAGAACTAAAGCAAATGATCCTAAACAGCTAAAGCAATCTTGAAAAAGAAATACAAAACTGGAGGTGTCACAATTCCAGACTTCAGGTTATATTACAAACTATAGTAATCAAAACAGTACGGTATAGGCACAAAAATAGACCATAATTCAATGGAGCAGAATAGAAATCCAAGAAATAAACCCACCATTACATGGTTAATTAGTCTTTGACAAAACAGGAAACAATATCCCATGGGAAATAGTTTCAACTAATGGCACTGGAAAAACTGGACAGCTATATGTGAAAGAATGAAACGGAACCACTTTCTTACACCATACACAAAAATAAACTCAAAATGTATTAAGGACCTAAATATGAGACATGAAACTATAACAATCCTAGAAGAGAGGACAGGCAATAATTTCTCTGAAATCAGCTATAGCAACATTTTTCTAGATATGTCTCCTGAGGCAAAGAGAACAAAAGCAAAAATAAACTATTGGGACTATATCAAAATAAAAAGCTTCTGCACAGCAAAGGAAACATCAACAAAACTAAAAGGCAACCTACTGAATTGGAGAAGATATTTGCAAATGGCATATCCAATAAAGAGCTAGTATCCAAAGTATATAAAGAACTTGTACAACACAACACCAAGAAAACCCAAATAATCCAATAAAAAAATAGTCACAAGACATGAACGGACATTTCTCCAAAGAAGACATCCAGATGGCCAACAGATACATGAAAAGATGCTCAACATCACTCATCATCAGTAAAATGCAAATAAAGGAATACTTTGATCCCTGTCAGACACCCTTCAGAATTGCTAAAATAAAAGACACAAGAAACAACAAGTGTTGGAGAAGATGTGGAGAAAAAGGAACCCTGGTGCACTGTTGGTGGGAATGCAAACTGATGCTACCATTATGTAAGACAGTAGGAGGTTCCTCAAAAAGTTAAAAATATAATTTCCCTATGATACAGTAATCACACTCCTGGGTTTACCCCAAAATACTAAAACACTAATTCAAAGGGAAAAATGCAACCCCATGTTTATAGCAGCATTACTTACAATAGCCAAGATAGGGAAACAGCCCTGTGTCCATTGGAAAATGAATGGATAAAGATGCATTATATGTATACACACACACACACACACACAGAGTAAAATATTATTCAGCCATAAAAAAGAATGAAATCTGGCCATTTGCAACAATACGGATAGAGCTAGAGAGGATAGTGCTAAATGAAGTAAGTCAGTCAGAGAAAGACAAATAACATATGATTTCATTCATATGTGGAGTTTAAGAAACAAAACAAATGAACAAAGGGAAAAGAGAGACAGACAAACCAAGACAGACTTTTAACTATAGAGAACAAACTGTAGGTTACCAGAGGGGAGGTAGGTGGGGGGATGGGTGAAATAGGGGTTGGGGATTAAGGAGTGCACTTGTCATAAGTACAGGGTGATGGCATTGTTGGATCACTATATTGTAACACCTGAAACTAGTATAACACTGTATGTTAACTACGCTGGAATTAAGCTTTAAAAAACATAATAAAAATAATAAAAGGACTGTTTCAAAGCCAATCCAGAGACAGTTGTGAATGTAAAATCCACAGAGCATTGTCAGCATAAAAGATAATAAGCTTCGCATGGTAAGACAGGTAATGGTATCATTAGTGAGGAGAGCTGAGATTGGTCTTCTCCAGAGCTTCTCAGCCCCTGCTGCCAGATAATAAACAATGAAGACATATTTCTTTTTCATCTAAATCTCTGATTCCAGAGATATGCACCATTACTATGCTATCCTATCTCCCTAATTACACTTATAGTCTTCAAAGATATGCTAACATGATCACAGGTGAAGGTGATCTTCTAAGAATTAAAAATTACAAGGTAATAGCAACAGCTTATAATGGAGATTATGTCAGAATAGAATCCAAACCTTTCATCCTCTGTACTACAATTTGTTTCTCCCTACAATCCATAGTGATGGAAAGGAAGAGCTTCCATGGTTAAAATTTCTAAAGATTTGAAAGATTCTTCTTTGGAAAAGCCATGAGTTTTATATACCGGCAGCTTTACAGGAATACTTTGATCCCTGTCAGACAGTTACAGGAGGTGGTCTGGAAAGAGGAAGTAGGAAATTAACACAGAGAAGGGCTTTTTGTACTCCAGGAAGAATTTTTTTCCTATTGGGTGGTCTCTGTCAAGTTGTGAGTTCTTCCTTAGGAAATCACTGAGATAGATGTGTTGTCTGCCTTGCCTTTGTTCTATTTGTTCATTAATTTATCAGACATTTTTTGCTTATCATTTCTTCTATGTCAGACTGCGTGCTACATGATGGGGATACGATGATCAATAAAATATGGCTCTGCCCGCAAAGATTTTGGTCCCTGGGGGAATATGGAGAAAAGGACTACGGTCTCTGAGAGAGTGAGAGATGCAGGTTAAGACACAAAATTGAATAGGCAATTTGGGTATATTGTCCATATTGTCATAATGGACAGAATGTTGTTCACAGCCCCTTTGGGAGGAAACCCACACAAGCTTTGAGGATCAGAAAAAAACTTCCCCAAAAACTAGCCCTCAGAGTGGGTCCTGAATTAAGAATCAGGAAACTGAACAGATTGGATACATCAAACATTTTTCCAGAGAGCAGTTAGTTCCCAGGAAGAGGAAGCCCAAGGTCAGGGCAGCTAAATTGCACAGGACTCTTTAAAGAGAGTCTTGTGGAGGAGTCCTAGAAATGTGTCCAGTGGTCATTTGACTTTGTAAAATTTTAGAAAGCAAAACATCATAGCTCCAACAGATTGAGAGTCCTGTCCCTTTCCATTCTGACCTTGCCTCCATCTCATGTCCCCTTCAGCTGGGGTGACTGAGGCATTTCAGAGATCCAGCATAGGAGAGTTGGGAGTACCTTTCGTTTGCACTGGGTGAGATAAATTTATATGATTTACAATCTCTTCCTTGTATCTTTTCTGTCCTTATACTGCCATGCCAGAGAATATGTTTTATAGCAGTATGACCTTGGACCCTCCCATCTGCATATCCCTCCCCTCCTAACCATTCTGAGCAAACTCTGCTACAGGACAGGTTGAATTATTTTTCTATTCTTTTTATAGAAAATAATACTATACAATTGTTGACTCATGAAGAGGCAGTTAAAGAGGATATAGCCAAAAATGTAAAAAAAAAAAATTATAATGGAAGGTGCGTTCAGAATATAATTATAAAATGATTATGCTTTTTTATTTTTGATGCTCATGGTATTTGTCAGTTTTTTAAAATTGCAAATTGTTGGTTTTATCTCATTTTAAATAGATATTCATAAACTGTACCTAATCTTGTATTTTACAATTCTCTTTTTTTTTTGTCTTAAAGAGGACCCCTCAAATTGTGTAATCTTTAGACCCTACAAAATCTGGATCTGCCCCTGCCAGAAATAAAGCTTTCTGCATATGATCCATTAGGTTGGTTAGAATAGGAGCACCGTGTAGCCAGGGATTATCATGGCAGTCAACACGAGAGACAAAGATATATCCTATCATGTCTTTATCCTAGTGAAAGATGTCATAGGTTTGGGCCTTCAGTGTGTCATTTTCTCTTTCTATTTCTTCCACACCTAAAAGGGTAACCAAACATGTAACTTCTGGGATTCTGGGCCTGTAGCCAAAGCAGCCAGCCCCACACCCTAAATTCCTTTGAAGTCAAACTCTCTTATGAAAGACTTTTAGGAAAATTCTGAGATATTCCAACATTATTGAATAATGACATATTTTTCTTTTTTTATAAGAACACTGAGGTTCATAGATTATCACCATTGTTCTTATGCAATTATAATATGAAAAATAATTTTTATATTAAAAATGTTATTTCTCCTTTGCTTCGGTTCAGTATCCATCTACTTAGAAGAGGTGAGGATTTGCTGGAGTAGGAATACAAAAGATAAACATTGAGTTAATATTCAATTTCTGACATTCAAAAATAGGACTGAGCAGTGAAACTAGAAAGACTTGGAAGCAGGCTGTTGAGAGAAGACTCCCAAATTTCTTTAGCTTGAACTTTAGGCCATCAGAGCTCCAGCCTGGAGGTAACTGTGCATAGAGTTTTCCCAACCTGATTGCCACCAAAGGCTTAGACAAACAGTTGGAAGCAGGAGGAGGGAAAATATAATTTAGAGGAAATTTCCTCCTGGAGAGGTGATTGAAAGGAAGAGAGAAGGTAGGAGTCCAGAGCATCCATATAAATCTTATGGATGGAGGGTGACAGAGACGGGGTGCTGTAAATGAGTGAGAATAATGCTGAGCGCAGCACTGCTTATCATCAGCCTGGGCTGCAGCCCCTTCAGAGGGTAGTGCAGGATGTGAGGCAGAGAGAGGTCCTGGGGTTTCTTTACCATCCATTGCATGGCTTTCTTTGGAGGGTCCCTGGCCAGACAGTAGCTGAGAGCTGTGATTGAAGGGATTGCTATAGTAGGAGGGTGAGTGATGGTCACAGCAAATCCTCAGATCAATCTCTGCAGGAGCATGGAGAGACCAAGGTAACCTCGGAGCACAATCTTTGGAAGAGAGACATCAGACTAGAAGTTAATCCAGCCTCAGGCTTCAGCCCCGAATGCCAGTAAGATAGGTTGTGCCAAGGTGGACAAGGAACATCACTTCAGAGGCCAGAGAAGACACCCTGGGACATGAGATGTCAACTTTTCCCCATCAGTGCATGGCTGCTTGGGCAGGTGAGGCAGAGGCTATTTTTGCTTCAGAAAGACTGAATACTACTGAATACTACTGCTTTAAATTACTCAAGTAGACTAGACTTAAACCAGATTATACATTTAGCTAATAATTGTCCCGCTCATCAATGAGTGGCAGCTCAGGAAAAAGCCAAATTAGTTACAGGTAAAACAAAGATCTGTTTTCTTTGCACATCCAACTTGTGATTAATTAAGTTTGCCACCCTGGAACATAAATTACTCCAAGATTTTGCAAACATGTAGAAAAAAACTTCTGATGCACCGCTCATACCTTCTCAACCATTCCTGGAAGTTACAGGCAAACAGTCTCCAAGTATACAGACATCTTTCTGTGTGTGTCACTGCTTGAGGGCATTTAAATGACCACAGCAGTATGCTCAGTTACAAAGGAGAACAGGCCAAGCTGCTGCCCCAGGGACAACCCTGAGCCAATTAGGGACCAGAGTTGGTTAGAGATCAGCTTTTTCTCCCTTCATTGGACAATTCTGAGTTATGTTCTTGTGGCTACCATGAAAATATAGCCCTTAATCTCCACCCCTACATCTCCTTTGTTGTGACAGAGACCCCTGAATGAGTACTGTGATACATGGGTGCCCATGCCTGTGGATCAGGTGTTCCATAAGCTCTGGTTGGTGGTGCTAGCTGAGACTCCAGGCCAGAAAGGCAAATCCATACTTAGAAAATTTATCTATCCCTGTGAGGAAGTTCGAACCACTGGGGCTCAGTGCTGTATCACAGGCTCAGTGCTGTATCACAGGCTCAGTGCTGTATCAGGGCTGTATCAGGGGCTCAGTTGCTGGCAGGTTGCACATTCAGAGGTAGTAGGAACTAGTAGTCTCAGTAAGTGAGTATCCACAATGTTGGCTTTGTATGCAGCTTTGTCTGCATGACTGGGCACTCCATTCTTGTGTGCAAAGTACAATTCTGGAGTGACTGATTGTGAAGGCTGGTTAATGTCAACCAGCTGAGTCATTTTGTCTACTTGGTTGTTCAGCACATCTTCCATAGTGGATACTTTCTGGCAGATGTCAACATGTGAAACAGTCTTCATACTGCATGCCCAGTGCATCTACCCAGAGCTCCTTGCATCAATATTCCAGTCTTTTTCATTCCAGGCTCCTGATCAAATGGTGAGGTCACTGAACACTCCCTAAAAATCTGTGTGTTCTTACCTTGGGCCATAATTCCTTCACACAAAGTGGTAAACCAGATGTATTGCTTTCAGCTCCATCCACTGAGACTTTTCTGGCCTCAATTATCCATAAAGGCCACCCCTGAATGTGGCTATACTACAACTGCCATCCTTTTTTTGGCTTGCACTCATGTGCTAAGATGACCCTTCCAAATACTAGAGTTGGTATTTTTTCCTGCTCCAGAAGCTGGTTGTATGGAACACCCCTGCTCCAGTATACACATAAGCAGGAGTTAGTGCAATAGATATGGGTGACATGGGTGTCTGTACTATCTGCTAATGCAGCCACTCATGTCCACTGATCCCACTCAGGCTCAGCTGTGAACATACCACTTCCATCTTTCAATGCACTATTGCTGTGCCTATGTCAGTTTACAACTTGGTGGATCGAGCAGAGCTCAACTCATAATGGACAATTCCAGTGACATGATCACTTGGCACTTCATAGTCATGTGTTCGGTCTGTACCAGAGCAATATTCCAGACACTGTTTTTCAAAGGCATATAATTCTCCACTGCAGATGGCATGGCCTTGCTCCAGAATCCCAAGGGCCTGTGTTGTGATTCTTGCCCTGAAGCTGCCATAAGCTCCATGCTAGGCCTTTTCCCACCATAGACATCTTACCACCATTAGGTCTACTTGATCATATGACTGAAGTGGCAGGGCCACTTGCATTGCCTTTGGGACCAACTCCAGAGCCTCTTCTTGCTCCAGGCCCCTTATTCAAAATGGGCAGGCTCAGTAAGTGGACTGGAGCAATATCCCAGGTGTGAAATATGATGCCTCCAGATTCCAAAGAGATCTAATAGTGTCATGCTGCTTCTTCTATGGTAAAGGACAGAAGCACTTTTACTTTGGAGCTTATACCCTCTATCCCTGGACCCCCAAAAACTTTACTGAAGTAACAGTTTGTCTGAATCTTCATAAGGTTTAATCTCCCATCCTCTCAAGCATGCATGTCTTATGTAAGCAAATTAGTCACCTTTTGCTCATATTATCTGAACAATATGAGGTCATCAATATATTATACTAGTGATAATCTACAGGATGGATGTTCAGGTTATACAGATCTCAAAGAATGGCAGAGTTAACATAGCCTGGAGGCAAAATTCTGTCACTTCAACGAGATGATCTAATAGACCTTATGAATATTGTTGTCTGCCTGCATGAATGTAAAGTCTTCTAAGCCCTTTTTTAATTGGAATGAAACATAACACATCTGTCAAATGACTCTTACATACCATGGATTTGAAGTCTTATTGATCTATCTTTGGCTAACAACACTGCCTAACATAGCTGTGTTTGAGGCTACTATTTGTTGTACCTTCAGTGAACTGATTTTGCCAATGAAGTCTTTCTTTCTCCAGGATCCATCTGGTTTCTGCAGGAGCTAGACTGGCATATTAAGTAGAAATATAGGTCTTTAATGGTGGCACTAGCATCTACCATGCCTCCAGGGATGACATATTCTGATTTACTATCTTGGCCAATTTCAGAGGTATTTACTTACTCTTCTCCATTGTCATTAGCTCTTACCTTAGAAGCTGAAGACCCAGTATAGGAATTATTCCAACCATCAAGTATATAGCTTTCAATTATATGCTCCAGGACTGGGAAAATGACCACGGGGTGGGTCCCTGAATCCATTGAGTCCACCGGGAGGAGATTTTAGCCAGGCCTCCACATTACCTGGCTCTTTTAAGCCCCTTCCTAACAGAGGGGTTATGATGCATATTGTGTCTACAATGTCAACTCAGACTCTGTGTGCAGTAATTTTCAAAATGTCTGGGCATTTCCATTTCCCTGGTGTACGATCACCTGAATAAATAGCCATAAGTCCCTTTGGGGGCAGACTCAAAGAATTATCATAATTTATATTTGCCATCGTATTGCAGGGTACTTCTTCCTGGGGACTCAGCCTCTTCTTCAGCTAATGAGCTTCTAGTCTGAAAATTGGCTCAGCTCTGGGATCATAAATTTTTATTGGGGTGAACAACCTCAGTCTTTTGCTTCTTCCTCTTCCCTACCTCCCTCCCTCTCTCTCTTCCTTCTTTCCTATGTTTTTGGCTGTAGCTGTTTACCAGAATCTTTGTTGACTGCCCATCTATTTTGCCTCTAGGGATGCCAAGCTCTGTTAGCCATCTCAACAACTTGTATATCAAACCCCCTGGCTTGTCATTATGGTAATCGTGGCCTCCTGGCTTTGGGTCATTAAGTGCTACCACCTGGACCATATCTTTCCATGGCTATTAAAACTCTGTGATTGCTTCTTCAACCATCAGTGCTGATCTGCAGAGGACAGCCACCACTGAACTTAGTGGTGTGGGTGGGCCCCTCTCCTATGCATTCCTGATGGCCTTGATGAAGCATGTGTCTTCTAGGTCCTCCTGTGAAGCATAATCCTTTGGCAAATTTTATAGTTTTACAAAATATATCCAGGCCAGGATTCTCACTTTTCTTAGCCTCTTTATTCCTGTTTCTATCTTCTACCAGGGCAAATCAGGCACTTGTACTTCACTGAGCCTTAGTCATCACCTTTTCTAAGCTTCTAAGAGGCATCAAAGCAGCAAGTTTATCCCATTCTCTGGGGTCTTTGCCAGGCATTAAACCCCATGCCCTGAGAAGATGTGCCAAGATCAGTGAATTATTTTTCAGTCTTATATTCCTGCTCTTTTGATTAAGTACTTTCTAAGTTATGTCCTAGCAGTACTATATTTGTTCCTGCTGGTACATACTAGCTAATTTAAGAAAATTCTTGGTTATGGAATTTCTGACCATCTTTAAGAGGCCCAGCATGTTCCCAGTTGTGTTATACTGGAATTTAATCCCAGACATGAATCTGACAGCCAAAATAGGAGGCAGGAGCAACTCCTGAAGGGAGCACCTATTGCTTTGCAAGGAAGAGGCCTCAAATAGCATCTTCCAGCACAGTGGAAATGCTAGCTCTTGCTAGGGAAGGATGAACTACCTCTATAGGTTCTGAGGGATTACAAGGGTCTGTAGAACTGACATCCTCAGCACATTTATCCAGATGGTCCTATCTTATGTTTCAGGTTCTCAAGTTCTCCCAACAGGGTCCTTAAAATAGCAGAAGTACCTTGACTGAGCATACACATGTTCTTTGAGCTCTGTGACTCTATCAGATCTTCACTCTGATGTTCAGCTATGTTTACTTTTCTACTTTAGGAGATGAGTGCTTCTTTGTGGGTTACCAAAGAGGTCCTCTGGATCTCACATTTAGCCTTTAACTACTCATCAGTGACCTTCAGTTATCCTTCTGAGGGTATCAATACAATTTAGCAGTAACCAGCCAACTCTGCTATCTTCGCAAGCAATTTTCTCCAGAAAATATCTGAATCACTGCACCTATAATAGTAATGTCTTCTACTAGAACATTATCCCATGTTGTCACTGATGAAATTTTTAGCTGCCACCTTGTGCCTGGTATCCATGGGGTACCAATGCCCTGCCTACCACTCAGGGTGGCATCTTCTGCCTGGTGAACAATGAGTATGCTAATCCCAAATCCCCATTTTCCTGCTTGTTCTCATCTACTACTCTTGGTGCTACTTGTGTTTATTTAGGCCCTTTAAGAAGCAGGCATTAAGACAAGATTAGATTTGTAAGGGATTTGCTGGAGGAAATGTCTGTGAGGGAAAAAAATTACACTCATGTTGAAATCACAATTCACACACACTAGCTCCCAGCCAGTGACTGCAAGCAGCAGGAACACTAAGCCAGGCCCATTTCTGAGAGATATGGAGCTCTTCTGATGGATGGCTTTGACTTCAGACTCCCTATTGGTTAGCTGAAATTGTCTACATTATAGTACCATAATCTGAGATTCCTCCTACCTGACTCTCCTTTTCCCATTCTGTCCTTCATAGAGATGAGACCTCCCATTGTGGTTTGACAGCTTTTTCTACCTCCTCCAGCTCCCTCTCCTTTGTCTCTCATAGGCATTGTGTTGACTAAATCTCTTGTATATCTAATTCTATCATGTGATTTCCTTCTTGCAGGACCAAATTAACACACAATGTCTTAGAGTCTCTCTCAGTAGGTTTGAGTCCCAGTGGCCCTAGTGGCAACTAGGATGTTGTTCATTGGATGGCCCTAGTGGTAACTTCTCCATTGGCACATGCTTTATTGGCTTTTCTATCTTCACTGACAAGACTTCCAACACTCTTACATGTTTCCTGGGATCTCCTTTGAAATAAACTTAGCATCCAAATGCTTGTGTAAAAGAGAGCTTTGGAAGGAACCCAAACTAATGCAGCATTTCTCTCAAAGGATAGCTACATGAAGAGAATAAATAACTCCTGCAAATGATTGTTAAAATCTTTATTTTTAGAGATTATCTTTGTTTCCTGATTTGTATTTCTGTTGGAGTTATGGTCATAAATTATGATTGGATGTTAAGATGACCTCATCTGCATTATAAAAAGTTCAACAAGGGATCAGGACCCTTCATGCTTTAAAACCATTGTCCAGTCATTCCCATGGTGTTTGCCTACCAGTTTTGGCAAACCCTTTTGAGCCCCTCCAAAGAAGAAGGGAACTATCTCATCTCAGCAAATCCAGACAACTTTGACTTCCAAAAAAATGCTACCTTGGGTAAAGGGCAGAGTCCGTTTATACCCCTTGAGGTCATGGAGTTTCTACTTTACTATGAATAAAGAAGCTAAATTAGGGGCACCTGGGTGGCTCAGTGGTTGAGCATCTGCCTTTGGCTTAGGTCATGATCCCAGGGTCTTGGGATGGAGTCCCACATCATATTCCCCATGGGGAGTCTGCTTCTCCCTCTACCTATGTCTCTGCCTCTCTGTGTGTGTCTCTCATAAATAAATAAATAAAATCTTTAAAAAAAGAAGCTAAATTAGAGGTAGCTTGAAGATGTGGGAGATAAACAGTCTTTATTTTTCACAAGTACTAATCACTTTCACATTTAATCTTTAAAATTCTTGAAAATCTTTCATTTTAATATATTCTTTAATATAAAATAGTAACCTCAAAATCACCAATTAAAATTGACATTCCCAAAAATATGACTTATTTTCATAAAACTTTATGTTTTTTCCTTGAACACTGTAGCACCTTCCAGCTTAAGAATTGTGTTTTAGGGCAGCCCGGGTGGCTCAGCGGTTTAGCGCCGCCTTCAGCCCAGGGCCTGATCCTGGAGACCCGGGGTGAGGCCCATGTCAGACTCCCTGCATAGAGCCTACTTCTCCCTCTGCCTGTATCTCTGCCTCTCTCTCTGTCTCTCTCTGTGTGTCTCATGAATAAATAAATAAAAATCTTAAAAAAAAAAAAAGAATTGTGGTTTTACATTGGGAATATCCCCTCCTCTATCACCTTTTCTTTGAGGTCCAAAGAGAAAATGGATTCTTGATAGTGGCTATGAACGCACATAGGAATTTAAATATATGCATGGCATAAACTCTGCTATGTTCAAGCAGTTCTCAAAGATAAACATATAAAAGCAAAATAGGAAATGATAAAAAGAGAAAGTAGGGGTAGCGAGATATAATAAAACTAGCTGTGAAGTTAGTCCATGAAACATATATCCGCAAGTTTTATGCACTGTCTTGAACAGCAATGGAAAAAGAGAGAACTTAATCAAATCCAGTGCAACACAATATGTGAAGGGATAATAAGAAAATAGAGAAGAGATTCTGGCATTTGCAACTAGAAAAAAAGTACATCTACAAACAACAGCAACAACAAAAAAATAGTCACAAAATCCAGAAACTTTCCACAGTTAAGGAAACAAATTCCATCTGATAAAATGTTTTGATGTTAAATCAGTCATATAGGACTCTGCATGTACCTATGAGTCAATCAGTCTAATGAAATCTCAATTAAAATACTACTTACCACTACTGTCCTTAGAGGAAACATTTGAATCTGATTGAACCAGTTAATCATCTGTTCTTTTATTGGTGTCTGATGAAAAATGGGTCCTTGATTAGAATAAGTATTACCCAGCTTGGGATCTTGAAACTGTCATACTTGGCTGGTCTATTTGCCCCCCTACCCATCAGGATGAGTAGTGGAAGGCATTTACATCTTGGTAGTTGAACAGCCAGTGTTACAAAGAACTGGCACCTATACAGGGATGCTGAGCTCATAGTGGTACCAATTTTGCATGCCCCACTACCCTTGTCCCTAATTACACTTTGCCTTTAGCTACTCATTTATTATAAAGTGTCCTGAAACACCAGAGCATAACAAATGTGGAGAAAGATCCTGGCAAGAGTACAGACTGGCTCTCCATGGTATATATAATACCACAGGGTAGCAGGTGAGGCTGTTAGAAGGATGAAAAATCCAGCAGTGTCTCTGTCAGTCCTTCGGTCAGGAAAAGACAGTGGCTGCTTAAGGCAAAACAGATTAATCATTTATATGAGTACTCAAATGCGGCCTTCCCATCTCAGAAAATGGCACCAGAACCCACTCAGTTGCTCAGGCTGAAAACCTAGGACTCACGACTCTTTTTTATTTTTTTTTCTCCTTCATATACCACTTCCAAACCACTAGCATGTCTTGTCTTCTATATCTCTGACATCATCCTGACCCCAAGCACTTGTCTTTATCTCTGCATATCTTATTATGGTCCAAGCACTGTCTTTTCATAGGAAGCCCTGGAACTACCTCATCATTGGTTACTCAGATTTATTCTTGCTCTCTTACAATATATTTTCCTCACAAAAGCTGGTTATCTTTTTGAAATGTAAATCAGGTCAAGTCACTGCTCTGCTTAAGATCCTTTCCTGACCTTCTACTCACCTACAAATAAAATCTAGAATTCTCACCATGACTAATGATGCCCTTAGATAATCTCACTGGGCCCTCTTCACTGACCTCATCTTTTTCTCCATTTCTTGCCATATTCTAGGCATATAGGCCTATTCTTTCTTTACTTGTGGTCCCACCTTCAGGGCTTTGCACTTCCCATTGCTCCTGCCCAGACCTTCCCATTTAGATTTTACTCAGATACTGCCTCCTCATTCTAGACTTCACTAATGATTCTATCTTAAGTACCTCTCCCTACATCCTACCTTTCTCAGAGTAATTTTCTATCATCTTACCCCCCTGTATTATATCTTCATAGCATGTATCACTAGTTCAAGTCATCTTATTTGTTTACATGTATTTTCTGTCTCCTCCTATCTAAAAAGTAGAGACCAAAGCTTTTGGTCCCCAAAGGCTGGATCACTGCTTATCACATAGCAGGCATCCAAAACACACTTGTTGAATGAATGAATGAATGAATGAATGAATGATTAAAAAGAAAACAACAGGCCCATTATGGAGTCACTTGCTCCTAGGACAGTAAACCAAGACTTAATTGCAGTTTCAACTTCTACAGGGGTGGAACTTTAAGCTAACCAATTTGGAATTTTCTGGTCACCACCAATGAGGAAATCTGTCACGTGGGCCTTCTCCATCCCCACCAAAAGGAAGATGAAGTAATCTGCTCTTCCCCCAAAGGAAGGTGACCTTGACTGAAACAATCCTGTCTTTTTTCTTTCTTGCTAGTAACTTATGCCACCTTCCTGCCAATAAAAATCTTCCATTTTGTACACCTCTTCAGAGCTCACCTCTAATTGCTAGATGGTTTGCTGACTGATTCATGAATTGTTTAATCAATTAGATTTTAAATTTACTAAGTTGAATTTTGTGGGTTTTTTTTTGTTTTGTTTTGTTTTGTTTTGTTTTGTTTTTTTAGAAAATCAAGCAACCAGGGGCCTCTGGGTGGCTCAGAGGTTGAGCATCTGCTTTTGGCTCAGGTTATGATCCAGGGGTCCTGGGATCAAGTCCCATATCAGGCTCCTCTCTGGAAGCCTGCTTCTCCTTCTGCCTATGTCTCTGCCTCTCTCTCTCTCTCTCTCATTCTCTCCCTCTCTCTGTGTGTTTCTCGTGAATAAATAAATAAAATCTTAAAAAAAAATCAACCAATCAATCAATGGACACATTCTTATCCTGATGAAAAAGACACACTACCACCTTTAATTTAGTAAGCCTAGGGGATCCCTGGGTGGCGCAGCGGTTCAGCGCCTGCCTTTGGCCCAGGGCGCGATCCTGGAGACACGGGATCGAATCCCACATCGGGCTCCCGGTGCATGGAGCCTGCTTCTCCCTCTGCCTGTGTCTCTTCCTCTCTCTCTCTGTGACTATCATAAATAAATAATAATAAAAAAAAATTTAGTAAGCCTAACAAGTACCTGATTATTTATTTATGTACTTCCAGTATCAGGGCCTGATATGGAAAAAAAATAATATAAATGAGTCCCTTTCTCCTTACCTTTGACTTAATGGCTCCTGACCATACAGAAGAGGAATAATGGATGGACTCTCCAGGAAACAGATTCTGAAATGGAGATTAGCATGTGGGAAGTTTATTATTATGGAGTACTGTTGGTATCAGCATCTGGGGAAGGAAGAATTGAATACAGGGAGAAATAGCTGTGATTCAGTCTCCCTGGAGGCTTCAGCCAATCGTAAAGGGGGTTCTGAAGCTGGAACCACCCTTCATTTATCCCAGGTTGGGTCAGGGAAACCCAGCTTTTATGTTCCCATTGGGATCTGTCACTGGATGTGAGCTGCTCTGGAAGGGGCACAGCTTTCAGCCAGGCTCTTTCAGTCCTCTTGAACAGAGGTGATCCCCCTAAGCCAATAAGGAATGTGGGGCTCTAGCCAACTATACTGCCAGCAGCTGGGATAGTCAGTCATTCCCAATGGGGAATCTAGGTGATGCATTACAACGTCCACCACAGACTCCAAGACAGAGAAGGACTGAAGTTAATCCTCCTTCACCTCCTTCATGAAGAACTTTGATCTTTACTTTGAACTAACATCACAGAGCAAGCAGTCTGGGAAGTCTTATGCACAGCATTCAGCAGCTGCTTTTAAAAGAAAAGCTCTATTTTTATTCTTGGTGTTTTGTTTTTGTTTTTATTTGTTTTAGTTTGTTTATTTCCCACTTAGGAAACGGAAAGTCTTTCCTTTTTGCTCAGTGTCAGACTGTGGCTGAGCTCTTTTCAATCTGAATTAATGCCTTTACAATAGAGTCTCCTCATTTAAGTGGCTTTCCTCAATCCATATAAGGATAGGATACTCCAGGTTCTAGGACATAGGAGTATCATCTAAAAGAAATACTTTTTCTGACTCAAAGCTAGTTGTAGAAGTTGACTTGAGAAAAATCTATGATAAGTATACTTATAAAGTTCAGAAGAGAAGGAATAATTATGCAAACTGTCTTACTCATGTCTTTTTGTTTTTAATTCACTCTACTTCCTCTGATGTTAATCGTTTGTTTCTTTGGACCTCACACTCTAATGTGTTTTAGGATATGTGCTTATGAAAGATTGCTGGGCTCCATCCCCACAGACTCAGAAGTTCCAAGTGGAATCCAGGAATCTGGATTTTTTTTTAAAAAAAGCATTCCAGATGATTTCTGATATAGGTCGCTCAGACACCATACTTTGAGAATCACTAATTCATTTCATGGCAAACCACATTTAAATAAGAAAACAACACTGCCTATGACTGATTCTTATGAGCCATACAATTAATGTAATTTGAACAAAAGCTTAAAGGCAGGCTGTTGCCTTGCACAATTCTAGGGAACCCCATTCACATAAAAAATAAACTTATGCTCTAAGGTTTCCATTCACATTGCACTCTCCTCTCTGTGAGTGCTGTTCTGAGACTGATGTGAGAGATGGTTTTGTTAAAGAAAGTGCAAACCCTCCATCTAAGTGAGATACCTAGTTGTTGCAAACTTTATGTAGAGAATGGTAATGATGGTTCTCACTCATTAGTGAAATTATGAGTCTTTTTCCAGTTCCTGTTATGTATGCTTTCATCCTTTCCCAGATACTGTTTAGAGATAGAAAGTATTTTATTCCCACTCCATCTATACCATCTTACCCAGAACACGAACACAATATTTCTCTCCAAAGCCACCTTGAACACCTGTTGCCGTCTCCCCCTGTGATGTTGAACCACCCCTTTATTGGAGGCAAGAAACATGCCTTAGTGTTGTCTTTATCCTAAGCCACTCATCAAACTTCTTTCAGTTAGGGAGTGTGTCCACTAATTGGTAACCTAGCTTCTTTAATGGGTCAGACTCTTCATTTTTGAATATTTTAAAACCGCCAAACAAAACACAATATGTCATGAATAAGCTTATATAGATTTATCATAATTACAATGTGCCCAGTCTAAAGAAGCTGTTTCCTGTCAGGGGTTAGGTCAGGAAAGGAACCTTGTTCACATTTGCTATCAAAAGCTCCATTCTAAAGAGCAGCTTTGTAATTAATCTCTTTTTAGGTCACACAAGGAGACTTTGTATAAGCAGGTTTTTAGAAGATATGAGTGGGCTTGAAATATACCAGTTACTGTACCAAATATGCTACCTATATTAACTCATTTAATCCTCATTAAAAACTTAAGATGGGAAGTAGTATTAGCCTTCCCACTTTATGGATGAGGAAGCTAAGGAGCAGTTACTTTGTGAAAATCACATAGAAGAATTGTCAGAACCAAGACTTGTGCCTAGGTTTAGTGATTCTAGAATCACATTTAAACACAAAAATAGGGATCCCTGGGTGGTGCAGCGGTTTAGCACCTGCCTTTGGCCCAGGGCACGATCCTGGAGACCCGGGATCGAATCCCACATTGGGCTCCCGGTGCATGGAGCCTGCTTCTCCCTCTGCCTATGTCTCTGCCTCTCTCTCTCTGTGACTATCATAAATAAATAAAATTTTTTTAAAAAATAAACACAAAAATATCCTACCTAGAACAAAGCTGCAGATTATGTTATGAAACTTTGCAGGTAGCACAAGGTCTTACCTATACCTAAGGTATCTTTCCCCAGTCTTGCCACCTTAAATTCGAATTAGCAGATAGAAAATATTTAAATTGAGACCATAGTTCCAGAAAATCATCCTTAAAGCAAGAATATAGTAGGAGGCTTTCCTCTTCTTTATACACAAGTGCCATTAGAAAACATTCCTAGAATATTTAGGGAGATAAATCTGTTCCAATCCTGAAACACAGAGAACCAGAGGCCTCAGGGGAAGGGGATTTAGGACTGGTAAATTCTTATGGGGGAATAAAAGGGAAGTTCTGGAAGATTAAATCACTGATTAAATTTCACTGTGCATCTCTAGGCAGCTGTGATTAGCAGATATGCTTTAATAAGTAGAATTAAAGAGAAAGGGTAGATAAAATAAAGTCAGGAGATATTCTGCCCAGGACAGATTTATCCAACTTTACCATTATCTTTCATTTTTCATAGTCTTCCTGTTTGACATTCAGAAATGGAATTGCTGTGCACATCTTTGAGCTTTCCAGTGAATGAGTGAACCTCTTTCTCCAGATCTGACAGTTAAATGCTTATTGGTCACTCAGGACCCTACCTTCTGGCTCACACTGCTACCTCATCACACTTTGTCCTCTATCCTGCTTATTCTTCAAAACCCACATCATTACCTGAAATATATCCTATTATGTTATATTTTTCTATGTTATATTATTCACTTGCTTATGATCTGTCTCTCTGCCTAAACAGTAATGAGGGGTAATTTTGCCAATCTAATTCACTCCTGCTTTACAAACATCTAAAATAGTTCCTGAGGGGGAGGGGCAAGACGGCGGAAGAGTAGGGTCTCCAAGTCACCTGTCCTCAACAAATTACCTAGAAAACCATCCAATCATCCTGAAAATCTACGAATTCGGCCTGAGATTTAAAGAGAGACCAGCTGGAACGCTCCAGTGAGAAGAGTTCGCGCTTCTACCAGGTAGGAAGACGGGGAAAAAGAAATAAAGACACAAAAGGCCTCCAAGGGGGAGGGGCCCCACGAGGAGCCGGGCTGAGGCCGGGGCAAGTGTCCCCAGGACAGGAGAGCCCCGGCCCGGAGGAGCAGGAGCTGCACCGACCTTCCCGGGCGAAAAGGCCTCCCGGGGAATTGGAGCAGGATCCCCAGAAAGGCGGGGATGCCCTCGGGCTCCCGGGGACAGTAACAGAGGAACCGCGCCCCGGGAGAGTGCCCCGAGCTCCCTAAGGGCTGCAGCGCTCGGCGGGACCCGGAGCAGCTCGGAGGGGCTCGGGCGGCGGCTCCGCGGAGGGGGCTGCGCGGCTCCGGGAACAGCTCAGCGGCGGCGGCTCGGGCGGAGGAAGAAGATCCGCGCGGAGGGGGCTGCGCGGCTCCGGGAACAGCTCGGAGGGGCTCGGGCGGCGGCTCCGCGGAGGGGGCTGCGGGGCGGGAGCGCGAATCCAACAGCGCAGGCCCCGGAGCACAGGGCGCCGGGACACAGCCCAGGACCCGGCCTCCCCCCGGGACAGGCAGAGGCCGGGAGGGCCCAGGACAGCGAGGACGCTCCTGCCTGGAACTGAGCAGATCAGCGGCCCCGCCCAGGAGCCCCCAGGCCCTGCAGACGGAGAGCCCCGGAGCTACTGCGGGAGCTGACTCCAGGGTCCCAGAGCTGCCCCCGCCACTGTGGCTTCCTCCCGGGCCTCACGGGGTGAACAACCCCCACCGAGCCCTGCACCAGGCAGGGGCAGAGCAGCTCCCCCAAGTGCTAACACCTGAGAATCAGCACAGCAGGCCCCTCCCCCAGAAGACCAGCGAGACGGACCAGTTCCAAGGGAGTCAAGGGACTTAAAGTACACAGAATCGGAAGATACTCCCCCGTGTTTTTTTGTTTGTTTGTTTTTTTGTTTTGTTTTGTTTTGTGCTTTTTTTTCTCTCTTTCTTCTTGATTTCTGATTGCTTCCCCCACCCCACCCCCTTTTTTTTCTTTTTTCTCCTTTCTTTCTTTTTCTTTCTTTTTCTTCTCTTTTTCCCCTTTTTTTTTCTTCTTTCTCTTTTTTCTTTTTCTCTTTTCTTTCCTTCTCTCTCTTTTTCTCCTTTTCCCAATACAACTTGTTTTTGGCCACTCTGCACTGAGCAAAATGACTAGAAGGAAAACCTCACCTCAAAAAAAAGAATCAGAAACAGCCCACTCTCCCACAGAGTTACAAAATATGCATTACAATTCAATGTCAGAAAGCCAATTCAGAAGCACTATTTTACAGCTACTGGTGGCTCTAGAAAAAACCATAAAGGACTCAAGAGACTTCATGACTGCAGAATTTAGATCCAATCAGGCAGAAATTAAAAATCAATTAAATGAGATGCAATCCAAGCTAGAAGTCCTAACGACAAGGGTTAACGAGGTAGAAGAACGAGTGAGTGACATAGAAGACAAGTTGATGGCAAAGAGGGAAACTGAGGAAAAAAGAGACAAGCAATTAAAAGATCATGAGGATAGATTAAGGGAAATAAATGACAGCCTGAGGAAGAAAAACCTACGTTTAATTGGGGTTCCTGAGGGCGCAGAAAGGGACAGAGGGCCAGAATATGTATTTGAACAAATCCTAGCTGAAAACTTTCCTAATCTGGGAAGGGAAACAGGCATTCAGATCCAGGAAATAGAGAGATCCCCCCCTAAAATCAACAAAAACCGTTCAACACCTCGACATTTAATAGTGAAGCTTGCAAATTCCAAAGATAAGGAGAAGATCCTTAAAGCAGCAAGAGAAAAAAAGTCCCTGACTTTTATGGGGAGGAATATTAGGGTAACAGCAGACCTCTCCACAGAGACCTGGCAGGCCAGAAAGGGCTGGCAGGATATATTCAGGGTCCTAAATGAAAAGAACATGCAACCAAGAATACTTTACCCAGCAAGGCTTTCATTCAAAATGGAAGGAGAGATAAAGAGCTTCCAAGACAGGAACTGAAAGAATATGTAACCTCCAAACCAGCTCTGCAAGAAATTTTAAGGGGGACTCTTAAAATTCCCCTTTAAGAAGAAGTTCAGTGGAACAATCCACAAAAACAAGGACTGAATAGATATGATGACACTAAACTCATATCTATCAATAGTAACTCTGAACGTGAACGGGCTTAATGACCCCATCAAAAGGCGCAGGGTTTCAGACTGGATAAAAAAGCAGGACCCATCTATTTGCTGTCTACAAGAGACTCATTTTAGACACAAGGACACCTACAACCTGAAAATAAAAGGTTGGAGAACCATTTACCATTCAAATGGTCCTCAAAAGAAAGCAGGGGTTGCCATCCTTATATCAGATAAATTAAAATTTACCCTGAAGACTATAGTGAGAGATGAAGAGGGACACTATCTCATACTCAAAGGATCTATCCAACAAGAGGACTTAACAATCCTCAATATATATGCCCCGAATGTGGGAGCTGCCAAATATTTAAACCAATTAATAACCAAACTCAAGAAATACCTTGATAATGATACACTTATACTTGGTGACTTCAATCTAGCTCTTTCTACCCTGGATAGGTCTTCTAAGCACAACATCTCCAAAGAAACGAGAGCTTTAAATGATACACTGGACCAGATGGATTTCACAGATATCTACAGAACTTTACATCCAAACTCAACGGAATACACATTCTTCTCAAGTGCACATGGAACTTTCTCCAGAATAGACCACATACTGGGTCACAAATCGGGTCTGAACCGATACCAAAAGATCGGGATAGTCCCCTGTATATTCTCAGACCATAATGCCTTGAAATTAGAACTTAATCACAACAAGAAGTATGGAAGGACCACAAACACGTGGAGGTTAAGGACCATCCTGCTAAAAGATGAAAAGGTCAACCAGGAAATTAAGGAAGAATTAAAAAGATTCATGGAAACTAATGAGAATGAAGATACAACCGTTCAAAATCTTTGGGATGCAGCAAAAGCAGTCCTGAGGGGGAAATACATCGCAATACAAGCAGCCATTCAAAAACTGGAAAGATCTCAAATTCAAAAGCTCACCTTACACATAAAGGAACTAGAGAAAAAGCAACAAATAGACCCCACCCCCAGCAGAAGAAGACAGTTAATTAAAATTCGAGCAGAACTCAATGATATCGAGACCAAAAGAACTGTGGAACAGATCAACAGAACCAGGAGTTGGTTCTTTGAAAGAATTAATAAGATAGATAAACCATTAGCCAACCTTATTAAAAAGAAGAGAGAGAAGACTCAAATTAATAAAATCATGAATGAGAAAGGGGACATCACTACCAACACCAAGGAAATACAAACGATTTTAAAAACATATTATGAACAGCTGTACGCCAATAAATTAGGAAATCTAGAAGAAATGGACGCATTCCTGGAAAGCCACAAACTACCAAAACTGGAGCAGGAAGAAATAGAAAACCTGAACAGGCCAATAACCAGGGAGGAAATTGAAGCAGTCATCAAAAACCTCCCAAGACACAAGAGTCCAGGGCCAGATGGCTTCCCAGGGGAATTCTATCAAACGTTTAAAGAAGAAACCATACCTATTCTACTAAAGCTGTTTGGAAAGATAGAAAGAGATGGAGTACTTCCAAATTCGTTCTATGAGGCCAGCATCACCTTAATTTTGAAACCAGACAAAGACCCCACCAAAAAGGAGAATTACAGACCAATATCCCTGATGAACATGGATGCAAAAATTCTCAACAAGATACTAGCCAATAGGATCCAACAACACATTAAGAAAATTACTCACTATGACCAAGTAGGATTTATCCCTGGGACACAAGGCTGGTTCAACACTCGTAAAACCATCAATGTGATTCATCATATCAGCAAGAGAAAAACCAAGAACCATAGGATCCTCTCATTAGATGCAGAGAAAGCATTTGACAAAATACAGCATCCATTCCTGATCAAAACCCTTCAGAGTGTTGGGATAGAGGGAACTTTCCTCGACAAATTAAAAGCCATTTACGAAAAGCCCACAGCAATATCATTCTCAATGGGGAAGCACTGGGAGCCTTTCCCCTAAGATCAGGAACAAGACAGGGATGTCCACTCTCACCACTGCTGTTCAACATAGTTCTTGAAGTCCTCGCCTCAGCAATCAGACAACAAAAAGACATTAAAGGCATTCAAATTGGCAAAGAAGAAGTCAAACTCTCCCTCTTCGCCGATGACATGATACTCTACATAGAAAACCCAAAAGCCTCCACCCCAAGATTGCTAGAACTCATACAGCAATTTGGTAGCGTGGCAGGATACAAAATCAATGCCCAGAAATCAATGGCATTTCTATACACTAACAATGAGACTGAAGAAAGAGAAATTAAGGAGTCAATCCCATTTACAATTGCACCCAAAAGCATAAGATACCTAGGAATAAACCTAACCAAAGAGGTAAAAGATCTATACCCTAAAAACTATAGAACACTTCTGAAAGAAATTGAGGAAGACACAAAGAGATGGAAAAATATTCCATGCTCATGGATTGGCAGAATTAATATTGTAAAAATGTCAATGTTACCCAGGGCAATTTACACGTTTAGTGCAATCCCTATCAAAATACCATGGACTTTCTTCAGAGAGTTAGAACAAATTATTTTAAGATTTGTGTGGAATCAGAAAAGACCCCGAATAGCCAGGGGAATTTTAAAAAAGAAAACCATAGCTGGGGGCATCACAATGCCAGATTTCAGGTTGTACTACAAAGCTGTGGTCATCAAGACAGTGTGGTACTGGCACAAAAACAGACACATAGATCAATGGAACAGAATAGAGAACCCAGAAGTGGACCCTGAAATGTACGGTCATCTAATATTTGATAAAGGAGGAAAGACTATCCATTGGAAGAAAGACAGTCTCTTCAATAAATGGTGCTGGGAAAATTGGACATCCACATGCAGAAGAATGAAACTGGACCACTCTCTTTCACCATACACAAAGATAAACTCAAAATGGATGAGAGATCTAAATGTGAGACAAGATTCCATCAAAATCCTAGAGGAGAACACAGGCAACACCCTTTTTGAACTCAGCCACAGTAACTTCTTGCAAGATACATCCACAAAGGCAAAAGAAACAAAAGCAAAAATGAACTATTGGGACTTCATCAAGATAAGAAGCTTTTGCACAGCAAAGGATACAGTCAACAAAACTAAAAGACAACCTACAGAATGGGAGAAGATATTTGCAAATGACATATCAGATAAAGGGCTAGTTTCCAAAATCTATAAAGAACTTATTAAACTCAACACCAAAGAAACAAACAATCCAATCATGAAATGGGCAAAAGACATGAAGAGAAATCTCACAGAGGAAGACATGGACATGGCCAACATGCACATGAGAAAATGCTCTGCATCACTTGCCATCAGGGAAATACAAATCAAAACCACAATGAGATACCACCTCACACCAGTGAGAATGGGGAAAATTAACAAGGCAGGAAACAACAAATGTTGGAGAGGATGCGGAGAAAAGGGAACCCTCTTACACTGTTGGTGGGAATGTGAACTGGTGCAGCCACTCTGGAAAACTGTGTGGAGGTTCCTCAAAGAGTTAAAAATAGACCTGCCCTACGACCCAGCAATTGCACTGTTGGGGATTTACCCCAAAGATTCAGATGCAATGAAACGTCGGGACACCTGCACCCCGATGTTTCTATCAGCAATGGCCACAATAGCCAAACTGTGGAAGGAGCCTCGGTGTCCATCGAAAGATGAATGGATAAAGAAGATGTGGTTTATGTATACAATGGAATATTACTCAGCAATTAGAAACGACAAATACCCACCATTTGCTTCAACGTGGATGGAACTGGAGGGTATTATGCTGAGTGAAATAAGTCAATCGGAGAAGGACAAACAGTGTATGTTCTCATTCATTTGGGGAATATGAATAATAGTGAAAGGGAATATAAAGGAAGGGAAAAGAAATGTTGGGAAATATCAGGAAGGGAGACAGAACATAAAGACTCCTAACTCGGGGAAATGAACTAGGGGTGGTGGAAGGGGAGGAGGGCGGGTGTTGGAGGGGAATGGGTGACGGGCACTGAGGTGGACACTTGACGGGATGAGCACTGGGTGTTTTTCTGTATGTTGGTAAATTAAACACCAATAAAAGTTAATTAAAAAAAAAAATAGAGAACCCAGAAGTGGACCCTGAAATGTACGGTCATCTAATATTTGATAAAGGAGGAAAGACTATCCATTGGAAGAAAGACAGTCTCTTCAATAAATGGTGCTGGGAAAATTGGACATCCACATGCAGAAGAATGAAACTGGACCACTCTCTTTCACCATACACAAAGATAAACTCAAAATGGATGAGAGATCTAAATGTGAGACAAGATTCCATCAAAATCCTAGAGGAGAACACAGGCAACACCCTTTTTGAACTCAGCCACAGTAACTTCTTGCAAGATACATCCACAAAGGCAAAAGAAACAAAAGCAAAAATGAACTATTGGGACTTCATCAAGATAAGAAGCTTTTGCACAGCAAAGGATACAGTCAACAAAACTAAAAGACAACCTACAGAATGGGAGAAGATATTTGCAAATGACATATCAGATAAAGGGCTAGTTTCCAAAATCTATAAAGAACTTATTAAACTCAACACCAAAGAAACAAACAATCCAATCATGAAATGGGGAAAAGACATGAAGAGAAATCTCACAGAGGATGACATGGACATGGCCAACAAGCACATGAGAAAATGCTCTGCATCACTTGCCATCAGGGAAATACAAATCAAAACCACAATGAGATACCACCTCACACCAGTGAGAATGGGGAAAATTAACAAGGCAGGAAACAACAAATGTTGGAGAGGATGCGGAGAAAAGGGAACCCTCTTACACTGTTGGTGGGAATGTGAACTGGTGCAGCCACTCTGGAAAACTGTGTGGAGGTTCCTCAAAGAGTTAAAAATAGACCTGCCCTACGACCCAGCAATTGCACTGTTGGGGATTTACCCCAAAGATTCAGATGCAATGAAACGTCGGGACACCTGCACCCCGATGTTTCTATCAGCAATGGCCACAATAGCCAAACTGTGGAAGGAGCCTCGGTGTCCATCGAAAGATGAATGGATAAAGAAGATGTGGTTTATGTATACAATGGAATATTACTCAGCAATTAGAAACGACAAATACCCACCATTTGCTTCAACGTGGATGGAACTGGAGGGTATTATGCTGAGTGAAATAAGTCAATCGGAGAAGGACAAACAGTGTATGTTCTCATTCATTTGGGGAATATGAATAATAGTGAAAGGGAATATAAAGGAAGGGAAAAGAAATGTTGGGAAATATCAGGAAGGGAGACAGAACATAAAGACTCCTAACTCGGGGAAATGAACTAGGGGTGGTGGAAGGGGAGGAGGGCGGGTGTTGGAGGGGAATGGGTGACGGGCACTGAGGTGGACACTTGACGGGATGAGCACTGGGTGTTTTTCTGTATGTTGGTAAATTAAACACCAATAAAAGTTAATTAAAAAAAAAAAATAGAGAACCCAGAAGTGGACCCTGAAATGTACGGTCATCTAATATTTGATAAAGGAGGAAAGACTATCCATTGGAAGAAAGACAGTCTCTTCAATAAATGGTGCTGGGAAAATTGGACATCCACATGCAGAAGAATGAAACTGGACCACTCTCTTTCACCATACACAAAGATAAACTCAAAATGGATGAGAGATCTAAATGTGAGACAAGATTCCATCAAAATCCTAGAGGAGAACACAGGCAACACCCTTTTTGAACTCAGCCACAGTAACTTCTTGCAAGATACATCCACAAAGGCAAAAGAAACAAAAGCAAAAATGAACTATTGGGACTTCATCAAGATAAGAAGCTTTTGCACAGCAAAGGATACAGTCAACAAAACTAAAAGACAACCTACAGAATGGGAGAAGATATTTGCAAATGACATATCAGATAAAGGGCTAGTTTCCAAAATCTATAAAGAACTTATTAAACTCAACACCAAAGAAACAAACAATCCAATCATGAAATGGGGAAAAGACATGAAGAGAAATCTCACAGAGGATGACATGGACATGGCCAACAAGCACATGAGAAAATGCTCTGCATCACTTGCCATCAGGGAAATACAAATCAAAACCACAATGAGATACCACCTCACACCAGTGAGAATGGGGAAAATTAACAAGGCAGGAAACAACAAATGTTGGAGAGGATGCGGAGAAAAGGGAACCCTCTTACACTGTTGGTGGGAATGTGAACTGGTGCAGCCACTCTGGAAAACTGTGTGGAGGTTCCTCAAAGAGTTAAAAATAGACCTGCCCTACGACCCAGCAATTGCACTGTTGGGGATTTACCCCAAAGATTCAGATGCAATGAAACGTCGGGACACCTGCACCCCGATGTTTCTATCAGCAATGGCCACAATAGCCAAACTGTGGAAGGAGCCTCGGTGTCCATCGAAAGATGAATGGATAAAGAAGATGTGGTTTATGTATACAATGGAATATTACTCAGCAATTAGAAACGACAAATACCCACCATTTGCTTCAACGTGGATAGAACTGGAGGGTATTATGCTGAGTGAAATAAGTCAATCGGAGAAGGACAAACAGTGTATGTTCTCATTCATTTGGGGAATATGAATAATAGTGAAAGGGAATATAAAGGAAGGGAAAAGAAATGTTGGGAAATATCAGGAAGGGAGACAGAACATAAAGACTCCTAACTCGGGGAAATGAACTAGGGGTGGTGGAAGGGGAGGAGGGCGGGTGTTGGAGGGGAATGGGTGACGGGCACTAAGGGGGACACTTGACGGGATGAGCACTGGGTGTTATTCTGTATGTTGGTAAATTGAACACCAATAAAAGTTAATTTAAAAAAAATAGTTCCTGAAATATAGTAGGTACATAATATTTCTTAGGTGAATGAGTTGATTGTTGTGTAGACTGATACAGAAGGCAGTGAGTGACTTGATATATAACATTATTTAATGTTTACTATTTCCCAGGCCTGTTCCAAGCACTATGCATCCATTCACTCTTTTAATACTCATTATATTTCTGTGATGTAGATACTATTATTTCCTCATTTTATAGATATGAAAAGTGAGGCACAGATTAGGTACCTACCTCAACATCATGCCTAGCAAGTTACAGAGCCACATTGGGGCCCAGATTTTCTGCTTTCATGGTTCCCTTAAACACCACACTAAAAAAAAAAAAAAAAGATACTACCAGTTTGGGAAGAGAAGTCTTGCCTACATGAAAAATAAAGAAGTTCATAGTGAATAACAAATTAAGATATAATCAATAAGTTTTCAATGAGCCAAAAGGAAAGAAGGCTCCCAGAGGACTGAGATGGTCAAGGAAGCTCTTACAAATAATCTGAAATTTGGACCAGTTCTTAATGGTTTGGCTGGCAATAGAGGACTCTTATCACTGAAGTCTCAGTGACCATAAAGATGTAAAGGACTAATGATCACATGATACAGACATTTTTTTTGAAGGTTCTACTTTCCTTGGCTTCAAAACATTTACTTATACTTAAAACGCAGCAGGGAAGAAGGAGGACAAATGTTAAGGGCCTGGAAATATTTCTGAAGGAAGCAGTATTGCTTTTGGGATACCAGTGGTCTGGGAGTCAGGAATCCCTCCTGAAAAAAGGAACAAACAGTCAAGTGACAGTCACCCTCCTTCCCCTACTCTGTCTTCCATTACTGCAACAAGAATTGGTATAATTATTACCCGAGTCTTTAGGAAGTTAGACTTTTATTAATAAAAACTCATCTGTACCAGTTGGTGATTTCCCAAGTGAAGTAAAAATCCTAATACATGATTCACCACTGATTGCAGTAATGATTATTGATACATCAAAAAGATTGGCATTGCTGTCAGTGAGAAATGAGGCTGTTCATTCTTTTTTGGTGAGGATCTGAGAAGGGGTCTTAAGCACTATAGGGTTCTAGCAAGGTGGAGAATGTATTAGAAAACAACATGCAAGACATATCTCCCATTTTTTTCTTCCTCATCCAAGATTAAACCACAAGATTCCATTGGTGGTGCTTTCAATTCCTTCTATTCATCAGGGCAGCAGGATTCATGATTCAATGAACTAAGAATTAGAATCCTTTCTCTTGAAAATTGGTTTTCAAAAGTGCCTAGTGGGTATGACTAAGAGGTCTTGTGCACTGGGGTTTCAGTTATGTTTGTGTTTTTTCTTATTATGATTTAAAGAAAAAACCCAAAAATCTAAAATTAGCACTTGCTCTTTTCAACTGGGAACTTAGTAAACATACCAGTAATGGTGTGTGTGTGTGTGTGTGTGTGTGTCTGTGTGTCTGTGTGTCTCTGTGTGTTTTGCAATAAGCAATATTATAATTTCTTGACATTTTTATTGCTGTTTCTGGACATATATAGGGAGGTTTTATTTATTTATTTTTTTATAGGGAGGTTTTAAAGGTTTCTTCAGAGAGAGAAAAAAAGAAGGAAGAAAAAAATGGCTGGTTTCCAAATCACCATATGTTTCCAATTGCAAATTCAAAAGCAGAAGATAGGACTTAAGCTATACAGACTTTTGTCTGACTTGTAGAGCTGGGGAGGTAGGTCCTCTTTTTAAGTTTACTTATTAGAATTTCAGTTACCCAATAACAAATGACTGGGAGGAAGATAAAGCATTCAGCAAATATTCATTGAGTACCATCTATGTGTCAGACACTATGTGGGAAAGGTACAAAGAAGCTTAGATAGGACATAGTTGGGGATGCAAGATATAAGAGAAAGCAAAAATCCAAAACAGGATGGTAAATGTATTCAGCAGAAGTTCTCCAGGTGATTGATCAAAGAGTATGAAGCTGACCTGATAAAAGAAGGATTCATAGAAGAGGTAAATTTGAGGTGAGTCTTGAAGATGGATGGTAAGATATTCTAGGTGAAAGGAACTATACAGCCAAAGACCAATGATGGGAGCTGTGCAAAGCATATTCAAGCATGGTGACTGGGTCTGTGTAGATATAACTGAGTTTATATGGGGTGAGGAGACAATGGAAAAAAAGATTAGAAAAGTAAGTGAAGGGATCCCTGGGTGGCGCAGCGGTTTGGCGCCTGCCTTTGGCCCAGGGCGCGATCCTGGAGACCCGGGATCGAATCCCACATCAGGCTCCCGGTGCATGGAGCCTGCTTCTCCTTCCGCCTGTGTCTCTGCCTCTCTCTCTCTCTCTCTGTGACTATCAAAAATAAATAAAAAATTAAAAAAAAAAAGAAAAAGAAAAGTAAGTGAAAATCAGATTACCGAAAACCTGAATGACAGGCCTGATATACTGTTGTCATCATTGTTGTTTAATATTATTTAATCCAAATAATTCCATGAATCGAATATTATTAGCTTCATTTTATGTGAGATGAGGAAACTAACCCATAGGAGTTAAGTGATTGTCCAAAGTCAACTAGCGAATATTTGGTGAAGCCAGACTTGAACTGAGTTCTGTTTGATTCCAAAGCATCCTGACCTCTTTAGCTACAGTGGTTGAATAAACTTGAATGATAACTGCTGTCAACCAAGAGGTGAGGCCTTCTATAAGGGACAGTGATGTTTTATGATAGGACTAGGAAATCAAAGACTTAGACCTAAGGTGACCTGCCACAGGACATGGGAGATATAGCAGGACCCCTCCAGCTATCATGCTCTGGATAAAGTCTCAAGAGGGACCTCATCATTGAAGGTAGACTGTCTAGCTCAGAGTTGGATAATCTTCTTTCCATATGAACATGCCTGGAAAACATGTATTAAAAAGTACATGTAAGGTGGGGAGTCAGAGTAGTTAAGGGTATTTGGAGCCATAGCAGCCCAACATTTTCCATCTGAGTAACTGTACTACTCTTTGGAGCAAATAAGGATTTCTAAGACTCAGATCATTAAGTCAAATCCAGTTAATAAGTGCCCTAAGGCACTGTGAGTCACCAAAGTGACAGAAGCTAGGGTTTCAGAAGCCACTCTGTTTGCAAGTAACATGTACATAACTGTAAAAACGGCTTTTTGTTTCATGTTCCTGAAAAAATGAGGAGATGAAATGATTTCAAGAATAGCAAGACCCAGGTGCTCAAACAATATGTGCAGGTAGTCTTTCTTCATCTCTCAGCTCTGTTATCCTCAATATTGGTTTCATTCTCAGGCCATTTCTCTGAGTGGTGGTAAACATGAGTAATAGTAGCTCCAGGCTTGCATCTTTCAGTTCACATACTCAATGGAGTGAGTGTAGTATGACTTACAGAGTGCTCCTTTCTCCATAAATGCAGCAAAATTCCTAGCACTAGGTCTTTATGATCTAGCTTGGGTCACATGTACATTACTACACCAGTTACAACGGCCAGAAAGTGTCATGTGCTGATTGGCTAGTTCCAGGTCACAAGCCTCCCCATACAGCTAGGAGATAGGCCCAGCTGCACCCAAACCACCCGGTAGGAGAGTGAGAAATGGATGGTTCGTTCTAGAGGGAAAATTGGGTTGCTGTTACTCAAAAAAGAACAATGGTTGCCAGGCAGCCATCATTACACTGTTGAAGACACCACTGATAGGAGGAATGAAGGGAGGGCAAAGGGAATAAAAGAAAAGGAGCCACCTACCCCTACAAGGAAGTGCAGTGGCTTCTAGGTTTCCCACTTTCTATGAGATGCCTGTGCCTCTCATCTCTCACAACTTCCCCACTACACCTTTGCTCCAGACTTGCCAAACCAGCTGGGCTCCGTCATGCAACGAGGCCTTTGTATGGGCTGCTCCTCTGTCTGGAACGTAGACCCACCCTATCCCAACATCCATCTGGTAAATGTGTACTTTTACATGCTTGAGCATACCTCCTAGCTGAACATCATTCTTTTCTGAGTCTGTCCCCATAGCAATTTAGCCTTTTTTTTTTTACAGTGACCATAACTTTTTATGGGTTTACTTTGGGAATGGTGAAATGTAGTAGGTCACCTTGATAGTTCCTAATAATATGTTGAATAAATTGTTTACTGATTGCCGTCTGTGAAGGAGCAAGTGCAGCATAGTCCTTTCCTTGTATACGATATGTTAGAGACCCTACATACAGGATATACATACATGTATGAATTAATATAAGTTCTTTGCAATGTCATGTAACAAGATCTGTGACTTCATTTTCTGCTGAGGTCAGAAGGCAAACTGTCTTGCTCACAGAATATAAGTATCTTTTAAAAAGATAACAAAACAGAAAAATCTAAACCCTTTCAAAATGATTAATTTAAATTCTTCCTTTACCTCTGTGGCTCAGAGCTAACTAAGACTTTGAGATCCCTTCTGGCTGTGTGTGAGGTGGCCTGGTCCTCCCCACAAAGGCTTCCTAATCAATATCATGATTTGGGAGATTGTTAGGACTTTGATTCAAAAGATGACAAAATATCCAGGGTTCTAAGCCTGTCAGCATGCTGGTTTGGTGACAGTCACCATCTACCTTTAGGTAACCCAGTTTATTCTATATGAGGAGTTCCAAGGAAGCCTTCTTGAGATTAATATTCTTGCCATCATTTTTCAGAATGTGGCATATTTAGGACAGGAATAGTCAGACACTTTATAATGGTGCTTCCCAAGAGGCCACTGACAAACTCACAAGCCTTAGCTTTTCACCAGACAGAACTCTTGCCTTTTGTAAGCTGCAAGAACTGTGACAGCAAGCTTGCCAAGCTTCCAGAATGCAGCAAGTCCTGCCCAACCAGCCTGTCAGAGAGTGAGGTGATTTATAAGCCAGAGTCTAAGGGTACCAAAAATAATAAAAGATGGAAAAGCCCTGAAGGGGACAGCTAAGAATAGTTTTCTTTCTTTATCATTCTGCAATGCTCTGGGGCAATCTTGGTAAATAGGCCGCTTGCATCAGTTCTTGGGGAAGCCCATTGCATAGTCAGGCAGACAATAATAATCAATTGGGGCATTCTTTCTCTCAAGACTGAGCTGGGTCTCATCACCCTTCTCATCACAGCCAAACATGTAGGATGGAATGAAACTCATTCTTCTCTTAGGATACTCTTCCTAGGCTTCCCACTGAGTTCTAGTACCATCTTTTCCTATTCAAGCCGATACTCACTGATTCTCTCTTCCCTAAATTTATTTGACACTCTTCATCATTCCACTCAGTATAGCATTTATTTGTCCTCTATTTGTCCTTTCCAGTAAGATTGTAAGGATCTCAATGAGCTCCTCTGTATCCGTAACTTCTATGATGCCAATCAAAGTAAATATTCACAAATAGCTTACTGATTGGTTAATGAGTTTTGGACAACTGGTTTAGCTGCTGAGTATGGGGAAAGGAACTAACAATTATTTAGCAATAGCTGTGCACCAGGCACTGTGCCAAGTGCTGCACTTACATTATCTACTTTAATCCTCACTGCAGAACTTTGAAGGAAGAGTACTCCTCATTTTACAGGTTAAGAAACTGAAGTTCAGAGAAGCTATAAAACTTATTAGTAATAAATATGCCCAAAAGAATTAGCAGATTCAGGGAATGACAGTACTTAGAGAAGTTCCACAAAAGAAATTGAGATATACAAGGCATGTTTTCTGAATTTATGTATTTGATATATGATCTACACATGTATATGTATCACATTTTCTGTTTCTATTTGTCCATCAATGGATGCTTAGGTTGTTTTCATTTGTGGGGAACACATTTTAAAATTATTATTCATTGTTCTTACTGGCCAAAAGAGTTTCACTGTTAATGATTAAAGTTGTGCATTTTCATATGTTTACATTTAAAAAAAAGATAGTTCTCAGTCTCAATGGACTCAAGATTTACTGGATGGGACCAAAACATAAAACAGATAATTGTATTATATAAGAGAGGTGAAGGATACAAGGATATTAAGGGACCTTGAAGAAAGGAAACCTAATCCAGTCTGGGAAGTCTGGAAGTTTTTTTGGAGGAATTGAACCTCATTTGTCCTGCCATTACTATTTCATCAGTACTTAGCCTAATGCCTGGTGCCTGATACGAATTGGCCAGCATTTGTGGAATAAATGAATAAATGCATGACAGACTGAGCTCTCAACATTACAGTTGCTGAGGAATTAGCTAGAGAGAGAGGAAAAGTTTGGAAGGTGGGCTAACAGAGGGAAAGTGGAACATAGGGTCATTTCCAAGCAGAGGACACCGCAAAAGTAATGGCACACAGGAGGGAAACCAGATCGCTTGGGTAAAATATAACTAGTTTGACATTGCTGGAGCATAAAATATGCAGATGAGGATGAACCAAGATGGAGCTACAGAAATAAACGTGAGCCATATTCAGGGGGAAATATTGGAAATAGTTAACAACTGGCATAGTAGGGCACCAAGCTGTCAGATTAGAGGCTGATCCAGAAGGCGCCCTGAGTTGACAAGCTTCACCCTTGTAGATGCTTGATTCTGGAAGAAAGCCTGAGACGTTTGAAGGTGGAGCTGAGTTGTATGGAATGGGATCTTGAGCTCAAGAGGGGGAGTTGGACAGGAACCTAGACAGTTTACCTAGGGTAACTAGAGAGTTGGTATATATGTCAAAAGGGAGATGTGGTCTGGAGCTTGTGGAAATTCTTTTCTAATTGCTTCTCTTTCCTCAGTGAAACATGAAGCCAGATTATCAGTTGAGATGTGAGGTTGGGGGAGAGGGGCTGGAAGTTTGTGGAGGGATGAGAGGGCATGGAATAGTCATGTGTTAAACAGGGAGAGTGAATCAAGTAGGGCATGCAGGGTTGCTGGGCAGCTCTAAGAACCCATTTGAGGTTAATATCCATGAGACTAAAGTGAAACTGATTACTATGATTTTGTGTTTTTCTATGGCAGTGCTGAGCTCCATGAATGCTTGTATGAAAAAAGTATAGGGTTGAATTTAAACAAAGTTGTGTTTTTCTCAAGTAATGAACAAGACGTTAAGGTCTAACATAAAATTACCTATAGTGTTTCAGTGCTCTGTATTATAAAAGAATACTGGGTAGAGAATTTCTCATTCTATATCTTGAATCAATTTCACATGTACACCCCTGACATCTTGCTCTTGCCCTTCACAAATAAAGTTTTTGAAAATGTTGTCTGCACCAACCACCTTAATATTCCCATTTACCATTGGGTTTCCACCGTACTAGATGTTCTCTGGATATTCCTGCCAATCTTATGAATTCTTTTCCACTTGTTCATCTCCACATCTTTTCCTATCCTCCTCATTACCCCTGGGCCACCCTCTACCCCTATGGTTTGGCTTACAGAGGACTTCCAAACCTGTATCTCCAGTTCTCATCTCTCTCCTGAGCTCCAACAAGCCTCTCCTAATCCACACTAGGTCTCACACTTTATGGTTGGGATCACAAGGGAAAAATCTAAAAACTATGGGCCCTTTATCTTAGAGTGTCAGAGTCTCCCACAGGCTCATGGGATAGGAGTGTACCTTTCCATTTAAAGCTAATATACAGGGCAATCCAGTTGGCTCAGCAGTTTAGCGCTGCCTTCAGCCCAGGGCCTTATCCTGAAGACCTGGCATCGAGTCCCATGTTGGGCTCCCTGCACGGAGCCTCCTTCTCCCTCTGTCTGTGTCTGTGTCTCTGTCTCTCTCTCCCTGTGTCTCTCATGAATAAATAAATAAAATCTTTAAAAATAAATAAATAAAGCTAATATACATCATGACTCCTAGAAGCAAAGCAAGCTGAGCTGTTTTCTTGGGAAATTATGAGTAGCTGGGGACCTACCAAAGTTTATGTGGTTTGAAAATTCCTGGGGCAAAACTGCTTTCCTGTTGCCTTTAGAAACTATAGTCCCGAATCGGAAAGGAGGTACACAACAGGAACTCCTTCCCTATTTGGTTTGCTTCCCATTTATATTTAGCTAATTGTTTTGTGCTAACAAGAGAGCATGTTTCTCCACAATCTTTTTCCCCCTAAGGTTTGCTGCAGCCATGGGACGCTTGGAAGATGGAAGCCCAATTGGTTCACTTTCAGTTTACATACAAATAGAGCCAGCCATGCCACCTGCCATGCCAATGCATGAGCCTTCTCACCTGTTTCCCTACCACCTCTGCTCCATCATGCCTAGAATGGATGGAATTCATTTGGTATGTTCTTAGCCATCGTCCAAGGCTAACAATATCGAATACTTCAAAGCGGTGGTCAGTGGTCATGGATTTAAAGTAGGGTTGGTTGTCATGTACAGTGTTCCCACCTCCCAACCCCCAATATGCATAAGTCACAACCTGCTGGCAAACCTCTTCCTCCTTTGGGTACCCCCTCAGCAGGCTCTTGGGCCTGCATTTCTTCCATTCCTCTCAATTTGCTACTTCTCTCCTGTTTGCTTTAGTTATTCCAAGAATTTGCTCACTTGCTGCTGTGTCTTCTGATGTTTTCTGTCCCTGTGTATTAATACTTCTCCTATTTCTTTACTATCATTTGTAGCAGGAGGTGACAAAGGAGAGGAGAAAAATTGGTAGCATCAGTCACTAATTTTTATCCAGAACCTTAAATTATTTTTGTATTTATGTTTTTGCCACTGAATTCCTTCAGGGCAAAACGAGGTGATTAACTTCTGTCCCAGCTATCTTGCATAAGACCTGGCATTTTCAGTAATTCTTACTGAAAAAAAAAATGGAATGAATTTCTCTAAGATTCCTTTTGCCAAGCTAATACCTAGAACAGGATATAAACTGTATATAAAAGTTAAGGCAAATAATGATTACAAGCAGATAATGATGTTAAGAATTAGGTCAAAATATGCTTTCAGATTTTCAGAAAAGTCAAAATACTTTTTTTCTAAATTGTATTTTCAGAGATTTGATCCTTGTCTTTGACTCATATGTATTCCAGTTTCCAAGAAAAGTCTTCCCATTGCCTAAGTGTGGGGGCATGTTTACATGCAACAAACATTGGCCCCTCACTGCCCTTCTATCACTACCAACAACCCTTCTATAGTTGCATCTTCTCTGAGTTGTTCTCAAAGGGGGCGGGGCGCGGGGAGAAGGACGGTGGTACCTGCCAGCCTGAACTCCTGGCTCAGGCAGTTGAGTAGGAGAAGAGGTGGGTGGTTCAGTAATTTATTTTTGCATGCCTGATTTAAACCATCCCTTTCTCACCAAATGGGAGCTTTCAGCTATTAGGGAAGACGTGAGTCCCCTTTTGTCTCTCTGCCTTTCAAGCTGCAAAGATGCCTTTCACCAGATCAAAAGATTAAGGCTCCTTCCAGAATTCCAAACCAGCTGGTTCTGAGAATTTTAAATGTGCCTGAAAAAAGCATCTGTTCTTTCCATGCTACTTCTATCTTTCCTTTATACTAAACACCTATTCATTTATGTCTCCTAAGGCTAATAAGTGGAGAATCTACAGTTTATAAATCCAAAAGCAGAACCCTCTACCACACATATATTATTTTCTTAATTTTGCTGGTTCCATAAGGCTCTAAAATAAGGCTTTCAATCCCTGCTTTTGACAGGCCGCCAGCCTGACATACTCAATGTTGACTGCAGCTATCTTTCTCAGGGTAGAACATGGCATTCGCACAAAAACTTGGCTTATATATTTTGAGAAACTTAAAGCCTTGAGAGGCTTTCTTGAATTGGTGTTTTGAAACTTCCTAATGCCCCAATTAAAGAGACTTGCAGTTTCCTCTGAGTTTCACAGCGCAGCCTGGTGTAATCTGGATTGGGACAGTTCCAGGAGAGGAGGTCAAAAAAAGTGCAGATTCATACATAATGTATGTAGCATTTTAATAAGCATCCTTTCATACTACAGCTTCTCTTCATGGCTTCCCATAAAACTTCACAAGCCACAGGCACTATGACTATTATTTTATAAAAGAGTAACAGAAGGAAATGTTCAACCTCTTGATATCTAAGTTGCTCCAGGAATTAAAATGTCTTTACACAGATGCCTCACAACAAAAATTTGTACTCTATGACAGTAATTCCCACCAAAATAAGATAAACTCAAGCTATATCAATTTATATCAAGCTTGAAATTTTCAAGATTTCTTCATAATGTGAAGACAGATTAATGCCCAATGGTAAAGGGGGTTTGAGCAACAACCTACTAACCTTAGACATAGAAAAAGCAAAAAGATATAATTTAAGCAAAATAAATTAGGAAAAATATTTTTATTTTTATTTTTTTTTTTTTTAAATTTTAATTTCTTTTTTTTTTTTCTTCAATTTTTATCCATTTATGATAGTCACAGAGAGAGAGAGAGAGAGAGGCAGAGACACAGGCAGAGGGAGAAACAGGCTCCATGCACCGGGAGCCCGACGTGGGACTCGATCCCGGGTCTCCAGGATCGCGCCCTGGGTCAAAGGCAGGCGCCAAACCGCTGCGCCACCCAGGGATCCCAGGAAAAATATTTTTAAGTTTAATTTATTCTAATTTTATTTCATAGGAATAGGGCATATCAGTTTTGAATTGGACCTTAAAGAATACAAGAATCTCTGCTTAGTGACATGCATACATCAATGATTGTTTACCCAAGGACCATTCCCATCCATTCTTTCTCATTTAGGAACCCTTGGGAATACTTCTCTGAGCACTAAGAGTTGCCACATTAAGCCCTGAAAGGAAATGGCACAACTCTTAGGGCTAGATATAATACTGGGTGAGATTTTGATTTGTTCCCCTTTGGGTAGTGAGTAAATGCATTTCTCACTGAAAATAATCCATTCCATTCGTGTCCAAATCTGAATCTTAAGAAATATTTCCTAGATAAGAAGCTGAGTTGTAGCCATGAACCATTCAGTTGCAAGTCACAGCTCCCCAACTCAAATTATCTTGATTTTTAAGAATGGATTAATTGAAAAGCCCCCCAGAGTTGTTTGGGCATAGCTGAGTCCAGTGGTTCCAAGGCCCAATGGAAGGTGATGGGGCTGATGTGTCTTTCATGGACATCTTTTGCACCAGTTACTTGGCTGTGAGAATGGAGAATTCTGGTCTATCAGTTCTAAGTCAAACATACATCCCTAGGGACTGAGAGGGTGGAGGAAGAGAAAGCAGACCCCCTTGAACCACATGGGCTGAACAAAATTACTATGCAGTAAGGGAAGGATAATTACCCAAAAGAAGGAATGCAGAATGATACTGGATAGACAAAGACATTTTACTCACTCCATTTATTGTGCACAAGACACCTTAGGATATACCCTCTTCTCTCACATAATCTCAATTATTTTGTATACAAAAGGAAAGAAAGGACATACTTTCCCTGCCATAGGAAACAGTTAACGGCTACATCTAGCTGTAAATTGAGATTCTCTGAATGGCAAACATTCTTCTCAGGCAGGGCCAGATGTGGCTTTTCATGGACTTATAACTCATCATTAAGTGATATATTAAAGCATTATCCCCCACACGCACAAGAAAAATAGTGTGCAATATGGAGGGAAAATAGAATATTCACAATGCAAATTCCTAGCTGGAAAAGGAGAGAAATTAAGACAATATGCAAGAGTTACTAGTCCACAGTGTATCCCACACAGACAGAATTAGTGAGGAATCCCTGTATGCAGTGACATGAGAGGGTGAGATCTTGGACAGGCATCCTAGTTGGTACCAGGTTCTGCTCCAGGGGGCTCTTTCTTATTCTTTATCCACTGTGGCCACATCTGAGAATAGTGTTATATGATGTATCTTTGGAAAACTGCACAATCAAGATCTTTGATTTCTTTTCATAGTTGTTTTATTTTTTGCTTAGCTATAGAAGCCTATATTTTCCAAAATGCATTTCATGAAATTGAATTCATTGTTTTACCTTTTAAGATCTTTCTCTGCTTGGATGCTTTCCCTACACATTTTAGCTTTCCTCCAGTTTTGTGCCCAGGCTGCAAGACTATAGTTTTAATACTTATGAGTATAAACAAGTTTTCAAAAACTTACAGGTATATACTATACAAACTTTAAAAAAGAGAGGGATGAGGACGCCTCGGTGGCTCAGCGGTTGAGCATCTGCCTTTGACTCAGGGTGTGATCTCGGAGTCCCGGGATCAAGTCCTGCATTGGGCTCTCTGCATGGAGCCTGCTTCTCATCTGCCTATGTCTCTGTTTCTCTCTCTGTGTCTCTCATAAATAAATAAAATCTTTTAAAAAATAAAATAAAAAGGAGAGGGATGATCTCAGAAAAGGTAGGCCACTGAGATTGCTACTAATTCCTGGAAAATTCTAAAACAAACTATTAAATAGATGTTGTGATAGCATGAAGCAAAGAAAATGCTGATTGCTTGAAAACAGCATAAGTATACTAAAAAAAAAAATAAATAAACCACATTAATGTAATTTCTCCCCTCACAGTGCTGCTAAATCAGGAGAGAGAAAGAGTACTGTAGACATATGCTATGTGAACTTCAGCGGGGAATTTAACAAATTCAGTCTCTGCAAATATGACAGACTGAAATACACCAGAAAAGGCATCCCAACCAAGAGTATATGGTGTAGCTGAAAGAGCATGAACCAGGGTTTTTGTTAAAATGGTGCTGTGAAGTCCATTCCATGCTCAAACACTGCAAAGAAGGATAAAAGATGGAATGGAAGGTAAAAAGATGTGGCCTTGTTCAAAAACAGGATAACTTCTTTTTCCACCAAAGAAAGTACAGAAATATTTAATGCTAAATGTGGTTCAAAGGCCAGAACTCCAAAAATAGGCAGAGTTAACAGAAAGTTTTTAGTCCTACAAGGTGAAGGGACCCCAAAACAGTCTGTCAATACATTTGAGGGGGCCATATTTGATCATTATTTAAAAGGACTAGATTTATAGGTTCTCTTAAAAGAAAAAAAGGAAGTTTGGACAATTATTAGCCTATAACAATAACCTACTAGAAGTAAATATAAGCTCTTCTTTTTAGATGGGGTTTACTCATCCCATCTACAACAATTTTATGTAACTTACCGGACATCTTAGAGCCTTTTGAGTTTGATATCTCCACCAAGTGCAAACAAACAAATTTTATTAGCCTGGAACTCAAAGCGCAGATCCAGAAATAAACTGATCAGGGCCCCAAATCTATGTCATACCTATTTGACTTGGCATAGATTTGGGCAAGGTGCTTCTTTAGGAAAGACTGTCAGTGTCAACCACCACTTCTTTTTATGTTGAAACCTCAAGTATAAATGGGGCAGACTAATAGAGACCTGTCTCTTAGGTGCCTGTTTCAATGTCAATTGCTTTTTTACATTGTGGCTTTTCTGGCTAATTCCTGACCATCAGAGTATACAATGTTCTCCAAATTTCAGTGGCATCTGAACCTTGACATATATGAGGAAAAAATGAGTAAATTTTAGAATATCCATTCTTCTTTCATAATCACACACCCCAGTGAATTGACACAGAAGGCCTGAGTATCCCATCTACCCTCCAAAGTTCAGCAGTAAACAAAACTGTGTGGCAAGCTGAGAATACTGTAACAGCATGACATACTTTGCAAACTCTTAGTACACACACATAGTCCACAGAAGACCCCAGGAAATTATTTAAATGAATACCAACCAATGTTGTGTCCATTTAATAAAAACCTGGTTTGATTGCTTATATATATGTTTCCCATCAGGGTGCAATTTTCAATTTGCTGCAGTGGAATGAAGCCATCTACTGAATGCCAGGGTGTGGGAAAGACCAAACAATTCTGCTGTTTTACAGTAGGAACTCGCCAGGGAAAACTGACAGCCTGCAAAACATGCCCAGCCTCTGCTTCCCTAAGCCAGAAAATATGACCTCTGGTCTCTCTCTGTGAACCTCAGTGCTGGAGAGTTAAGGGAAAAAAGAGATTCATGAGCACGAGGAAAAATAAGTGATCTGAATATGGATAATATAATACTCCTTTCTCTTTCTCCTTTCTTCCACTTTCAACTCCCTTTTCTCTCCCTCAGCAAAATATTTGAAAATACAAGGCTTCCATGCAGGCTGATTGAATAAACACTTTTAGGAGAAAAGTTTCCTCTCCATTTCTTCAACACTTTTCTTATGGTATCTCCTTGCTTACAATTTATTGGTCCTTGCATGAACACCTGACCCAAACTAGCCAATGGCTTTTCCCTGGCTTTTGGACTTGAGGTGGAAGACTAATCTGGCAATCCTCCTCAGACGTAAAAACTGTAAAATATAAAACCTGCAAGTACCAATTCCACTCTGTCTCATATTTTCAGCAAAACAAATTTGCAGTGATGCAGAATAAGGTCCCTGGGAGGAAAGAAATCCAAGTAAGAGATGGAGAAGGGGAGAAAGAAGGCAGGAGAGTTGGAGAGGAGGGAGAGTTCTGACATTATCTACATCTCTGGGGTCTACCTATTTCCTTTTCCAGTAGCATCCCTGACCTTTCCATAATTTGGTTGTTGAACAATTTCTTTGATTTAATGAAGAAAATTAATTCCCTTTAAGAAAATTAGTTCAAGAGTTAGTGCTATCATTGTAGCCAAATGGGTCAACTATTACAGCATAAAAAGCTTCCAGAAGGCAAATGTCTTTTACCTATGATTAGATTATTCTAAGATGCAATATTCAGATACATCAAGATGGGCTGATTTCCCAGCACCACACCTAGATGACAGTGCTCGTCTCAACTGTGGAAAGGTCACATCCTACAAATGTTCCAAGTAGAACACCTCTCCTGGAGGAGATAACATCAAGTTACCATCCAGGTGCCACAATTCATCTTCATTTCTCTTAAATGGTCACTTGTCTTCCAACCTAAAATCCATCTTGGCCTTACTCAAAGTGGCAAACTCAAGTTTCCTATACTTTCCAGTCACTGGAGACAATGTCATCTACTGAAGAGGAAGGCTGCTGAATTAGCTAGAATTTCAGACTCCAGATGCTGGCCTGAGAGAATAAAGAGACTTATTTAGAATATTGCAGTGGTTTAGAGTCAGGGGCTATGGGAAAGGGCCACCTCCAGGAAAACAGCATCAGAATCTCTGGAATAGGGGGTGCAATGGAGATGGGTAATGAGTATCCATTTACACTTACTCAGCCTTCCCAAAGCTTACACTACTCCCTTCTCAAAATGAAGACCTAATTCTGTATACAGCTTACAATTTACTACTATGAGTTGGTTGATTCCTGAAGATAGAAATCATAGCTATATAAGGTGTCTTCAATAAGAAAATGCATGTCATAGCCACTTAGGGAGTACAAGGTGCTTGCTAAGGCCAGCTAAACAGTGCTTCTCCATTTAGGTGGCACAATCAACTATAAGATATTCTTGAAATAAATTATTACTACTAATAAAGTCCTGAAATGTAGACAGTGTTATTTTACAAAATATAGCAGACTCATGGAAATCCTTTGCATCACTCTTCTGTGCTTTCTTGAGAGGAAGAAAAATGTCAAGGTATCACATTTAATTAAAACACAAGAAATCAGCTATAAGCTTAGGTAAGTCTAAGATATAACTCTATAAGAAGTCTTAAGGGATCCCTGGGTGGCGCGGCGGTTTGGCGCCTGCCTTTGGCCCGGGGCGCGATCCTGGAGACCCGGGATCGAGTCCCACGTCGGGCTCCCGGTGCATGGAGCCTGCTTCTCCCTCCGCCTGTGTCTCTGCCTCTCTCTCTCTCTCTCTCTCTGTGTGACTATCATAAAAAATTAAAAAAAAAAATCAAATGCTTGGAGGCAAGATACCTGTGGTGGAGCTCCATTCCTCCCACAGTTTCCTTGAGATACAACTCTGCTTCACATTGTCATTCTCAGAGAATATCTATGTATACTTATAAAGACATAGGTAATATATTTAAAAAAAAAAAAAGAAGTCTTAAAAAAAAAAAGAAGTCTTATATATGAATACCATTAGTCATATCTTTGAGGGGGGAAAAAGCTGAGAAACACCAAACAAAGGGTATGTAAAAGAAGTACAGGTCATAGAATAATTATGCACAAAGATGAACACCACATTTATAATTGTAAAAATCCAAAATTAATCTAAATATCCAACAATAGAGAATTACTTAAATATACTACGTTATGTAGATGCATGTTTATTAATGTGATTAAAATCCATGTCCTCAAACACTAGTGACATGGGGAAAATGCTTCTGATATACTTTCAGTAAAAAAGACATTTTTTTATAGTCTTAATTTTGGAACCAAAGAGAGAAAAAAAATTAGAAATATGTCAAAATGTTAACAATGTCAGGATGGTGGGATGGTGTGAGATTTTGTTTTGATCTTTTAACTTTTCTGTATATTGAACCCTGAGGTCAAAATGAACAAGGAGCATGTTACTGTTTCCCCCACTCTTCCTCCACACCAAGTTGAATGTACTTGAGCAACTAGAATGTTAAAGATAAACTGGAAGTATGCACTAGCTGTAGAATTTCAACTTGAAATTATCTATTTTAACCTTTAATGTTTTACTCTTTTTCTCGTTTATAGCAGAATCACTTAAGAAGTACTTTGTTTCTTAGACCAAAATAAAAATTATTTTGCCTTCTGACATTTACCCTATTGATACCAATTTCTTTCTCTGCTTCTTGGTTCTACTCTTTGTTTCAACTTTAAAAATTCAAATAGTCACTTGAAGCTTTTTCTAAAAAAATATTCTCGATTAAAATGCAGATCTCTTAAAATGAAAATGGCCTTCCACAGTTCTAAGACTTAAGTAATACTGAGATGGTGTTCGGTGTTCCTTTCTTTAATTTTTTGTTCCTTTCACTCTCCTCCATGCTCACCAGCTCTGTTCCCAGAACCTACCAAAGATAAACTCATTCATCCTAAGAGGTAGGTCTCTGTGAAGGGATTGATTACCTCCCTTCATGCCACCTTTCTTCATTCTATATCCTCGCTGTGCTCAAGTTTCTAAATATACTCCAAATTTTTGTACTTCTGTTATGAGATGCCATATGATGACTTAGAGTTTTGAACTTGCAATCAAAACAATGACAACAGGTTGCGGCGGTAGCAGCTGGAAAGGACTATGGCCAACAGTGAACGCACCTTCATTGCCATCAAGCCTGATGGAGTCCAGCGCAACCTCGTGGGATAGATCAAGTGTTTCAAGCAAAAGGGATTCCGCCTCATTGCTATGAAATTAATCCAGGCTTCTGAAGACCTTCTCAAGGAGCACTATATTGACCTGAAGGACCGTCCATTCTTTGCCGGCCTGGAGAAGTACATGCAGTCAGGGCCTGTGGTTGCCATGGTGTGGGAGGGACTGAATGTGGTGAAGACAGGCCGAGTGATGCTCGGAGAGACCAACCCTGCGGACTCCAAACCTGGGACCATCCGTGGGGACTTTTGCATCTAAGTTGGCAGGAACATTATCCATGGCAGCGATTCTGTGGAGAGTGTGGAGAAGGAGATTGGCTTGTGGTTCCAGCCTGAAGAGCTGGTGGATTACAAGAGCTGTGCTCAGAACTGGATTTATGAGTGACGAGTGATGAGGGAGCAGACCTCAGTGCTTTGCCCATTCCATTCCCTCTCCCTCCCATGAGCAAGGGGCCAGGCTCTTGCAAATCCAGTTATTTTTGAGAACTTCCTTACAACCTGGAGGGGACCTCATAGAGCTGGGCATGCTTCCTGTACAGTATTATGAGCCGCCATCAGATTAAAATGTTTCATCCCATTGTAAAACAAACAAACAAACAAACAAAAAACAATGACAACAGAAGATGTGCATTTGATTCCTGGCTCCATTAACGACAGATTAGATGACCCTGGGAATATTTCTTAACCTCCTGGTATTTCACCGTCAAACACGGCGACTGCATTTCCTATCTCACAGGGTTGTGGTGAGGATGAAATAGTGTATTTTAGTACAGCACCTGGTAGATGCTCAGTATACTTCACTGAATCTAAATCTCATTTCTGAAAGGCAGTTTGTAAGAAGCAATACACAGATTAGAGAAAATTTGTAAGCTAGATATTTGGGGGTTCAAATCTCTATTCTAGCACTTACTAATTGTGTTAACCTGGACAAGTTTCCTATACTCTCTAGTCACTGGAGACAATGTCATCTACTGTATAAGCTCATATTTAGGCATAAATGTGTAAGTGCCCATTACACAGAATGTGTTTAATCATAGTAACTTTTACTATTATTTTTATTATTGTTATTATTATTATTATTTGGTGAGGGATAAGATGAAAAAGCTATAACAGAAGACTCTCTAAGTGGAAAAAAGGGGGAGGGACTCTACAAATAAAATAAATAAAAATTTTAAAAAGTTTTCTAATTTCCTTTACTCCTAAAATCCACTCAAAAAGAAATCCTTGATCACATGAGTGAACATGAAGGTGTTTTCTTTCCCTCAACCCCAGAGATGGTAGCAGAAATGGAACTGGTGAACGGGCCCAATTCAAACAAAGATATCTACAGAAATAACATTGAGAGAGACACAAGATTTGTTTTGGCAAATAGAAGAGGTTTCTGATTGTTTTCGTTTTCTTCTCTTGGAGCCAGTCGGCATCTGGCTTTGAGAACTATGGGTATGGTCACCATATGTCCTACATTTTGTCTAGAGAAGTCCTAATTTAAAATATTGAGTCATGTTGCCCCCTTGAAAACACTTGTATTTATGAGACCATGGATTCTTCTTTGCAGTTTAGAAAATATGGTCTTGTAACTACAGAAGTCTATATCTTGACAGGGTAAATGTAGAAATCACAGGAAAATGGGGCAGGTCATGAACTAGAGAAAAAAAAAACACCCTGGGATATATATTTTTTTCCTCTATGATATTGATCCTCTCGCGGTTTATGCCAAGTGTTGGTTTGGCACTTTCCTCTAAAGAAAAGAAACAAGGTAATAGGTTTCCAGGGCAGTCATGACCAATCCATTGTCTCTGAACAGACTCAGGCAATCTGGAGGAGATTTCAGTCACTTGGGTCTGATCATTTTCTAATGAGAGAACAGAGAAGGGGAGGATATAATAATGGTGATGATGATGATGATGATGATGATGATGATGATGATGATAGGAACAACTAGCATTCATTAATTCACTGAGAGCTGGTATGTATCAGAACTTGGCTGAATGTTTACTTGTATCAGCTCAACTGATGCTTGCAATGACCCTGTAAGTAGATACTAGTATTAACTTCCTTTTACTTATATGGAAACAGGCTCAGGGAGATTAAGTAACTTGGTGACATTCACATGTCTGGTGAGTGACTGGCCTGGGATTCAAGCCTGGCTGACCCCAGGCTTTCTTTCAGGTAGACTCAACATACATTTAAATAAAGTGAGTATTTCTGAAACAGGAAGGTTGAGGGTCAGGCCTGAAATTGTTGGGGTGACTGTGACACTGTGGGAGTATTGGGCAGGCTGCTACTCATGGAAGAGCAATTCTTGCTAGAAGTTGTTTTCATCCTGGAAAAGACTTGGAACCAGAAATCCACTATGTGAAAATCAATGTATCTGGATGGGATTAGTAGAGATATGAAAACCCAAAGGTGTTGGGGATTTGGCTATGCAGTATGTCCTATTTTTCAAAGGTTCTGGGAGAGGCAAAACTCAAAACATGTTTCTGCATAGCAATTATTTACTTTGGTTTCAAATCCATCTGTATATCAAAGGAAACTAACTACCCTGGACCTGTTTCTTATTTTAGTATGTGTCCCTCATTTAGTATGTGTCCCTCAATATCCACAGGTAGACCAGGCCTACACAGCCTCGCGAGACCAGAACAAAAGCAAAGAAACATGTTTAAGAATCTCTATTTACTCTAAACTTGGAGTTTGTTTATTTATTTATAGCAAGTCTTTGGTAGGAAAAGTAAAAGAAAAAAAATACCAACTTGGGTCCTCCTATGCAAGCCACTGTTCTTGATGCTGGGGATACATCCTGTATCCTCAGAGAAATTTCTCCAAGAAGGTGATAAAGACAAGTAGACAGATAATTATATCACAATGTGGTAAAAGGGTCCCATAAAAGCACAGACAGGGCATTTAAAGCCAGTTCCGAGTAATACTCCAGTTATGTATTGCTGTGTAAGAAACCATCCTAAAACTTAGTGGTTTAATGTAACAACCACTTATTTACATCACATTAGTTGAAGGTCAGGAATTTGGGCAGGGATCAGGTAGTCAAGTCTTTTCTTTCATGTGGTGTTGTTGGAGGTCACTTGGTAATATTCAGCTGGGAGATTGATTAGTCTGTAAGAGCCAAGGTGGCATCAATAATTTGTTACCTTGCTAGGTTCAAGGGTAGAGGAGTTAGACTCTTTCTCTCAATAGGATTGTTAAAGAATCTGTAGCTGTATCTTAAACTGCCAGTCATCTCTTTCCATAAATTATTTACATTTCTCACTGATGCAAGATACACTCACTTCCCCCTCCTTTATAAGTCTCATCCTATGATGGCAATGGGTTCAGGCCTGATGAACAGGATCTCATTGTTCAAATTAAATCCAGAAATAGAAATTTCCTGAGGTCCAGTTCTCTTAGTTCCTCTCATCTGAAGACCTATGAACTTAAAGGGACATTTTTCAATCCCTACCCATACAGTGGTAGGAAAACCTGCAATATATATACTCTTGTTCAAAAAAAGGCATGAAGGGGCACCTGGATGGCTCAGTCAGTTAGGTGTCTGCCTTCAGGTCAGTTCGATTTCAGGGTCCTGGAATTGAGCCCTGAGTCAGGTGGGCTCCATGCTCTGCCTCTCCCTCTGCCCCTCCCCTATCTGTGAGAGCTCTGTCTCTCTCTCTCAAATAAATAAATAAAATCTTAAAAAGAAGAAGAAGAAGAGGAAGAAGAAAAAGAAAAAGAAGAAGAAGAAAGAAGAAGGAGGAGGAGACAGCACAGAACAGTCACTGGTTCAAAGCAATTCTGAAATTCAGTCAGGAACTTGTCTATTCTTTGATTAGAATTTCATCCTGCTTCTAGGAATTCCCCATGACCCTCAGGTCCATTCTTTGCTCCCTTATGTCTGCTCTCTGAGGCAGTCTTACTTATGTTTGCAGCTGAGTAATTTTCTTGGTGAGCTTCTTGCTCACAGAGATTCAGGGACCCAAATATTTTCTTTTTGTACCATTTCTGCCCCTGCCCCCTGAGCCAGTCAGGATTTGGCCTTGTGGGTAATTCGTTTAAAAACAGGTTTCTTGTGTATAAGTCTATAAAATTCACTTGCATAAACAAAATACCATAGTCACATATCTCTTAAACATTAAGTCTTTTCAACCATGGGCTGCCTGTGAGGCTATGGTGAGAACATGCCCTCCAGTCTTAGAAACATGATAGTTTTAGTAAGAAGGACTACATCTTTAAGATACTTAGAGATCTTTTCCTTAAACTAAGAGGATATGGGAGGCATGAGATAAGACCATGTGGTGGTATTCATCTGGCAGATAACCTAGGATGTAGAATCCAAGGTAGCTTCTCTCATATGTAGCTTCCTTAGTAGAGATTGCTAGAAAGTTAGGCTTAGCCGGGATAATTATCCCAAGTGTCTACTTGGGATTCTCTCATCGGGAAGTCCTCAGAGTAGCCAGATTTCTTACATGGAGTTTCAGGTTTCCAAGAAGAAGTATTACAATAAATAAGGTAGAAAATGCCCTTTATGATCTAAACTCATAAGTCACATGGTGTCACTTCCACTATTTTCTATTGGTCAAACAGTCACAAAACTCTGAGATTTGGGGGGTGTTGTGGGGAGGCAGACTTAGATATCACTTCTCAATGGCAGGGTCAAAGAATTTATACACATGTTTAAAACTACCACAGTGGGGCACAGGGAAAGACATCCACAGAAAAGGATATTTAAGCTGAGATTTAAAAACAAAACAAAACAGGATTTAGGTAACACAACTGGATGACTTAGGAGGGATGCTTAAGGCAGCAATGAAAGCACAGGTAAAGCATGGACCATGAGCTATTTGAAACATTTTGGGGAGCTAGAGTACATGACACGAAGTGGACGGGTAAGCAACAGCCAAAGGAAAAGGATCAGCAGGACTGCTCTTAAATTTGAGCAATCAGGGACCTTCCCTTGGCTTGCATATTTTAAGGGGCCCTCTTGGGCCTTCATTCATCAATGGCTATCCTCCAGTGGTATGAGGAATCCTATATGAAAGTCAAAGGAGTCAAAAGAACTTGCCCGACTGAAAGACATGTCCCCTTCTAGACCAGGCTTTGGATATCTGACACCCCGAAACTTCAGGGAGTGTGCACACCTGAGAAGTAGCCATAAGGCAGCTGTTTTGGGGGACAGTGGATAGATCTTGGACATGAGAGCTGGAGTGTGCACATGCTAGTGTACAAGTCTCTCTGAAGGGTAAGTGGGTAGAGAAAACAGGGAGAGATCTTCAGTATCATACTGTTCTGGCCCCAAATTCTGAGATGTCCAAGGGTTCCAAATTGAAACTTGGCCTTCCTGGCCCTTATGAAGTTGTATCTGTTAAGGCATTCAGGTAGAGCATATTTAAGAACAGTTTGATTGTTTAATTTCTAACTTTAAAATGATATTTAGCCTCCATTTGTACTATCATCCTGGACCCTTCAAGAGACCCGAGGACTATACAGAACAATCAAAGGAGTTCATGTTATGTCCTTAAGGCAGTGTAGAACAGTGTGGAAAGAATTTTTGTCACACAGGTGACATTTGTTTGTGGATATTTCACAAGTACTTAATAGGGAACCTGATGCATTGTAGATACATAGTAAATTTCTTTTTCATAGTATTTTTGAATGAATTGATTCACACTTTAATTTTAGGAAAATCACTCTGGTGCAGTATGGTGAAGGTTTTGAAGAGCAGAACTGCAAACAGGGGGACTAGTTAGAAAGCTCTAGAAATAATTCACCTAAGAGATGCTTGTGTCCCTAACTCAGCTGCAAATTTTAGGATGGAGAGAATAAGAAAGAAAAGAAGTAAACGCATCTATCGTTGTATTTGTCATACTATGTTATAATTTTTTTCTTAGGGGTCCATCTTTCATACCAACTGTGATGCCCTTAAGAATAAGTCTGCTTTCCTCACCTCTTTATTCTCATTGCCTGGTCTAGGCATATGGTAGCCACTTAAACTAAGGCTCAATGCATTGAGTATTACAGGAAAGGATTACAATGTGTGAGCTTCTTACAACCTTTTAAGATTTCTTTATACATCTGAGGAAACTAAGCTTCAGACAGATTAAACAACTCAGAATAAAATCTGAGTGTCTTTACATGGCTTCCAGAACCCACACATAACCTGGCCCCTATCAACCTTTTCAACATCTGTAAACTATCTCTTTCATTCACTCGACTCCAGCTACCCTGGCTTTCCTTCTTTTTACTCAATGCCTGTGTGTTTTCTCATCTCACTTTTTTTTGCACTTATAGTTCTCTCTTCTCTTTCTTCCAGCTCTTTGCTTTCATTGGCCATTAGCTCAAATGCCATTTTTCCAGAAAGGTCTTCTCTGACCACCTAATCTAAAGTGGATCCCTCTTAACAAGAGTCAGCGTAAGTTATAATTTATCACCTTATTTTACTTTCTTCATAGTTATTACATTATCTGAAATTAGTTTGCTTATGACAAATGTATACATTTATTATTATACTTATTTCTTCCCCCCAAAACCCTAAGTTCCTAGAGGGCAGGGCTTTGTCTGTGTCCCCAGTAACTGAAATACCACCTGATATATTACTGATATTCAGTAAGTATTTATTAAAAGGATGAATGGATGGATCAGTAAATGAGTGAATGAATAAATGAATGGACTTCACACACTTATAAGGTTTGGGGGCAACTCCTGAATATGGTACTACCTGACCCCAGGGCCCTTGCACTTGCTACATCTCCCAGTGGAGCCTCATGAAATCCCATAACCATAGGAATGTTTTTATCTTCTTCACCACTGTATTCTCAGCTCTAGATCAGTCCTGGCACATAAGAGATGCTTAGTAAATATTTGTTGAATGAATTAAATTTGAGCTAACATGACAATCTTAAAGAACCTTCCTTATTACTTTATAGTCACATGTTAAGCAGGGTTGTTATTACCTTGGCCTAGACACTAGGAATATAACAGGGATTCGTGACTGCTGACAAAATATACAATATCCAAATGATTCCAACTGTCCCAAGACTATCAAGTAGCATTATGGGGAGTTAACTAGAAACTCATAATTGTGCGGGCAAGGGATGATAAGAACCTGAATTAAGACAGCAACAGAGGGGAAGGCAAGAAAGAGTGATGAATTCAAGAAAGCATTAGGAGTAAAATGGGCTGGCTAGAAGTTTTACTGAATATAGTAGGCAAGGAAATGGAGTAGTTGTCAAGTTTTATTCCAGATGTACAAGGTGAATTACAGTGAGCTGAGAAGTGGCTCCATTCTGGAACTCTGGGTAAGAAAGCAGAGTAGCAATTAGAAAGTAGCTAGAGGATTCAAGGGAACACTCAGAATGGTGATATTAGAGCCTATTTGTAAATTTTGTATAGTCAGATGACAGTGAGAGAAGGAAGATACAAAAAAGAGGGACTAAATGATGGAGGAAAGTGCACAAATGCTTTGAAGCTGTTTAACAGTCCCTGAGTATGTGCCTGTAGGTACATGTGTGGAGTTAGCTCTATCTATCCAGGAGAAATGGTTTTTTAAATAAAACTGTCATTTCTTACCCTTCCTAGCCTGCAAAAAGTACACAAATTTATAGGTGACATAGAATCTGAAGCTCAGAGACCAAATCTACTGTAGCAGTCACTGTTCCCAAACGCTTTCCTCAAGGAGAGAAATTACTTGATTAGAAAGAATGTAATGTTCAAGAGAAAGTATTGTGTGGTTCTTTAAAATGAAGTCATTCTTTAATTTTAATGATCTCTTGGCAATATTAAAGGTTCTGATCAATCAAACTAAAAACATTAATAATCACATACCTTCATCTGTCCTGTGTTCTCTCTCTGCCTTTCAACAGACCCATTCTGAATAGATTGTGTCTGGATGGATATGTCTGGATTGTGAGCCTATCTGAAATATACCAACATATTCTTCAATTAAGAAACCAGTACATGTTTAACACATAATTACTACATGCCCATGATTGTCAAGTACTGTGTCTGGTCTTGGGTGTGGAGTGAGTGCTAGAGAAAAAGCCCAAAGCAAGCCTTGCTTGGGAAACCTGTGGCCTTGGTTGGGCAAGTCTCTTTATCTCTGCATTAGAATGTCCTCCTTGTAACATGCTGCTCTTTGGTATGCTATGATTTATGAATTGCCCCCAAATTGTAGAGATTACATATAGAGCCATACAAAATACATTCCACTCTATAACATTTTTTCAATATCTTTGGGGTATAGAGATAATCTTGAAAAGGTTCAGAATACAGTTAAGGACAGAAAAAAGCAAGGTATGTCTGATAAGAATCATAAAGCAATACAGATTGGGGCTCAAAGAAAGGAAATACATAAGAAAAGTTGAGCATCTGGATTTTGGCCTAATATCTTTATTGTAATCTCTGATAATGTGTTATAACACAGATTTGCCTGCTAAATAAAATTATCCAAGAAAATAATGCAGAAATTGAAGTCAGCCCAGTTCAGTTAGCTCTGCTTCTTCTAGCTCCTGCCCTTTTGATCATTACTTTACTGGTTTCCACTGTGCTTCATTCATAGATGCCCACCTATCTTGTTTTCCAAAGGAACCAGGCTCTCTCTAGATTGTACATTCTTCTGTAACTCTCTGTCCCTACCTCTTGACTAGCTAACTCATTCATTCACAAGGATTCAGTGTCAATACCAATTTCATCAGGATGCCTTTCCTGAATGGTTTCTTACCCAAGCCTACATCACTGGCCATTCTCAGTGCTATCATCATTTGTTCTGCTCCTGTAACAGTCCTTTTAATATTACACTGTAATGACCCATTTATTGTCTGGGAGTCCCACTAACTTTAGGTTCTTCAAAGGCAGAAATGTGCTATGGTGTCCTCAGTATCCAGCTTGGTGCATGGCATAAACCACTGCTAATATACATGAATTAATCCACCCAAAATAAAAGAACTCTAAATTTAGTGTAGTAAATTGAATGAAGTGCTCCTATTTCCATTCTGCAGATGAGAAAATTACGGCTCTGACCAATGACTGTTCTCCCAGACACAGGGCAAGGTAGGCCAGGACAGAGTCAGAGCCCCTCCAAGGCTACTAGCTGCCTTCCCTAGGCATGTGGCTAAGGCAGCTTGGAGCTGCGTCATGCCTTTTCCCTGAACTTTCATAGGAGATTAGCCCTTGCTTTTTAGAGAATTTAAATGAATAAGTGGAAAGAAAAGATGTTTGTAACTAACACCAAAGAAAAGTCTGTTTGTTCTCAAGACACTGAGCATGTTGTTCAACTCAGTGAGTTCATCCATGCATTTTCTTGGAGCCTACAAGGGTCAGAATGGCAGCAGAGTGACAAGCTACTGGCTCATTCAGCCTGCCCTCAGGGCTGTATTAATTTAGGCAATTGCTTTTCTTTCTTTCCTTGGGTTAAAAAAAAGAAAGAAAAAAGACTCAAAAGGGGGTATAAGTGCATACTTGGGCTTTCTCTCTGTCTCTCTCACTGCTCCCTTTGGGGCAGAGGTGACCAATGCTGCTCCTCATTCTCAATACTAACTCTTCTTCCTTAGTTTGGCATTGTGGCACAGGGGTATTTCTTCTGGCAGAGATAAGGAGTCTAGCTTGAAAACAGGGAGGCCTCTTAGCAGCGCCCTGGAGGTCAGCTCCCAGGATGTCACAGGAAAATGGGGAGAGCAATGAAGGAGCCCCAAGCAGCTAAATCTAACCTAGATATTCAGGAGTCAGGAATTCTAATCCTTGCTTCAATCTGATTACTGCTAAGGGTCAAAATCCTATAAGCATCTTTAAAGTAAGGGCCCAGTTCTGGGGACTTCTTATCCTAATAAGGCCCGGCACAGCATATGACCAATTAGATAAGGGGGAAAAATTTTCTCCATAATCAGTCATGTGTGCAAAGATTAATGTCCAAGGATAAGTACTGTCATATTATTTATAGAATCCAAAACTGGAAATAATCTTAAATATCCAGAGTAAGAAATTGATTAGATATATTAATGGAACATACATACAGTAAATCTATGCCATTATATAGTAGAGAATATTTAATGACATAGGAAAATTCTCAATATATTAAGTTAAAAAAGAACATGTAGTGACTGATCCTAAATTAGAGAAAATGTATAATTATTTGTAAAAGAAAAAAGGCATAAGTGGTTAGGTATAAAATTTTTTGTGCATGATTTAAAAAGGATTTTTTTTTTCAAAAATTTTCAATAAACATGTCTAATTTTTAAAAGCAGAAAAAATTATTAATACTACTTAAACTAAATAGTTTATGAATGTGGTGGTTCATAGGAAAAAGAATAAAGTATGAACACCTTGGGCCTCTAACTACTTGGGAGCAAAATAATCAGCAAGTGTTTACTATGGGAAACTAAGGGACTGACAGAAAGTGATTTGTAAACTTGTATGACAAGAAAATTAGGTTCACTCTCCTTTCAAGTCAGAATTTATCGCTAGAAGATCATCTGGCATCAGTATTTAATACTTTAGTGTTACCAGAGGTCACTCCAGTATGCCTTCTTTCTGTTACTTGCACTTTAAGTCTACTCTCCAGGAAAACCAAGGGCACTATCATTTGTTAAGGAAACTCAGACATCCAGGAGTATGTCAAAAGCATGTATAGTTAGTTTTATAATGAGAGTATTAGATCCAGATCAGAATCACAGGCTTTGAACCACAGCTTCACCAGCCACTCTGTGCCTTAATAAGCTTACTACATCCTCTGAGTTTCAATGGCCTCATCTGTACAATGAGGATGATAATAATTACTTCCACATGTGGTCATGAGGATTTATTCACTTAAAGTGTATTTACTGAACATCTACTTTACGCTGTGCTAGACACTTAGAATATAACAGTGTCAATCCTTTTCCCAACACAGTTTACAGTATAGATACAGACAGATACAGAGAAAATCACAAAAGAGTGTGGTCATTGCTATGAGAAGGGCAGTATACAACACTCTAAGAGCCCATAGGAATGGTACCTAACCTCAAACAAGTGATGGCAATTAAAATAAAACACAAAGGATGAGCAGAAATTTTCCAGGCAAAGCTGGGGAGAAGATAGTCCCAGGAGAGCAAGAAAATATGTTGAAAGTCCTAGAAATGACAATGGAGAAATATAGACCAGTTTAATTAAAATTAGGTAGTTTAAAATTGGTTGAACAGATGTATCCAAAAGGTACCACTTAGTGAAGCCCTAATGTTGTAAGACTTTGTGTTGGGATATAACATACTCGATATTTTTAATGATGACTTGTAGAAGTTATAAACACTTACTCACCAACAAGTACTAAGGATGAGTAGTTAGTTGAAAAAGCCCACTAAGTACACTGGATAATGCAGTCAAAAATATCTTGGTATTTCAGATTATAAAGAAAGAATTTTTCTCACATCATCCCCTGGGTCACTTTCCTTACTTTTATTCTCCCCAGCTCTCCAGAGTTGGATGATATGTAGGCTGTGCCCATGGCATCCCCTATATCCCCTGGCATAACTGTACACATAAGAACATAAGGAAGATGTGCGCAAGAACCACATTTCGGCGTTTGGTGCCCAAGGTGATCAGTATAGTCAGCAGAGAGTTTTGATCATGATGCAGTAGAAATATAATATGAAGGACCAAGAGTTCTGGGTCTCACTCTATTTGGGGTGGACCCACACATGGATATTATGTTCAACTCTGGGTATCACACTTTGAGAGAGACATTGATCTGTTGAGAAGACTTGAAACTATCAGGAGTAATGATGAAAGCAATAAAGCAGTTTATTTGGAGAAGACTGACTTAACAAGACATGCCAGCCATCTTCAAATATAAAAACAGTCCCATGAATGCAAGAAGATTCACTCTCTCTGGCTTAAAACTGTAGAACCACAAGATAAATACTAGTGGGACAATTTCCAGTTCAATAAAAAGGATGATTTTTACAATAATAAAATATGGCTAGAGATGGGATAAGTTACTTCAGAGGGGATGAGTTCCTTACTATTGCATAAGCAGATACTGAATGACTTTTTATAGGAGGTACTTTAGAAAAGATTCAAGCATCAAATGGATAATACAACCACGCAGATTTTAACTTCCTTTCTCAAGCAAAGATGCCATGTGTCTGGCATATTCAGAGTTATGAATAACATATCACCTTTACCAACAACAACAAAAAATAAAAGTCTATTCTTATTCTCTGGAGATACATTGTCCAAAACTGTAGTCATGAGTCACATGTGGCTACTTGAAATGTAGTTGGTCTAACTTGAGATGTGCTATAAGTATAAAATATAGACCGGATTGAATAATGCTTTATATAGATTTCATGTTGAAATAATAATATTTTGGGCATACTGCATTAAATAAGATCTACTATTAAAATTGTCACTAGTTTCTTTTGATTTTTTATTTTTTTGATATTTTAAATGTGGTTGATAGAATGTTAAAATTACATACTTGGCTGTCAGGAAGAAGGCTTGGCTTGGCCCAGGTTAAGATCACTTCCACACAGTCTTGGGCAGAGCTTTCCAGAGGCTTCTGCACGTTCATGAGGACAGGTTATAGGCCTACAGGAAACCAGACCATGGAACCCAAGCGCCAGGGCCTTGCACCAAACTTAACTATAAACCACAAAAGGGAACATACTGTGCTGAACTCAGAAACAAGCCCAAATGGATCCAAAGGTTTTAATTTCCTCAAACACTCAGCTGAAACATGACCAAGGAATGTCTTCACATTAGAATTGAACCTACCTACATATTTCCTAAAACTAATGAACAACCATATCATACTGAGCCAACATTGATTGGATTTGGTCCTTGCTTGTAACCAAGCACAAAATATTTACCAACCCTGTGTATTTTGGCTTGTGGCACAGAGACTGCTTTTATAGCAAAATGAGTAAAGTCAGCACTCTTTTCAACTAAGCAAGCATAATTGGGTGTTCACTGTTCACAAATAGGCAGAACTGTCATATCCACATTAAGGCAACCTGAACAGATGGAGTGACTTTTTCACATCCTGTCAGACTGCAAGGTCAAAGAGCTCAGGGTTGAAGAGTATGGCTCTGGACTCAGAGGACATGTACTTGACTTGCAGCTCTTCCTGCTGACCAGCTGTATAATCGTCTGTAGGTTATGGAATACTTCCTCCTCTGTCTCCTTATCTATAAAGTAGACATGATACCATCTACTTCTGAACTTCATATAGTTATTGGGAAGATCAATGATTATATCTATATCTATATATACACAGATATAGATATATAGCAGTTAGTAGTATGTACCATTATCATCATCACTATCCCCAATTAGACCATGAATTCCTTAGGAGCAGGGTTTACCTTTATTCATTCATCATTCAACAACTATTCATTAAAGGATAACTGTGTTCTGGGTGGTGGGGATATAGAAGGGACAAGACTGACAAAGTCCCTAAGTTCTTAGAGTCTACTAGGAATCATACATAAACTAGTTTGCAAATAAATGCATAATTTCATCAGGGAAGGTGCTAAGAAGTAAGACAGCAAGATAAAGGAGTGGAGAATGACACAGAGGATGGTGATAGATATTATTTCCTGCTAGATTGTCAAGGTGGCTTCTCTGAGCAGAGATTCGATTGAAGTGAGAGAGCTTGATGAGGGTCTGAAGGAAGCAGGTTTCAGGAGAAAAAAAAGTAGCAAGTGGGCAGGGGGAAAGAGTTTTGAAGAACAGCAAAAATGAAGAGAGTGGTTAAAAAATTGGGCAAGGTATGATATGATCAGATTATTGGTTTTGGCAAGATGGAAATCATTGGTGACCTTAACCAGAGCATTTTCAATAGATTTTGGAGAACAAATGTTAAAGAGAATATAGGAGGTTAGGTAGGATATAGCTACAGATATCATACCATATCTCTTTTGAAGAGCTTTGCTATAAACAAAGAAATGGGTCAACAGCTAAGATGGGAGATAATAAGGCAATTTCTATGTGGATGAGAATGATTTTTTAGAGAGGGAGAAACTGTCAATGTGGAAGAAAGGGGGGTGGGTAATTTCAAGATCTCTGTAGGAGTAAAGTCCTTAAGCAAATGAAAAAAGATAGGAACCAATGCTCCAAGGAAGGCCTGGCCCTGTAGCAGCAGACATCGTTTCTGTAGGTAACAGGAAAGTGGGCAGAATATATGGGTCCAAGTGCAGGCAGCGTGGTAGTTTGGTGGTGGGTAACTGGGAGAGGTCTCCTACCTTCCATTTGCTCAGGAAATAAGTGCAGAGAAGAGGAGGAGGAAGTTAGTAGGGTTACATTTGCCATCTTACCTACTGCACCTAAAGCAGAGCCTATGCATGGGTTCTCAGAAGTCTTTGTTGACTACCCAAAGAGTTCAGCTACAGAACCTGCAGGAAGACAACATACCCACTTCCCCTCCAGTCTCATCCCCATCTCTCCCCCATCTAACTCGCTCATCCCTGATGAGCTTTGCTCATGCTGACATTTCAGTTTAGGTCAACAAGCATTAAGGGCATTCTCAGTGGTATACTTGGGCTGGGTAAGGCCATATGAAGTTGAACTGGTAAGGCTAAGTTGTTCACCTTTCTGTCTAGATGTAGATTATGATCCTGAGGACAAGTGCTTTGGCAGGAGTCCCCGTGTGGGGTGCCTTGGCCACATGGAGTATCATGGAACATTATTCTTGACCTGAGTCTCTCCATCCTTATCTAAGTTTTCCTTCCCTTATCTTCTGCAGGCATTTTAATCATCCTTGACTTGAAATGCCCTTCAGGTCCCACCTCCCCAATCAGACATGATCTTTTACTGTCTTGACTTTTTAAAGGACATGTAATGGTGTCTCTTCCAACAGCCCAATGCCAACTGCTTCCAAGTGCTTCCCTCAGGAGAGGTGTCACTGGTGTCAGCAACTTGACCCCAAGCCAGAACTGTGCATAAAGGAGAGTTCATAGCTCCCATTGGGCATTTCCATTGCAGCTGACAGTGGGGAAGGGTGAGCGTGGGGAGCTGAGGGAGGGGCCAGGCTAGGACTCCATCCAGAATGCTCTTGTGCTGCTCCGTGGGGCTCTGCTGAGTGCTCGAGTTTCATTTAAGTTGTTTGAATTGAGCAAAGGACCAGAACTGCTGTCCTGTGGGGAGGCCGTGGGCAAAGTAAACATGCTGTCTGGCACATTTGCTGGAGGAAGAACAAGAGTGAGGGTTGTAGGGTTGTTATGCAGGACAAACCGCCAACTCCAGAAAGTGAAACAGCAGGCCAGAGATACTGCAGAGGGTCCTGAAGTACAGGGAACATCATTAAAAAGGCTCTGGCTTGTATTTTGCTCAAGGCCATAGCAAATATTTGCTGTGTTTCCTTATGCGTATAATACCAAAAAAAAAAAAAAATGCTTGGAAAGATCACACATACCCATACAATATCGTCCAATGGGTCTTGCCTGCCTCTGACCCCTGTGGGAAGTCCCATCCGAGGACATTAAGCAGATTTTAATTTCTTCTCCTTCTTCCCCTTTCCCTCCCGTTTCTTGTCCTCCCCAACCTGATAAAAGAAATGCCTCAGGGGAAAGTCCACTAGCTTGAAAGGTTAAGAACAAAAATATGGAAAGGATATAATATGAAAAAAGAAATTTTTCTGAGTCCAGTTCATTTTGAGATTAGAAGAAAAATAAAGATATTTGGTGTGCTGACTCTACTATCATAGATTTACTGGCATGATATCCCAGGGCTGGGGGCCAAGGGTGAGCTCATGCAGTAATTTCTTTACCTACACAAGAGTGGAGCTAAAAGCAAAATGCAGTCCAATTCATTTCACTGAATAGGCTGAGAGAGCATAAGGGGGAGCAATTTCTTTTTTAAAGCTATTACTGCTTCTTTAATTCCAACCTCTTTCCCAAACCCCCAACACATTTCAGACCAAAAAATATTTCAGATGTTGGAAATGCACTGGAATCATCCAGAAGACATGAAAACAGGTATGTAAATTATAAAATTTCACTTCTATCTTGTTCTGAAACAACATAAAAATCCAATTTTTCATCCAAGTAGATAATAAAAACTACTATTGCTATAAAATGCAAATAGTCTGTGGTTCCCCAACATTTCAGTCCCACTAAACATGTGAAAAACCCCATTCAGATGTACTAATTCCCAGCCAAGCAGTGAAAGGAGTATATGATACTACCTGCTTCATGCAATTATCTCCATGTCAAAACTTGACATGCTTCTGAGATCTGAGTACCCAGAAAAATAGGAACACAAAAAATGAAAGTCACATCTTTTTTCACATTTTTTTCTCCAGGAAGTCTTTGGTTGTCCTAAAGTTTGTGACTTTGCTTGCCAAATTTCCCGTGCCCACCTTTCTGCAGCTTGAGTAAAGGTTTTTGTTTTTCTGAGACATCTCCTTCTTGCTAGTACCCAAGGGGACTGGAAATGTTGAGAACTTGGGAATTTAAGCTCAGGTACCTAGAATATCAGAAGTATTGCATAAATATTTGTTGAGCAAGTGAATGTATGTATATATGAACTGACCATCTTGGATATTTTAAGATAATGATTTCCTATAATTATATGAAGTTTGTACTCATTCTTAGATGATAGTTCAATTCTAGGCCATAAAGAGCAACCATAAGGGTTCCCATGGTATGGGAAGCAATGTAGAGGAAGCCTTGGCCACCCCCACAGTCTCCTTTGGTCTTCTAGAGATTTCAACATGGCTCTGAGCATTGGCCTGACTTGGGATGCTCAGTTTTCTCTTATCAGGGGAGACATCTGAGGTCTGGTGGGAATCAAACTTGAATTAAACTTTCAATAAATACTTCAGTCCAAAAGCTTGGAGCTAATTGCTTCCCTTTTTATAGTCCCAAGATCTTCCCAAGTATCCACCATAGTTTCTGTTCTATCCACCAAGGCAGAGAGATCTCAGACAGGCTGACCCAGGATTGTGACTTTCTGGAAGAGGCACAAGACCTCAGCTACCCACCTCTGTTCCCAGACCTATGAGATACTGATTCCCATCTCTGGGACATCCAGTCTCTCTGTAGAAGGACATGCAGGCTGTTTCTGCCAATTGCTTAATGGACACAGGGCTCATAGTCTCTATACTGTCCATGATGAATGAAAAAGGTCTTAGGAAGCCAGTTCGACAAGGTTATGGAATCCATCCACTGGAGCTGTGTAGAGCCTGATTCAAGATACCATTGATGCTTTACTGAAACTTGTTCTAAGCTTTGCATAACCATTGTATCTTAACCTTGGATTGCTTCAATATCTGTTTCAGGAAGGGAACATAGTTTGAATCCTAGAGAAATCGTAACTCAGCTGTCAACCATGAGTTGAAAAGGCACTGCTATGGTAGCAGGCACTGGGATTGGAATTATTAGTACTTTTCTAAGGACAAAGGAGGTAAAATGAGAGCACCTGATGATGGGAAGGTCAGGACATAATGGAATATCTGAGTTCGTAGATGACAGATATATCTCATCTATCGAAACATCTCATAAAACAGTTTTATATCTTTCTCTCACTGTCTGAGCTCTTGGGTTTCTCTCTTTCCCTCCCTTAATGATGCCTTAAGCAGATTCCAAAATTTTCCAGTTCCAAGATTGTCCTTTTGTTCTTTAACAAAAAGTTTATATATCCCAGTTTAAAATTCCCAACTCAAACTAATTTACTCACTATCTTTTCCCCACATCTCCTACATGCTTGAGTGATTGGAGAGGAAGGGAACTGTTCTTCCATACAGTTTTCCTACTCTCACTCCCTGGGCAGTAAGGGAAAGTGCAACCCATGCCTGTGTCTGGAATACTTTTTCCTCCTTCTCTTTCCAAGGTCTAACTCTTCTGCTGCCTGAGGCTGATTGTAAGAATGGGGTAGCAGGGTCCGAGGTGGTGGCCTCCTGTCTGGTGGATGTTGCTGATTCTTTGGCTAACACTGATTGCGCAGCTAGCCTCCTCTGTTCTCTGGAGGGACACATTAATGATCTCCTCAGAGGATGTGTCTGGATCTCCCTAAAGCAGTTCAGGTCTAGACTCAACTCTGATCAAGAAAGAGTCATATGGAGACAGAAACTAGCTCCAGACATGTTCCCAGTGTTGGACATGTGGAGTGTACTAGCTAAAGCACTTGAGTCAGAGACTGAGGCCAATTCCAGCTACAATATTCACTTAATGATTCTGAGCCTCAGTTTTTCTATCTACACATCAGGGATAATGATACTTATCCCATAGAGTAATAGTAAAACCAATGTTCAAATCCCAGATAAAAACAAAAACAAAAACAAAAACAAAAACAAATCCCAGATACACTAGTTAGTTCCTACATGTGTGATATTAGATAAACCTTACTTCTGAGACTCAGTTAATTTTTCTGTAACTTGAAAATAATATTTTTAACTCACTCATGTGGTAGAATTAAATGAGTAATGATATATACTGTATCTAGAACAGTATAAGGGACAAAGGAAGCACTCAAAATATGTCAATTATTGTTATTCTTCTGCAAGGAAAGTACTCAGCTCAAAGTCTGGTACCTGACAGGTAGAGTTAGCAAGCTGAAGAGAGAATATCAATTACTGGACCTCTGCTCCAAAGTTGGTATTGATAAGAGATTTTCCACCTTCTACACTGCTTGGTTTTAGACATGTCCTTGGCCTTTGGCAGTGCTCTTTTCACCATGTTTTTGCTTCTTTGGATGTGTCAGCTTCTTGTGGTCTGCCTGTGAACCCAGGAGCCTGCACAAACCTAGGCAGTGTTATTTTTGCCTTGGAAACCAACACCATCCACCTCCAGCTGGGCTATCTTCCCTCAGAAGCAGGCCGCTGTTTACCCAGAGGATAGATCTCTGAGCAAAGCTGTTTATCCCATAGTCAGACTCCAAAGGCTTCCACTCAGCAGATTTCCTCACTGTCTGAGAGCTTAGGCCCAGTCAGTCATCGGTATTTTTGCATCCTCCAACCCCCATGTGGGATCAGATACAAATCTGAGGCAACTGATTTGTCAGCAACCAGCCTTGTACTTTGAGTTGTTTTTCCAGTGTGGATATGAATTAATACTTCCTCACCCACGCTCTCCCATTTAGACTCCCCTGTGACCAAGATGTATAATAACCTCTTCGTGGTATGAACCCTGCCTACCTGTTCTGTCTTATCTCCCCTGAGTCTCAGTCAAAACAAATTACAGATACTAGAGACACTATATTCACCACACTTCCAAGCCTTCACAAATGCTTACCCTCCCTCTGCTGGAAACCTCCTTCCCTGTCATACTTTCAGCCCTGATAAACTTGTACTCACCTTTCAAAATTTATTCAATCATCAAGCATCACTCTCCATGCGATCTAGATAGCTCTTTACCAGTTGAGTAAGGAATACCCAACTTTGGATTTTCCCACACCCTGTGGCTTATATCTACTACTAAATCATTTTTAACTTATATTGTGTCTTTGCTACGAAACGATTAATTCCTTAGAGGCAGATATTTCATGTTGTGTAACTTTGTGTCCATTGTATATAATCCATAGCAAACTTATATAGAGTTGTTACTAAGCAAATAATAAACTCTTCAAGACTGCTGCCTACAGTAATTTTGTTGACTAATAATTTTGTTCAAAGAGCAAAACATAAATAAAAGTAAAAAGGAAACTATCTATTGTGGAACTCGTTAAGGTATCCTGGACACTCAGAGGAAACAGACTGAACTCTCCAGCCATAGAGAAAGTTCTGTGAAGGGATACAAATCTAGAAAGAAATCCTTATCTTAAACAATAAAAATTCCTTCCAGCAGATGCCATCTTGATCATTATCACCATCTAGAAACTGGAAATGGAAACTGAGGTTCACAGAAGTAGCATACTTGTTCAAGTTTAAACAATCAATTAACAGAAAGTTAATATTGAATAGAATAGTAAGTGCTCGCTTAGACAGCACATATACTGGATAGAATAGTAATTATGAGGACAGATTTGGAAATTGGATAATCCTGGGCTCTAATTTCTACTTTTCTACTAACTAGCTACATGACCTTGGATACATTAATTTGCCTTTCTGATCTTTGGTTTCCTTAATTATAATAGAAATAATAATTCCCATTTAAGTAAAATTAATTACTTGTTTATGTAAAGCATCTAACCAAATTATTAAAGAAGTTCTTGGAAAGAGCTACTGTAAATCTTAAATTAGCTCAAGGATTTAAAGGAAAACATGAACATAATGAATAAAGAAATAATAGATATTAAGCAAATGTAAATGAAATGTCGAGAAATGAAGCATACAATATGTGAAATGAAATACACACTGAATGATGGTATTAACAGCAGTTTATAAACTGAAGAAGAAAAGCATAGTAAACTTGATAACAAAGCTATAAAAACTAAACTACATGAAACACAGAGAGAAATATAATCTAAATTAACAAACCCTCAGTAAGCTGGGGAATTTAAGCAATCACACAGTACAATACATATAACTGTGGTTCCAGAAAAGGAGAAATACTTGAAGAAATAACTCAAGGCTTTCCCACTAAGATCCCTGGGTGGCTCAGCGGTTCAGCACCTGCCTTTGGCCCAGGGCATGATCCTGGAGTCCCGGGATTGAGTCCCACGCCGGGTTCCCAGCATGGAGCCTGCTTCTCCCTCTGCCTGTGTCTCTGCCCCCTGCCCCCTCTCTCTGTCTATCACGAATGTAAATAAAATCTTTAAAAAAAAATTAGGGGGATCCCTGGGTGGCGCAGCGGTTTGGCGCCTGCCTTTGGCCCAGGGCCCGATCCTGGAGACCCGGGATCGAATCCCACATCGGGCTCCCGGTGCATGGAGCCTGCTTCTCCCTCCGCCTGTGTCTCTGCCTCTCTCTCTCTCTCTCTGTGACTATCATAAATATAAAAAAAAAAAAAAAAAAAAAAAAAAATTAGGTACAATGCAGATACATTCTTTCACCATTTCTTTACAACGCCATACTGGAAGTAAATATACATACAAGTAAGTATATTATACTTACTTATGCAAGTAAGTCATACAACACCATGTTGGAAGTGTGTGTGTGTGTGTGTGTGTGTGTGTAGAGAGAGAGAGAAAGAGAGGCATAGACTTTACACCCTTCACAAAAATTAACTTAAAATGAATTATAAAACACAGAAATGCAAACTATAAAACTCCTAGAAGATAACATAAGAGAAAATCTAGGTGGCTCTGGGTGTGGTGACTCTTTAGATACAATACTAAAGGCACCAGCCATAAATGAAATAACTGACAAGTTGTATTTTATTAAAATTAAAAACTTCTGATCTGCAAAAGACAATGTCAAGAGAATGAAAAGAGTAGCCACAGATTAGGGGGAAATATATGCAAAAGATACATCCGATAAAAGACTGTAATCCAAAATATACAAAGCACTCTTAAAACTCAACAATAAGGAAACAAACAACTCAATTTTAAAAATAGGCCAAAGACTTTAAAAGACACCCCAACAAAGAAAATAGACAGATGGTAAATAAGCATATGAAAAGATGCTCAACATCATGCATCACCAGGGAAATGGAAATTAAAGCAATAATGAAACACCATTAGATACCTATTAGAAAGACCAAAAACCAGAACACTGATAACACCAAATACAAGGATGTTGAGCAAGAAGAACTCTCATACATTGCTGGTGGACATGCAAATGGTGCAGCCACTTTGGAAGATAGTTTGGACGTTTTTTACAAAATCAAATACACCCTTACCATACGATCCAGCAATTGCACTATTTGATATTTATCCAATGATGTTGAAAACTTACATCCATACAAAACCAGCACCTGGAGGTTTATAGCAGCTTTATTTATAACTGCCAAACTTGGAAGCAACCAAGATGTCCTTCAATAGGTGAATGAATAAGTAAACTGTGGTACATCCAGACAACAGAATATTATTCAGTGCCAAAAAGAAATGAGCCATCAAGGCATAAAAAGACATGGAAGTAACTTAAATGTATATGGCTAAGTGAAAGAAGACAATCTGAAAAGGCTACATACTGTATGATTCCAACTAGATGACATCCTGGAAAAGGTAAAACTAGGGAGTCAGTAAGAAGATCTGATTTGAGAGGGAAGGTATGAATAGGCAAAGCACATAGGATTTTTAGGGCCATAAAAATACTCTGCATGATACTACATGGTGGCTACATGTCATTATACATTTGTCCAAACCCACAAAATGTACAACACCAAGAGTGAACTGTAATGGAAACTATGGATTTCCAGTGATTAGGAAGTATCAATGTAGGCTTATCACTTGTAACAAAAGTACCACTGTGGTGGGTATATTGATAATGGGAGAAGCTGTGCATGTGTATGGGCAGGAAGTATATGAAGAAGCTCTGTAACTTCCCCTCAATTTTTCTGTGAACCTGAAGTTGCTCAAAAATAGTCTTAATTTTTTAAAAGAGACTGTTTTCCTCTTAATTTCTTTAAGATAGATAGAACTGAAGCAAAAATTATAACATTGTCTAATGGGATGTTTGATGTATGTAGAGGTAGTACATGGGACATCTGTAACATGAAGGCAAGTGGGGGGATATAAAGGAACATATATGATTGCCAAGTTTCTATAGTTAATGTGATATAATATTAACTCTAAGCAGATGTGGAAGTCTAGGTATGGATATTGTAATCCCTAGAGCAACCACTAAAAATTTACACACAAAAAAACACCCTAAAAGTCAAGATATAAATTAATAAGGAATACTAAAAAATTTAAATAATCCAAGAGAAGGAAGAAAACAGGGAATAAAGGAACAAACAATGAGGTGACAAATAAAGATAAAGGATAAAAGGAAAGACCTAAATCTAACCACATAAAAACATATTAAATATTAATGAGAGAGCCCATAAAGAAGTGAGACTCACTATATGCTTCCCACAATAGACATATTTTTAATATGAAGATATAGATAAATGGGAAGTAAGTGGATAAAAATGTGTATTATGTGACCCACAAACCTACCAAGCTTGGAGTGATGTTATTAATATCATATACAACAGAGTTTAAGGCAAACAGTATTATTAAAAATAGAGATTTCACAATTATAAAAGGGACTATTCTTGAGGATTACATAAAAGGCATAAAATTATGCACCTCAAAATACATGAAGCAATACTTGACAGAATTTGAGGGAGATAAGACTAACATACAATTATAGTAAGATGTTGTTAACGCCACTGTCACAGACATTTTTATATTAACTAGACAAAATAATCTGTAATGATCAAGAAGATTTGAACATCACTGTGAACTAATCAATATTTACAGAACACTACATCCAGCAACAGCTGAATATACATACTTTTGGGGAGTACACGGCATACTCACCAAGATAGGTCTTATGTTAAGCCATGAAACAAGCCTCAATAAATTTAAAAAGATTTGGGGCACCTGGGTGGCTTAGTCAGGTAAGAGTCTGACTCTTGGTTTTGGTTCAGGTCATGATCTCTGGGTCATGAGACTGAGCCCCATGGCAGGCTCCACACTTAGCAGGGAGTCTGCTTGAGACTCTCTCTCTTCCTTTCCCTCTCTCTTTGTCCCTCCCCCTGCTTGCTCTCTTTCTTCTTTTTTTTTCTCTCTTTCAAATAAATAAATAAAATTTTAAAAATAAAATAAATTTAAAGGGATCAAAATTAAAAAAGTATGTTTTCTACCTATGTATGAGAGTCCTCCAGAGAAACAGAACCAATAGGATATGTATGTGTGAATACATATATATGAACATACACACATATATATTTATGTACATATATATAACATATTTATACATAAAAAGAGAGAGTGCTTTATTTTAAGGAATTGACTCATACAATTATGGGGCCTGGTAAATCCAAAAGCTACAGGGCAGACCAGCAGACTGGAGACCAGGGAAGAGTTATGTTTCAGTCTCAAATCTGAAGGCCACTTGGACACAGAATCCTTATTTAGAGAACCTCTCAGTCTTTTCTTTTGAGGCTTCTAACTGATAAGATGAGATCCACCCATATTATGAGGGTAATCTGTTTCACTCTAAATTATTTAAATATTAATTACAGCTAAAAAAAAAATACCTATACAGCAATGTCTAGATGTCTAGACTGACATTTGATAAAAAAACTAGGTCCTGTGGCATAGACAAATTGACACATCAAATTAGCTACCACAATCGACAACAGAATTAAATGGGAAAGCAGTAGCAATGTGACATTTAGGAAACCCCAAATATCTGGAAATCAAACAACACAATACTAAATAATTCATGGTGCAAAGACAAAATCACAAGGGAAATTAGAAAATATTTTTAAGTGAATGGCAATAATAATAAAACATTCAAAATTTATGGGACTCAGTTAAAACACTGTGTAAGATAAAATTTACAGCTTTACATGCTTACATTAAAATACTAGAATAAATGAACTAGGTTTCCATCTTAGGAAACTAGAAAACAAAGAGCAAAATAAAAGGAAAGAAAGAATAAGAGTAGATATCAATGAAATAGAAAGCAAACATTATAGAAAACTAACAAAATCAAAGCTATTCTTTCAAAAATCAGTAAAATTTTCATGCATTTAGCTAGACAATGCAGGAAGAAAGAAAACAAGGGGGAAAGAGAGAAAGAAGGGAAGGAAGGAAGAAAGGGAAAAAAAAGAAGGAAGGAAGGAAACAGAGAGGGAGGGAGAGAAGGTCGGAGGGCAGGAGGAAAAGAAAGAAAAAGGAAGAGGACACAAATTACCAATAACAGAAATCAGAATGGGATTATCACCACAGGTGCTATAGACATTACAAGGATAATAAGAGAATACATCAAAATAAATGGAGAGATAAACCAGATAATAGATTTGAAGACACAAATTATTAAAATGTAAATTCCTACATCATGATATGTAAGTTCAGGCCAATCAATCAAAATACTGATTTTGATTTGATCTCAATTAAAATATTTCAGCAAGGGTTTGTTGTAAAAGTTTGCATGTTGATCTAAAATTCATGTGGAAAAGCAAAAGATCTAGAATAACAAAAGCAATTTTTAAAAAGGGAACAAAATTGGAGGACTTAGCCAACCTGATTTCAAGAGTTACTATAAAGCTCTAACAATCAAGATAGTTTGGTATTGGTGTAAGGAAAGACCTATTGATTAATGGAATGGAATAGAGAATCCAGAAGGAGATCTACACATATATTAGCAATTGATTTTTTCTTTTTTCCTTGGCAATTGATTTTCAATAGAAATGTCAAGCAATTTGAGCATAGTCATGATGAAGAAAAATCAATTGCATTTGTATATCCTAGCAAAAAAAAGTATTTGGCAATTGAAATAAAAACTATTATTTTAATAGTACCCCACACATGAGAAATATTTATAGATAATTAACAAACTATGAAGGGTGAGTATACCAAAAATACAAAATATTACTAACAAAAATTTTGGTCAATAGATTGTCCAAACAAAGCTGCCAACATAATTCAATAGGAAAAGGCCAATATTTGTAATAAATGGTGCTAGAAAAACTGGATATCCATATAGAAAGGAAATACTATAACTATTTAATCACATCATTTATAAAATTAACTTAAAATGAAACATAGACTAAACATAAGAGCAAAAACTATAAAACTCCCAGAAGAAAAATAAAAGAAAAGCTTTGTGACCTTGGGTCAGACAAAAATTTCTTAGCCAGGACACACAAAATAAGGCATGAGTAATAAAAGAAAAAAAAGGTATGAATTGCCCTTCAACAATATTTAAATTTTGCCTTTGATAGATGCTAAAGAGACTTGGGGGGAAAAACTGCAAATAATATGTCTGATAAATCAATTATATTCAGAATAATTTTTTAAAAGCTCTCTACAACTCAAAGAAGACAACCTGATTTTTTTTGACAACCTAATTTTAAAAGGGGCAAAAGATTTGAATAGACAACTCACCAAAAACAATATATACATATATATGAATAACAAATCGGCACAATAAAACATGCTCAATATAACTAAGGTAATGCCTTATCAACAATCCCGGCTCAGCCTTTCATTTCTCATGTGAACTTGGATAGATTTACCTCCTTTGCCTCAACTTTCTTCATTGATAAAAATATCACTAATAATAGAACCTAACTTCACAGAACTAAGTTGTTTGAATGATATGAACTGCTAAGAAAAATGCCTGTCACACACTAAGTGTGCAGTAAGTACTAGTTTTAGCTATAATTATTTCAGACCTCTTTCCCTGGAAATTTCTGGGAGAATTTCTGACCATAGTGTTTTTTCTATGGCCACACATATTCATGCTTCTTAACCTTCTCTCTGGGGAAAGACGAAGGCGATGAGTTGGGGAGGATTTGGCCAGTTGAATTTTGACATGCTCTTTTGAGCATTAAATGAAATAATCCTTGTAAAGCACTTAGCTACGAGCTTGGCACACTGGCCATACTCAATAAAGGTTAATTAGTGTATCCTTTTTACTTCTAGATGCCTAGAACAGAGCAGGGGTTATAGATTATACTGTAAAGCTACTGCTTAATACATATATGGGTATTTAGGCTTAAACTTCTATGCATGGGAGTTTGTATCTCTGGTCCCTTTGCTATAGAATCATAAGACCCCCGGGATCCCTGGGTGGCTCAGCGGTTTCGCGCCTGCCTTTGGCCCAGGGCGCGATCCTGGAGTCCCGGGATCGGGCTCCCGGCATGGAGCCTGCTTCTCCCCCTGCCTGTGTCTCTCTCTCTCTCTCTCTCTCTCTCTCTCTCTCTCTCTCTCTCTTTCTGTGTGTCTATCATAAATAAATAAATCTTAAAAAAAAAAGAATCATAAGACCCCCAATTCACTAGATGTTAAAGAAATATTCTTGGTTTCCTCTAAAAAGGAGAAAGAAGAAAAGAATATTAGCTGATTGCAGCTCTTTGGTTACAATTTTTCCGCAGGAGCTGAGGTTAGGGATTTAATGAGAGTAACATTAAATGTTTTAAGCATTCTTAGAAAACCACAATTACATTGATTATGCACTGTCAGTGGAACATTCGCTGGAAGCTGTGCCCCTCTGAGGCACTGAGTGGGGATGAGTTTTCTCTAGTCTGTCCAAAAGTTCTCATCGGGTTTCTCCTGCCAGCAACTGGCATTTGAAAAAGCAAAGCCCCCGGGTGAGGGGTGCTGTCTGTGCCTACAGAACAGAGCGAAGCTAAGAGGCCCATAAGGGGATTAAACCTATGACCCGCTCCTCATTAGCACAGTGTTCTAGCCGACGAGGAAATAATGCAGACTCCTTGAGTGTTAGCAAATACTGACCTACTTAGATATGAGGGATAAAAGCACACATTTTCCCTGCAACATCAGCACAATCTGTCTCTGGAAATTGAAAGGACAGAGAAAGCCCTTTTACAGGGAATTTCTGGGTCGATAACTCTCATCTCATGCTCCTACAGTAATTACTGAATTATGTTCCCCAATTATTCTTCCATCCAATGACTGCTCCTCTGCCTCCCTACCCATGTTCCAACAAGTATTGGACAACATGTCAGGCCACTAGAGGCTCCTGCTACATCCGTTGTCTCCATACCACTACATCTCTCTGTCTAGAACAATTCCATCACACCCCTCTCCACCTTCACCAGCCCCTTCCCTTCCACTATCCTGCCTGTATCAGCAAGCTGTCCTGGACGCCTTCATGGATTCAGTACACTGACCTATGTACACCTCTGCACACTACACTCCCCCATCACACTTACCACAGTGTATGGCCTGTGCACTCTCTTCCCAGCCCCAGGGCTGGAGGCATCATAGATGCAGGGGCTGTGTCTTATACAGAGCTGAATTCTATCAACTAGGCCTGGTTTAAAGTAGAAATTCAGTAGGCAATTTTTTTAATGAATGAATGATTGAGGGGAATTCCAGTATCTCTCTTATATATATTTAATACCCTAAATTATGCTAAATAATATTCAAGAGCGCTTAGATAATACTTATATCTAACGATTCTTAAAGGTACTTCTTGGGCAGCCCAGGTGGCTCAGCAGTTTAGCATCGCCTTCAGCTCAGGGTGTGATCCTGGAGACCCGGGACCGAGTCCCACATTGGGCTCCCTCCATGGAGCCTGCTTCTCCCTCTACCTGTGTCTCTGCCTCTCTCTCTCTCTCTCTCTCTCTCTCTCTCTCTCTCTCTCTCTGTGTCTGAATAAATAATAAAATATTTTTTAAAAATTTTAAAAATAAAGGTACTTCTCAAGTCTTAGTTTTGCTGAAGTAGGATAACAAAGTGTTTTTTGGAATCATATAGATTTTAATTAAATTCCCAGGAGATAATTGACTACCTGTGGAGTTTTTTTAAATTTTTGTTTGTATTTTTTTGTTGTTGTTTTTAGAGAGAGATAGTGGGGGTAGGGGGAGTGGGAGAGAGAGAATCCCAAGCAGGCTCCATACTCAGCTTAGAGCCCAATGTGGGGCTCCATCCCACAACCCTGAGATCATGACCTGAGCCAAAACCAAGTCTGACACTCAACCAACTGAGTTACCCGGGCACCCCTGACTACCTATGTTTTAATGTTTCTAAATGAGGATAATAATATCTGCCTCATGGAATTATTGAAAGGTCATATAAAATACATATATAAAGTTGCTATTCAATAAACATTAGTATATTCCCTCTTTACATTCATACTGATTAATAAGCTTTCTCTTAAATTTCTGTCTGGCCTTATATTAGGTAATAAACAGTACTTTTTGATAGACATACAAACACATACATGCACTTTTTCTATTGGAAAAGTATAAAAATTAGGAATAAAATATATTTGTGTATATATATTTGCTTTTTTATTCTTTTTCAAATGTCACACATGATTATAAACTCTTAAACATTAACTGGAAAGAGGGGTACCTGGGTAGCTCAGTTGGTTATGAGCCTTCAGCTCAGGTCATGATCCCAGAGTCCTGGGATCAGGCCCTGCATTATCTCCCCACTCAACAGAAAGTCTGCTGTCCCTCTGTCTCTGCCCTTACCTCTGCTTGCGCTCTCTCTCTCTCTCTAATAAAGAAATAAAATATTTTTAAAAATTAAGGTAGAAACGTATAAAGAATCAAATAAAACACATTTGTTTTTTATACTTTTTTCAACAACTTGGAATATGTGTAGATGTATAGGTATGTATCTCTGTGTGTGAGATATGTATGCATATGCATAAATATCTATATCTATATCTATATCTATATCTATATCTATACTTTCTCAATTATTTGGAAGAATACTAGGCATTCAATTCAGTAGGACTTTTCTGGAGACTTATATCCTCTAATTGTATTTTCTAACCTTCCTATGTATATTTTAACACACTATTTGTCCTTTTAAACTTTTTTTGCTTTGTTTTTACACAGGAATTTCTATGTAAACAATCATGCCTTCTGTGAATAGAATAATTTTATTTCTTCCTTAGTAATCTCTTCCTTCATTCCTTCCTTCCTTCCTTCATTTCTTCTTTCCTCCCTCCCTCCGTTCCTTCCTACCTTTCTTCTTCTTTTTTTCTTTTCCTTTACTTATTAATTCTTTATGATTGCATTTGACAATAATAGGAAAAGAAGAACAAATTAATGTTTGTAGAAGGAAGTAAATAATAGAGATAGCAGCATAAATCAATGAAATAAAAAATAGTTTAAAAATGGAGAAAATTAGCAAAGCCAAAAATAAGTTTTTCAAGAGAAACTAATGCAATTAATAAGCTTCTAACAAGACGGACTAACAAAAGAAAATACAATGTATTAATAGCAGGAATGAATGAAAGTACATACATCACTACAGATCATTCACATATTAAAAGAAAAAAAGGACTATTCTGAAGGCCAAAAAAATTTGACAATCTAGATGAAATGGACATAGTAATTACATAATACAATTTACCAAACTGACATAAAATGGAACAAAAAAGCTGAATAGCCCTATTCCCATTAAATTAATCGAATTCATTTTCAAAAACATCCACAAAGAAAGCTGCAAACCCATATTCTGTCAATCCATCATTTTTTAATTGGTAGTCTCTGGTGATTCCATATATTTCAAAAATGTACTGAACTTTGATTAGGAATCGAAGCTAAAAGATATACTTTGGCTTAGATTTTGGTTGTCCTTGTAAACTAGAGACTAGATAATTTAAGATCCAATGAAATCAAATAAAGGTATATCATATTTGTTTTTTAAAAAAGAACATCATACTTGTTGAAACTTAAACATGAAAAAGTCAAAATTTCATAAAATGCATAAGGCATAGGTAATTTATGCTTAAGATGAACCTTCATGACTTGCTGACTACCTCTTTTTAGTCTCTGTTCCTACATTAGTGAATAGAGATGATTCTCCCTTTCAAGATTATTGGGAGATTTATAGCCAGTGTATATCAAGTTCCTAACTCAATGGAAGCACTGAAAATTAATAGCTAATTCTCTTTGAATATTGATAATGTTCTCTGAAAAGCACCCAGCTTGCTACACACAGTAAGGCAAGTCACAAGAACTAATTCAAACAATTAATGGGATGTTGTCTATCATACTGCTTGTGCTTTTCACAATCTCCAACATTCTTTCTTCCACATTTTCACTATCATTAGGTAGCATGAGAGTAACCATGGGTATTTTTAGTGGATATTAAACAGAGAAGTGGAATTAGCAACACATTTAACTCAGTATTTATGTAATTCAGTCATTTCTATATACACTTATTTCTAGTTGTCCCAAGTTGCCTTCCAGAAATACTCCTTGCGCCTTGCACCAGCTGTGCCAACTCATCTGGCATCATGACACAAAGGTGCAAGATGTATTGCAATATAAAATGTATTTTACAGTGCCTGATGTCAAAAATATACATAGAGTGGAAGAGAAACAAAGTTTGAAATGTATGGAACAGAAGCTAGTCTGTGGAAGATCCTTCCAATCGTCAGACACTAAAAGTTATAAACAGAAAATCTGAATCTTCTTAATATCTGGTAAAAGTGGAAACTCTCCTATCAGGAATACACTTAGTAATGTAGCATTTACAATTATAAAAGTACCCTAGTTAGTTTTTTTCTTTTTAATTTTTGATGGTTCTTGAAAAAATAAAATTTATTAAGATTTTAGTCATTATCATAATTCCTCATAGACCATGAATACCAAGGTAAGCTTTATTCAGAGACATAAAATAGATACCCATTAATTACCTAAATGTATAAAATAATTGAAATCTTATTGATTTAACAGGATTTTCTTTCTGCTCTCACAATAGAATTAAATTAAAACTAAAAAAAGGATATTGGGAAGATTTCCAAACATTAGAAAATCATATAACACACTCTAAATGACCAATGGATAAAATAAAAAGTGATAAAGGAAAATTTGAAAATACCCTGAATTCAATTAGATCAAAACATAACACAAAACTGGTATGGTGCTTAGAGTGATGTTTATGACTTTAAATGTTTATATAAGATAACAAGAATGATCTAACATCAGTGATCTAAGCTCCATTATAAAAAATTTGAAAAATGAAGCAAATAACCTAATGTACATCAGAAAACTGATGTAACCAAAAGCTATTTCTTTGAAAATATCAAGAAAATTGATAAACCTCTAGCAAAACTGAGAAAAAAAAATAATACAAACCATCAATATCAGGAATGAGATAAGAAACGTCACTACAGATCTTGACACATTAAAAGGAAAACAAAGAAATATTATGGACAACTGCTTGCCAATACATTTGACCATTGTGGTAAAATGGAAAATTTCTTAAAAGTTATGGATTTCCAAAGCTCATTCAAGATGAAAAGGAGTATCTGAATAGTAGTATGTCTCTTTTCTTTAAAAAAAAAAAAAAAAAAGATTTTATTTATTAGTATGTCTCTTAAATAAATTGCATTTGCATTTAACAACCTTTCTACAAAGAAAACACTAGGCCCTAGATAGCATCACTAGTGATAATGAACTCTTCCAAACATTTAAGGAAGTATACAAACTTATGCAGAAAATAAAAACATCACAATGACACCAAAATCAAAGACATTATAAGAAAACTACAAATCATCATGCCTTGTGAACATAAATGAAAACAACATTAGTAAAAAATCATAACAAATCAGGAGGCCTGAGTGTCTCAGGTTGAGCACCTGCCTTTGGCTCAGAGCATGATCCCGGATTCCCAGGTTCAAGTCCCACATCCAGCTCCTTGCATGGAGCCTGCTTCTCTCTCTGCCTATGTCTCTTCCTCTCTCTGTCTCTCATGAATAAATAAATAAAATCTTTTAAAAAATCATAGCAAATCAAATCCACCAAATATAGAAATGAACAAATTGTGACCAACAGGAGTTTATCCCAGAAATGAAAGGCTGGTTTAATATGTAATATCAGTCAATATAACTTTGACCATTAACAAACCAACAAGGGAAAACTAGGTGATTGTATCAATAGATATAGAAAAAGTATTTGACAAAATCCATTCTCTGAAATAGGAGCTAGAGTAATCTGATAAAAGACATCTTCAAAAATACTTTCTTCCTAAATTTGAGTATAAGGCAAAAAATGCTTTCACAACTGCTACTCATTATTGTACTGGAATTCCTAACTAGTAAAACAAAGCACATAAAATTAAGGGAGGAGGATTTCAAAAATGGAATTCTTATCCAACTTCCCATAGCTAGAAAGTGAACGAGCCCCATATCCTTGTTCCTTGTTGGCTCTGATAACATCTGGTTCTTTCAGTGCCACTTCCTGCTCTAATAAAACAATGGGAAGAATAATTTATTTTACTTTTATTGGTATAGTTATTTCTTAATTATAGTTCAAGAAGAAAATGTGGGCAGAATCATGGGTGTCATGTTATTCTCTGTGTAACCCTATTAAATATCCCCCTCTGGTTAAGCAGCCCACTCTACATTCACTATCCTGAACAGCAGGATTTTGTAGGAAGCTCTAAAAGGACACACGGCAAAAACCTATACAATACAAAAACAATGTACATGAGTGAACATATCTTGCAGGAAAACAAAAATGTCTCTGCATAAATATCTTACTTTCAGGAGGGCCTGGGTAGCGCAGTTGGTTAGGTGACTTGGTTTCAGCTCAGGTCATGATCTCAGGGTCATGAGATGGAGCCCCATGCTCAATGCAGAATATGTTTGAGATTCTCTCTCCATCTCCCTGCCTCTCCTGCTTCTGCTCTCAATCTCTCCCTAAAATAAATAAATAAATCTTTTTTTTTTTAAAGAAGTATCTTACTTTCAACCTCTAGAGGAAAGCCTTGAAATTCAGAACATCTCAGTAATTAGCTTAGAGTCACAAATCAAATTTTAAAAAATGGGAGACAGAAGACAGCAGATTTTGAAAGGAATTCTCTAACTCCATTAATGGCTTTGTGTTCTGATCACAAAACCTCTATACCCCTGTAACCCTAGGCATGGAGGTATTCCTCTGCTTGCTATGTGTCAGTCTGTGCCAGTTTCACACAGCCTTCTTGAAGGGTCTACAGAAATTTCCTTTTGGGATTCCACATTTCTTCCCCAGAACAAGCTCAATTGTTAGAGGCAAGGTGGGAGTTTCTCAAGCACACAAAAGAAATAGTTGGAAGGACCTTCACCAATGCCACAAAACAGGCCCTCTGGAAATTCAGTCTTTCTCTCTCACCACGTTTTGGAGGTTGGCAAGAATCCACAGTGCTTCTTGAGAGATGATGTGGGCAGTGGCTGCAGTGGCAGCAGAGCTGCATGCCAGCATGTTGATTCAATGGAAGCACACAAGCTTTGCCAAGGCCAAGCAGAGAGAATGCACACTGCTGGCTCTCGGGTGAGGCCAGCAGCAGGTGCTAGGCACATTTTTCTGCCTCTTGATGAGACCAGAAACTAGCTTTTGCCTTCTTTGAATAACCACTTATGTTCTTCAGCAGTTGAAATGAATGGGTCTGTCTATGGCTTTATTTTTACCAAAGATTCATCCTGATTGTTTTCCCAATGGTGAAAGCAAAGGCAGGGAAGCAATGTGGGCAGTCACTTAAACAAGTAAAGATGACTGGCTTTTTTAGTTACTTTGCAGACATTTAGTAAGTGTCCTAATGTGCAACAAGCATACCATGCTAGGCTTTGAAAAGGACAAAAACAGTAGCCATTATTAATAGCTAAATTTTATTGCATGCTTATACCACATGAGGCACTGTGCTGTTCATTTTAAAAGCACTACCTTTTTAAAAGTCTTAGCACAGTCTTGTAAGGTAAGCATTATTATTTGCTCTTCCCAGATGATGAATAAAGATTCAAAAGGGTTAGTAGCTTGCTTGTTGACAAAAAGATACTAAAACGATAAAGCCAGGATTTGAAACTAGTTTTAATTCCAATGTCTGTCTAAATATCATTCTATTTTTTTTAAAGATTTATTTATTTTATTTTTTATTTATTTTTTTAAGTTTATTTATTTATTTATTTATGATAGTCACACAGAGAGAGAGAGGCAGAGACACAGGCAGAGGGAGAAGCAGGCTCCATGCACTAGGAGCCCGACGTGGGATTCGATCCCAGGTCTCCAGGATTGCGCCCCGGGCCAAAGGCAGGCGCCAAACCGCTGCGCCACCCAGGGATCCCTATCATTCTATTTTAAAAGAGACAAAGAAATTCCTGATCTCAAAGCAACCTATTTTTCTAGTCTAGTTAGCTGCAACAGATTGCCAGCCAGTCAAAATTAATTGTATGCCTCAGAATCTGACCTGACAGATATCTGAAACTCTTACTATTTCCCTCTATGTTCTGCCAAATTTTTGCAGAGCTCCTTAATTGTAAAGGGAATGCCACTGGCAGGAACTCTCATTTCCAGTTCTACTCCACTCAGTGATTTCATGTTCAGCAGCATGCCCTCCTCTCCGTTCACGGAGGCAGAGCTATGGGAAGTCCCATGGATAATGTTTATGCAGGTAAATGACTCACCACCTTGACTAAGAAGGTCAAGTTTAGAATTCAGAATCTGAAATGAGTTAGCTCCAATCACGGTTGCTCAAGTATGTCCCTGCCTATTAATAGGGGTTGCCTGATGGGTCATCAGAGGGGGCCTCAATTTTAGAGCTTGACAGTTTATCAGAGATGTGCTAAACTTAGCGGTAATTGGGACTATGTTAGAATGTTAAAACTACTTAGTATAATACCCATGATATACATATATATAATAATATATTATATGTCAAGTAGTATGTTATATAGTATATATGTTATACTTTAGAGTATATATAGTATTATATACATGTATATATTGGTATCTGAATATTTAGGAATCAGCTAAGCATATATTCACACATATTTAATAATGAGTTACTAATCACACCACTTGAAGTCTCCAGTGCAATATAAATGCTTCTAATATTTTATTCATTCATTATTTATGGAGCTCTTATTATGTCTTAGGCATAGCAATCAGCTCCAAAGACACAAATAAAAATACATTGTCCCTGTCATCAGAGAGTTCATTTGCCATTTTTATTTAATGACACCCTTCAGTGAAAATGATTGCTTTTTCTACTTTTCTCTTAAATATAATGTGCAATGCATTTTCAGTTTACCTTGGGGCTTGCATTTTCTGCAATATGCCAGACTAGATAATCCAATATCCTGAAAAACCTTTCCTATGGAAGTAGCTAAAATATGTATGTGTGTATTTAGAATATTTTAAGCACATCACTAAACTGGCAAGAAAATATGTAATATGTCAAAGCCAAAAATAAAGTAATGAAGGGAAGGGGGAGGCAAGCAATGAAGAATTTAACTTTGACCATGGTGAACTTGAACTTATGTTTTGAAGATTGTATAAGGCACAGAAGAAAGTAGACAAATCCTAGGGCACACCTGAAGTAGAAAGTCTAATTGTAGGCTTTATATAAAGCCAAGACCTCCTTAGGATACAATTTCCTTTAAGAAGTAGACAGCAAGGAAGCATCTCTTTTCACTTTGGCACGAATTTAGGGGGAGGGGGGAATCTCATAAGAACTTGCCAGCCCTCACACAGGTTCTTGGCACAAGTTAAAACTTTCTGGGTGGTCAAAAAAGTTAAAAAAATTTTTTGATATAAAATGGTCCTAGATTTTAGTGCCTGATCCCAGATGATAAAAAGAAGCAAAATAAAATCCTGTCTGAAGGAATTTAATTTCGACATGTCCTGAAAAAACTCCCTGACATAATGATCCAAGGGATATGAGCTAGAAGTAAAAAATTGCGAATACACGGGTAAACAAAGAACCATGAGTAAGAGCCAGAAGAAATAACATTGCAGAATCAGGCAAAACTCCAGATATTGGGATTGTCAGATGCTGGATATAAAATAAGAATGTATGATATGCTTCAAAAAGCGAGATCTGAAAATATAAGCAAGGAACAAGAGACTATTAAAAAGTTGACCTGAAGAAAAAAAAAAAGTTTAAAATTAAAATGTCGGGATCCCTGGGTGGCTCAGAGGTTTAGCGCCTGCCTTTGGCCCAGGGCGCGATCCTGGAGTCCCGGGATCGAGTCCCGTGTCGGGCTCCCTGCATGGAGCCTGCTTCTCCCTCTTCCTGTGTCTCTGCCTCTCTCTCTCTCTATGTCTATCATAAACAAATAAATAAATCTTTAAAAAATAAAAATAAAAAAATAAAATTAAAATGTCAATAAGGTAAATGAAATTAAACAATGGATGAGTTAATTAGCATATTAGAAATAGGTGAGGAGAGACTCAATGAAGGAAGACAGGTTCAAAGAACTTGTACAGAATGTTTTTGGAAGAGTCATATTATTGAAAATATGAGAGATTAATAAAATTAGAGAACAGAACAAGTCCAAAATACCAGAATTCCAGAAGGAAGTAATAGTGAGAATAAGGAAGAAGTAACATTATAGAGACTACAATGAAGAATTTTCCAGAAAGACATCAACTCAGACACAAACAGGATAAAAACAAATCCATATCTAGATGCAGCATAATGAAACTACAGGAGATCAAAGACAAAGAGAAGTTTTAAAAAGCAGCCAGTGAGAAAAGTGTAACTTGGGTTTGATTTGTTACCTCAAAACAAAATGATAGCCAATAAATGCTTTCAAAAGAAAAAATTATTGACATTTTTAGTGGTTTTTAGTAATACTTCTGGATAAATGAATCAATTGTAAGCAGCAGATCTGAGATGAAGGCCTTCTGATTCCAAAATCTGTTTTTAAACTTCAGATACACAAACAAAAAAAAATTCAGTCTTAATGAAATTTCTGATGGTGGCATCTGACGTGTCACTTGCCTTGAAAATGAAAAGTACATAAAGTTCTGTCTCTGAAATCGTGATCATGCCACTATTGCTATAATAGATGCATAGTTATCTTCTCAGGCTTCAAGCTCTGCACAGTCCTACCAGAATAATGCACCATAACTATCACTGTTTCTTGTTACATCACTGACTAGAAATTTGGAAAGATTATGTACTTCCTAATGTATCACATCAAAACCCCTCTGAGAGCTGTGACACAGCAGTCCTGGCTAGTGGTTGCACCCTACAATTGGCTGGCTGTGGATTTCAATGTAGAGATACGTGACCCGGAAATTTTCCAAATGTATTTAATCCTTGGTTTTCTCAGCTATAAACTGGAAATAATAACAGCATCTACTATTTGTGGCAAGGATTAAAAGAGATAATCCATGTGAAGTGCCTTGCCTTGCACAGTACTGACTCAGAACAAACTGTCACTGAATTTGGCTATTATTATTAGATAATACTCTGTTTCTTTATTTTTATCTTCTACTGTCCTCTGCTCATACCCTTCTCCTTTTTCTCATGTCCTTTTGGCTTCTGCTTCAAAGCCAGTGGTTCTCAAAGTGAGGTCCACACAGCATCAGTGTCACCTAGGAATGCATTAGAAGTACAAATTCTCAGGTCTCACTCCAAACCTACCAAAGCAGGAACTCCGGAGGTGGGGTCTAGCAGATTGTGTTTTAACGAGCACTTCAGGTGCTTCTGATCAATCCGAGGCATACTAAACCATTGTACACGTTAGCTATTCTTAACAAGTAGGCTTTTGTAAATATGTGAAGCTCCTGGTTGTCACAATTCTTGATGAGCCCTACTGACAATTAATGTGGCAGGGGTGGTAATTTTCCGAAAACACTTTCTTTTTTTCTTTTTCTTTTTTAATTTATTAATGGGAGACACACACAGAGAGAGAGAGACAGGCAGAGACACAGGAAGAGGGAGAAGCAGGCCCCCACGCAGGGAGCCCAACGCAGGACTCGATCCCGGATCTCCGGGATCACACCTGGGCTGAAGGCGGTGCCAAACCGCTGAGCCACCCAGGCTGCCCCCAAAACACTTTCTAAACCTTCACCACCCCAGGCACCCATTGAAATCCTCACAATTTCCAAGGATTGACTCCTTCACACTTGATCTTCTCTACTCATTTCAGCCTAAACCATGATCTCTCTTAGGATATAACCATGTGCTCATGTGTAATATCCATGAAGGAGAATACTTACCTCTTATTCCTTCTGGAGGGACGCAGTATTAATATAAGACCATAGAGTAGGGAACCAGAGCGCCAGGATCTGAACCCTAGCTTTGTGGCTCCCTTGGCAATAGTACCTACATTAAAGGGTATATGAAGTAAGCACTATACAAGTGTTGGCTATTATTATTCTGTATCCCCCTTGGCATCTACCTAATCCTGAGATTTTACCTCATGCCTCATACACTTCATTGATTCATTGGTAGGCTGAAGAAGGACACCAGAACTTATTCCCAATTTTCTAATAATCATTAGAAGACCTAGGAAAGTCATGATCACCAACTACAAATTCATAAATTCTTGATATTTAGAAAGAAGAATTGGCTTAGTGTTTGTTGTTTCAGAACATAAGAGTTGGAACTAGAATTTTAAGGTGGGTAGCAGAGTGCATTTGCCTTAAATGTCCCTGTTGCCTCTCTTCCTCCTGTTCCTATGAGAGTGGAGGTCAAGGACTTGGAAATTTGGGATCCCAGCTACCTCTTTAAATTTCTTTCTAATTGTGAGATATAAATGACAACACAATCATATTTCTGGAACCTCTGAGATTCTTTATATTTGACTCATGTTCTTCTTAATGGTTTTGCTCAAAAAGCACCTTGTTTCCTGCCAATTTCTGATGACTATCCTCCATCACCTGCCCACAGGCTATTAGCCTAAGTACGCATCACTGGCAGCAACCCTATCTTTGGTGGCACCAAGCACAGCTTGGGCTGATGAAATGCTCCTTGGAGCCTGCTCATCCAAACATGGAATGTATCCAAAGCTGGAGATGATGACATCTCTGCCTGAGGTAGAAGGAGTACAAAGGGTTCTGGATGCTTATGTAATAAGGGCAAGAGGAAGAGGTGGTGCACAAATGTGGAAAGAGAATATCCCCGGTGGTGGGGGGTGGTGGTGGTGTTAAGTTCTGGTTTTATGGGGAAGCCAGAGAGTAAGGAAGGTAATTTAGGCTCTATTTTGCATGTGATGTCATACCAGCAAATGTGGCCAAAAACCCCTGTAAAGGGAAAATACTAGTCATACAGCTCATATAATTGGCATGAAGGAAAAGAGGAGAAGGTCTGTGTCTTTGTCCATTTGTCTGTGAGACTCCCTAAAATTAAACTCTTACTTTACTAAGCAAAGCAGTAAATAGTTCATAAAATAACACCATTAATAAACATCCTGGAAAACATTTATGGCAAAATGCAACATATATTAAATGATGATATCAAACTACAAAATTCCAGCTATGGCTAGCTGCCTATTAAATCTGTGGTTTAAAAGAGAAGGAAGGGGACGCGTGGGTGGCTCAGCAGTTGGAGGTCTGCCTTCCGGGTGGGGAGTGATCCTGGAGTTCTGGGATCAAGTCCTGCATCAGGCTCCCTACATGGAGCCTGCTTCTCCCTCTGCCTATGTCTCTGTCCCTCTCTTTCTGTGTCTTTCATAAATAAATAAAATCTTTAAAAAATATAAAAGAGAAGGAAGAAGAAGAAGAGAAGGAAGGAAGGAAGGATTTCGATATTACCTCAGCCAAGACCTACTCTGGCAGGATGATCAGGCTTCCAGGCCCATCCTTAGTTTGACCAGTTTGTGGCTTTCATTTGATCAGTTTCACCAGGAAGCTCTGACTGGTGACTGCACTTATAATGAAGCTCACAAGAGAGGGATGAGCAAGACCTGATTACTTCTTTCTTAGTTTAAGCTGAACGGTAAAACTTCTAAAGAGAAGCAGAATTACAGGAGCTGATGGGATCATTTTCTACCCAATTGCAAAAAAAAAAAAAAAAAAAAAAGACAGAAACTTGAATATACTCTTTCACAAAAAAAGATATGAAAATGGTCAACAATCATATGGAAGTGTCCTTAAACTTATTAGTCATTTGGGAAGTGCAAACAATCACCACAATGCAATAAGACTACATATCCACTAGAATGGCTAAAATTTAAAAAAAACAAAAGGGGGGGTGGGGGAAATACCAGGTAATTGGCAATGATGAATCAAGTGAATTCTCAAATACTGCTGCTAGGAATAAAAATTGGTAGCACCACTTAGGGAAACTTGACAATATCTATTAAAGACAGAAATACATACTCAACCCAAGCATCACTTTGAGGCATATACACCACAGAAATGCACCAAAATGTACATATACAAATGTTCACAACAGCATTATTCATAAGGGCCAAATACTGGAAATAATTCAAATGTTTCTCAAAATAAGAAGGGATAAATATAATGTGGTATGACCACAATGGAACTGTACCAAGCAATGAAAATAAAACCATTATAACACACAGCACAAGGGATGAAACTCACAGATCTAAAGAGTATATACTATATACATAAAGTCTAAAAACAGGCAAAATTAATCCATAGCAATACAAGTTTGAACAGTGATTATCTTTTGGCTGGGAAACAATCAAAAGGGGCTCAAACGAGAAGGTCTTGGGTGCTAGTAATGTTCTATTTCTTGATCTGGGTGGAGGTTACATGAGTGTATTCACTTCATAAAAATTAGTCAAGCTGGTCACTGGCGATTTATGCATATTTCTGTTTGTATGCTATTCATCAGTGATTCTCAGCTGGGAATGATTTTGCCTTCCAGGGGACATTTGGCATTTCTAGAGAAATTTTTGGTTGTCCCAACTGAGAGGATGTATTGTCATCTAGAGGGTATAAACCAAGGATGCTGCCAAATATCCTACAACACAGCACAGCATCTTACAACAAAGAATATCTATACATCAGTAAAAGCAAGTGTTCATAAAAGCAATTATGATGACAACAATAATAATATTTTGCATGTTTTACACAACACTGATGTAAGCTAAGGTGATCTTATACTGTATCCACTTAAACTACCCAAAGGCAGTCTGTGATGTTCCATGGCAATCCTGTAACCAAGAATCAAAGTTCTATGTAACTGTGGAGAGGCCACATGCTAGGGAGAGAACAAGAACTTCAGCTCAGGAACATGGAAAAATAAATGCCTTCAGCTTCATGGTATCCCACTGAATGCCCCTACATTAACATCTGGGAGGGAAATTGCTGGATACTTTTTTCACTTTTGAAATTCCACCATGCTGCATTGGAGCACTGTTTGTTAAACTTATGAATGAATGAACGGGATTTCCTGCAACCCATGCACATGGTCCTCTAATGAAGTGGCCCCTTCTACCCTGTACACCTTTGTGCCCCAGTGTCCCAAGACCCAAAATCTTTCTTTGTTTTCCCTCAACTCACAATGTATCTAGTTCATGTGCCCTGCATCCTACCAGGTAACCAGGTAACTGCTAGAAACTCCATAAGTTTGTGGCAGATCTGAAAGGAAGAAAAACAAAGAAGGGCAAGGGGATATTCTAGTGACTCTGGAATCAGAAGCTGAAAATGACTGCCTTCGGTAGCAAGGCACCGTACTGTGGTGCTTTCCCTGGTAGGATGGAACCTAGTGAGTATTCATGCACACCCATCACACACTTATGGGGTCTTCATATAGAGACATTGATCCACTTTAGGGTAGGGTGTGAAAGCAAGAGTCCTCATACTGAAATTTTTAGAGACCGTTTTGACTTTCCATGTGTGATAGGCAGAACAACATCCCCTCAAGAATGATGTCCATGTCCTAATTTCTGGAACATGCAAATACATTAATTACATGGCAAAAGGCAATTAAGACTGTAGATGGAATTAATGCTGCAGATTGAATTAAGATTGCTAATCAGCTGACGTTAAAATAGGGATACGATCCTAGATTATCCAAGTGGACCCAGTGCAGTCACAAGGGTCTTTTATTTTTTTTTTTTATTGATTTATTTTTATTTATTTATGATAGTCACACACAGAGAGAGAGAGAGAGAGGCAGAGACACAGGCAGAGGGAGAAGCAGGCTCCATGCACCGGGAGCCCGACGTGGGATTCGATCCCGGGTCTCCAGGATCGCGCCCTGGGCCAAAGGCAGGCGCCAAACCGCTGCGCCACCCAGGGATCCCACAAGGGTCTTTTAAAGGGAAGGAGGGAGGGGATCCCTGGGTGGCTCAGTGGTTTCATGCCTGCCTTTGGTCCAGGGCGTGATCCTGGAGTCCCGGGATCGAGTCCTATGTCAGGCTCCCGGCATGGAGCCTGCTTCTCCCTCTGCCTGTGTCTCTGCCTCTCTCTCTCTCTCTATCATGAATGAATAAATAAAATCTTTTTTTTTAAATTTTTTTTTATTTTCTTATTTATTTATGATAGTCACAGAGAGAGAGAGAGGCAGAGACACAGGCAGAGGGAGAAGCAGGCTCCATGCACCGGGAGCCCGATGTGGGACTCGATCCCGGGTCTCCAGGATCGCGCCCTGGGCCAAAGGCAGGCGCCAAACCGCTGCGCCACCCAGGGATCCCCAAATAAAATCTTTTTAAAAATATTAAAAGGGAAGGAGGGAAACAGAAAAGAACCACAGAGATAACAGCATTAGAAGGATTCAGCCACACAATGCTGACTTTCAAGTTGGAAGAACAGGGCTGTGAGCCAAGGAATGTGTGCAGCTTCTAGAAGGTAGAAAAGTCAAGGAAATGGATTTTCCCCTAGAACCTTGGAAGGAATGCAGCCCAGCCAAAACTTTTAATCCAGTGAGAACCATTTTGGATTTCTGTTGTTCAGAATTGTTAGATAATAAATTTGTGTTATTTCAAGCCACTCAATTCATAGTAATTCATAACAGCGGCAATAGGAACTCATATACCACGTTAGTGGATTAAAGAAAAGCCATGGATTCCCCAAACAACCAATAATATGTGGTTCCGAATATAATTAAAGGGAGCATACATGGATCCAACCCTCCTGCCTCCCAACGCCCCCCCGCCGCCAACATGCTTACAATCTTTGGTCATTTACATTTCTGCCCATGACATTCCCCTTCTAATCTGATCTTGTCATCAGAATTCAAGATGGAACCTGAGCAGCATAGGACTAGTTGCAGTTATTGTGAGTTAATTGAGAGATACCTGGATGGCTGCATAGGCATTGTCTGTATTTCCTGGGATTGAAATGGAATTGTGCCAATGTTGAGAGAATAGCTTGTTTAGTATCTGGTAAAGAGGATATATGCAGAAGAAAGTGATCCTTTTGCTGGCAAAGTTAGCGATTTGCAGATTTGCAAAACTAGGGCACAAAATACACACAGGTGCAAATAGATGTCTGTAAATATATAAGTGAAACAAGTAATTTGAGGTTTCTGGGAGAGAGCCAATTAATTAACTCCATCTCCAAAAATACTGCAGAGCCAGTCTCTGAGCCACATTGAGGAGCTAAACTATGCATTAAGTAGCAACCAAGGAGTGGCTTAGGGAAGCAAAAATACCCACAATCCTCATCATCGCCATCACCCAAATCATTCCAAATAAACATCCAACCCAAGGAAAGACATGATTACAATGTAAACACAGCTTTGAGCTACCACCAAATAAAGATACTTTGCATGCAAAAGTAATGTGCTTGTCCTCCAAAAGCAGCTTCAGGGGAGTCCTCTACCCATCACTCCCAAGTGATCACAGATCCCACACCCTTCCTATATGGAAATTCTGAAGATGCCATCGCATGCATGTATCAAGGGTTAGTGTTCCTTCTTTTTAATAAGCACAAAGTAAAAGAAAGAAACAAATGGTATACCTAAGCAACAGTGAGATGCCAAGAACTTGGAAATAATGTTAACAAGCTTCTGAGGGAAAAATAAAATCAACACATTGTGGTTCAAAGCTGACTTACAGAACGTTGCCTTAAAAATGAAGATAGGCCAGGGCCAGGTAGCTAACTGGTGGCTCAGTCAGTTAAGCATCCAACTCTTGATTTAGCTCGGGTCATGATCTCAGTGTTGTGAGATCAAGCCCCAGGTGGGGATCCATGCTCAGGGGAGAGTCTACTTGAGATTCTCAACCTCTTCTTCTCTTTCTGTCCCTTTCCCCACTCGCATATGCTCTCTCGCTCTCTCTTGCTCTCTCTCTCAAAATAAATAAATAAATAAATATTTCTAAAAAATGAAGACAGGCCAGCAAGCCCTGGTGTTGGGTGTTGTTACATTAAAAAAATAATACATCAATCAGAAGGGACTGTTCAGAAAGAAAAAGTATCAAAAAGTAATGGAGAAGCATATGCTAATTGGGCTCACTCAACCACTGTCTAGGAGGGGAGGGTCCATGAAGTCTCTGTTCCAGGTCTGCATCCCTGGGATGGAGGTGGCTGTGTCAGGCCATCATGTTCAGATCAAACTAGACAGAAAATCCAGCTAACTCCCCTGATTCTAATTATATGTTCACAAAGTAGTCTTTCTATCATTGTCTTAATCTGTTCAGGCTGCTATAAAAGGATAACCACAGGCTGGGTGCCTTATAAATAAGTGCCTTATAATTATTTCTCACCAATCTGGATAGTGGAAGATCCAAGATCAAGGCACCAGTATGGTCACATTCTGATAAGGACTCTGTGGTTCACAGCTGGTGCCTTCTCATGTATCACATGGAAGAAGGGGCAAGGGATCGCTACAGGGTCTCTTTCATTAGAGCACTAATCCTATTCGTGAGAGCTCCACCCTCATGACCTAAGTACCTCCCAAAGGCTCCCTCTCCTAAGACTATCACCATTAGGACTTAGGATTTCAATATAGGAATGAGGGGGGTGACATATTCAGAACACAGCAATTATAATATGACTATGGGGGGAGATGCACTAACCAGCAATCAGAAGCTCTTGACCTGCTTAAAATGGTTCTTTTCTCAGCATAAATTCATATAGTTTTTCCAGTTTAATTCAAAATGCACAGCATTTTTCCATCTGATTGACACCCCATAAGAGCTGTAGGAGCCCTGAGCTCTTTGCTTAAAGGGCATTATTTTGTCAAACTGTCAGTTGGGTGAGAGTGGCCATAATTTTCCACCAGAGCACTTAGTCTTGCCACAGGATGGCTGGGATTATTTCAAAGCCTTCTTAGATTGTCTGGGATGGTGTTCATGTTCTATTAAGGCTACCTTGTTGAGAGCTAACTGCAAGCTGGCTGCTCTAAAGACCTTTTCTCAGAGATAACCTCAGGCCCTGCTCTTCCAAAACATCTCATTCTCTCATCTGCTAGGAAGCATGCACTAAGTAAACACCAAGTAAAGAGAGACTTATTCATGAATAGAAAATTAAAACATGGAAAAGAACTGGCTAGAAATTGAAGAGGACACCCTAGAGGGGCTTGTCTCAGGAAGAAATGTGGAGGCCAAGTCACATGGGCCCTTGATCCTATGCCAGCTCAACCATGTGCAACAACCTTTGTGGCCTAGAGCAATCCCGAGGGTCAGCTAACATGGATCACATTTGCTGTGTTTCCTGGCTAATAAAACACTGGTACTCATGACTCTAACTTTTACTTCTAATTAAATTATTTTTATTGGAATGCTATTTAAATATGTGCAAACATAAGCCTGGATATAAATTTTTTATGCTCACACAACTGTAGCCTTACAGAACCAATATAATTCAAATTAACTCTATTAATCTAATGTGACAGATGATGTTACTTCGCTGAAATAAAATCACCCTTTACTCTGTGACTAGGGTACTGAGTGCCAGGGCACGATCTTTCAGGTTTGGCAGCATGTGCTATTATGCACTCTGAGAGAACTTTATGTTCCCAACATAGTTCTTTATTTAAGCTACTATGAGACTTTTGTTCACAGCCTGCATCTTGATGCCATCCGCCTTCACTAATACGTTTTTTTTTTCCCCTCTGTTCTTCTTTCTACTTGAGGCCAATAAAGCTATAAGGGCAAAAGCCAACTCGAACACAAAAACTGTGTGGCAAGACTCAGGAAGTTGTTTGAGGGCTCAGAATGTCCTTATAGTCATATATTTAGATCATTTTCAAATTAAACACAATTTTTAAAAATTGCTATGATGGGAAGGCACCCTCTAGTTTGAGAAGCTAGTGGATCTAGTCATGCTAGCCCCGCGTCACGCTCTCACCTCTCACCTCTCCTTCCAAAGTGCAGGAAGTAGTAAAACCAAAAAAAAAAAAAAAAAAGTCAGTGTTCCCTCTCTGCTCTCAACTCACAAAATGGTTGAGGCAGCCTTCTGCCCTTTTCTTTGATTTTGCACTTTGCATCTCTGAGTTTCTCTCTAAGTATTATGTTAGTTGATCAGGGGAATATTCATGGAGCCAGACTCATCCTCTCTTCAAAGAAAGATAAAAGCTAAAAAGGAAGGAGAGTTGTGTCTAAGTGCCTATTCTTTTGCAGTTCTGTAGAAGAGCGACAGCGTTTCTTCACCAGAGCAGAACAGTGGGCAGGACTGGAAAAACTCCCCAAACTGTTTTTTTTCTTTCCCCCTGTTCACACCTGCTAGAGCAGACCTGCCTTTGCTTTCTATTTCATTTCCCTCTTTCCTTAGGAGATGAAATATACTTCTAGGATAGAATGAAATAAACATTAAAATTTTACAAATTTGAAATATTGGTCATGAGACCTTCTGGGAGATCAATATCAGCTCTGCATTTAATCACATAATTTGGGAATGAAGCAGGAGACTTGACAATGCTCCCAGAGGCCAGTGAACCCTTATCCCCCAACGCCCACTCATTTAAAATGCCACCTTTATCATATTTAAATTTCCATATAAATGCAGGTCAATTGCTGAACTCTATGCTGTCACACTAATCTATCAGTCTATTCCCAGGAGCATCGAACTGTTTTAAATACTATAAATAGCTAATGAGCTTCTGCATCTGACCTCTTGCCTTCTCATTTTTCTTTCATGATTTTATTTTCTTCTTTTTGTCCTGTTTCTTTACATCTTTGGAGATTTTACAATCTTCATCTTTTTAGGTCCATATTTTGGTCTTCAAGCCTAAAACCATTTAGCAATCGTAATTTTTATAAGAACTATTTCTTATTTTTTCTTCTTCAGTGCAACCTGTTTTTATTTTAAGGCTGAAACATTCTCCTAAATGTCTCTAATAATAATAGATTTGAATGTTTTTTATTTAAAGATTTTATTTATTTATTTGAGAGAGAGAGAGGGAGAGAGAGAGAGAGCATAAGCAGGGAGCAGGGGAGGGGCAGAAGGAGAGGGAGAAGCAGACTCCCCATTGAACAGAAAGCCTGATGCAGCCCATCCCAAAACCCTGGGATCATGATCTGACCCAAAGGCAGACACTTAACAGACTGAGCCACCTAGGTGCCCCAGACTAGAATGTTCTAAAGTTGTTTGTTTCCTGAGTCAATGGTTCTGACTTTTCCCTCCATTTCTGGATTTGTTTTTGCTGTTGCTTTTCCTAAGACATCTAGATATTCTTGGTTGTGTCCATTAATCTAATCTCATTTTCTTCCTATCCTGCAAAAGTTAAGTTCTTATTCCCTATAGTACTCTTTTTTCCCTATACTTGTTATGGATGTACTGATTTTAAAGTATCTTTTATGTGATTTCATTGAGAATTTGGGAAGAAGATTCAGCTCAGCATACTTCATAATTTAGTAAAATTTTAAAACAAAAATCAGGAGCCTTCTTTAAATAACGTTGGCAGAAAATGTGGAAATTTCACACATCGTGCAAGGGTATATTTTCATCCAAATGCCCACCGATCTGAAATGTTATCTTTATCCTGTACTAAACTTTTTCATGAATGTAGGATTATTTCTCAACCTCATGCTATCTTATTGATATATCAATCTATTCCTATGTCAGTAACAGTTTTTAATTAGTTACTGTTTTAATTACTTATAACTGCCCAGTAGATATCTACTTGTGTAAGTTGTGTAAGAAGGGATTGTGAAAAAAAATAGTTATAATACAAATCTGTAGCAAAGCTTGAAATTTCATTTCCTCTATGTAAAGTTTCTTGATGAACAGAAAAATAAGTGGTCAGATGAGATTCATAACAGTTCCTCAGCATTTGTGATAACCTGTACCTTGTTCACAAGATGAATGTAACACATATCTTTGTTGATATTATATTCATATAATATCCTCAAAAACAGGGATTAATATTTCTATTAATGTCTCCACTGACAAAAGAAGAAACTAAAACTAAAACCGGGAGAACCTCACTGGCTTACTCAAGATGTACCCAACCAGCAAGTGGCAGGACTTGAATTCAGACCTCACAGTCTCACTGCTATACTATACATGCCACTTTTCATTCACCCAATGGACGTTCTTTGTGTCCTTTATTAACTAGCTTGTCCTTCTGCTCCAAATGACTTAGAAAACAAGTCCACTGCTGGTTGTCTACTTGTGGAGGTGGAACTGTATCAGTTTCACTACATGTTTAGAACAAGGTAATTTCATTACTGTGACATCCTGCATGAGGATAGACGGTTTCCTGAAGGCTGGTCTCTGTCTCCCACACAAAAGGTCATAATGCTCTGTAGGTTTTAGATTGTCAACCTTTGACTACTCCTTACTACACCTGCAAGATATATTCACACATCTATACCATGGTTTAGACAAAGAGGTTTTTAAAATATATATACTTGATGAATACTTTTTGCAATCATCAGAAGACAAAGGCAGAAGGAAAATATAGAAATGAAAATGTTTATATTAATGAGACAGTCTTATGAAAAAAACTAGTTCTTTTAAAACTTATGGTAGCATCATTGTCTTTATAGTTTTTTTTGCTTTGGTTTGGTTTTTTAGTCCTCACAGTTTTTAAAGTAATTTTTATTTATTTAATTTATTTAATGTGACCAAGAAGACACCCAAGAATAAAGGATACTTAAAGATTCTTCTCCAAAATATATGTTGATTCATCATAAGGGTTTTGCTTCTTTAGTCCTCCCTCAAAACTAAGGTCTAAGAATGGGTAAAATGGCCAAGAGAAGCTGGGGAGCAAAATGCCTGGGTAGTGATAAAGAAACAGCTGAGGGGGGGCGGCGGTTATCATAAAAGCAAACTAAAGAAATGAATCAGAGAGAGAGAGAAAAGAAAACATCTTTTCTGCTTTCAATCAGGACAAGAGAAAAGGGCCATAAAAAAAAAAAAAAAAGAAAAAAAGAGGGGAAACTACTTGAAGTAAATATAAAGATCCAGGAAGGGTAGGAAAAGAGTAGGGGAAGGTTGGCGAAAGATAAAGAATAAGGGAAATGAAAGGATTGGTACAACAAACAGGAAATTGGTGTGAAGAGGACAGTGAAGAAAGGATTACTGCAGAGGTTAAGGACTATGTTGGTCAGACATAAACATAATTGTTTGTGCTTCCATGCAGATGGCTGCTGCAAATGAGAAGCCTGCCCCATTTCTAAATACCCAAGAAAAAGAGGTCACACTCCATGTGAAAATGAAAATTAAACCCGTTTCATTTCCAAGCTCCTATTTCTTCCCCTCCACCCCCACCTCCTTTCCCAACATCCTTATGAGTTTCAAACATAAAGATATTCTTATGCTGATTTAATTTGATTCCAAAGGCTCAAAGAGTGAAAAAAATTAAGCTCAACCGCCCAATTCCAGGTCCCACAAGGGCAAGGTCTCAGACTGGCCAGTGATTCATTGACCAAACCCAAAGGAAAAAGAATTACCCAAAACTTGGAAATAAAGCTAGAAGACACTGCCAGATCATTCGTGATCACAGTAGAGCCTTTTCTAACAAGTCGGCCCTGAGTCTTCTGATCCTCTCAGACTGTTGTTTAGTTTGACTTAATATTTAACATAAATTAGGCTCAGACTCTGTGTAAACTGAAGTACTAAAACTTTTAGAGGATATTATGAAGTATCTATGCCCAATGGAGATAAACACAGCAAATGCCCACTAAAAACAGATAAGCTAAGAGTTGAGCATTTTATTGGCTCCAAAGTCATTAACAGTTTTGCATGTTACTTAACAATCCCATTTCATCATTCTCTCTTTCACCAATGTTTAGACTTCTTTCCATCAGAGTCCTCTTTACCATCCTGCCATTTTCCTCACTGGTGAGTTAAACAAATCTTTGACATGTGCTCAATATATATGTGAATTTATTTTTAAATGTTTAAAATGTATACTTAGATAATATTAACAAAAACCATAATAATACATATTCAGCTATCCCTTACTATGTATCAGATTTGTATGAAGTACTTTGTGAATGATTTAATCCTCACTACAACCCTGTGAGTTTGAGTAAACAGAGGCCCAGACCTTTGGAAGATCATACATGACTAGAAGATGGATTAGAACTCTAAACTGATTTAGTAAGAATCCTGCATTCTTGCTGTTGCATTGAATTTTCCCGTGGAAGTAAAATAGCAATGCCTGTCATGGGCAGGGTTTTAGCAAGGACAGGATGCCTAGAGAGACATGGAGGCTGGAGGATGAGTGCTAAGAATGGGAGGCAGCTGGCTGAGCAAGTAAAGCTGTCAGAGTTATGTATGTTGATATTGGACTAAAGGAGGGAAGAATATCATTATCTCCATTTAACAGGTGAGGAGACTTAAATTCAGAGACAACAGGTTACCCTTCCTTAGTCACCGCACTGATAAGAAGCCAAGCAAGGATGTGAAAGCCCATCACCAGACCCCAAGTCCAGGGCACTTTGTGAGGCTCCCCCTACTTCTGAACAGATGGTCAGCAAGTTCAGTCTCATTTGTTCCACTTCTTAGCTCCAAACTAAGGTTACAACTGCCATTATTTCCCCTTTGTCCTGCATCTATTTTGCTTTGAGATTTTTATCTTCCTGCTTTTGTCTTTGACATAATGATCAGGCAATATTTAATTTGGTCTCTGGTTCTCATTTATTTTTCTGGCACTGATCCCAGAGATCAACTCAAAGAAACAACACACAGTCATAATATATCAATGGCCTGATTTCCATCAGAGCTGTCTGACACTAGAGTTCATCATTCCTTTCCTAACCACCCCTGCCACCCCCCGAAGCACAACATATGGACACAACTTTTGTAGGTCTGCTACCCACTTGCCTGCAATACCAGTTTTACAGCATAGAATTAGGCACTGTTAATGCTAAAGATTAAGCAGGTGAGCTCCTCAAAACAGTAAACACACAGCGAGAATTCCATCTGAAATCAATGCTTGCCTGAAGTTCTTTACATAAATCAGAGCTTTATGAGAAATGAGGGAAAATATAGAATCAGTCCCAACACCTACATTTTTGTTTGCCAGTTCTATCTAACACTCAACATAAGGGACACCTGGGTGGCTCAGAGGTTGAGTGTTTGCCTTTGGCTCAGAGAGTGATCTCAGAGTCCCAGGATCCAGTCCTGCATTGGACTCCCTGAATGGAGCCTGCTTCTCTCTCTGCCGTTGTCTCTCTCTCTCTTTCTCTCTCTCATGAATAAATAAATAAAATCTAAAAAAAAAAAAAAAAAAGATTTCTTACAAAAAAAGACTCAATGTAAGACAAATGAACAAGCAAACAAAAAAACAGATAACAGACCCATTAATACAGAGAACAAACTGATGGTTTGCCAGAGGGGATGAGGATGGGGAGATGGGAAAAATGGGTGAAGGGGTGTGGGAGATACACACTTCCAGTTATGGAATGATGTTAGCTGATTATGATGTTAGCTGTGGGTTTGTCATATATGGTTTTTATTATGTTGAGGTATTTTATGTATGACCCAGTGAGATATTTAAATATCAGTTGATAGCCATTAATCTGCATTAATCTGAGAACCAACAAACCTATAAATTTAGCTACCCTGAGCTACTTCTTGCAAAAGCACCTCACCAGTTTTCTTTAGGACTCCGGCCAACCCACATTTCAGTTCACAGTTCTCCAATTCTGACTCTTTGTGATTCTGTTAATTGTATGTTTTTCAGAATTCCTGCCTATAACCTGGAGAAAGCAAGCCTTTCTGTTGTGTCATCTCTCACTGTAGATAGTATTGATGATGCCCACAGGATTCTCCATAGGGGGAAAGATAACCGAAAGAAAGCAGTAGAAGGGGGGAGAAAAGTGGCAAAATAATGAAGAGAGAAGCTAACATTTATGGAGCATCAACTATATTTTAAGCATGGTGCTAGAGACTTTTAGATCAGTTGTCACATGTAATTGTCATAACTCTAAGAAGAAGCTATTGTCTCAATGAAAACAAACTGAGGTTCAGTGAAAGCAAGCAACCGACTCAGCTAGTAGGTGTAGGCACCAAAATTTAAATCCTAATTTGCCTTGATGTCAAATCTCATGTGGTTTTCATTATGTCTTTTAATGTCTTCACATCTTTTTAGCTACTTTAAAGCAAGCGCTGAGAAATATTTCCTTGGTAGTTAATTAGCTCAACAAATTTAAAGGAAATTTAAATCAGTATGATATGTTTTCTTTGGGCAGCCACTATGAGCTGTTCTAGGCACTGGATATACATACATTATTACTAAAAAGAGTCAATTTCTCTCCCCTCCTTAGAGTTCATGGTCTAGTTGGGAAAGAAAATCTCTTAAGTAAGAAATAACAAGTTGTATAAGAAGAAAGAAGCTAAGAAGATCAAGACAAAGTCTAGAGATTTTTTTTAAATGTTTGTTTTTTTGGGAAAATGATATTTAAACAAATATCTAAGAATGAGGAATTAACTTTAAAAATATGAGATGTCATTTTAGACATGGAGAACAGCTATGTAAAGGCTTAGAGGTAAGAGAGTGGTAGATTGAATCAACTCCAATATCAAATTGCTCTAAATATTGGTTGTTAAGTACAGCAAGGCATGTGTGAAGAATTTAAACTTGTGTGTGTGTGTGTGTGTGTGCTCACCCACACATGCATGTAGAAAAAATTAAAAACTGACCATAAAGATAATTCTTCTTCAAAATACATTTATCTCAGTTATTTTCCAAGAAGTAATCCATCGCCTAAGTCAACCAATAAAATCTCTGAATTAGTTATCATGATCAACTACATTACTGATGAGGGAAGTACACAATTCTATGAATGAACAGATACATTCCCTAACTTTAGAAATTTAAAAGCCAATAATTGCCGTTAGGGGTTATGTGAATAAGATACCTACCAGTGAGATGAATGATGAGGAGATTTCCAGAACAGAGTCTGTGGTTCTATAAAGAAACATCCGTGGCCTGGGGAGAATCTGGAAAACATTCACATATTGAATGAATTTAAAAACCAGGTTAATATATTTAAACACTATTCTCAAAAAAATATAAATTCTCTCTGAGAGTGATCACCCACTGAGAAGTAAAAACACAGAGAAGGAAACAGAGTTGAGTGTACAAAACTAGGGCAAAATGGGCAAGAATGGAGGCATTAAAAGTCTTCAAAATTTGTATATTAAGATTAAAGGAAAATTCCCATTTCCTGTCCATATGGACTAACAGGAATAGGACTCACCCCCTCCTCACACACACTTGAAACACTTAAAAATATTGACAGAATATACATGTATACATTTTTAAAAAGCTTTTATTCATTTATTCATGAGAGACACAGAAAGAGAGGCAGAGACATAGGCAGAGGGAGAAGCAGGCCCCCTGAGGTGAGCCTGATGTGGGACTCCATCTCAGGACCCCGGGATCATGACCTCAGCTGAAGGCAGACGCTCAACCACTGAGCCACCCAGGTGCCCTTACATGTGTGCATCTTTAAGAAGGCACACAAGCAAAAAAAAATAAAATAAAATAAAAATAAAAAAAAGAAGGCACACAAGCATTAGATATTAGGCAACAAGGCCACTGATCCCTAAGACACAGTAAATAAATGAGGAAAAACCTACAATGGCCCAAGCTTTACTTCCTGGAGAATGTTTCCAGGCAGAGGAACAGAGAGGGCAAAGCTAAGCAGAGCCCAATGGTGTCCCTGAGTTATAGCAATGAAACGGAAGGTCTGAGGAAGACAAGACAGTTACAGTTCTCAGAGCAAAGAAAAGAGCATAGAAAGGCACTCCAAAGATCTCCAGAGCCCCCTCCAGGACTCAGCACAGTGTTTATGGTACATGCATGTGAGGAATCTATCTAAAACTGAAGAAAGAACCATGAAGAAGGACCAGAGGAAACTGCCTGGGAATTATGCCTATTTTTACCAGCAAGGCTGGAAAAACTCATAACTCATGGGATATGGGGCAAAGTACTCAAGAAAGTTTGTCCTCAAGTAGTGGGGAATACGGGGGGTGGGGGTGAATGGGTGACAGACACTGAGGGAGGCACTTGATGGAATGAAGACTGGGTGTTATTCTGTATGTTGGCAAATTGAACACCAATAAAAAATAAATTTATTATTAAAAAAAAAGTAGTGGGGAATAATTAGCTTCTGACCAACTTCCACCCCGAACCACCTAACAAATCACAAAAGCAAGATTGCAAAAGATCAAATTCTTTACAGAACTTAACTACATCTCAAAGTAGAACTCAAGAAGAACTATTGGGATATAAAAATATTGAGAACCCAACAAGGTAACATTCATATCTGGCATCTAATCAAAGACCACCAGCCATACAAAGCAGGAAAATATGACCCATAAAGAAAATGCCAACAATCAAAACCAATCTAAAATGATACAAATATTAGAATTATCAGAGAAAGACATTAAAGCAATTTTTACAACTGTATTCCATATGTTCAAAATTTAAGTAAATAAAGATGCTAAAAAGACTCCAATTAAATTGTTTTAAAATTAAGACCTTTTTTTAGAGCAAGCCATTTATTGGCTGAGTGACATGGAATAAGTTATTTGCTTTCACTGAACTCATGTAAAATGTATTTTATATATAAAAGTGTAGCAGTTTTTATTTGTAATATCTCAAAACTAGAAACAACTCAAATTTATATCCACAGGTGAATAAATAAATTAATTAAGGTATATTCATACAATGGAGTACAACTTCAAAATGAAAAGGAACAAAGTACTCATAAATGCAACATTATGGCTGAATTTCAAAATATTATGCTAAATGAATGAAACCCCACCAAAAGAGCACATACTACATGATTTTGCTAGTATAAAATAACAAATGTGCTGAAAGCCAACTAGTGATTGTCTGAGGATAGGAGGTAGGAAGGGGGAGAAGAGATGACCAAGGGGCACAGGAAACTTTTGGGGATGACACATATGTTCATGGTCATAATTGTGATGATGCCTTCATGGGCTTAACATGTCAAAACATTTCAAATACTCCATGGGCATACTTAAAACATGAGCAGTTTCTGCTAAATATGTCTCAATACAGCTATTTAAAAAGGAAGACAAATCTCAATAAACCGAGTTTATAGAGAAAATACCTCAACATAATAAAAACCATATATGACAAACCCACAGCTAACATCATAATCAGTGATAAAAAATGGAGAGCTGTTTCTCAAAATCAGAAGCAAGGCACAGATGTTTACTCTTGCCAGTTGTATTCAAAAGTACTGGAAGTCTTAGTCATAGCAATCAGACAAGTAAAAGAAGTAAAAGGTAGACAAATTGGTAAGGAGAAAGTAAAACTGGCACTATTTATGGTTTACATAATACTATACATAATAAAACTCTAAAGACTCCACCAAAAAACTGTAAGAAGTAATAAATGAATTCATATCATATATATATATCATACATATACAAATATATACAATGGAGTATTATTCAGCCATAAAAAGAATGACATCTTGCCATTTGCAACAACATGGATGGATTTAGAAAGGATTATGCTAAGTGGAGTGAGTTAGAGAAAGACAAATTTCATGTACTTTCAATGATATGTGGAATCTAAAAAACAAAACAAATGAACAAGCAAACAAAAAAACAGATAACAGACCCATTAATACAGAGAACAAACTGATGGTTTGCCAGAGGGGATGAGGATGGGGAAATGGGAAAAATGGGTGAAGGGGTGTGGGAGATACACACTTCCAGTTATGGAATAAATAAGTCACAGAGATTAAAGGTAGAGCATAGGAAATATAGTCAGTGGTATCATATTAGTTTGTATGATGACACATGGTAACTACACTTGTGGTGAGGATAGCATAATGTAGAGAGCTGTCAAATCATTATGTTGTGCGTCTAAAACTAATGTTTCATTGTATGTCAACTCTACTTCAATGCAAGAAAAGAGGCTTATATTAAAGATAAGATTAGGGATATCCTAAGTTCATCTTTTGAATGTACATACACAAAATTAAATGTCTTCAAATTTTGCATCTTTAATAAGAGAAAATATGTGTGCAATGAATGTATCTAATTTACAAAAAGTAGCCATTGTCTTGGCTCTTTAATATTTTGAAGGTTTAAGTTTTAATATATTTCGTATAAAATGGTTTCAAGCAGCATGCAACGTTTAGTATTTTATAAAATCACTATTGCTTTTAGATCTTCTAAAACTGATTCGTGATATTTTATTACATTTTTAAAGTTTAGTAGTGGTCTGGATTTATTATTGCCCTTTAACACTTGTTAATGATTAATTGCTTGTGTAGATTCCTGCAAAAGATGTTTCAACAAGGTGATATTTAAAAATATTTAATATTGTCACTGTGTTATCAGAAAACGTCAAACAAGACAATATTCTCATTTGAAAACAAAATAAGTGTAGAAGTTTATTTTAAATTCATATTTGTCTTAATTTAAAGCCTGAAAAATAGAATTATAATAAATCGTGATTTTGACAAATTTAAAATATTGAAACTTAATGTGTTTTAATATACCTCCGCATTATGTACTCCATATTTTTTCAAATGCTTTCACTTTATAGGAAAAGATGAGCCACTAAAAATTAATTAAGCTATGGCACCTGAGTGGCCCAGTGGGTCCTGCTCTGCCTTCTGCCTGGGTCATGATCCCAGAGCGGCAGATGGAGTTCCATGTCGGGGTCCCTGCTCACCGGGGAGTCTGCTTCTGCCTGTCCACCAGCTTTTTCTCTCTTGCTCTCGATCACTCTCTCTCTCTCTCAAATAAATAAGATCTTTAAAAAAAACTCTTGACTCTTTGTATATAAAGTTTTTTCCATACACCTTGGGGTTCTGTATGTGTTGACCACGCATGTCCTGTGTCCCCCAGCTCATTGGACTAGATGATCCAGATAGCCTGTCTTACCCTTTCCCTGTTGTTCATGTTTCTCTCTCTCTGAATCTGTGCAGGGACTTCTCGAACAAAACCACCCTGAGTCCAGTAACAAAAATGACAGCATAATTTCCGCTCACCAAGCACCTTAAAGACAGATCTTACTGTAAAATAATCCTTGGTAAAATATTACCTGAGGAAGTAGAGAATAAACCACAAGGGAATGGCCCAGAAAATGAAGGTTCTGTGCTATTTATGGAAAACTTCCTGGAGGCCCTGCCGCAGGGCCTCCCTTCAGCCCTGGAAGCAAGGACCAGGACTCTTCCCCTCCTATGGACTGGGCCCCACAACCTCCCAAAACTACTGGGGGCCTCATTTTTTTAAAAAAGATTTTATTTATTTATTCATGAGAGACACACAGAGAGGCTGAAACATAGAGAGAGAAGAGGCTCCCTGTGGAGAGCTGGATGCAGACTCCATGGGATCAGGACCTGAGCAGAAGGTAGATGCTCAACCATTGAGCGCACTATCCCGCATCTCCTGAGTCCAGTCCAGAGGAAAGGAAACTCTTAAGCACTTTTCCTCACTGAGCATGCGCTGACAGGTGCAGAAGTAACCGGCTCTGGGCAGCTTGGAAAAAAAGAATGAAGGTTAAAAGAAGACAGTAGAAAGAACAGTTTGTAGGAATAGACTGGAGGTTCCTAATCAACGCAGTCCTTCTAGTATAGTCTGCGTGTTTTCCCTGGGCGGCCTTAACATTTTTGCTTTCTTGAAACATACTATTTTTTAACTTGAGAGGATTAATTAGTAACCTTGTTTAAAGTGGCAAATAATTCTAAATGGTTAGCGCATATTGGTCATTCTTATCCAAGTAAGAACCACTTTAAATGACCAATTTTCCTGATTCTTGGGAAATATTAAATGCACACTACAGAAAATATTACTATTCCTGAATTCTTGCCATCACAACAGCACTAATAATAAATATTTATTGAGAATTTGGCACTGGCCAAATAGTGTGCTAAGCACTTCATGCGGAGTGTCTATTTGATTCTCAAAGCCCTCTGAGCCAGGCACAATCACTAACCCCATCGGAAAGGGGAAAGGAAATAAAGCTTGGAAGAAATACCAACATATCAATGGCTGGGAAGTTCCAGAGCTGGCACTTCAATCCATATCTTCATTCATTCCTTCCACCACCCTGCCCCAAGCCCTTCAGTGATTCCAATCTCCCTCAAAGTAAAAGCCAAGCTCTTACAGTCAATACACACATTTTCCTTGTCCTCTTGACCATGCTCCCTCCAATTCACTCTGCTCTAACTCACAGATCTTGCTGTTTTTCAGACAGGCTAGTGGCTATTCCCTCAGGTGATGGCCTCACAGATATTTGTGCCATCTGGGCTCTGCTGGGCTCTAAGGGTTGCTCTTCTGAGCCCTGACTGTATGTTCCTGCAATGCTGTTCTCTCAGATATGCACATGGTTTGCTCCTTCACCTCCTGCAGATCTTAGCTCAATATCTTCGTGAAGTTCACATCCCAATCTCAGCCCCTCCTTCTTGCTCTTTTCCTCCATAGCAGTTAGTGCCATTCTAAATAAAAGATTTTAAATTTTATATTAATTTATAGTAAAGCATATTTTATTGTATAGAAATATAAATTATATATGAGCATTAATATATTTATGTATAGTACAAAGCAAGTTTTAAGTACAAAATAAGAGCATTTTACTTGTAAGCAAAATCACTTAAATTAAACAATTCAAATGTTTGTAGTTTACCCATATGCATCTCATTCTTACCATCAGAATAGTGGAAATACTGCACAAAACTAACTCAGCTGTTTTTATTTCACTGCTTGATGCATGGCCAGTCTACCAATGCTCTCTACCTTTAGTTCACTGATGAATAAGGAGGGATGAGAAGAAAAGGAAATATGGACAGCTTACCTTCCTCATTTGTTCTTTGTCATCATTTTTGGTGTAAGTGGTTGGCTAATACCAGGAAGTAAAACAATTAAAAGAGAATATGATAGAGTTCCTTGATAGTTCATTATTCTTAGATCACTGCTAACTTCTTTCTGACTTGAAATTCCAGTTCAAAAGGAAAGCTTGGTTCAAACAGAAAGCTTTCTTGTCAGCTCCCTGGCTTACTCAGTCTTAGATTGTCACATACTTACCTTGTACTTCCTCCAAGTCTTGATGAACTCCCATGTATTGTGAGCCCACAAGAATTTTATGCTCATAGGATATTGCAAATTCTGTAGGCAAATGGGACAGCAAGCAGAGAGGGACACACATTCTGTATTTATCTCCCCTGCTCAAGTGCATAGTCCACTGTTCAAACTTTCTGTTACAAAAGTCAAGTTCAACAATAAAGTATTAAGAATTTCAACATGGCAATAGCAAAGCTTCTACCCTGATCTAAGTTATCATTATTGTCTTCCTGGAAGACTGCAAAAGCCTCCAAATGGGTCTCTCTGTTTCCATTCTTCCCAGCCTCTGACCTCATTCTAGTCTCCCCATAGCTATTGGATTGGTTGAAAAAATAATAATAAACATTCTCTCTCTCAGGATCCTCTGATTATCTTCTATCCAGGCCTCACACTGGCTCTCTTCTGGTCCTTTGAAAAAGTTCATTCCCATATTAGAGCGTTAGAAGTTGCTATTCTCTCTGCCTTTAGCTTCATGTAGTGGTCTCTGTTTCCCCATTTAGTGGTCAGCTCAAAACTGTACCTTCAGTGTTAGTTAAATAAATCATGAAACATCCAAAAAATGGAATACTATACAGAAATTTCAAATTAAAATATAGGTATTGACATGAAAGAATACTCATAACCTATTAAGTGCAAGAAGCAGTTTGTAAAACGTTATATGTATCCTGTTTTTTAAATGAATGTCAATAAAAAGTACACACACAAAATGCAAAAGCATTACAGCAAAACATTAATAGGAATTATTTTTTAGAAGTGGTGTTTTACATGGCTTTCCTTTTTTATATTTTATGATTTTTCTATAGTGAATGTGCATATTTCATGTAATTTTTTAAAGTAGGAAATGAATGAAAATTTATTTTTTTTTCTTTTTTTTTTTTTCTTTTTTTTTTGAATGAAAATTTAATATGATGAGAAGTAAGAGCCTTTCTTGAACCACTTCGGTTAAACTAATTAATCCCCTTCTTATCACTCTTCTTTCCAAAGGGAGTAATCATATATTGATTGTAATAGTAATAATAGTTGTTAATATTAATGAGCACTTGCCTCGTGTCAGGCATCATGTTAGGCACTTTAACCTCAATATTCAATCCTCACACCTAATCCATGGGCTAGGTACTATCATCATTAGCATTGTTATTATTATTTTCCTTTTACAGAATAATAAAGTAAAATATGTAAGATATTCAAGGCTTAGATTATTTAGACAATTGGCCCAAACTTGTACAGCCATAAATTGCAGAATGGAAATCAAACCTCTATCTGTCTCCCAAATCTATCCTATATCATCTTTCCCACTTCCAAGACAGCATTCTTAATTTGGGTTAGCACGTATTCTCTTAATAAACTGAGGGGGGCACTTGATGGGATGAGCACTGGGTGTTATACTATATGTCGTTAAATTGAATTCCAATTAAAAAAATACACAAAAATTTTTTAAAAATAAATAAAATAAACTGATACCAAATGGAGCAGTTAGAAAACTCTAACCAACAAATGTTAGTCCCCAAATTTTGCTGTACTCAAAGGAATATAGCCAAGTAAAATTATTTAAGACCTTTACTAGAATTTCTTGGATACCATAAATAAGATTTAAGTCTGAAGCTACACTTCAACTTTTTTGGTCCTTGCATCCACTCTTCTGATTTTTCCAGACACACCACTTTCCCCTCCAACACCTAGGCTAAGTGCCCTTATTTCTTACCCTGTTCTTTCTTCCCCTGGATTTGAAAAAGCCCAGAAGAACTCACCTGGCAACCTGGAGGCCTGGGGAGAGAAATCGATCAAATAAAGTCACAATTCTTCTGACTAGGCAGAAGAAGGTAAACTGGGAACACTCGTTCTATGAATTTTTTCCATCACATAAAGTTACCATCATTATCATGTAAGAGTTTCTGACTTTCAATATGACCTAAAAGCATCATTTTACTTGGAAGAGCTGGGCACTATGGAACATCCTCTGAACACTGGATTGTAAAAGGGAAATAGAGACATGAAAGCTGAAGGTAGAACTGCCTTCACAGAGGAAATATAACTGGAGTTAGATCTTGGCAGTTAAGTGGCATTTAGGATAAGCCCAGAGTGAAAGGAGGGCTTCTAGAAGAACAAAGGTACCAACATGGCAATAGACTTAAGATGGGCATGAACAGATGCTAGGTTACCTGCCTTAGTGGAGTTTCTACAAAAAAAACAAAAGATAGGAGATGGGATTCATTCTTTTCTCTGGGCACAGAGCTGAGGGGCCCAGTAAGCATTATCTTGGAAAAAGATGAACTTGTCTTTCATGTTCTTCTAAATGTGTTCTCATTTTAGAAAACTAAAACTGGCTCCAAGCCCATTGATTTTTGCCTAGAAAAATAATAATTGGATACTTATCCAGACTTTTAGTCACAGCTAAACAGCCAAGTGGAGAGTGGATAGAGAAAACATTTTTAAAATGGTTTTAAAAGCTACTTTGGGAACTAATGAGTTTCCTTGAAACGACTGAGCAGTCCACGTGGCTTTATTTAACAGTGATTTTTTTTTAAGATTTTATTTATTTATTCACGAGAGACACAGACAGAGAGAGGCAGAGACACAGGCAGAGGGAGAAGCAGGCTCCATGTAGGGAGACTGATGGGGGACTGGATCCTGGTCTCCAGGATCACGCCCTGGACTGAAGGCGGCGCTAAACCGCTAAGCCATGGGGGCTGCCCTGACAGTGATTTTTTGATGTGGCTTTTCCTCATCCTTTTTCCCAGTAATTTTCAAGTTCACACTAATACAGTGAACAAACCTCAAAACAAAAACAATTTTGAGATTGTTCAAAAGAGCTACAACTGGGGTGCCTGTGTGGCTCAGTCAGTTAAACATCCCACTCTTGGTTTTGGCTCAGGTCATGATCTCAGGGTGGTGGGATCAAGCCCCACGTCGGGTTCTGAGCTAGGCAGGGAGCCTGCTTGGAATTCTCTCTCTGCCCCTCCTGTCACTCACATGCTCTCTCTTTCTCTAAAAAAAATTTTAAAAATTAAAAAAAAAAAAAAGCTACAATCAACAGAAATACTCCTGTCTGCCTGCTATTGAATAGCCTCCTTTCAAAATATTTTTAAAATTTCCCTAATGCTTATAGGTTATCCCTAAGTATATAGTCTTCCTAATCTTATGTAATAATTTCCCCCAACAAATCCAAAACTGTTTTCACAAACCCTAACTCTGGTTCTTCCAAGTACAATGGACCCAATGTCATTACATACTTTTTCTTTCACTTCCCTTTATTCTTGACCAGTAATTCTCCTAACCCATTTCATACCTGAGGCTTCAGTACTGTTGTTATTTCTTAGTCTTTATCTTTTCATTTTTTAGGACTCTGTTATCTTTCTTGATTTCTAGCTTCCTCACTGTTTTCCCAGAGTTTTCCTCATTCCCTTCTTCAGCAAGTTTACCCCACATTTTCATTTTTGTCACAAATAGGTGGTTTCTTCTCCTATCACTTTACATGAAGGCCTTTACTTTTAGCTATAGACCAGAGAGTAGGTCTTCTAGAAGAAACAAAGAAGAACCATCTGAGGGGTTTGGAGGAGAGGACTAGAAAAGGCACCGTTAGCTCCAATGCTGCAGGGAAAGGACTCATGAGTGTAGTCTTCCCAGGGTGAGCTGACATCAGCACCATGAGCAGTACTTAGCAAATCTTACCAGAGGCCTGACTCAGGTTTTACAGGACTATTTTAATTCAGGAGGAGACAACTCTATGACGAAACCCTACATGTGGTTATTTGCTTTCAAATGTTGTTGGTAGTATTTTTAATGTTCTGTTTTGTGATGAACTTACAAGATTTCCCTTTTTCTTTCCTCTGGTTCTGAATGCTTAGTGTAATAGGCTACACTGGTGCAAACTAAAAGGAAACACTTCTTGAATTTATTTTGTTCCCAGTGACCCCTCAAAATTAAGCCAAAGTATTCTCTGAGAAATTCAAATATAGGTTGTAAACTAATGAATCATCAAGAGGACCTAAGTATGATGATGTGTCTGATAACTAGAATCCAAAAGAATGCTTTTATGTTTAGTTAAGCTTGAAAAGATCACAACTGACCTGTGACAAGAAAAAAATAAGACCCTACTAAGTTCATATTTTATAATTTATAATTTGTATATAAATAAGCAAACTATACTTACAAATGTTATCTCAGCCATAACTATGATGATTTTTTTTAGAAAATACGTAAAATAGTGATTTCCTTGTTTACAAAACACCCAAGATAGTGAGCAGCTATTATTACAATTACTGAAACTGAGACGCTTCACCTTTAATGGCATGGTAATAATTTATGCAGAATTTTTAAGGATCAGTCCATATGCTGGAATAGCTGGACAGATCTATTGTGCAGCCAAAGCCATGCTGGTGATATCATGTTGAAGAATAAATTCCATTCAATCATGCACAAAAGCGCCCATCACTGAGGAGCAAGAATTGTACTTCTATGTGGAATCAGTATCTACAAAGCCTTCTCAGAATATCTAAGGCTTGCAGCTGGTAACAAAAAAGATCTCTTCCTGGCAGGCCAGGAGTCTCATTGAATTGGGGATGCCTCCACAAGGAGGAATCCATTCGCAATTATAGTATTGCAGGTAAAACCTGGTGAATACTAACTTTTTAGTTTCAGTTTCCTAGCCTCAGAATAGATAGGTTAATAAAAGTGGTAGAAAAAAAATCTCTGAAATGATAAAGGCTATTGAAACTCTAATTCCAGGTTCTAGGTAACCTCCAGACAGAAATCAACAGGGTGAATTTCTCTCCAGTTTTGCTGACAATTCAAAAAAGGCAATACTTCTTGCTGCACTTAATGTAAGTGAATCAGGCCAAATAGAACAGAATCTATATAATGTGACGACATAGTTTCTGAGACTACATGTAATAACTGCCACTGAATTTATATAATATAAATTATTGTACCATTAAGGTATGAGTCATGGCGATACAAGTTTGCTATATACTAAGTCAATGTCTAATTTTAATTACCTCTGAAAACTATAGAAGGCAGTTAGCTAAGCAACAAGTACAATTAATCTTAGCACACAAATATATGAGATCAACCCTTTTCTATGTGTAAGGACATGTGTGTGCATGCATTATCTACAATAATATCCCGTTTATTTATGATGACAGAGGCAATGTTGAGAAAAATTTATCCAGAACTTGAAAATAAGGGGAAAAGATGATTGTGTGATCTTTTAATGTCATATTAAGGCCTGAGATTCATGTGAGTCTCTTGAGAAAAGTCACTTTGACTAACAATTGATTAGGATATATATGTTTTTTTACCTAACTTTAGTAATCTTATTTCACTCCCTATTTCCACTGACTGTATAAGTCTCAGTTTCTCATACCCTCATTGAACTAGATTTGTCATTCTGATCGTCCCTCCATTAATCCACTTAAATGAAACTTTGACACATGCCTAATACCTTCCTTTTTTTTCTTTTTCTTTTTTTTATTGTACTAAGAGCACTCAACGTGAAATCTATCCTCAACAAAATTTTAAGTGTTCAATACAGTATTGCTAATGATAGACAAATTATTTTACAACAGATGTTGAGAATTTACTCATCTTGGATAACTGAAGCTATATGTCAATTGAATAGCCACTCTATACTTTTTCCTCCTCTCAGGCCCTGGCAACCACCATTCTAGTCTCTGCTTCTTTGAGTTTGATTATTTAGGTGTTGTTTTTATCTAACTTCAAAGTCTGGAGTAGACTTTCTTTCTTTCCTTCTTTGACAGAGAATGAGAAAGAGAGAAAGCACACAATCAGGCAGAGCAGCAGGAAGAAGGAGGAAGAAGCAGGCTCCTCGCTGAGCAGAGAGCCTGACGTGGGGCTCAATCCCAGGACCCCAGGATCATGACCAGAGCTGAAGGCAGCTGCTTAACCAACTGAGCTACCCAGAAGCCCCTGAGTTTGACTATTTTGGATATCTCGCATCATATAAGTAGAATCATGCAATACTTCTACTTCTGTGACTGGTTTATTTCACGGATCACAACTTCCTCCAGGTTCATCCATGTTGTCACATATGTCAGGATTTCCTTCTTTTTTTAAGGTTGAACAATATCCCACTGTATGGATATAGCAGATTTTTTAACCCATTAATCCGCTGCTAGACATTTAAAAGGTTGTTTCCACATATTGGCTATTGTGAGTGATGCTGCAGTGAACATGGAAGGGCAAAGGTCTCTTCAAGACCCTGATTTCAATTCTTTTGGATAAATACACAGAAGTGGATATTAGGGTATTGTTTGATAGTTCTATTTTTAATTTCTTGATGAATCTCCATACTGTTTTCCAAACTGTTGATCACCATTTTGCCTTCCCACCAACAGTGCACAAGGGTTCCGGTTTCTCCACATCCTCACCAACCCTTATTTTTTTATATAGGCATTTCATAGTTGCAGGTCTCAAGTTTAGGTCTTTGGGGATCCCTGGGTGGCTCAGCGGTTTAGCGCCTGCCTTCAGCCCACGGTGTGAACCTGGAGTCCCGGGATCAAGTCCTACATCAGGCTCCCTGCATGGAGCCTGCTTCTCCCTCTGCCTGTGTCTCTGCCTCTCTCTCTCTCTCTCTCTCTCTCTCTCTCTCTCTGTCTCTCATGAATAAATAAGTAAAATATTTTTTTAAAAAAGTTTAGGTCTTTAATCCATTTTGAATTGATTTTTGTGTATGGTATAGCATGAGGGTGTAATTTTATTCTTTTGCATGTGAATGCATAGTTTTCCCAACATCACTTGTTGAAGAGACTCTCCTTCCTCAATTGTGTATTCATAGCACCCTGCTGAAGATCAGTTAATCATATATGCATGGGTTTATTTTTGGATTCTCTATTCCATTCTATTGGTCTATATGTCTATCTTTATGCTAATACTATATTGCTTTAATTATTGTTGCTATGGTGTGATGCCTCTAATTCTGTTCTTTTTCAAGAGTGTTTTGGCGATTCAGGGTTCTTTTGGGTTCCATATAAATTTAAATTTTCTTTTCTATTTCTGTAAAACATGCCCTTGGGATTTTGATAGGGATTTCCTTGAATCTGTCAGCTGCTTTGGGTAGTTTGAACATTTCAACAATATTAAGTCATAAAACTATAAACACAGGATGTTTCTTCAGTTGTGTATTTTTAGATTTCATTCATTAATGTTTTATAGTTTTTAACGTACAAGTTTTTCATCCCCTTGGGAAAATGTTTTCCTTTTTTATGCTATCATAAATGGGGTTTTTAAATTAATTTCCTTCTCAGAACTCCCATAAATTTCCCAGCAAAAACCTTACAGATCAGAGGGAGTTGTATCATATATTTAAAGTTCTGACAGGAAAAAAAAAAAACCACACCAATAATACTATACCCAGCCAAATTCTCCTTCAAAAATGAAGAAGAGATAAAGACTTTCCCAGACAAGTAAGAGCTGAGGGACTTCATCACCACTAGACCTATCTCATAAGAAAAGAAGTTCTCCAAGGTGAAACAAAAGGATGCTAAACAGAAACCTGAAGCATATGAAAGTATAAAACTCACTGGTAAAGGTACATATATACACAAATACAGAATGCTGTTAATACTGTAATAGCAGTGTGTAAATCACTTTGAATTCTAGTATAAAAGTTAAAAGAAAATTATTTAAAATAACTGTAAGTTTTAAAATATGCTAATGGGTACACAATATGAAAAGATGTCAGATGTCAGCTGTGACATTAATAACACAGAGGGTGGGGAGAAGTAAAAGTGAAGTATTATTATATGCAATTGAAGTTATCAGCTTAAAATAGACTGTTATGTTTTATGTAAATCCCATGGGAACCACAAAGAAAATAACTGTTTTTAAGAGAAGTTTGTATTTAATAATCTAAAAATTATTATGTTCCACCTTTGAATTCATGTACCATTTTCTGTCTATACTTCTAACTTGGCATTTAGGATGCAGTACATGTCTTTATTAGTCCCTTATTTATTTGTTCCTAATAGCTCATCTGCCATTTACGTCCCAAACTTCTTAAAGGCAAGACCACCCATGTCTTATATGTCCCTATACACCTCAGCTTCATGTGAACTCTCTTAAGTCTTGTATCCATTTGTCATACCCCATAGATCAAGAGGAACAAATTTTTGCTCAAAGAAAAGATTAAAAGAATGCAATTAATTATAGAAATACATGTGTCTTGATCCTGGAAAACTGCTGACATCTCACTACCAGCCTTTTCATATAGTTTCTCAATAGTTTGAAATACTCTTTCACTACCTCTTCTTACCAGAATTACTCCTACTTGCCCATAGGTCAGACAGTAAGATTCAAAATTGCCAGTTTCTCTGGGAAGTCTTTCTTAAACTGCTCAGACTAACTTAGTGCTCCCACTGTACCCCATATATTCCCCATCAGAATACTTACAACATCTTTTTAAAAGTAATAGTCTGTTCAGTTGTTGGCTCCTTGAAGTCAGAACTGCGTCTGTGTTGCTCTTTAATCCCAATGGCTCAGTGTTGTGCAATAAGCACTCAACTCAGGTTTGCTGAATAAGTGGTATATCCTGGTTTCTATTTCCCTCTGCAACATACACTATTTTTCTCTTGCTACCAACTAACTTAACCTTTTCGTCCTTTCCCTATAGTTTTTACTGAACTCACAGACTGTGTTGCCTTATAAAATCAACTTTGCCAGTATCCTAATTCTTCTGCTGCTGCTTACAGCTCCCCTTCCCCAGTCTCCTTTGACCCTGACCTTCCTTCATTACTATTTCCTACCTACACTCCCAGCTTTGGATCCTGATTCTAATAATATTCCGGGGCAAATTCCAGGTCAGGAGAATCTGGTTTGTCCATCTACACTTCTCATTAGGCCAGATTATGGATTTGTTGCATCTAGCTATGGCAGGGGCAGGATTACATAGAATTAAATATGGCTAAATTCCCCCTTTAGCAGGAAGCATATTTTCTTAGAAAGTGATATGAGTGTAGAAACTGTCATGATTGAAATGTATTGCAGAATTGATTATGAAGGATAAAAATATATTTTTGGTCAGTTGTTTCTAAAAATGCATAATTTGAGATATTAAAAAATCAGATACTTTATCCTCACAATGTACATTCCGGAGGTGGCAAAACAAGAACTGCCTTCCTTTTAGCACCTTAGGAAACTAGCACAGAGTATTTGACTGGCTAGCTAAAGATGGTACAGTTAGTCAGAAATCTGTTTACCATGAGGGGGAAGGGGTCTTAACCTGGGTTCTTGCCTGCTGGGGCCTCTTCCATGTTCTCATCAGGTTCCCTTTCACCTCTCAGTACCCAGAATGCCTCAGAAGAGTTCCATTATCATAAATTTTATGGAGAAGAGAAGAAGCAAATGGGGTAGAATGGAGATTACTGATTGGGAGTCATAAATGTTTGGCTTCAGATGTCTGTGGTTAGCCTCAAGTAATACAATCCAATTCTTCCTACTCCCTTTGCGCTCAGTAATGAATAACCAAGGCTATTAAGATTAAACAGAAATTTCTTTGCATTTATTTTTCTTTTGACCATGAAAAGTCTCATTGGGGTGTTGCCATGGAGACCATGATGTCATAAGCAACACAATGTACTGCACTGAAACCCCAGAGAATCAAAGACAGGGCTTGATGGAAGCATTTTCTGGGCTGGTTTATTGCACTTAACAAGAAAATGGAAATCTGACTTGAGAGAGAAAAACATTTCTAAACATTGCACATTGCTGGGGGTTAGTTGATGTGGTCACTGAAAACTCCACAGAAGAAAGTGTCTCCAGAGTTCAGACACACTAAAAGGTCAGAGCAAGGCGGTGAACAGAGTATGTGACCAAATTGGCTGTACTTCGGACAGACTGTTCCCAAGCTGAGATGGTCCAATTTTGGGTTACATAGCAAAATCTCTCTATTGAATTTTTTTAGTCACATTGAAAATTCACCATGGGATTCAATAGAAACAAGGAACTCTGAGACTCAGTAAATCAGAATAGGTGGGGCTTAGCAGAATTTTGTACACACAAGTCCACATGAGTTATGGTCTTCTTCAATGTCAAGTGTAGGACACTTTTTCATGTGCTTTCCAATAATTCCAATTCCTTTCCTTTATACACAGTCCTTGCCACCCACGCTATTTTCTGGCTCACCATCAGAGGTGAGATTTTTGTTTTGTTTTGTTTGCTTTTGGTTTTTTGCTCCAGTCATTATACAGACCACAACTTTCCACAGAAGGGAAAAACAAAACAAAAAGCACAATTCTAAAGGAAAAAAGAAGGATGAAGAAACAAAAGGGACCTGAGGACAGATCACTGGGAGTGATAGAATTGAAAAGCTGCAGGCCTGATTACTAAAATAGATGTTGAAAGTGATAGATGTATATGAGGAGCAGGTACATACCTGTTAGAGAACCAGAATGTTCCTGATCTATTCTGAGATTTTCTCAGATATATGGAGTGGTACTAACTTTCAAATGTAATAATTTCAACATCATTTGAGTTCCTGAAATTCTACATGGAATGGATTTTAAAGCATATGGGATTATACCAAAGTAGATTTGCTGTAATAAAGAACTCCCTTTGTGAAGACATGTTCATTTCTTACCCATTTTGTTTTGTTTTGGTTTGGTTTTTTTTGGATGGGGAGTGAAATTCATATAACAAAATTTATCACTTTTAAGTGAACAATCAGCAGCATTCAGTACAGTCACAATGTTGTACAAACACCACCTCTACTAAGTTCCAAAACATTTTTATTACCCTCAAAATAAAGCCTTGTATCCATTAAGCTGTTCAATCCTCCCTCCCTCCAGCTCCTGGCAACTACCAATCTACTTTCTGTTTCTATGTATTTACTTTTTCTGGATATTTCATATAAAAGGAAACATACAGTATGTATGTAACATATGTATGTAATTCTGTCTGGCATCTTTCACTTAGCATAATGTTTTTGAAGTTCATCTTCATTATAGCACGGATCAACACTTCATTCCTTTTGTGGCTGAATAATATTTCATAATATGTATAAACCACAATTTGTTTATCCATCCATTCATTTATGGACATTTGGATTGTGTCTACTTCTTAGCTATTATGAGCAGCACTGCTATGAACATTCATGTGCATGTACTTGTTTGAGTCTCTGCTTTCTGTTCTATGGGTCTATATCTAGGAGTGGAATTGCTGGGTCATGTGATAATTCTGTGTCTAACTTTTTGAGAAATTGCCAAACTGGTTTTCACAGTGATTGAGCCATTTTGCATTCCCATTAGCAATGCATGACAATTCCAGTTTCTCCACACCTTCACCAACATTTGCTGTTTTCCACTTCTTATAGCCATCCAAGTGAACGTGGAGTGATAAGTCATTGTAGTTTCCACTTGCATATCCCTAATAAATAATAATGTTGACCATCTTTTCATATTAGCCATTTGTATATCTTTTTTGGCGAAATGTCTATTCATATTCTTTTATCTTATTGAAGTTCTACATCACCTGCTTGTTTTTTTTTAATCGCTACTGAACATCCAGAATAAAATATCTCCTTGTCATCTCCTAGAAGTGCACACTTTCCTCTTCCCACAGCCTTTTAGCTTTACTCTTTAATAACTAAGTAACTGGTGTCAAACCATGCAAAGAACAGGGATCAATCAGCAAAATTATTCTTGGGTGTGCCCTTGAGAAGGAAAGAAATGATTCTACTACTCTCTCCTGCTTTTTAGGTTTCTGTGCAAGTCATTCATCCATGTTCAAATCCTTGCTATCTTGGCATCTTTCTTATTGGATGAGGTAATGAAATTCAGTTTCAATTTCTACACCTTTGAATATTGGTGCTGGTTTTCATAGAAAAATTCTCTCATTGAACATTGCGGCAAAGGAGGTCAGAGAATCAATAGTTGCCTAAAATTATATAACTATTACTAGCAAGCTAGGCCTAGAATCTAGACCTCCTAATTCCTTTATCTGTGTTTATTTTACTATACATCTCTGCCTCTACCCAGTATCAGGAAGAAGTAAAAGGGCAGGAAAAGTCTTCACTGGAGAGTGTTGCTAAAAAGTGAGAAAAACAAGAATTATCTTTAATGTCATTATTCTTCAAGAGTTACTGGCAGGGGGCAAGAGGTGACTGTGAGGATTAAACAGAATTTTTGCAGTTTCATGGGTTTTCCACAGGAATGCCTTGATGAACTCCAACTGTTTCATCATCTGAGCATGTTGCGATTTTTTTTCCTGCTCACTGTTTATTGCATGCATACAACATAGAAAGGGATGGTGTATTCTGCTGCCTCACTGCCTTCACTACAGTTGAACCAATAACTTCTCAATGCAGATATGGCACTTGTGGGTAATACTTTCTGCCAGCTGAAACCTGTAGCTAAAAAACACAGGGCAGGCCATAGAGAAACAATGAGAACCATAGTTTCCCCCCTTCTCTTTTTTCAAAGTAGAAGAGAAGACCACTCCCTACTGAGGGGGCATGGCCTATGCAGTTGTTGCCAGAGAGGCCCTTATCCCCTCAGCAACCATTCTGAGTAAGGCCCAGAAGAGCACAGACCAGGGAGTCAAATAAGTCAGTGTTTGGTTCTCAGCTAGGCTAGCAACTAGGCATTTGACCTGGGACAAGTCAGTCAAACTCCATGAGCTTCACTTTCCCCCCTACAAAAGGGGAATGGCAATATATACCATCTCTTATAAAAATTAGATATTGCAAGTAAAATATTGTGTACTGTAAATATGTATGTACATATACACACAGTGTCTAGAACATAGTATATAACAATAGTGGTGATTCTTCTTTCACTTCCTTTTGCTTCAGCCCCTGCCCTCCTGACCAACCTGAGTGGACAGCACACCTGAGCTCTAAGTATGTGATATGAAGGACTCACACAGCCTGGCCTGGATTATCTGGACCACAAGAGTGCAGCTCCTCCCCAACTTGGCCTGAATCCTGATAAAGCTACTTTCTAGTCCTCAGCTGCCATGACCCAGCAGCAAAAAATGACTAAACCAACTCTTCCTTTGCCCAGACTTAGTTTATTCACAGTCCCATTGGACTTGTGAACTGTCTTTCACTCCACTGGTCATGGAAAGCATTTGCTTTTGTCAGGTAAGTGAAAACCTACCTATCAATAACAAATCGGAAGAGTTTCCCTAATTGCATTCCACAGTTTGGTATTTAACTCTAGATTTTCTATTATTTTGTATCTTAACTTCAGGATTCCCATTTCATCACCTTAAGTCAGACAGTAAACTCCCCAGAAGGAAGAGATGCCTTACATCACAATATTCTCACATCATGCCTAACACAGTATGTTCAAGAACCACTTCTTTACTTCACTGAGAGCCAATTTGGGTAGAAATTAAATGTACCCCAAACTAAAAGAATTCATTAGATAGTGGCAAAAAATTGAAGATCAAGCTGTAAAGACAGACTTAGTCCAAATAGGTAGGACTGGATAGGTTTTTAACTTGTAGGTGAAGGAAATAACATTAAGTAGTCAAATGAAAAGAAGCAGAAGCTTATCTTTCCTGAAATCCTGGCAACCCACAGGTGTCCTCCACAGAACTCTTTAGTGCTTCATGTCTATGGTCATGGTTTGTCATAAGCTCATTAGACTAGTTATCATTTTATACATATGTACCTTAGCCTTGAGCCATTGGAGACCAAGAACCATATCCTTTTGATCTTTGCAACCCTGCATGTCTAGCACAGTGCTGGCCACATTCTGAGTGCTCAATAAAAGTGGTAGTTGATGGTGGATGGTATATTCTATCCTTGAAGTTGAGGTGACATTGAAATAAGGCTTCGCTCTGAAGGTTATACCAGTAAATCAGAATTTTTTTTTAGATTTATTTATTTATTCAGAGAGAGGCAGAGACATAGGCAGAAAGAGAAACAGGCCCCACTCAGGAAACCCAATGTGTGACTCGATTCCTGGACTCAGGATCACACCCTGAGCCAAAGGCAAACAGTCAACCACTGAGCCACCCAGGCATCCCAGTAAGTCAGTTCTTAATAGGATCTGATCTGTTATCTCTAGAAAACACTGTAAAACATTATGCTCTGCAAGCAAAAGATCAAGGACAGGCAATGAATAACTGCATTTATGGGGGGAAATGAAAAAAAACTGAAGCCTAATCAATGCTATTATTTTTATTTGTCTTAAGAAGACAATGTGGGCACAAAAAAGGATGGTGCACATCGAGCCTAGAAAGAGGAAGGCCAAAGAGTGAGCCCTTGTCAATGTTAGTCCCATGTAGTTCTGAGCAGAGAAACTGTCAATTTTCCAGAATATTCTGGAATGGTGGTGTCACCTGAATGTTCTCTGACATGGTGGTGTCACTGTTCTTTGAGCTGCTCTAGGGCCTGAACTAGAGTACCTCAGTTTTTATCACTGAGCTGTCATGCAAGAAGAGGCTATCTAGTTTATCATGATGTCCTCACCATCTATCATGGTGCCTGGCATGTGACAGATAAATATATTTTGAATTAATAAATATTTCTTAGTTTTTAAATATTAAAACTTTACTCTCCGTTAGAGTAACTTTAAATAAAAACTCATGTTTATATATATGAGAACCTCTGGACGATTACAGTATTTTGTCATTTCTGAGAAGAGATGTGTATATCTTCATGCTTCTTTGTTTATAACATTTGGAAGTATCTTATAATTGAGCATATTTAATACAGTACTGGTTTTTCAAAAACTGGTTGTTCTGCAAAAAAAAAGTAATTAATTCATGGTGTAATCTATCAGTAATATTTAAAAATTATAGAAATATAGTAACTCAATTTCTTTTGTATCAGGAACAGGGGGCATAGATGATAGCCCTATAAAATCCAGAAGCTAGAAATAAATAGCTACTTTAGCAATGAATAATTCAAATTCTGATTTATATATCCACCTCTAAGAGTTATAGTATCTTGATTAGGCCCCAAGAGCTGATCCAATCTGAGGCACCAAGCACACTGAGTCCTTAGTGACACAGTCTGTTTCCCCCAGTGACCAGTGAGGCCTCTTTGGCCACTCCAGCTTCTTCCTTCCTCCAGTGTATCAGCCTTCTCTAACCAAAGCATGGCAATCTGATTTGGGCCTAAAACTCTTCTATCATAAGTAGGCAAAATAATAGGTATTCTCAGGGTCATCACTCTTGAGTACAAGAGGAGTTGTAAGATCAATAATATAGTATTTTTTCTCAATATCTATTCAATGAACATCCAAACCACACCCTCCTACTCAAAATAAACCATTTCCAAATATCCAACCATCTGCCACCTGCTTCTTCTATATTTCCACCTGGTTCTGATGCTGGGACCCAAGGTCACACCCCCAATTGCTCCAATGATATCTGGGTGTCAATGCTGTCCTATGGAGAATGCACATGCCACCTTCACTGGAAATGCTTCCTCTGCCCAGAGACCAGAGAGCAATAAATAATAATTTGTATCCTTTTCAGTTCATACTGTGACTCTCAGTAACACAGCTTTTATTTCACTCACTCCTTATTTTTGAATCTGTCTTCCAAACACTGTCAAACTCACCTGAAAAGTATAGTACTGGGATTCTGACAGTCTCCTCATCCCATGTAGCTCTCTACCTTATTTAGTATCCAACAACTATGCTGATGTTACAAAGAAACAAATGATGGCTTAAGTAAAATAAAAGTCTATTTCTCCCATTGCATCATCCAAGGGTAAGCAGTTCTGCCATCTTGAACACCTGGGTTCATATCAGCATCCCAGGCACTTGCTCCCATTGTCACCATAGACCCACCATTGTGAGGGAGGTGTGAGTGGAGTGATGGTGGCCAGTCCCTTTCCTCCTCCTCAGTACAAAATGTGTATGACTTTGTATACAATCAGGCAGTTCCCTCCCCATCCATTAAAAGACCAGAATAGTTCAACGCCAGCTGTTATTTTCTAAGGAGTGGAGATATTTTTCTAGTTTTGTACCTGATATGTTGTCACTGCTCATCCAGTTCTTGTTCCTCAAGCAAAGAGATACCTGGAAGTGCTCAGACTAAACTGAATTAAGCAAATCTCCATAGCACCCACTTAAAAGTAATGAGAATCCGAGAAAGAAAGTGGAATAAAACATACTAGGAAACAAATTCATTTTATTTATTATTCATTTTTTTGTACGGTGTAGGCTCTGCACGTGGCACTGGGCAATATGGGTGAATTAGGCAGATGTGGCTTCTGTGCTTGATATCAATATCCACTCTCCACTGTTCTCTACTCTCTCCCATCCATGGGCATCCTTATCCTTGGGTTCCCAGTAGAAATTTGGAGAGAGAAGGAATAGTGAAGTAGGGGGGTATCTATGACCCTGGCTCTTGTCCTGTGAAGTCAGCTTGAGTTGTACTTCAATCGAAGTGGACTATTCCACTCAGAAAGTTCCTCTGCATATGATTCTTTCCCTCCATCTTCAGTGAGTGCCTCCTTCTCTGAAGGGGTGAGAGAAGGAAGCCCCAAGTTCTAATGTATAAATAAGGTGATTGCATCATTCCTTCCAGCTCAAAGACTTCCCAGCTCTAATGTTCTATGATTCTATACAAGAAAGTAAAGAGAAGTATATGGCATTTCCCAAGAAGTAACAGCACATTTTAGTAAAACTAAATAGTCACTATTTTTATAGCACTGTATGGTCTTTAAAGGCATTTCTTCCAATTTTTACTCAAATCACACAACCCCGGGACACAGCAATATTTATTGTATTCCTTTTACAGGTGAGGAAAGCTTCTAACAGCCTTCCCGAAGATAGTGTTTTCTACATGTCCTTAGAGTGATCTTTCTGAAAATAAAGTCTGCCACTGTCTATCTCTTACTCAAAACTTTCAGTGCCTCGCCATTGCTTACATGATAAGGTACAAGCATCTTGTTAAGTCATGCAAGTCTCCCTACTGCCTCCCCAGCCTCATTACCCAGTGCTGCCCCCTGTACTCTATGGTTCAGCAACCCTGACCATTTGTAATTCCCCCCACACCCACAACTTATCATAGGAGGAGAGAGAAGAGAGAGAAGTGTTACTGGAAACAGAAGTAAAGAGCATTTGGAATTGAGGAAGTGCTCACTAGGGTCAAGACAGATCTGGACCGGAATGCTTTGATAGTTAGGAAGCACCAATGGCTTTGGAGAGAGCAGCTCCAGGAGGAATGAAACAGAAGTAGGGAGTAGAGTACAGTTCTATAGACGACTCCTTCAAGAAACTTGGTCTGTAGAGGAAAAGAAGCAATACAGACGTAAAGAAAAAGCAAAGTAGACAACAAAAGTTTTTAAGTTACAGATTTAGGATCATATTGACAGGTTGACAGGGAAAAACAACAGAGAAGAATACATTGACAATAGCAAGAGAAAGGGTGCATTTATGAGCAAGCACATTGCCACTATCAAGTCTTCTCTAAGCAGCCCTACCAAGTAACCCCAAACTAGGTGACAGGCACTGCTTCTTCCACAAGACACTTTGTACACCCTGTTGTAGCATCTATCATACCAAATTAAAATTCTCTATCTGTGGATTTCCTCATCTCATACACTGGATGCCACCTGATTAGCTTACTGTTGCTGCCATTACAAATGCCCATAAAAATAACAAAAATGTATAGTCTCACAGTACCAGATGTCAGAAGTCCAATAGGGATCTTATGGGTCTAAAATCAAGGTGCTGGTAAAATTGTGTTCCTTCTGGAGGCTCTTAGGGAGAATCCATTTCCTCAGCAATTCCAGCTTCTAGAGGCTGCCCACATTTCTTGAATTATGGCCCCTTCCTCCAGTCACTAAGACCTCTGCTTCCATTATCACAACCTCTTCTCTCTGACTCTGATTTTACTACCTCCCTCTTTCTTTTATAAGGACCCTTGTAATTACAGTAGAAATAGACCCACCAGATAATCCAGAATAATCTTCCCATTTTAAGATCCTTAACTTAATCACATCTACAAATCTCTTTTGCTATGCAAAGTAACATATTCACAGATTGGGAGGGATAGGACATGGAATTTGGGGGGACCTCACTGTCTACCACACCCTGTAGAGCAGGTTCTATGTTAACCATCCCTGTCTCCCAAATACCTGGATAACAGTATATGCTCAATAAATGTCAGTCCTCCTTTCTGTCTACACTTTATACACTGCTCTCACTTATTCTTTTATTCAGTTTGCACAACTACCCTACTGAGAAGAAGATGTTGTTATTTAGAAGAAAGTATACTAGATTAGAAATACGAGGTCTAGGTTATTAGTCCTAGGCTCCCCATTTCCAAATGAGTAAAGTGAGGCTCAGACCTTTAAATTACTACATCATACCCAAGCAGTAAGTCTAGGATTTGAAGCCCACTTTCTTTTCATCTTAGTGCACTATTATTATCAGCCTACAAGTAGGTTGTTTTACTCTACTGTGAAGGTAGGTCAAGACCCTGATCAGCATCTTACACTAGTTAGGTGGGTTAGATGGAGTAATATTTTTAACAGTCTTGACTACCCCAGAGATTTTATATGTGGATTTACTTAGTCAGGAACCTTAAAGAAGTTAGGCTTTGTTCTTACCGAGTACTTTTCCTTTTACCCATTTGATTTCCAACTGTTTATTTCCTAAGGAAAGAATAATCCATGAACTTTGGGACCTTCTAGTGCCAAACATAGGCCACACTTCCCTGTATTGTACTGTCTGTGTAATTCTTGACATTGGCACAGGCCTCCATCCAGATGAAGCTGTTTTATGTCCTCTCTGGAAATTTCCTCTGGTGCTCAGGCTGCCTGTGGTTGGTTGTGCTGGTTCACAGGTAGGAATTCTGGCTGAGGTCACCATTGCGCTTTCCAGCTCTTTAAAGCTTTGAAGGCATGTCCACATATCTTCCCAGACAAAACTTCCACCTTTGTTACTTCTTTCTTTTCACTGTAAATCCACTTTGAAGTTTGAATCTTCCAGGAAATCCATTCAATGCCATTCTAAACCAACAAATAGATGAAATTTAAACCAGGCACCTGAGACCACTTATTTTTATATCCATATATATGACTCTGGCCCTCAAATCATTTCCAAACTTTAATTTATCCTACTTTTAATAGAATATTCTATTAACTATTCTCCAGTGCCTAAAAACTTCAAATGTTTAGGATGATCTTCAAATATTTTTGTCATTGTGACCTCTCTACAAATTTGGCCTTTTTCCTCCTGCATTTCTTGTATCATTATTCTACTTTCCATCTACTTTCTTCCCAAAGTTGAGGGATTTAATTATTTTTCTCACCTCTATAGTGAATGTCCGTTGTTTTGCCTGCTAAATATCTCTTTTTCCCTTTACAAGTAACTCTTTTTGGGGGGATAACTGCTTTTGCCTCTCAAAAAACATTGTGATTCTGAGGGAGCTGCCAATTACAGTTGCCCCCCTACACACACATACACGTACATACACACACCACTTGCTACAGGAATGGGCAAATGACAAGGGCTAAGCCAAGTACAGCCCAATTATAGCAATGTGATAGCCTCATGACCTTAGTTGAGCAAATCTGATTCTTTCACTGTGATTTTTATGCACTGAAGTAATTAGGGAAAGATCCATCTGTTCTTCTATGGTCACTGGGAAGCTGGGAAGATTTCCCTTAAGCCAGGGGCCTGGAACAAAGAACAAATCATGTGGGCTACCTTGGTCCATTTACATGGGGAAAATTTATCTACTATAGGAGAGAAGAGCACCAGAGACAAAAAATATGCAAAGAAAGAATCCTGGTATCCAGGCGACTTGAAAGCCAGTTGTACCTCATTCTTTCTAGCTCCTGAACTGATGAATCCCTTGTTTCCTTAAGTTAATTTTAGTTAGGATTTCATTACTTACAATCAAGAAGTTCTCAGCTAATACAGTCTTTTTTCCCAACTCCTTCTTGTTTTCTATTTCAGAGTGTTTCATACAAACTTCATTTCTTCTTTACAGATAATTTTATTTTTTTTAAGATTTTACTTATTTATTTATTTCAGAGAGACAGAAGATGAGCAGGGGAAGGGGAGAAAGAGAAGGAGAAGCAGACTCCCTACTGAGCAGGAAACCTGACCCAGAGCTCAATCCCAGGACCCCAGGATCATGACTCAAGCCCAAGGCAGAGGCTTAACCAACTGAGCCACCCAGGCTCCCCTACAGCTAATTTTAAGTCCTAAATCATTGTTAACCAAATCACAATCCCCACAAATCAATAATGGATAGATTAAAACTTCATTTTTCTGCAGCATCAATAACTAACTGAAAGATAAACCCTTTCCCAAGACTGAAATGTGCCTTCCTGGAAAACAGCCTCTGATTCAGTTCTATACTTTACGGTATGCAGCACACATGGAATACTAAGGAACATTACAATAATTTATGTAGAGAAAAACCCTGGCTGTCCTAACTGGAGTCCTCTAAAGCCATTAGACTTTTGGAATAGCTCCAAGTGCAAAAATGCCTGAGAAACTCAAATAAAACAAAGCAAAAAGTTCTCGGCAGTAGAGAAGCAATTTCTAACACTCAACATCAAATGAAAGCACCACAGAATGCTAAGGAGTTAAATTTCTCCCATGGTTATGTGGTGGAGGAAAATGCTCTCATTAGATGGCAATACCTATATATTTCATTATCCAAGAAGCACGAATAAAGTGAGAGAAAATGTAAGAGACTAGAAGGAAGGAAAGTAGCAGAAAGGAAAGAGGGTGACAAACGTGAATCCACAGGGAGGCAGTGGAAGACAGGATGTGAGGGCAGTGCCAACACAGGTGAGCAGCAGCTTCACTAGCACGGTGGGAGGGCCTGCACAGGGATGATAGTTAAGAACCTAGGCAAGGGGAAGGGAGTCAAAGAGTGCCAGCAGAATGTTGGAGATCCCAGGAGATGGGGTTGGAAAAGAAGAGAAGCCACAGCCACCTGCCCTGAACTCACTGAAACATCTGGGGGCCCCATTAAAGGCACAACACCTGGTACATGGCTCAGTAGTCAGTGGAAGTGTTTTCTGTTCATTGCATCAAGGAGGAACTAAGACTTAATGGTAACTTTGCTGGCACCGTATTGTAAACAAAACTTTGGCATCTCAGTGAAGCCGTTCCTAGATTTAAGTTTCATTGTTTTTTAGTGAAAGGCAAAGTGCAAAAATCAACAGTGTGTTTGATAATGTTAAAAGAGGAAATAGACTATGTTCTCAGCTGTTCTAACTCATACTGGACCATAGTGTTTGCTTGTTTGGTTACCTGCACAGCTGTTGGGGGTAGGGGAGATTAGGGATGGGGATCAGGGGCTTGGGCAAAGGCACTATTGTGAGAATGTAGTGACTCCTAAAGGCCCAATGAGAAAGCTACTCAAGACAGGTTTTCCCCACTGTCAGGCAATGAGCAGAGGGCGGTCCAGGAGGGAGGTCTATCTGGTGAAAAAGCTGAAGTGTGCCCTTTCTCTCTTATCTTATGTTTCTCAACCATCAGTCACTTTTCTTAATCCATCAATGCTTTGGGGAATTAAGGACAGGGCCTGTGTCCATATAGGGACAAATCAGTGCCAGGAAAGAGAAGCAACCTTGAGACTGTGCTTGCAAAAGATGCTCAGAGCACAGAGAAGTCACCTAGAACAGAATGATCAGCTGAAGGGGGGGGGGGGGGACTACAATGAGGATAGATTTGTGGGGCATGTAGGCATTCTTTGGGGATTTCCAGGAATATGAGGTGAAGAATGATAACGTGCTGCATTTTCTGTGCCTATGGAAAGGATGATTAAATCATCATCATCATCATCATCATCATTAATTATTCAGATTAAGAGACTCTTAAAGGCTGGAGAACTTGAGAACCTAAAGTTTGCATTGGAAAGCAAGAAGAACTCTATAAAACACACAAGTTAAAGCAAAACTATTTATTTACTTGCTTTGTTGATGCTCAGAAGAAACTACAGTAATTCATCTAAGACTGCAGAGATATAGTAAAGATGCACCTTTCATAAACCAAAGAATTCATGCTACTGTCTTTAGTTTCCAGCCGTACAACAACCTAATTATCCTATTTCTGGTTCAGTACTCAATAAAAAAAAAATCATGTTTTATGAATAATTGAAGCTGACATAATCATGTTTGTTTTTTTATTTATGAGACTGAGCGTGAGTGGGGGAGGAGGACTGCAGCGAGGGGCAGGGGAAGAGAAAGAATCTCAAGCAGACTCCCTGCTGAGCATGGAGCCTGACATGGGGGTTCAATCTCATAATCCTGATATCATGACCTGAGCCAAAATCAACAGACGCTTAACCGACTGAGCCACCCAGATGACCCTCATGTACATTTGTATAAGGACTAATTTTGATGTCTCAAGCTGAGCTATGACATCAGAAGGCCATAAGTTGGAGAAAAAGATTCATTAATCACATCTCGTCAGAAAAACTGCAAGTGGCAAAAAAGTATTTTGTAGATATTTTCATTATTGGTGATACAGAAACCAAAGAAAAACCTGATTGTATTCACATGAGAAAACATCTCCTCCTACTCCATTAAAGTATATGATGATTTTCTACCATATAAATGTTGCAGTTTTAAGATAAAGCATTTCATGACTATTTGGACTTGTAAGAGTGGCCGGTCACACTTGAGTGTATGTTGTCATTCCTAAAGACATTCACATAGGGAAAAGGCAAGTCTGGAAATATAGAATCCAGAACAAATCTGGAGACTCTTCTAGAACAAGATGATGGCAAAGATTTTGCATTTAAAAAATAGTGAAAGGGATTAAAGGGGAAAGGAGAGAAAATGAGTGGGAAATATCAGAGAAGGTGACAGAACATGGGAGACTCCTAACTCTGGGGAACGAACAAGGGGTAGTGGAAGGGGAAGTGGGCAAGGAGATGGGGTGACTGAGTGACTGCCACTGAGGGGGGCACTTGACGGGATGAGTACTGGGTGTTATGCTATATGTTGGTAAATCAAACTCCAATAAAAAAATATACGAAAAAAATAAAAAACAAAATGAAACAAAGAACCCATTGATTTTTAGCAGAGCTGTGGGTTGCTGAAATGAAGACTACACTTCCCAGTCACCTTTGCGGCTAGGTGTAACCAACCATATGACCAACTTTTGGCCAATGAGATGCAAACTAATGCAGAAAGTGTCCTTCAAGGGAGAAAGCATGATTTTCTCTTCTCTTTTCTGTCAGCAGTTCTGTTCTTTTTCTGTTATGTGGGTATAACAACTGTGGCTTCAGTAGACCTCTTGGAATACACATGGTGCCTCTAAGGGATAGCAGATAAGTAAACCAGAGGAAGCCAGAGGGTCTAACAAATTTATACCAACTCTGAATGCTGACCTCCAGAGTTTTTATATGAAGTAATGAAATGTTCTAAGTTAAGCCACCGTATATGAGTTTTCTGCCACAAAACACTGAACCCAGTTCTAACAAATACAAGGGGGAAAGTAAACCACTGTATCTCTTTCCTGGCCTGGGCTTTGGAGGATGTAGATATCTAAAAAAGTGTTTATTGGATGACACTTTTTTTTAAAGAGTTTATTGATTATTTGACAGAGAGAGGGAAAAAAAACACAAGCAGGAAGAGTAGCAGAGGAAAAGGAAGAAGCAGGCTTCGGGTGGAGCAGGGAGTCCCCCACGTAGGACTCTATCCCGGGACCCTGGGATCAAGACCTGAGCTGAAGGCAGACGCTTCACTGACTGAGCCACCCAGGTGCCATGAGTGACACATTTAAAAACGAATAATCAACTCATGGAGTTGAGCCAGATCCTAGAAAGTTACAGACTGAGGTCAGTCATTCCTCTGTCTCTGGAGCACACATGGGATGGGATAGATCCTGCAAGACCCTGTAGCAATTATATCTTATAGGCCAGATTGTTTAGATTCTTCCTAATTAGGATCCTTCCAACTCTCCATAATTATTTCCCTGCTTCTTTTATCAGGTAACAGAGTTTTGTTTTGTTTCGTTTTGTTTTGTTTTTATTTTCTTTTACTCAAACCTGAGTCAGGCCTGAGAGGAATTGAAGAAAGTAGCTTTATCCATGCCTAGGGCAAAATGTAAAGAAGGAGGACCTCCTGACACCTCATACCTGGGTGGAGGTGATAGTCAAAATAAGTAAGAAACACCTAAATGAGTGGTTCCATCCACCAAACCAGCAACATCTTTTTTTAGAACAAATATTTTATAACCCTCCCTTGCTACCTTAAAATTCAGAGATAATATAACTATCAACATGTATAAACAAAGAAATCAACATAATCCCCAAACTATAATACAAAAGAAAAAGAAAATAATAAAGGAATGCTTTTTTTTTCCCATATAAATGTGCAAGTATGACCATAATAAGAAAAAAAGTGCCCCTACATTTCCAAATGTTCCAAAAGGTGATAAGATATTAGGGTCACAGTGATGTCTCATTCATCCCTATAGGAGTTTCTCCTTCCAGGGACAACCCTGAAGGTGTTGATGGTTTTATTTTATTAAATTTATTTATTTTACTTTATTATTTTGTTAAGAAACATAAATTTTCTTATAGCAGAATTACTTCAAATGTGTTCTGAAGCAAGCAAATTTCTTATTAATAGGTGTAATGTTTAAAAATATATAGTCTAATACAAACATTAGTTTGAGCAAATCATAATGTTTTTTACCAGCTTTACGTTATTTCTAGTGATGTTTCCTTAAGATGTCACTGTGCCCTGTGAATTTAACTCCCAAACATATTTCATCACAGAATCCTTTTTTCCTGGAACATTTCTTAAGTCCAGCTTCTCATGGAAGAAACTTAGAAAACACTGCCTTATAGCCTGTCAAAGAGCATGTCACCAGAGAGAAAGGAGGCTCTTCCAAAGCCCCTGTGTGGGAAAACAGCCCTTATTGAACTCATTCATTTTGTGGGAAGGTGGACAAAACTTCCAGACTTCCCTGGAAGTCACAGTTTTGCCACATTCACTTGAATTTCATGAAAGGGGAAACAAATGAGTAAAATGAATCTGATACCAGAGTCATTTTCAGGAAAGCATGATGTGAAGGCTGCCAGTGGTACTGACATGATTTCAGCCCACATTTCATGCTGCGTACATCTACAGCTATTTTAACAAGACACTACAGAAATTATTTATAACATTGACAATGAAGCCTTCAAAAGTGATATGTGTGGTTTGATATCTTTAAAGAGTATGTTTCACAAGTAATATTCATAAACCTCATCGTTTCTGAAATTCCTAGTTTGTATAAGAACGTTTTTGTAATCATTGATTCATTTCATCCACAGAATGCACTCGTGAGCTACCCTCAGACCTATCTTACGCATAGAGAACCTGAAGCATAGACTTGTGATGTGCCAAATGTCACAGAATTTTTTAGTTGCGAAACTTGGACTCAGCCCGGGTCTAGCCAGCTTTAAAGCCCATGTTTTTTCCATCACCTCCTTTAATTAAGGGAAAATTTCAGAACATTTTCCATGCTTAAAACAAACAGTTACAGCAATTACAAGTCAGCCATTTGCTTTCAGGAAAACAGCCATCATGATTACCCAGTACACTGACTCCTTGAGGATGCCATAGCTCGTGTCTCAGTGCACATATTTTAACTGATGAAACTATACAGATCTGTTAAAAGTTTGAAAGGGCGAAAAGATTATCATGTTTTTCTTCCTCCCTCAGTATCACCTGGTTTAAACTTCAAGGTGTGTTCTTTGAAACCCACTTGTTTCCAGTGACTCATTTTGAAATCACGATTTCATCTTCCTTGTTCTTTGCAAAGCCAGGAAGAGACATCAACATCACATTGTTTTCACCTTCAAACACATTTACCCTGTAACCGGAAGGATCAGAACTGTTATTACTAATTTGTTGAATAATATGTTCTTCTTTCATCTTTTCACAAGAGCAGAAATCCATTCTGAAAACAGGGTGCCCTGCTTGCCATCTGTTTTATCCACCGGCAATGGAGAGGATTCACATACTCATAGTCGACACATATTTACGGAATACCCACTTTGTACCAGACATTGTTCTGCATTATGGGAGTGCAGTAGCAAGATAGATGAGATATTTTCTCTTTGAGGTCTATATTCTAATGAGAAGCATACAGAGAAAAATTACCCTTCTAGACAGTGAAAGCGTTATGAAGGAAACAAGAGAGGTTGGTGTACCACAGTGGGCCTGAGGTGAAAGCTATCTTTAGATTTAGGCAACTCTCAGAAGGCGGTAACATTTGAGCTGAGATCAGAATGACAATGAAACAGAAATGATGTGATTTGGGGGAAGACAGTTGCAGGTGGGATTTACGAACTAAACTTGAGAGTTTGAGAAATACAAAGGAGTCAGGAGCAGCTGGAAAGTGGTGAAAGAGAAAAATAGTAGATGAGATCAGAAGGGTTAACAGGGTCCAGAGCTCATGGTAGAGAACTTGGATTTCACCCCAAGTGCAGTGAGAAGGCATCAAAGGATTTGAGGCTGAATTATTGATTCTAACACAGCAAAAATTGAGAGCAAAACCAGTCAGGCCACAGACACGTGAGAAGATGCTCAACATCACTCATTAGCAGGGAAATGCAAATCAAAACCACAGTGAAATGTCACCTCACACCTGTCAGAATGGCTAAAATCAGCAACACAAGAAACAACAGGTGTTGGCAAGGGTAACCCTCTTGCACTGTTGGTGGGATGCAAACTGGTGCAGCCACTCTGGACAACAGTATGGAGATTCCTGAATAAGTTAAAAATAGAACTACTGTATGACCCAGCAGTTGCATTACTGAGTATTTACCCAAAAGATACAGAAAAATACTAATTCAAAGGGATGCATGTACCTGATGTTTATAGCAGCATTATCTACAATAGCCAAATTATGGAAACAGCCCAAGTATCCATTGACAGATGAATGGATAAAGAAGATGTGGCATGTATACAATGAGATATTACTCGGCCATAAAATAGAATGAAATCTTGCCATTTGCAACAATGTGGATGGAGATAGTATAGTATGCTGAGTGAAATAAGTCCGTCAAGAGCAAGACAAATACCATACAATTCCACTGATATGTGGAATTTAAGAGACAAAACAAATAAGAAAGGGGGGGAGAGAGAAGCAAACCAAAAAACAGACTCTTAACTATAGAGAACAAATTAGTGGGTCCCCAGAGGGGAGGCAGGTGGGACGACGGGTGAAAGAGGTGATGGGGATTGAGGAGCGCACTTGTCATGATGAGCAGCAGGTGATGTACAGAATTGTTGAATCACTATGTTGTATGCCTGAAACTAGGCCAATTGCATAGCTCAGGTGAGAGACAATAATGCTTGCTCTGGGTAGTCCAGTGAAGATGGGAAGAGGCAAATGGCTCTCAGAACTGCCAGAATTGGCTGATAGATTGCTTGAGGGAAGGAAGAAAATTTCTAGGACCTTGCCTAAACTACTGGGTTGATCCTGGTGACACCTTCAGAACTGGGAAAGAATAGAAGAGGCATGGGCTTGGGGGAGAGATAGCAAATGCCATGTGCACTTGTGCATGTTAACTTGGGGACCCCTTTTAGTCATCTAATAGAGATGTCAAGGAGGCAACTGAGTTTACAGAGGTCAGAGGAGGGGTCACAGCTGGGGATATAAAGAGTGTCATGAGGCCCGGGGGGGCCCTTTGCAAAGTGCTACCCCAGCTTTCCAACACAATATTTCCCAGTTCTCCATGTGTCTGTCGCTGACCTGCCCTGAGAAAAACTTCACAGAATATTCATTTCGGTCTGATTTCCTACCCACCGGGGCTCTTTCTGGCTCTCTCCCTTTGTCATCAGTGTCTTATTGAAACATAAATAGTATCAATACCCACCTAAACTAAATAAAATGAAATTGAGAATCTTCTTCAGTAAGGTTGTGACTTTGCATTCTAAGATAATCTATATGACTTCTGTATGATTTTTAAGAAGGATGGCTTCCAACCACCAGTCTGACTTTTGTCCCTTTCCCAGCCTTCACCTCTTCTTCATCCTCTCCTGAAACTCCTTATTCCCCTTTCCAGGTCCCTACCTGCCTTCTCATTCCTTGGAGGACCTAGATTTTGACCAGTTGCAACAAATCAATCCTTGGATGTTTAAAGCCTTACTTTATATTCAGGTATACTTGCTTTCCCTGAGAAAATTAAAGAAAAAAGATCTTGAGGATCAAATAAATGGCCCTCAGATGGTAGGATTTAAGCAGAATTCCTCCAGTCTTAACAAACCAGCAGGTTCCTTTCCTGTGGCCTACTCTGTACATTTTTTGCTCACATTTTCCATCTTGAAAATTCCCTACCCCGTGAAATTCTAACATATATACTGGAACATGGATGAACCCAGAAAATATTATGCTAAGTGAAATAAGCCATCACAAAAAGACAAATACTGTATGATTCTGCTTATGTGAGGTATCTAGAGTAGTCAAATTCATAGAAACAGAAAGTAGAATGATGGTTTTCAGGGACTGAGAGAAATGGAGAGCTGTTTTTAATAAGGTTTAGAGTTTCAGTTATGCGAGATAAAAAAGTTCTGGAGATTGGTTGCACAACAGTGAGAATATACTTACCACTACTGAATTGTATACTTAAAAATGGTTAAGATGGCAAATACTGGGGATCTCTGGGTGGCTCAACAGTTTAGCCCCTGCCTTTGGCCCAGGGCGTGATCCTGGAGTCCCTGGATCGGGTCCTGGGTAGGGCTCCCTGCATGGAGCCTGCTTCTCCCTCTGCCTGTGTCTCTGCCTCTCTCTCTCTCTCTCTCTCTCTAGGTCTCTTATGAATAAATAAATAATCTAAAAAAAAAAAGATGCCAAATTCTGTGTTATGTGTGTCTTACCACAATTAAAAATTTTTTAAATATAAACTAGTAGCAAAAAAAACAAGGCAAAGACATTTTCAGCATGAAAGGATTCAATTTACTATGGCTTTGAAGATGGAGGCGCACACATGGCCAGGAATTCAAGTGTCCTCCGGAGGGTGGGCTCAGTCAGGAAATAGGTACCTAAGTGCTATAACCATAAGGAACTTAATTATGCCAACAACCTAAAAGAATTTGGAAGTAGATTCTTCCTTAGACTGTCCACATAAGGACCTGCCTGACATCTTATTTTAGTATTGGGAGATCCCAAGGAGGAAGACCAGATGAATCATGACACACTTCTCATATATAAATCTGTATAATAAATATGAAATAATAAATGGTTGTTTAAGCTACTAAAAAAAAAACCCCTTCCTCAAACTCTAGTTCTCTTTTCTGTAATTCCACCTCTTCTTTCTTTACAGCCACATTATTTGATATTCAATGTCTACTTCTGCTCTTCCATTGACTCTACCTCTCCCCAAAGTATCAGTGACTTCCTTTAGTTCCTGGTTCTAATGGATATTTCAAAAGTTTTTTCTTCCTTGACCTCTCTGGCATTTGACGCTCCAGGCTACCTTATTATTTTATGAAACTACTTTCTCCTTTGGATTCTGAAACCCAGTTCTCATTTTGCTTCCCTCTTAATTTTCCTGCTGCTTCTTTCCAGTCTCCATTGTAGATTCTACTATCACTAATTAATTCTTAAAATTTTTGTCCTCCAGGGATCTGTGATTACCCTAGCTTTTCTACTCTATATATTCTCCTTGAAAAATATCACCTACTTTCATAGTTTCAATTCTTAATTATGTGTGTATTATTGACTCCAAACATAATTCTTTGGCTTATACCTCTTGGCTAAACTTGAGATCTACATATGCAATGTCTTAGGGGACAGTTACTCATAGAAACCCCAAAGGACTTCCAAGTGATTATATCTAATCATTCTCTCCTTACCAGATTTGCACATTTTCTTACAGTTGCTATCTTGACAAATATCAGTCTTTCTAACTCAGTCACCCAAAGTAGAAGAAAAAGTGTTGTCCATACTCCACTTCATCCCTCACCACCCTTGCCACAATCCAAATGCTTAGCCAATCTTAATATATTCTACCACTATCTTCTTAAGAGATAGTTTAATATCTCTTAAATCTGTCGTCATCTATATGTACTATCATTCCTTAGTTTGTGCTCTTTCACTTCATACTTGATTATAATAATAGTTTCCTAACTATTTTCTTAGCTATTTCATAACTGGTCACCATATCTTAATTTTGTTCCACTACAATTTATTCTTTCTAAAATGCAAAGCTGATAATATCACTTCCCTTGATTAAACTTCTATAATGGGTCTTCTTTTTTTTTTTTTTCAAGATAAAGCTCAAATCTTTCTCTTGGCATGTGACACCCTACAAGGTCTGGCACTTGCCATACTCCCCAATTCATCTTCTCTCTATGTACCTTTTGCTTGGGACATACCAAATTACTACAAATTCAGTAATATGTCAAGCTGTTCCTTATCTTTCTTCCTTTGGACATGTTGTTCCTTTTGTCCATAATTCACTAATTCATTCTTCAAATTTTAGTCTCTTAAAAACCTGTTCTAATGGCAGTTGCATATAAGTGTCCTCCTTTTATCCATTAACATTGCACCATGTGTAAATTGATAGCACTGCCTTCCTCACAGTTCCCATTGATAGTGGTCTTCTCTGACTCTGCCATTAGAATGTATACTCCTTGAGGATAGATGATGGGCCTTATTGACCTTGTACGCCTAGTACCTAAACACAGTGTCTGGCAGTGCAACAAGTATACTTTAATATATACATGCATGCATGAATGAATTGTCCTTTCATTCATTGCCCATTGAGAGCTGGCCATAGTTGAAAAGTGATAGCAAGACAAAGATATTATTTTTGCCAGTCTAGCAACGGTAATAATAATGATAATAATAATAATAATAACTAATACCATGGGCTGCGTTCTATGGCATTTTACCTTTGTGACTTCATTTAACTTAGAACATTCTTATGGGATATAAATACTATAGGTATCCCATATTTTAAATGGGAAAACTGAATCAAGTAATTTGCCCCAAATTCACAGATGTGCAATCAAATTTCAAAACTCAGGGGCGCCTGAATGGATGAGCTGGTTAAGTGTCTGACTGTTTATTCTGGCTCAAGTTATGATCTCAGGGTCATGAGATAGAGCCCTGAGTCAGGCTCTGCCCTGGGCATGCAGCCTGCTTAAGATTCTCTCTCCCTCTGCCCCTCACTCTGCTCACAAACCCACACACTCCCCTGTCCCCCCCCAAAAAAAGATTCAAAACTCAATCTTTCTGACTCCGCATATAAATGCCAACCATATGTAATAAACTATATCGACAGTTTAGTTTTTGAAGTACTCCCTTCCATTATTAGACAATGTACAAGGCCAAAATTTTTGTTCAGAAAATTGAATATATCAGTATATGATATATTCAGTATATGGTGAATATATGAAACATATGGTGAATATATGAAACATATCAGTATATGGTGAATATATGAAAATCAAATCATAAGAGAGAAAACCAATGTTTTTTCTTTCTTTTTTTCCCAACAAAAACTGTCTGCATACCTGGTCTAATAAGCAAATAGCTATCCTCATAGCTGTTTATCTAACATATGTGTATGTGTATATATGTGTTCAAATAACTCACCATAAAGCAAGTTTCAGAGTAACTATATTTTGAAAAGTAGCCCTTTCTTTTAATAATACTTGGACTTTTTAAATTTCGTAATAAAATGTAACATAGTTCCTGGACACAGAGAGGTATGATGAAATTGTCAAAAGCTCTAAAGAGCCCATCTGTTCTTCAGTGATATGGATGCAGGTGAAAAGAGGGCTTGGGGACATGGTAGATTAATGAATACTTCAGACTCTTGAGTCCTCATTGCAGTTTCATGCTTTGTACTGTCATTTTTATCTACCTGAGTTATTAGACTGCTTTGTAAGATTTTATTTGAAAATTTTATTTTAAATAAAACTTGAAAATCATTTAGATTGTGAAAGCAAATTTTCTGTGACTGTGTGAGTAGTGCATTTTTCCCAGAAAAAAAATTGGGAGGGGCAGATTTTCTTTTGGATCCTCCTTGCACATCTGCAAGTTTTTCTCCTTTTGGTCAATAGAGTCTCCTCTAGATTTGTTGAAAACTATAAGCCTGAGGTATAAAATAGACTTCTTCCATCTGATTATACAGTTTGAGTTCAGGACAGATGTTATGTTTGAATTGCATAAGTAAGATTATCAAGTGTAATTCTCAGCTACACTCCCTGGGTTCACATCCTAGCTCTGTTACTTTTAGTTGTGTGACCTTAGACAAATCATTTAGCCTTTCTGCACCTCCACATCTTTATCTGTAAAATGAAGTTAATAATAGAAGCTACTTTACAGTGCTGTGGTAAAGATTAAATGAATTTATAGAAAGCTCTTCAAACAGCCTGGAAAACAGCATGAGCTCAATAATTGATCATTGTTATATTGTTCTTATTAGTTGTGAATGAGCATCCTAATCCTTGAATACCTAGTCATTCTCCATATCAGTACTGCTCCTGGCCGGCTCCATGAATATGACACTATGCTTTTCACTTAAAGGCAGCCTAAAGTAACACAGCCTTTATCTAGTCCTCACCCTTATGAAGAGCCATTGGCAAGTCTGCAAATTTTACCAACTCAATGTAGGACCAAGTTGCTTGGGAACCCAGAAGCTTCCAAAATGATGCTGATCTATCTTTTCCACCATGCGTGTGCTATTTTCTGCCTGGGGATGTGGAACCAGATACATTGTCATCTCTGGGAGGATTTTGTTGCTTTAACTGGAATGCAAAGAAAGAGCCACTGTTCAGCTTTTGGTTTGTGAGAGAGGATCTTGAAGACCATGGCAAAACTGTAGTAATGAAAGTCAGAGTTTGCTCAGAAATAAAGGTATTCCTAAAGTTCAATAGCTTGCCTTTTCAACCTAGGAGCAAAACTTGAAACTTTGACACATAAAATTTTATTATAAGCTGTAGATAGAAATGTAGGGATTACAATTTAAAGAAAGTTGCCACCCACTTACGTGATAAGAAGGAAGTAGAAAGAACTTCTGACTAAAGGGACAGTGGTCAGATAGGGAGACCTAAGGAAGATCAGATAAAGGAGAGAATGATCATGGGCTCCTTACTATATCCTCAGTACAGCAGCCAGGTGTGTGTGGAGATAGGTAGATTTTGCAGTAATAGATATTGTCACAAAAACACTCAACATGTTGATGCAGAAATCAAGAGCATCCATGACAGTGCAGTGTTCTGTTTCTCAGGCTGTCCAAGCCAGCCTTGCAGCAGAGTAGAGGACATGTCTGCAGAGATGAGCCTGGGATGGCACACTTGACTCTGCTATGGCACATCTGGCATGGTACTTTTATGATGTAGAAGGAATCCAGAAACTTCTGGATGCCTCATGGAATCTGGACCTTATGTGCTGGTTGTGAACTTGCTAGAGGCACAGATAGGCCAAGCAGGGAATGGAACAGAATCACTGGGGACCTAAAGCAGTAACAAGAGCCAATATCGGGCCTAATTGACAGTAGGCAATGGCCAAGCTCCTTGGGGGCAGTCACTATGCACCACCCATCCTAGAGGAACAGAACCAAATTATAACAGCTGATGATCCATAGTAGCTTTAATGTCATTAGAGCCTGACTCCCAAAGATCAGGTGAGAGATGCTAAAGCACAGACCCAGAAGGAAGCAAAGGAGGACGACATGTAAATCACCCCTTTCCTGGATACCATTAGTTCATGCAAATATTATCCTGCTCAGACTCCATCAACTCCCTTGAGAGAGAAGTTAGAGCATTTGCAGTGTCTGATTATCCAGAAAAGACAGAGCTACCTTAATGGGTAGTTTAAGGTTTTCCAGTATTGCCAGAAATGAAAACTCCAGAGCAAGATGAAATTAGTTACCAAAAAATTGAAAGGTACATATTTTGGCCCATCTAACTTATGAATTACCAAATTTGTGACCTGTTTGTACTATGACTAAGTATGCATAGTGTGATAGGAACAAAGAAGGCCGTTTTTTCAAATGTGGAGTTAGAAAAAGCTTCCCAGGGACACCTGGGTGGCTCAGTGATTGAGTGTCTGCCTTCCGCTCAGGACATGATCCCGGGGTCCTGGGATCGAGTCCCACATCGGGGTCCCTGCAGGGAGCCTGCTTCTCCCTCAGCCTGTGACTCTGCCTTTCTCTGTGTGTCTCTCATGAATAAATAAATTAAATCTTAAAAAAAAAAAAAAAAAGCTTCCCAGAGGAGTAACATGGAAGGTAATTTTTGAAGGGCAAGCAGGTGTTATCCAGCTATGAGGAAGCAGAAGTATTTTCAGGAAATGCAAAAAACATGATCAAGGTACATTGGTAAAATCAAGAACAGCATGTTCAAGGAAAACAAAGTTGTCTAAGAGGCCTGAGCCTAGGACCAAAGAGAAGCAGGCTGAACAAGTAGGCTGCAGGACCCTGCCAATGCCCTTAGAGGTTGTGACTGGCAGGGGCCTCTGAGTGGTTGGGGGCTGAAAACCCATGGGTGCCCTGTTCTCCAAGGGCACTGTGTACTCTACAGCAGAGAGGATGCACCCTGAGGATGCAACCACCCTTTAGAGTTCATACAAAGGCTTGCTTCACTCTCTAAGCAACCCACAAATGGGTGTCTTCTCAATTTTGCATATAAGCATGATGTACATTAGCAGTGATCCTTTACATATGGTCAGACTATGGAAGACTTTGCAAGTTACTTTAAAGAATTTGGACTTTAAGAACAGTGAGCAACCACTGAAGGCTGTTGGACAGCAATATGACATGACAAAAGAAATTATTCCACAACAGCTGTATGCAGGGTAGATTGGAGCCAAGAGATTCAGGAAGTTACTGCAGTTGTCCAGGCATGAAGCAAAAAAAAAAATAAAAAAAGAGATTCAATGGTATCCATGGTAACGGAAAGGGAAAGATATGGAAATTATTTTGAAGGCAGAAACAATAGGACTTGATTACTGATTGGATATGAGTGTATGGAAGAGGCAGCAGTAATAAATGACTCAGGGATTTGAGCTTACAAAGCTATAAGAATAAATCTGAAATAGGGATGCTAATCAGGAAGGCTGCTTTGAGAGGGAAAATAGAGAGTTTGGCCTAAGGCATGATGAATTTCACATAATGATGTAATGTGTTAGTGGAAATGCTCTCTATACAGTGAAAAGGGCGAGTCTAGGGCATTCTCCTTTTTTTTTTTTTTTTTTTACTATTCTTGCTCTCTCTCCATAATTTTGACTATGTCTGAGGATCTTTTTCTGAGGCTTTTGGGAATAAATTTACCACTTTCCTTGCTTTTAGTAAACTGTGAATAAGGTTACCATTATTATCACCATCAGACTTGTCTTCAAGGTAACACAAAGTATTTTCCAACACCTATTTCTATTTGTCACTTGTGTAGACAGTGCTCACAGTAACAGATTCCATGCCCTTGGGAGATTTACACTTTGTTACAGCCAATATTTATAGGATCAATACATAAAGAACACACAGAATAGAATGATAATCATTTAACTATATCTACATAAGATTAAAAGTATTGATACTCTACAGGAGGATATAGGGAAGAAGGAGAAGGAGAAGAAAAAGAGAAGAGTGCTAGATAAGACCAGTGGTGGGGGCAGCCCGGGTGGCTCAGCAGTTTAGTGCCACCTTCAGTCCAGGGCCTGATCCTGGAGACCCAGGATTGAGTCCCATGTTGGGGTCCCTGCATGGAGCCTGCTTCTCCCTCTGCCTCTCTCTCTCTCTCTCTCTCTCTCTCTACATCTCTCATTAATAAAATGAATAAAATCTAAAAAAAAAAAAAAAAAAAAAAAGACCAGTGGTGGGATGTTGGAGGTTGAAGATAAAAGAAAATTGAATAGAATTCCTTTTCTGGACAGTCCTGTCTCCTTAGAAAAGAAAGATGGATTTGGGATGCTGTTTACATAATAATAATGATTATTTTCATTTGTTTAAAACTTGAAACTCTCTTCCCATTCCTCTCCATGGATTCTAAGACTTGTACAAAACCAGGTAGCTATTCTTCAGGAAAGCCAGGCCTCAAACTCAACAAATTTCCAGTACTTCAGGTTGAATCATTTGAATGATGATAAGAAAGACCACTGTATTTCATGAGAAATTTCAGCTACTTAAAAAAACTTAGAATGTAAGAACCCCCAAAATATTGTTAAGGGTAGCTTCTTTAGAAAGCTCTTTTTCTCTGCCTTTTACAAAGCGAGGTCCTTCTGGAAGAAAGATCCCAAAGATAAGCTGCTCATCTCTGCCCATTTGAGGTGCACATTTCCTTCATTCATACATCTGTTTGCCTTTGCTGCAGTTCCTTTTACGGAGCAGTTCTTCGAATCAGTGGGAAAATAACTACGTGTTATATGGTCTCCCACTACTGTTTCCACTACAGTTTAACATTGTGGATCAAAATCTGGGCTCAGAGTCAGGTGATGTGGCCCACTGATGAGCAAGTTGTTTATCTTTTATGCCAGTGTTTCCTCTGCTGTTAAAGAGATTTACTTGGATGTATGTTGAGAAGATTAAGAAGTTCAGTCAAGATGATGCCCTGTGGATACAGGAACTATTCACAATTAGTCAGCTGGTGCTGGCGGAGTCCCCATTCTCACCTATAGAAAATTCTGGATTAATTTAAGTTTCTTTGTAAGTTGTAGCCATCAAACTTATTCACCTTTTACTTGCATAATGTATTTTCTTTAAGTTTCCTTAAATTGTTCAATATACTAAATAGAGGGCTTTTTTTCAGGTATCTTTATCTTTCACTGCTAGTTCAATATATGAAAGCTTGATTTCTTTACTACCCACACAGTTTCCTCTGGGGCCTTAGCCTCACCAGTATTCTATGACTCATTGCTTTACTTTTCATAAATAGATGCTAAATAACTGTCCTTGATTCTATTGGAAATGGCAGATAGAAATACTCAAGAAAAACTTTAATTAATGCAGGTAGATTTTCCTCTTCTTTTTCTCTCCTCTTTCTCTCTTGTTTTCTGCTCTTGTAATCTGCTTATCATAAACAGTGGTTTTTAATCTCTATCAGACAACTGTTCACTTTATTTCTCCTTCCCCACAATACACAGCCCTTTTATTGGGAAGAAATGTGGGAGTCTTTGGACCTCTTCTCTCCTTCTTATTCTTCATTTTCCCACTTATTCCCACACTGTATCTCTCCTCTCCTATTTATTCTCTCCTCCTTGTGACTAGGTCAACCATGTGTCACTATTGGCCCCAGAAAAAGTTACTTCCTCCTACCAGAGACCTACTCCATTTATCATCTTTTTTTATTATGATGATCCCTGGGAATCCTTAACACACATTTCAGACTCAAGGAAAATAAAGATACCCAGGGCAATTCCAAGCCCAACTTCAGAGCAGAGACTGGAGGCAGTGAGAGCCATTGCATTCCAATTAAGATGGTGGCCTAAAGACAACAGTGGAAAACAGAGAACACAAGTTGGGGATGGATACCACATTCTTTCCAGACAGTTTCTCCATGAGACTTTCATGTTTCTGCACACCTCACAAGCAGAGGCAATGACTCCCTTTGTTGTGGACTATCTATCAAGGATGTTTGTATATAAGGTCAGAAAGTGCCTTGGAAGATAGAGTGTTCCTTGCAGAGCAAATGGCTGGCCTACTTATTGTCCATTGTAGAGGCTTTGGGTTCCCTGAGCTCAGGGTTCCTCTCCTGCCATGCAACCTACTGCATATGCAGATGTCACCTGGCCCTTTCTGTGGCAGTCTGCAGAATTGGGGCTCAGTGAACTGCCACAAGAAAATTCTGATGCTCTGCTATTTCTCTGAGTAATGAAGTTATCGGAGTTATCTGTCTCTGACCCAGGAGTCTTGAGTCTTCTGACAGTATCTATAAAGCCAGAGCAGGCTAATGTATTAGATTACAACTAGAGTAGAATCTCAGCCCTTCACAGCTCTTGACAATTTCCAGACATTATGATACTTTAGGCAGTCAGTAAAAATATTAGGCAAGATCAAAACATAGAGGCAAACTTTTTTTCTCTATCAATATCTTGAAATAGTTAAATACATCTCCCCCTCCCTGTCAGCTCCCAACTCCATCTCATCCAATGTACTTTCTTAACCTTGATAATGATGGGCTTTCACAGCCCATTTATTCAGTAGAGTGGACTTCTAAAACCCATTTCCAGATTACAGTTTGTGTGCCAGGATTACATTTGGTTTTTATTAATAAAGGAGTCGAGCAGCAGATTAGGGCTGACTTTTCAATCACTTAGCAAATGCACCCTGAGCAACTTCATGCTGGTGTGTTAAGTGCTGCACAAAGCAGCCTCAGTTCTCAGGGCATTTTAACTTCCTTCACTCCAATAAAGAAAAACTTCCCTATAAAAAGAACCCAAATGTTTAAGCCACTCATTCTCAGCAGTAACCAGGTGAAACATGTTTATAAGAGGGCTTTTAAAGGTATGCTCCCTCATCTATCCTGCTCCTAAACAGAAAAGCAATCTCAGGACCCAGAGTCAATATCCTTTTGATATATTTTTTTAAAGATTTTATTTATTTATTCATGAGAGACAGAGAGAGAGGCAGAGACACAGGCAGAGGGAGAAGCAGGCTCCCCGCGGGGAGCCCCATGTGGGACTCGATCCTAGGTCTCCAGGATCAGGTCCTGGGCTGAAGGCAGCGCTAAACCGCTGAGCCACCCGGGCTGCCTTCCTTTTGATACTTTAAAAACCTCCAACTTTTAAGGAACTCAGAGACTAAAGTGCCCAGAACCACTACACCACATCTTTCTGGTACTGCTGATTCATAGTAATAATAAAATAAAACCTTGTAGGGCACCTGGGTGGCTCAGTGGTAGTGTCTGTCTTTGGCTCAGGTCATGACCCCGGGGTCTCAGGATAAAGTCCCATATCGGGCTCCCCGTGCCTGCATCTCCTTCTGCCTGTCTCTGCCTCTCTCGGAGTCTCTTGTGAATGAATAAATGAAATATTTTATAAAATAAATAAAACCTTACTATCTGTTATTTCCAGTTAATTCAATATTTAATGATTATTTATTAGGGGAAGAAAGCAGTGAATCATGGGAAGGCCTTAAAAACTTGGAAAGGTGTCATGTGAACACAGACATAACATGGGCAACAGACACACAGAGACACACAGACACATCCACACAGATGCACACACATTTTCACATCAACTTGAATCATGGCATTTCTTAAACAATGGCACTCAAATGACAAATGCATTTTACAGTTCAACAAAAGCTATAATGTGTCCTCAGTCCCTCTGAGACTGTGTAATCTCCAATTCAGTTTAGAAATTAACCTCCAGCCCCAAACAGTACTGACCACCTTAGTTTCAACCACAGCCTTCAGAGTCAGAAGGCGAGAAGAGTGGTGTAGCCTGGTTATGTGTGGAGATGGCGTAAGTGTGACACCTCAGTGACTTCTACTACCCGGGTACCCAGCCACCCACCCCTGAGGTAGTGAAGAGTTTATAGGGATGGAATACTCTCAGGACACGCATTCTTTCTGTGAGGAAAAAGCTGTTCTCCTCTCTCTGACCTACCCCACTATTCACAGCTTGCTGCTTTTATCAACACTGCCTGTTTTCTTTGTGCTGGTTTCCCTTTAGAACAATCCTGCAGTAGAGAGTGACACAGGCTGTGCTGCTTGCTCTCTTAGCCTCTAGACAAGAATGAGGATGAGTATCCAACTATGAAGAAAGATCTTTTCTCTGGTTGCATAACTGAATGCAAAAAATGGTGAAAGTCCTACATAGACCCCCAAAAGATGGAGGAATTAGCCTAAAGTTAATGACACTTTCATGATGGCAAAGGCTTCTGGGTAGGTCTTGATTTGGACGTTGTCTCAGTTAAAAGCCAGAGTTATGTATCTAACTATACACACTGCCTCCACTAAGTGAGAGGGCTGAAAAAATGAAGTGAGGCATAAGATAGAGAGAGGTAAGTCATTCCCAGGTGACCAGTGCTGACTGGAAAAAAACAAAATCTCCAGAAGTTCCAGCCTTATAGAGATTCAGCAGTAGTACTTACGGAGAGGAGGAACTAGAATAAAGAAATACAGCTGATAGAAACTCATCTTAAAGTGTGAACTCAAAGCAATTGTAGACAGAGCCTAAGAATTCTCAATGGTTTAAGAACTCTGATCCAAAAAGTAACCACCCCAATACAGACTTATGAGAAACATGGAATAGCATGCCACATAGAAGAAAAACAAAATCATGTTGATGAATTAGATGAAAAAGTAAGAAGAAAAATGGAGACCTATACATGGATGGAGCATAAGCATTTCCCTTTTCCCTGGCTAAATCTATTGACAGTTCTCTAATAAGTCAAGATACTGTGATTGCTTGAGTACATACTATTTGTAGTTTCTGTGTGCATGTGCCTGTGCATTTTTAACTCTTAACTATTCAGAACTTGGGTGTAATACATTTTTTGATATGGGTTTAATTATCCTCACTTAACTTTTTGTTTTCATTGTAACCACCAATGTGAAACTCCTCAGCAAATACTGTGATGAATAAATGATCTGGACTGGATGTACCCAATGGACAACCAAAACCAAGATTCTGGTGATTAAACAAACATTAGCAAAGCCCTTCCAGAATGTTGCTTCAGCAGGATTATTTCTATCCAGGTATGCCACACTACATACTGGCAGATCACAGGGCTACAGAAGAAGGGTCCCAAGAGGTCTGGTTACCATACATAACTCTCCTCAATGACAGTGTGATTACACAGAACTAAATGACCTTCCTATCCCCACATCATCTTCATCAGCCTGACATGTGCCTGAAGGTCTTCACTCCCTTTGTTAAAGCAAGCATAATGTCAAAATGTAATGGGGAACAAGGATGATTAACACTGTCAGCTCTTAGTGTCTACACAAACATCTTCATATCAACAAGTAAGGGGTCTTGAATATAGTGAAGATATTTTAAACTTGACCCAGTGCACAAGTACAAATGTAATTGTGAACTTAAAAACACTTTGCAGTCACAACAGTACTAGAAGAACTGAAATATTAGGTTACTGCAGGCATGATACAGGGTTGCTTTAAAGGTGGACGATAATGAGGCAATAGATTCAGTGGAATAGAAGAGTTAGGGGCCATCATTGCCAGTGAACATTAGAGCATTTAAAAGAATAGGAAAGGAAAGGGAATCAGCTGATTCTGAAAAACAAAATGTCACAAGGCTGCCCTAGGTGGCCCTAATGCTTTCACTTAGCATTTGGTATTTTTGTTGCAGGCTTCAGGGGGATAAAATGTGAAGGAAACATGGACAAATGTAAAATATCCTACCTTCTTGAACACAAAATGTGGAGAGAGTGGATGCTCAGTTCACTAATTTTTGAGTTCCTATTCTGTGTCAAGCCCTGAGCCCAGCAATCTCCTTCCATGGGGTCAAGGAATGGGCCCTAGAACACATGATACCGTAGCAACATACCAGTGAAAATACCTTATGCTCCACCAACACCGAACCTTCTATTTTAAATATTCCCAAGATCCATCTCCAATAGAAACAGACTTTTCTTCACACTTCTGAGAAAGGGCTGTAATTACTGATTATTTATTTATTTCCATAAAGTTTAGCAATATCATACAAAACTGAAGCAGTAGAAAAGAAACAAAATGGACCTTCAATGGGCAAGTTCTTTTTCTTGAAAGACTAACATCTACTTGACATCTGAACAGAATATCTTAATACTCTCAATTCCATCTGCCAAAATGAACTTTAATAATGTCTTTAAGAGTTGGAAGAAATAACACTAACCAAGGCATGATGATACCTTTATCTGGTTGGGAAGCTCCTTACTTCAAATTTAAGGAAGGGTGGAGCTTAAGTCGGACCTTGCTTGGTCACAGGGTGCTGGCTCTTTCTGTCTTGGTCACAGAGCGCCACCTACTGTATCTGCCCCACTTCTGTCCTCACAATCCTCACTTCTTTTTTTTTTATATGATTTTATTTTTTTTATTAATTTTTTTTATTTTTATTTTTTTTAAATTAATTTTTATTGGTGTTCAATTTACCAACATACAGAATAACACCCAGTGCTCATCCCGTCAAGTGTCCACCTCAGTGCCCGTCACCCATTCCCCTCCAACACCCGCCCTCCTCCCCTTCCACCACCCCTAGTTCGTTTCCCCGAGTTAGGAGTCTTTATGTTCTGTCTCCCTTCCTGATATTTCCCAACATTTCTTTTCCCTTCCTTTATATTCCCTTTCACTATTATTTATATTCCCCAAATGAATGAGAACATACACTGTTTGTCCTTCTCCGATTGACTTATTTCACTCAGCATAACACCCTCCAGTTCCATCCACGTTGAAGCAAATGGTGGGTATTTGTCGTTTCTAATGGCTGAGGAATATTCCATTGTATACATAGACCAATCCTCACTTCTGCGGGCCAAGCATCTCAAATGCTCACGGCTTTGAAAGCCCTGGGGCCACTTCCAATATGTATAAGGATCAATTGGATAAGTGTGTCTTGGACCACGGGAGAAGGAAACAGGAAGGAAAGGTCAGCTTTGAAGGTTGGAAAGAGGAATATATTGGAGATTCAGGAGAGTTTTATACTTCTTTTACCACCCAGACACCTGGTCTGACATAGTCTGCTTTAGTCCACTTTCTCAGTCTTATGTGCCACCAGTCCTCTGTACCAAGTTCGCACCAGATCCGATTCCTCACCGTGTCCTATATTGTTTCCCATGGTTTTGCCCATTCCATTCCCATTGTCTTAGCCTCACCATTTAGTCCAAATCTATCTATCTTTTAAGACTAGTTGAGAGTGTTTATTTCTCTACATGAAAGTTTTCTTGTCAGTCTTTACAGTTCTTCATAACACACATGGTCAATACCAACTATTTATCAGTGAAATGGCCTACTGGCATCACTTACAAGTTTTATTATGCAATTCTTTTCTGGTCCTATAAATAGTCTCATGCTTTGGGAATGACATTGCCAGCGGGTTTTTAAGTTCCTGGAAGGCAGCAGTGACATGAGATTTATCCCTGTCACACAGCACCAAAAGTAGGGCCTTGGATCTGACAGGAATTTTTTCTTTATTTCATCATTTCTTCTCCAAACTTATTTCATTATATACTGTGTAGTCCTGCTTAGAAGCTTTTCTTTGTGAGAGAGGTCTGAATTCAGTTGTTACCCACATACACTGTATTCTCTTATCCACATGGCACAGTAGATAGGAAGATGGGGTCAGTATAGGTAAAACCAAAGAATTTGTAATTTGTTCTTTGCTTTTAGGGATTCCTCACTATCCAATAAGCCAATAAGCTTAATTTTAATTATCCAGCCATGCTATGGAAATTCTTGAATTCTTTGTTTTCATTAATGTTAAAGATAATATAGCCAGCTCTGAAATATAGCAGCTAAGACCATAAATTTTAGAGAATGAAATAAAACTAAGTTTAATTTCCATCTCTACCATTTAAATCCCATGTAACCTTGGGCATGTTTCCCAACATCATTAGATTTGTTTCTTCATATGTAAAATAAAGATAACATTCCCCTAATGGGATATTTGTGAGGACAAAATGAGTAATATTTGCAAAGAACTTATTACAGTGCTTAATAGTAAGCAGTCTTGGTGGTGATGTATAGTCACAAGGCCTAGCAGGGAGACCACAGGAAGTACTCAAAACACACACACACACACTCGCACACACACACACACACACACACACACACTGATAATAGACAAGAATAGATCCATCCCAGGCCCAATGAACAGATCTAGTCAACCAAGCAATGGGTGACAGGAATACGTAAAGATACAACTCCAAGCCCCATTCCTCAATGCATATCATTTGTCCCCAAAACTCACTGATGACAATCTGCTCCTCCTGCTCTCATCTTCTCTGTCTGAACTGTCCTCCCAGATCCTGCTTCTGCTCACTTCCGATTTGATGATACAGTAGGACATGCCCCTATAGTCTGGCCAGTATGCTCTTAGACCCAGTTGAGCAGTCATAGTCTCAGTACACATACTCTGTACTCTGAGAGAAGGGTTTCTCTCCCTCCCATTCTGTCCAGGGAAGCCCTTCTGATCTCTTCAAGGAAGGGTGATGGACCACAAATATCCAAATGAGTAACTAGCTAACAAAAGCAAAAATTTCAGTCATCTACTTGAGAGATGAATACACATTCAACTTTGTGATTTTATTTTCACTGGTTGCTGAGAAATAAAGTATTCCACATTCTAATATGTATACTAGTCTGTCCACTACTAGAGACTAATGTTCAGTATTGTTCATTTCTAACACAACATATAATATATGTCCTATAAATGGATGTGCCAAAGCCTCTTGCAATAGAATGCTGATTACCCACAGATGGAGGACCAAAAAAAGGTGTGAGCTTGTCAAAGTTGGTCCCTGCTTTATTTTGTTTTTAGGTTTTTTTGTTTTGTTTTGTTAATTTTTTTAGCACCATTCCCTGGCAAATTGATTCTGAGAATCATTGTTTTCTGGTTGTCAATGAACAATTCCTCAGGTGTGGACTAACGTTGTCTTAAGGTGTTTTAAGTGCAAAAAAGTAGAAGGCTTAAAATACCATACCTCCCAATGGTGTTTACACTTCTATATGGGATTCTGGAAGAGAGTCCCACAAGAATGAATCTCTCAGGGTAAGATTTCAGATATCTTGACAGAGGTTGAAAATTACATCTGTTTCTGAAATTCTATCATTTTGGGGCTCACTTACTCCACTGTCTACAAATGTTAGAGCTCAATGCAGACTGAAAGTAATAGAAACATGGAGATTAATATGTAAAATATGCGGTTCTCTTCTTTCACTTAATTTCTGAGGTTAGAAGCAGAGTCATCGTTCCCAGCTGCTCTAACAAGAATTTTAGAACAACCAAAGCCAGCTGTGGAAAATCCTCCCATGGTTTGGCTTCTGCAGCTGCCTTTGTATGAAAAGTTAACAGCTCCTTTCCTTCAGGTAAAACCTGCAAAGGCTGTTCTAATAATTTTGAAAGACTATCATTTTGATACTGAAATCACCAACACAGAGAGAAAGTAGAAATGTCCCTTTTGACAGGCAGAATGAATCCTAAAGACTGAGCATAAAACTACATAACTCAGTCTCCTATTATTTCCAGGGGGCTAAGGGCACCATTTAGTGAGCTCCATGGCCCTTACATTCAAATATTGTGTTGCCCCTATGCTCAGTTCAATATCACAAAACTCACCACTTCATTTTGCTGGTAAGTTTTGCTTTGTTTTTTACAAGTATACCTTGGAGGAAACTGTGAAGAAAGACAAAAGTGTAGTAAAAACGCACAATAGGATATTAAGAAAGGATGTAGCTTGGCCAAGATGCCAGAGTGCCATAGAGGAGGAGTGAACATGGTGGGAATGCTGAGCATGGCTCAGGTGGAGAGCCTCAAGGAAAACTAGACACAACTCTGGCCAGGAAGTAAAGGACCTGCAATAGGGGATGGTGAAAGGAATTAAGTCCCCATCCTGGATGTTAGGGAGCATTTGAACCTTGGGTATCAGAGTGAGCTTAAATGGAATGATTCCTGTTCACTAAGTCACCTTAGGCAAAGTCAAAGACTTTCACTCTATGAGAAATGCAAAGACAGAAGAGAGATTTCTAGCTTCATATAGTAGCCTCTGAATTGATGTTTTATCCTAATTAAGCCTTAATCTAAGAGTTCCTTGACCCATATAACCCAAGATTTATTTCTGGGAGGAAATATGCTAACCCAGAAATATTCCATGAAAGTAACTACCTGGTAAATTTGTGGGGAAAAACCCTTCCTGCAGAGTTATTAAATAGAAAATCTGAAAGAAGTTCTATTTTAAAGTCAATAGACTAAAATCAAACCATCATGGTACAGTGTAGGATAATGCAGAGAATGTCAATTGGTGCAGGTGATAAGGAAATAAATTATCTCTGGCATCTTTTCCAAACTATACATATCATCCCACACATAGATTCTGATGGGCCCCAAGGGAAAATCTCCCACCTTCTCATCCCAGAGAAGAACACTGCTATTGATGGGCAAGAATCATCACATTTGCTGAGTGAGAAAGGATGAGAAATGAGCAAAATGAGAAAAATCACTGGCCTATAGTCAGATGAAACAAGAATCAAATTTGGATTCCCACACATACTAAGTACTTGTTTGGGGCTACTATTTAATTTCTCTCTGCATCTATTTCCTTGTCTTCAGGAAAGGGAGACAATAGTGAAAGCTACCTCACAAGTTTAATGTAAATATTAAATGACCTATATGATAATGATATTAAACAAATGTTAGTGGAATCTGAATTATGTGATATTTTATCAAATAAATCAGACTCTACTCACTGTTTTCATTTTACCTTATTTTTATTCATATCAATTTGCCCTGGTTTGTGCTAAAAGGATTTCCTGGCTTGCATAATTTCAATCAGTTTGTGGGAAAGGAATCTGTCAAAGGAAAGACTCTTTGCCTTATATCTGATGGAATCATTGGCATAGAATTTAGGAAGTTAAGAAGAAATAACTCGTTTACAATTATTTGATTCAGCATGGAAATTTCCTTTGGGTTTGGATTTCTTTTTGTTGATGTCATTGGCACAAAGTAAAATGCTGAATATAAAGGTATGAATTCAGCATTAATAGAGCAAAGTGTGAGACTGTACCAACCAACCTAAATTTTAGTCTCATTGATGTTATCAATTAACTTGAAGTTGGACAAATACTTTTCTCATACTATGAGGTAGTCTACCCAAAAGTCTAAGGAATGCCACTTACCCATCAACATAAATAAATATGGCATAATTCCAATGTAGAACACCACCACATAACTAGGCTTCTCCTGCTTTCTTTTTTCTAGTTATGTATCGCTAATATTTATGTATTATTAATATGTATCATAGTCGGGATCCCTGGGTGGCGCAGCGGTTTGGCGCCTGCCTTTGGCCCAGGGCGCGATCCTGGAGACCCGGGATCGAATCCCACGTCAGGCTCCCGGTGCATGGAGCCTGCTTCTCCCTCTGCCTGTGTCTCTGCCTCTCTCTCTATCTCTCTGTGACTATCATGAATAAATAAAAATTAAAAAAAAAATTAAAAAAAAAATATGTATCATAGTCAACATTGATGTATATACTGGGAACCCCACAAAATGTGAAGTTTAGTGGATCAGATGAGAAGATTATGCTAAGATTGACATACTCTTTTCTCCACTTCATGGTTTATTCACCTAAGTGAAGGTTACGGTGCTCTTTGGGAATTCATTGGGGCCTTTGGTGAAACTGACCAAAAAAAATCATTTTCTTAGAACTAATAACCATGTTGGAATCTTTAGAACCCCAGAAAAGAGCCAGCTGTAAAAGGAAACTCCAGCGTATTGAAAATCTCCCAAGGAATTATCTTCTTTTTTCCCATCACATACCTCTTCCTAATCTACCTAAGATTCTGAGCAAAGAAATAATAGAGCTAAATTAAGATAAGTGTGAGTTTATCATTATCTCTCTAAGCAAAATTATGCCCAGGCTTGGCAAGCTGCATTTCTTCAGCGTCTATGCTGTCATAAAGTCCAGTTTCATTTAGCTGGGGTTGAGAAAATTGGGCAGAGTCAAAGTGAAGATCTAGCAAAGAGTTTTGGATACACTCCAGAGAGAAAGCTGAAGCCATTAGTCACCAGAACAACAAATGAAATAAAATCATTCTAGAGTTTGCTCCTTCACCTCTTTCCCCAACTTCCACTTTCACTTGGTAACCAGTGAAGAAAACCATTAAGTGCTGGTCCTATCCTGTCCATGAAGTAATAGTGAAGGGAACAGGAACTCAGTATTCACTCCTGTTCATTTTGAATCTAATCAAGAAAATATGACAATGTTTCTAATACCTCTTCTCAAAGATGCTTTTAAATGTAGTAATATGAAACATCTGAGAGGTTTTTTTAAAAAAATCATGTTATTAATAAGAAACAATTCATAGGTCTAGAAATTTTGCCTAAAAACCCCTCCTTTTCTGGAGTTCGGATAGAACAGAATAGATACTCATAAATATTGAAATGCAAAGTGTTGTTTAATAAAACAGCAGTTTTACAAATGAAGAAACCAAGGTTCAGGAAGTGCAAATGATTTGCTCTGTCATAAAGCTGGTTCATAGAAAAGCGAGTTATTTCCTATACTTACTGTCTTACTTTTTTGTTAATCATTTATATATAATTCTATCATATCCACAATATTATCAAAAGGCTGTGAATGATACAAACCCAAATGAGTCATAGTTCCTGCTCCCAAAGTTATTCTTGTTAAATAACTTTTATAGAGCAATAATAATCATCACTATTCATCAAAATGCATCATGTGAGAAAAACCAGATCAATGTGCCACAGTCACATATCCTCCAGAGATGAGTGCTTTGTTCCTCTCTTTACAGATGGAGAAGCTAGGATACAAAATTGTCATGTAATGATCTCAAATCACACAGTTCATCTGAAGCAGAGGTCAAATTTGAACCTAGATCTTAGTTCTTAACTATGCCGAGTCTTACAACAGAAACTTAACTCTTTTTTGCAGAGGCAATGGAAGATACTTTCGCTAAATATAAAATGAATTTTTGAAAGCAGGTTTATTAACTCTGGAACAATTTACCGTAGGAACCTACAGAATTTCATCTCCTTCCACCCCCAGTCAACTTAAAAGTGAGAAGATATTGAATTAGAGGCTTCACGTAAAAGTGGGCTCCCTGATTGCCTAGTAGGAAGTGAAATCAAAGAACATCTCAGGCTGTCTTCCACCCTGTGACTCTAAGGAAAAACAATAAAAATACATACATACATACATACATACCTCCAGTCTCTCTCCTCTGTTTTCCCTTATATTCAAAAGAGCTTAGGGACTCCTGGGTGGCTCAGCAGTTGAGCATCTGCCTTTGGCTCAGGGCCTGATCCCGGAATCCTGGGATCAAGTCCCACATCAGGCTGTCTGCATGGAGCCTGCTTCTCCCTCTGCCTGTGTCTCTGCTTCTCTCTGTGTGTCTCTCATAAATAAATAAAATATTTTAAAAAGAAGCTTAAAAGTGATAAACATATTACACCTAAAGTAGCCACACAATACTCCTGAAAAATAATATGCCTGGGCTATGAAGCTTTACGGTGGTTCCAAGGAGATTTTTCAGTCTTTCATAGTAAAGCTTGATATTGAAGTTTGGGCAGAGGTGTGTGTTGTGTGCAGTGACTAAGCCCATGTGTGTGGGAGGTAAACATTGCAGATGGCTGAAAAATATGCTAAAGCTGGAAGACCCATGTGATGGTTGGCATCCTGAAAAAGAGACAGATGTTTCCTCAAAAGAAGAATTTTAGAACAAGTTGTTTGCTGTCCTATGTGGGCTTAGTTCTTCATCTGCATCTCAAGGTCATATCCACATGGGAAATATTGCAGCAGTAACTACGCTTCTCCCTCTGTGCCCCCAAAAAGAGACCCGGCATCAGGAAAGATCCACCTAATTAAGCAAAGGCCTTTACTAATACTGCCTTTCATTTAAAATATATATATATTTTAAGTTTTCAAGATGTTTTCACGCTCTATAACATCTGCTTTGGGAATATTGCCTTGGTTCTCATGCTGTGGCCCTCTGCATTGCACCATGACACTCTGTACCTTCTTTTTCATAAAAACCAATTCTCTAATATTCACTCTTTTAATATAATGTCTCTCTTCTCTGCTAAATTATATGCTCATTTCATGGCATGACTATTTTGTTAACCATAAAATTCCAAGGGCCCAACACAATGCCAGATACATACTAAGCTCTCAAAAACATTTTTTCTAAGTATTCTTGGGAGTAGAGATTCTCAGATATTCTAGTGGCAGAGCCAAGATTGGCTATTTCCTTAGACTTGGACAAGATAGTTCATTTATTTATTCATTCATTCATTTATTCAACAGATATTTTTGAGTTCGACTGTGTGTCAGGCACTGTTCTGAATGATTGGGATTTTACAATTAAAAGAACAGACAAAAATTTTTATCCTCATGGAGCTTGCATGCCACCATAACTATATTTGAGAAAGAAATTTAAAAATCTAGCTACATTACTACAAAATCATTTAGTTTTCAGATTAGATGACATTGCTATGGATCACACAAACTTTCTATCTCAATCAGGTGGGGTATTACACCAGTCGAGTTTTAACATGAGAATTATAACTTAAAGGTGGAGGAATCTACTATAATGAATAACAAGCTAGCTGCATACTACTCCATGCCCACCTTTAGAAACTTCCTGCCCACATGTTTACATGAATGCATGTGTCCTATTTTTTATTGCCACCTACAAGGATCCTGGGTAGTAGGCACTGGATTCTGATAGAAATAGAAACATGTGGAGTATGGGAGTATTCATCTAGAGATGGAACATATAACTAACATGTACAGAGTTGTTTGTATGTGCTAAGTTATGATAGGAATTTTCACATATATTACCTCATTTGATCTTGACAATAAATAAAAAATAAACTAAATTGTATGACCTCTCTTCTATTTTCCATCAAATGAAGAAATAGGATCAGAGGCTTTTACATGGCCAATAGAAATTGTACTTTTGCAATGGCCAGAGGTCCTAAACCACAAATTAACTTCCTAACAGACCTCTGGACTTTATTAGAGGAGGAATAGATGAATGGTCTCACCAGACACTAAGAAAGTTTGTTGTTCATTACCCTGTGCCAAAAAAGAAATGGAAAATCATCAGACCAGATCAGAGAGAATGGATATCTACCTTCTATTCAGTCAGAAAAGATGGCAACTGGCTACAGATTGATACTATTTAAAGAAATCCTGACTATCAAAATTCTCCACTCCCTTTCTTAATGGCATCTTTTTCTTTTTTTTCATGTCCTTAAGGTCACAAACTTTTCTCCAGCTGAAAACACAGCTGCCTCACAGAAAAACCACATAAGAAAATTAATAATAATAAAACCCAGAGGAATCAGGAATGCAGTGATAAGGCTGCCTTATGCTTTTCCCTTATCCAACTGGGAACTTCTTGAGGGCCTCATTGATGAGTGCTACAAGGCCAGAGGAGAATGCTGGAACATATAGGAGAGAGAAAGGAGTGTGGGAAGAAGCACACAGAAGAGGGAGCAAAGGGAATCTTTAAAAGACAAAGATCTCCAGCCGGGGCTGGTTCAAGAACAAATGAAAGGTCAGTAGAGGTTTTTTTTATTTTTTTTTCATATTTTTTTTATTGGAGTTCAATTTGCCAACATATAGCATAACATCCAGTGCTCATCCCATCCAGTGCCCCACTCAGTGCCCGTCACCCAGTCACCCAACCCCCTGCCCACCTCCTTTTCCACTACCCCTTGTTCGTTTCCCAGAGTTAGGAGTCTCTCATGTTCCGTCACCCTCACTGATATTTCCCACTCATTTTCTCTCCTTTCCCCTTTAATCCCTTTCACTAATTTTTATATTCCCCAAATGAATGAGACCATATAATGTTTGTCCTTCTCCGATTGACTTATTTCACTCAACATAATACCCTCTAGTTCCATCCACATTGAAGCAAGTGGTGGGTATTTGTCGTTTCTAATGGCTGAGTAATATTCCATTGTATACAGAGACCACATCTTCTTTATCCATTCATCTGTCGATGGACCCCAAGGCTCCTTCCACAGTTTGGCTATTGTGGACGTTGCTGCTATAAACATTGGGGTGCTGGTGTCCTGCCATTTCACTGCATCTGTATCTTTGGGGTAAATCCCAGCCGAGTAGGGGAGCTTTAACACCATCCTCTGCATCTATTTCCCTTCAGTCCCTACCCCTTCACAGCTTCTCTGTGTCTCACCTTCTCAATCACCTGAAACAATAAATGCTCCAAATCAGGAGTTAGTTCTGTGGGTACAGTGGAGCCCCATTTTGTATAAATTTAATTTACATTTTGACTTTAGAACCTAGGCTTGCCACTAATTTTTTTTAACCTTCAACCACAAACAGATTTATTATCATGTATTAAGGTTACAGTGGCTGAACAGTAAAAACCAGAATGAACAATGTTTTCTAGTCAAGCTTTAGAATTTATATCTGTCCTCCTTCTCCAGAGATTAATAGGTTCTTCAAAGGCAGAATGTTGTGAAGGGCCAGGCAGAAGAACATATGTATTCTTTTTCTTCCATCTTCGGTCTACATCAGTGGTAATCAAATTCCAATATGCTTAACAATTACTGAATAGCATAATGTTTTAAAACCACTTATAGTATACTTCATAGGCGACATAATGGTTTTTCAAGCAAAATTTTGTCTCTACCAAGTTTTTATCTAGTTTTGACTTTTGAACATGCCTAGCTACAAAAGTCACTTCCACAGTATGTATTTTTTTCTGGGGAGAAGGTCTACAACTTTTGAAATATTCTCTCAGGAGTCCCTAACTGCCAAAGGTAAGAAGCACTGCTCTTCCCACGTCAGATCCCACATCTTCACGTTTTGTTCCTTCAAGAATATCCTATTCCCTTACTAAATTACTGCATCTTAACTGATATATTAATCTGAATTAAATTTCTCTATGGCTCTTGGACCTAAACAGCACCTGTACTTTACAAAGACTTTAGGGACTAAACCCAAGGGATTAGATACATTTACGGAATTCCAAGATCTTTAGCAGAATTAGGAAGGGAAATATTTGGGTAAAGGAGTCAAAAGGATTTTTAGGGCCTCTTAAAACACAACTTATAAGTACTTCCTCCTCCTCCAAGAACTTTCTTCTTAACACTCTCTACTGATTCTACTTCCTGCCCACACGTTACTGCTGCTGCGTGGTGATATGAGTGGACTCTAGATCACCTGGGCCTGAAGATCTTTGGTAGAATAACATAGAGAAACTGAAGAGAAAGGACCTGAGACCCTTGAAGCAGAGTGAGATTCTTGGAGAGGAACCCTTTGAGATTGCTACCACACTGGTCCCTCTCTGTTAAAAGGGAATAGAATAAAAATTTTAAAATCCTATAGCTAGGCTCCTGAGATCTATCTCATGGCTTCAGGTCATACAACTACACAGAAATTACAGATCCCAAAGTAATTTAGCAGAGTTAGCATAGTTTACTTTTTTTTTTTTTTAGCATAGTTTACTTTTAGAAAGTATTGTTCCTAAGAAGAGGCACCCAGGGTAATCCCCCAGCAATTCTAGACAGAGAGAAATGACACTGGTGCACCCATCCCAAGTGCCACACCAGGAAATTGATCAATCTAAAGAATCCACAAGTTCTGTACCTTTGGGGAACATTTTCAAGTCATATCTACTTGGGCAAAGCTCTCATCCCCTCACAAAGCAAAAATCCATGCCCTGGCCATCATGACAGCTTAAATCATGGTATAAAGAAGTATAGAGAGATGAATCCAGTATCATTCAGAGTGTGGATTGTGGCTGGGTAAATACATGAAAAAAGATTATTAGAGCATCTTTGCACTCCAAACATTGCATCTGAACTTTGGCAACTGCAAATAGGAATACAAAAAAAATTAATGCAATTGAATGTAAAACTCATGAAGAAAATAATCTATCTGCACAGAGAGTCTGGGATATAAGCATTACCAGGCAGCAGAATAGCAAGTGACACCCTGGATAAAGAGCTAAAACAGAATTGTTTTCCTTGGTCACATCTCTCAGGGGGCTTCATCAGTTCCTTGGAAGGAGGAATCAGAATTACTACCGTAATAGGATTTTTAGTTTGCTATATATTATAATCATTGTACTCAACTAACTGTATAGTAAAGTTCATACCATTTAATTTCATATTATGGATTTGTTAACTTTCAATTAATTCTTTTATTTTCTTAATAAAATACAAGATAAAGAATTCCCCCCAGGTATTGGGGGGGTGGGATTTCTGGCCTGGGATGAAACTTCACTGGATTTTGCAACATTTGTCTCATACCCAGACAAAAAGTTTAGGTGAACTTCAAATGTTTTTATTCCATCTTTTTGTTTAATAAATAGCAAATGTAATAGATCGGAGGGTATATTTCCCCTCCAGTGTCCCATAGATTTGCTTTAATCCTTAAAGGTTTCTAAAAAGATACAAGCACAGGGTCAGAAAATAGTATTTTTCTTAGTACAAAGCTAATAGGACTGGACATAGAATGTTTGCCTCAGTCTCATAAACATGGCTCCATATTACCTGAGCTCTCCTAGTGCCTGGCTGCAAAGATTTGCTCAATGCCTGTAGTTCCTGTCTATATTTCTGAAGACTCATAACTTTCTTAAAAACATCTCTTGCCAATAGGAGTTCTTCAAATTCTACCCAACAAAACTAGCTTCATTACTGTAAAAAGAGGAAGAAGAAGAAGAAGAAGAAGAAGAAGAAGAAGAAGAAGAAGAAGAAGAAGAAGAAGAAGAAGAAGAAAGAAGAAGAAGAAGAAGAAGAAGAAGAAGAAGAAAGAAGAAGAAGAAGAAGAAGAAGAAGAAGAAGAAGAAGAAGAAAGAAAGAAAGAGAAAGAGAAGAAAGAAAGAAAGAAGAAAGAAAAGAAAGTAAATTTTAAAAAAGAACAGAACGATGATCACACTGATAGCCTTGGTATTATTTCTCTTCTATCAAACTTCATCAGGACTTTGCCAAGTCACTGGTTCTCAACTTACTAACTTAAAACAAGGGTTTGGTGCAGAAGATGATCTATAAATTGTGCATTCACAGGATATGTGAGGGAATAACTTCTCTGAGAAAAATATATTCTTTTAACAACAAAAACATGCTACTACACAACTATTGAAGAGCTAAAATTCAAAACACTAAGAATACTAAGTGCTAACAAGTATGTAGAGCAACAGGACTCTCATTCATTGTTGGTGAGAATGCGAAACAATATTACTACTTTAAAAGGCAGTTTGGCAGTTTCTTATAAACCTAATGTAATCTTAGCAGCAATTGCGCTCATAAGTATTTACTCAAATTATTTGAAAACACATATCCAGGAGTGCCTGAATGGCTCAATTGGTTAAGTTGGTTAACCACCTTAATTGGTTAACTCTTGATCTTAGCTCAGGTCTTGATCTCAGGATCCTGAGTTCAAGTCCTATGTTGGGCCCCAACACATATCCACACAAAAACCTCCACATGAATATTTGTAGCAGCTTTATTTGTAACTGCCCAAAACTGGAAACAACCAAGATGCCCTTCAAGAGGTGAATGGATAAACAAATCTTGGTATATCCATACAATGGAATATTAGTCAGTGACAAAAAAGAATGAGCTAACAAGTCACAAAAGGATATGAATGAATCTTAAGTACATATTGCTAAGTGAAAACAGCCAGTCTAAAAAAAGCTACATACTGTATGATTCCAATTATGTAACATTCTGGAGAAAATGAAACTATGAAAATGGTAAATAGATCAGTGGTTGCCAGATGTTCAAGTAGAGGGTAGTGTGGATAGTAGGTGGAACAGGCAAACTACAGGGGATTTTTAGGGTAGTGAAATTATTCTGTATGGTACTGTAATGGTGGATACATGACAGTTTATCTTTGTCAAAGCATACAGACTATTACAACACAAAGTACAACCTTAGTGTATACAAATGTTTAAAAACCACTTTGGAGGTCAGGGGATCCCAGTATCACAAACAGAATATGACAAAGGAATAAAAATGTATTATCAATGTATGAACAACCTAACCTCACTGAATGTAGTGTGGAATGAGAGTGCTGACCTAAATAACTTTGGAAATCAGTAGAGTCTTCAAGTCTAAAGGCAAAAGGGACAACTATCCACGTACTCCAGTTGATAAAGTTCTTTTCCCCACAAAGTCTAGGTTAGCAACTCTAAAACTACTATCTATGGATATTAGAATTCAACAATTAAGTAAATGGATAGCAGATGGTGGGAACCAGAGAGATTACAAATAAGCAGTAGAAGGAGCCTACAATGATCTATAGATTAGAGTTGGAGGCACCAGTATAAATTAATATTTAGCTTAATACAGAAAATACCTGTAGAAATGTTTATAGATAGGTGTATAAATTCCAGTTAGTGTACACATGTATACCTCCTTGCTCTGTCATCTGAGAAGACTTTGAAGCAATGCTACCCCAGTAGCAATGAGTACATCTACTGTCCAAATCTTGGTTTCTAACATCACTCTCTAATAAAAGAAACTATGTTTCCTTGGAGAAATAGCTAACTCTAGGACTTAGGTGGAAAATATACAAGATAAAATGGAAGTATCTTCTAATGCCAGAAAGTAAGAAACTGTTCAAAACAAAACAAAGCAAAAACCCCACTCTCATGGGGATATGTCAAGGGTATATATGAGCCAACTGAAAGAGCTCCCAATGGCAAAGGTTGGAATTATTTGAGTAAGCAAAATAATGTAGCATTGGATTCTAACTTAAAGCATAAATATCCATGAGTTCACCTGATATAAATGATTGAATATATAAATGGGGGAGAAGAAACAAATCTCCTTTACAAGAGAATTCCAAATAATTTATGTAGATACTCTAACCTAAAGAGATGTAGCACAATGCTCCACTCCTTAAGTGTGGGGCACACGGTGACTTTCTTCCAAAGAGTACACTGGTAAGGAGAAGAGTAACTTGACAATGGAGAAAGCTGACAAATACTACCTCATGCCAGGTGACCAAGGTTAATATCAGCAGTGAGAGGTCATTTTGATAATATGTACCTTTGAGATAATGTAATGACAATGGTACTTTACCTCTATGACCCATCCTCTCAGATACATTACCCAGTCAATAATGAGGAAAAAAAGTCAGACAAATCCTAATTGAGGGACATTCTACAAAATATCTGACTAGTGTTCCATGTAACCATCAGGGCTCTCAAAACAAAGAAAATCTGAGAAATTGTCACAGGTAAAGGGAGACATGACTACTAAATGTAATGTATCTTAGATGGGATCCTGAAAGTGAAAAAGGACATCTGGTAAAAACAAAAACAAAGCAAAATAATCTAAAGATTTCACAGGAAATCTGCATTAAATATGGAGTTTCATTAATAATAACATATCAATTATCAAATTGGACAAATGTTCCATACTTATGTCAATATTAATAAGGGGAAACTGGATGTGGAGTATATGGAAAAGCTGCTGTATTTTTAATTCTGTAAATCTAAAAATTTTATTTTAAAAATTATCCATTCTAGGGGCATCCGGGTGACTCAGCGGTTGAGCGTCTGCCTTTGGCTTAGGTTGTGATCCTGGGATTTAAATTACATCAAGCTCCCTGCAGTGAGTCTGCCTCTCCCTCTGCCTATGTCTCTGCCTCTCTCTGTGTGTCTCTCATGAATAAATAAAAATAAAATATATTTTTAAAAACTATCCATTCTATCTGGAGCAAATGTTGCTATACTCTTGCATTGTACTGTGCTGCACCGTGTATAAATAGTGAGCAAAACAAAACTGGTCTATGTCTTCAGGGAGCTTATAGTCTAATTTGGAGTAGTGACATTCAGCAAATACACAGAGAGAGAGAGTGCTTACATTGTGAGGATTTTGTTAAGTAGGGTAGCTACAGAGTCTGTAACGATGTCCTGAGACTGATCCCAAAGGGAAAAGCATCATATCCTTTACTCTGGGCCTCACAGCCGAAGGCTGCCTGTTAGCCCAGCCAACAAGCACTTTGTTGATGACAAAGAGGATTCTGTAGAGGGTGGGGGTTAGCAAGCCATGAATGGATTTATTAGAATCAGAAGACCTGGGATCACATTCCACTTTCTTTCTCTCATCAGTCATTTCAATTCCTTGACCTACAATTTCTTAACCAGTAAAATTCAGAAAATAATACTAACTCCTCAAAGTTGGTGTGAAGATTAAATGTGATTGTGTAAATTGTCAACCACATTTAATGTTCACTTTCAGTAGTTTAGCTAGAACCGCACATAGTCTGCTCCCCTAGTCCAGACCACATTCTACTCCAATACGTTGTCTTCCCTTTTCTTCGAGAGATCACAAACTATAGGCTTGCTAGATATAGTTTCCTCTTTCTCCCCTAATTTGCCCCTCTCTTCTTGAGAACTTCTTGTCTCTCCACACCTGACTTTTTGATCTGTAAAATCCTGCTGTGCAATGACGCTATAGCTCAACACAGCTTTCCAAAATGGAAAAAAATTATTTTTCTAGCTGCTTTGCTTTCACACAAGGAAATTCAATTTATCTTGCAGAGGGCGAAAGGAAGCTGCATCCAACTTATTTCTGGAAGCAGGGAATATGCTATAGAGAAAGGAAAAAGTAGACAGTACATTTGAGCTTAAAATCTAGGTGACAAGACCTCATTAATTTGTACATCACTAATTCAGAACTTTTAACAACTCAGACAGGATTCATGTATTTCTGTTGAATAAAAATGAAACCTGGTAACTACGGTGTAATATATTTTGTGGTATATTCTATTTACATTAACTGACTTGACAGAAACAAATCCATGATGTTATATTAAATGTATGGGAACACACTGTTTCAAATTTTTCTATGTATTGGATAATTTAGTCACACTCATTTCAGGATATGCGATATATTATAGTAATATTACCATGGCTACCAAGGACTTAACAAACATACAAATAGGTGTTTGTAAAATAATGCTGGAAATGAAGTTAGAATGGAAATGAAAGGAGAAAGCAATCTGAAACTTCAAATAAGAGAATGTTCTCAGGCAAGATGTCATCAGAAGTCATACAAATGTATTTAAGTCCAAATTCATTGTCTGGTTCAGGTGATGATGTCTAGCACCTATTAAGGAATTGGATATCTTAACTTTCCAGCCCTGAAGCAAATTTAGGATTAAACATTGTCCTTCCTCTCCTCTCCCTATCCTAAAATCTGGAAGTGTTAATGACTATTTAACTAGGTTGATGATAGTGTATCTAGAGAAGAAGATATCACTTGTACCAAACACTAAAAACACTACAAAGAAGATTCTGATGTAAATACATATTTTAATTTCACTCTATGAATTCATAAATATATACTTTGTCCTACCAAAATCTTAACTCATTCTAATATATTATTATTTCTCGGTATACCAACTTTAGCTTGAATACTATTTGAAATATTTTTCTAATAGTACTTCCAAATGTATTATGAAATGAGTTCAAACAAGAAAATGTTGCATACCTGGTTCTACAGAGAAGCTGAGATAAAGCTCCCATTGTGCTTTTGTTTGCTATTTTTATTATTAATACTCCACATTTTATAGGCTTCATATTTTTCAATGCCTTCTTATAAAACATATGCCACTGGTCTGTTTCATAGATGCTGAAATTCTTTTTTTTTTTAAGATGTTATTTATTTATTCATGAGAGACACAGAGAGAGAGGTAGAGACATAGGCAGAGGAAGAAGCAGGCTCCCTGCAGGGAGCCCGATGCAGGGCTTGATGCCAGGACCCCAGGATCATTCCTGAGCTGAAGGCAGAGGCGCTCAACTGCTAAGCCACCCAGGTGCCTCAATTCTGAAATACTTTCAAAGATACTGAGGACCTGAATTAAAGTCATATAGCAAATAAGTGATGGACTCAGAATCAAATGCAAGTTTCCTGGCTTACAGCCAGGACTTTATAAGTCCTTTATAAGCTCCATTGTATTTGTACTACAGCTGTAGTGAGGGTTGTTTATTAGAAGAACTTACTATGGTGATCACTTCATAATATATACAAATATATTGTTATGTTGTGCTCATGAAACTAATATAATGCTACATACCAACTTTACCTCAATAAAAAAAAAGACTATTTTTCAATTTAGTTGTTTATAAACATGAATAAGTGAGACTGAGAAGGTTAAACTTTGCAATATCAGAAGAAAATGAAATTACCCAACAATCTGTTCAATTAATCAGTGCAGACAACAAATCACATCAGAAAAAAGAGTCAAGCCCACAACAGTAATTAATTGGAGAGAGCCTCATTCATTCAATGGGATATAATTAATGATGGGTTATTTTGAATAATCTTGGGAATTCGGGAATTCTGGAATTCCAATAATCTTGGAAACCTGGAATCTGGGAAGAACTGGAATGATTTAGAACAGAAAAATTCTGTTCAGAGATGAATATACCACTTTTCCTTCTACACCTGGATCCTTTGAGATTCTTTCTGTCAGAAGTGACAGACACTAACTTCAGCCTCCTTACAGCAAGACATAGGAATTTATTACAAGGACATTGTGCTGCTTCAGAAATCAAGATCACGTGTCTAGGGCCCATGATCCCAAAGATTCTTTTTAAACATTCTTTGCACGGAGCTTTTGTTTTTTGTCTGAAGGAAGGAGGAAGAGATGGAGTAAAAGAGACATCTCCACAGACGATGCAGTGGGTAGAGAAATCTGAACAGATCTGTTTGTGCATGCTCCAAGATGCTCACCAAGGATTCCCTCACTTAAGTGGAAAGACTCAGGCAAGGCTGGGAATTGGTAAATTCCTACAGTTTTATAAATGAGGGCAAAGAAGCCAGAAAATTCTGGGAATTATGCTAATGTGATTGCATTTCTGCCCACATACTGGAGAAGCTGGAGGACATGAGTCACATATATACCAGGGGTGTGATACAAAGAGGGAAAGAGGGATTCTCCACAGACCAGTGGAGAACACAATGTGAGATTTCTGCACTAAAGCTTCTCCCATCAGTAGCTTTGGCACAATCAAATAGCTTTAGTACTGAGGAAAGCAGGGAGTGGGATGTAGGGGAGAACCAAGGCAAGCACCCTGGGCAGCAGCATCTGCTCTTTGGCACTGGGAAATCTGGCAGCAGACCTTACCCTAGGCAGCAAAGCTGGGGCTGGAAAGAAGTAAAATGATGGTATTTGGGTATATTCATTACAGTGAAATACTCTAAGGATAACTCAGAAGTAATCTGTAAAGGTTTTTACAAGAGTCTGGAGTGAGTGAGACAGAGCCAAAGAAATAAAACATTTGCACTGTGATTCTGACACTCTCATTCTACCTCTTACTTAGTGTGGCTTGGGAAACATCATGCATACATCCCTAAAAATGTGTGGATCTCTCTGTCTCCATATCTATAGACTTCTTTGAGTATTGCCTCTGAACCCAACTATTTCATTGTGCTTGATGGTATAGAAGTTGTTTTGTACATTTGTTTGCCCTTGCCTGAACACTTTCTGACATTCTGTAAGAACTTGATAAACCTTTGTCTTCGGTGACCACCCTAATGCCTCACATACATGGGATCCTTTCAGTATCATTTCTATCCTCAGCAAAAAATTCTACCTATGCTATTAGTCAAGATGTCAGGAAATAGTACATATGGACTATAGCAACAAAGATCTTTTGTAGCCCAGACACACCTATTATATTCTTTTTAAAAGACATGTCTATATTATATAATACTTACATTTCTGAAAAGTCTCTATGTTGCATAGAAAGGCAAATGGTGTTTTAAACATTGATCATTACAGAGTAAAAAATTCTAGAGTAAATTCATTTGTGAAGGAAATAATCATCTGTCATTCACTTCTTTGTAGATTTGTAGTGCCTCTTTAGCAGATTTGCAGAAAGGGGATATTTGCAGCACAGTAGAGTGAAAAAAGTATGAGTTTAAAATCAGAAAGAGAAATAAATCAATCAAAAATTTAAAAAAATTAGAATAGAATAAATCTTTAACAGCCATTAACTAGCTATGTGACCTTAAACTGCTCTTTAGATTTGTTGAGCTTAGTTTCCTATCTGTAAAGAAGGGCTATTGCTGATCTCGCAACTTACTCTGAGGAACCATGTAAAGAACTTGTACATTGCAGTTGCTCATATGCAATATGACATGCTTTATATTATGTGTGTATACACTTATATATATACACATACACGTCAATAAACTTATATACTGTGCATATATGTGTATGATACCCACACTTTTTTTTCTGAAGAAAATAGTATTTCTAGAATTTTTAAAGTATATATAGGAAAACAAAAGTTAGAAAACTTTGTAACATAGGCAAATAGTTATAACTCCTCAATGTTCTGGAAAGAACTATTAAATTCTGAATAAAAAAAATACTGAAATTAACATGTTACCATCCTATTTTATTACTGCCTAGATAAAGTTGACAGTTTCACCTCAGTTCCTACTAAATGAAAAAATAAGTGAATGAGGTGACCTTTTCTATGTTTGATGCCTCCATCTGTATGAAAACCCCAGTCAACTGATCAATCAGTCCCTGCCTTGGGTACGGAACTGTATCCAGATAAGACCTTACTAAGTGCTCTTTTTCTATTGGAATGATGCACCCAGCTTTCCCAAAATTTTATTTTTGATAATTTCATTGATCCTTTAAATTTTGGAAAAATAGCAATGAATTCCAAGAATCAACTTTAGATTATTTTTCTTCTTTTATAGCAGACATAGTCACAGAGATACCATGACCATTAGCTGCTGTTCAATATTTGTATATTACAGTTGCCAAACAGGATTCAAATATGTTCAAAACCAATGTGTTTCAATTGCAAGGTTTTCCCAAGAGGAACATTAGAAGAAATTTTGTATGGTAAAATCACTGCTTTGCATTCTGCAACCTTAGCTGATTTCTACACTAATGTGGAAGAATTATAGGAATGGTTTCTGCAATACATCCATCATTAAGTTTGCTGGAAGATAGCTGTTTGAGGGCTTACAGAAGCCAAAACATGAGTTGGAATGATATGTACTTCAATGTTGGGAACTCTGTGTCAAACAAATCTGTCACTGTGTTTATTTCCACGGAGGACATTAGTTTTTATTTTTAGATTCTCATTAAACCCAGTAAAGCAGGTGTCTGCATAAACTGAAATTTCATTGATATGCTTGCTCTGCATATGGATAGAAATTACATTGCTCCTTATTACTGTTAATGCTTGCCTTAAAAGCAGAATCTTAAAAGTATTTTAATAACTGGATTTAAAAAACTCTTTAGTTTTATGTAACTCACTTGATCAAACCTTGTTATCACAAATGGAGTCTCAAAGAAAAAGAACTCACTATTTAGCAAAATGTTGGCTTAGCACTAGCCACTGTGCTATGATTGATCTTAAGTGCTTCAAATCAAGTGATAAAATTTGGGATTTGGAAATTACCTTATAGATTATCATATTGCCCAACATACGCATTTTATAGATGAGCAATTAATGCCCAGAGCTCTTTCACAAATCTCATAGTATCAAATGCTGACATACTCAGTTTTGTGAGCAGTCTCAACTCACAGGATATAAACATGAAAGGTGTTTTTAACCCCAATAACCAATACTAGGTATGCTCTCATGAACACCCCATACCATTTTCTAGCACATACCATTTCCCAGGCTGGGCAGAGGCTCCCTGAAGGTAATTAATCTTGCTTTACATCTTTGTAGCCACTTTCAGTTGTTAGAGAAAAGTCATTTTGGATCTTAAAACAGTGCTATTCACTTAGCTTCAATCTCAAATTTGACTCAAAGCCCTCTTTCTCTTCTCCCCAGTACAGGCTAAATGTGTGACTACAGAAGCTTAAGGAGGCTGAGGACAACAGGGTTCTTGACTTCTTGCCTCTCTACTCATCCCCATCCTATCTCCTAATCCTCCTGTGATGTTGAGGCAGGGAGGGGGGAAAGGGAGAAGAAACTGTCTCCTTCTGCAACTGTCTTTGAGGAGTTTCCATACCTTTCCTATGGTGGCATATCCTCTCCAGCGAAACATGGGGCCAGCATTCCCTTCACTGTGGGGTATCTTTTTTTAGTCACACTTGATTCCTTATTGACCTCATCCAGGCTTTTAGTAACTTCTGTAGGTTAAGGACTCCTGTATACAACTGTCTGGCCATTGTCTCTACTTGGAATCTATTGGTATCCCAAACTTCGTGTGTCCACAAAACCTCCTCCAGTCTTCTCCATCTCAACTAATGGCAACTTCATCTTTCTCGATGCTCAAGCCAAAATTTGGAATCAAATTATACCTTGCTTCCTCTCTAATCCCACATCCACTCTTTCCACAAATTCCATCACCTCTACCTTCAAAATTGTATCGAAGACCCAAATCCATCTCACCATTTCCACTGCTGCCTCCCATCCAAGCCATCATGAGCTTGAGCCCAGATGACTGCAATGCTCTTTGGATGGATCTGCCTGGCTTTCCAGTCTTTCTTAACTTAGCAACTAGAGTAGTACTCTTAAAACCTATACCAGATCATTTCATGCCCCTGCTCAAAATCTGACTGATGGTCCCTATTTCATTCAGAATGAAACCCAGGGGCCTCACCATGGCCTATTGGCCTTATATGATTAGCTTCATCCACTATTCTACTTTGGCCTCCTCTGCTGCTACATTCCTCCTCACTCACTCCACACCAAACACCCTGATTCCCTGCTTATCCTCTTGGCACATTTTTTTAAATTGAAGTATAATTTACATACTCTATAATGTGTAAATTGTAAGTGTCTAGTTCATAGGGTTTTGACAGTTTTATATACCCACATAAACACCACTCAAATCAAGATCTAGAACATTTATATCTCCACAGAAATTTCCTTCAGTCCCTTTCAGTTAATTCTTACCCATTCCCTTAATCAACACTTTAATATGTCACCATAGATTTAGTTTTACCTGTTCTTAGACTTAATATAAATAGAATCAAATAGGATATATTCTTTTGTGTCTGGCTTCTTTGATTCAACACAATGTTTTTGAGATTCATTCCTGTTGTAGCTTGTATTCATAGTTCTTTCTTTTTTATTGATGAGTAGAATTCCATTGTATGAATATACCATAATTCATTTACTTATTCTCCTCTTGGATATAAGGGATGGTTTCCATTTGAGGCTAATATGAATAAAGCTGATATAAACATTAGTACACAGTCTTTTAAGGACATTTGTTTTTGTTTCTTTTAAGTGAATACCTAGGAGTGAGATTACTGGGTCATAAGTTAAATACATATTTAACTTTATGAGGCAACTCTTGCCTTCTGGCCTTTGCTCTTGCTGTTCCTTTTACTTAGAATACTGCTCATCTAGGTATCTAATGAATTACTCCCTCATTTCCTCAACTCCTCACCAAAAGTCACCTTCTTGATGAACTCTGCACTAACCAATCCCACCCTATCCTCTACCCTACACTAACACCCTAATTATCATCTCTAAATTTCTCCACAGTACTTTTCCCCTTTAGCATACCATGTAATTATAGCTTATAATATTGACCGACTGTTTGTTTTCTTTTATAGACAAGGGATTTTTTTGATGTTTTATTTATTAATGTGTCACCATTGTTAGATGGAAGGAAAAGGAAGGAAGGAAGGAAGGAAGGAAGGAAGGAAGGAAGGAAGGAAGGAAGGAAGGAAGGAAGGAAGGAAAGGAAAGAAGAAGTCAGAAAGAAGGGGACAATGTCTGAAGTGTCTCTCATATTGTCAGGACATCCCTATTCTATGTGACCTCTAAGATCTCCAAGCTGCTGAGACAGTGCCAAATTTGTCACAGTGAATTTCATTGCCCACTTCCATCCTATCTAAGTTATTCATGGAGTTCTTAAACTTTCTCTTCAGCACATGCAAGGTGTTCTCTTGTGCAGAGAGCCTCAGTGTCTTCATTGAGGTGGAGTTACTAAAATGTTTCACCCATCAGGAGATAGTCTGCTTGGGTTCTGCTGTGTACGTCTAGGTGTCTCTATATAAGTTCTCTCCTCATCCCTTGCCACCAAGATACACCACCTGATTTGAGAGAGGTCCCAGACTTACTTGACTCCTCTTATGAGCAGCACCTAATCTCATCTCCACTCTTCCATTTTCTCTGACTCAGAATGCTCTCATATACCCCATTTCCAAAATTCCTTCAGTTGAATAGATTCATGGCTTGTGTTTCTCTTCAGAGTATTCATTACATGGAAGTAACTATTAACTTGCCATTTTACCTTTCATAAAATTCTAGAAAAATATATTTATTTTACCCTCTCACTATAAGCCCTACAGCAGTAGCAGGATTTTCTTATTTAGGCTTCTTTTGAGAAAATAGAAAATGGTCATGTGTGGGGACAGAAGATATATAGAAACTCTGTACTTCCTACTCAATTTTGTCCTGAACCTAAAACTTTTCTAAAAAATAAATTTTATTAAAAAAATAAATAAATAAAAATAAAAATAAAAAATAAATTTTATTAATTAAAAAAAGAAGTAATAGTTTTGCCTCACAAATAACTTGTGAATTTATGTAAAAATCACCATCCATTCATTTTTTTTACTGGTCCAGTAAAGTGGACATATACTCATTCAGAATGTAAGCAAATTCTGTCATCAAGTAAGTCAATGTTTGTTACTATTATAGTTTAACAAAGCTGCTTGTCTCAGAAATCTTCAAGTGATTATCAGTGTCTGTTTTGGTCAGGGTATACCCAGGAAAACACAATTCACTTAAGTATTTAAAACAGTTGTTTGCACAGGTGGTGAAGGAGCTAAGAAGCCAAATGGAATGGTGAGAGGGAATCCAGAAATTACCAATATCATGGAACCACTACTATCCTTAGGCTGGAAAGATAAAGGGAAGAAGCAAAGTCACCAGAGCCTTCGTGTCAGGGTCACCCACCAGTAGCTGATTTCACAGCAGGCCTGTCAGACAGGAATTAGTTCCATGAAAAATATATAGCTCAGCCAAAGATACCCACAAGAAAGAGAAGAATAAAGAGAAATACTCTGGCATCTTCATTTCTCTCACCTTCTAATCTCCTGCAGGGTTTCCTGTTGGCCACACTGACCTGGGAAACAGCCTACATGGATTGGCCCAGTCAAGCAGGGAAAGGGCAAGGAATAGATCTGAGGCCAGCAATCAACTCTGGGCCAAAGTTAGAATAAACACATGTTGCAGAATTTGGAAAACATTCAAAAATTTCTGTCAGAGTAAATGATTCTCTATATGGTGCTATTCTAGAACATTTCAAAATACAGGTATCAACATAAGCAAGGGAAAGGGGTTTACACCCTCTTAGTTGAAAGAAGAAAGAAAAAGAAAGAAAGAAGAAAGAAAGAAAGAAAGAAAGAAAGAAAGAAAGAAAGAAAGAGAAGAAAGAAAGAAAGAAAGAAAGAAAGAAAAGAAAGAAAGAAAGAAAGAAAGAAAGAAAGAAAGAAAGAAAGAAAGAAAGAAAGAAAGAAAGAGGGATCCCTGGGTGGCGCAGTGGTTTAGCGCCTGTCTTTGGCCCAGGGCGCGATCCTGGAGACCCGGGATCGAATCCCACATCAGGCTCCCGGTGCATGGAGCCTGCTTCTCCCTCTGCCTGTGTCTCTGCCTCTCTCTCTCTCTCTCTCTCTCTCTCTCTCTCTGTGACTGTCATAAATAAATAAAAATTTAAAAAAAAGGAAGGAAGGAAGGAAGAAAGAAAGAAAGAAAGACTACCCAATGATGAAACATTATTAGAGTAGATCAGTATTCAAGGAGAACTTGCAAATGGAGGCTTCAGCTTCGAAGTTTTCATGTTATTTCTGACTACTCCCATTGCAGCATCGGGGGAGAAAAAGACAATAATGGTTCAAATCTTATCTTGACATTAATCTCAAAGGTTTATCTTTTTTTAGAGAAATGAAAATACTAAATAAAATTGGAAGATATGGCTTCTTTTTCTATCTTTTTTTTTTTTGACATTGTGAAGTTATTTCAACAATAAAAAAAATTTATGTCTGAAAAAAGTTTATGACCCTAAAGGGTTCATACACTTCTTAAGTCTGTGATTTCTAGGCAGAATGCTATGACAAGACTAACAATTAGGCCATTGTTGCAAAAAGGTAGAGATTACCCAGGATTTTGAGTTCCAAGACTTGGGTCCAAGTACCCCTTGGGGTGCTTTCCTAGCTGTGCATCTTCGGACAAACAACTTGACAACTCTGAGTCTCAAGTTAGTTGAAATAAATCATTACAGTCATGGTATCATTCCACAGGGTCATTGTGACAATCTAATGGAATAAAGCTAGTGGTCATTACCATACAAATGTTGACTATTGTTGTTTTCCTTTTTATTTCAGGGACCCAAGGATGAGCCTTCCTTTTACCAGATGAAAAAACATGGACACAAACATTATGTAGTCAGAAGCAACCTAAAACAGTCACTATATAATTAACCCAGTCTTCAGAAGAGAAAACAACTAAAAGATTAGAAGAGAAACATAGACGATTTCTCAATCCCTTCCCAGTTGCAGCAGCTGAACCCTCAAACTAACTTACAGCACCCAGCTGTGTTATTGAATCTTTATAGCCCAAAATATTCCAGATGTGTAGGGCTCACCTGGCTCTGGCAAGCCACTAAACTAGCAAACCAATGATTTCCCATAAAAACAGTGGACTAAATCATCATCAGAGGAAATGAAGTTTACCTGGACATTTTTGTCTTAAAATAATTGCCAAAAGGGATGGGGAAAAATTAGTTTTGTAAGCCTAAGTTTCTTGTAGTAGTTTTCTTATTTAAGTACCTCCCTGGAGGCAGTTTTTCTCACCAAATCACCAAGTTCTGGTTTCTCCTTCAGTGCTTTGTCTTCCTCTCTAAGTTCAGAATCCCAGTATGATCTATCACAGCCTGTTTACTCTTCTCTTCAAACGATTTTTTTTTTCAAGAACCACTTTCCCTTATTTTCATAGAGCTACTTCCATTTTGGTCCCCTGGGGAAACCTGGCAAAGAATTCATCATGCAAGAAGTGTTTAAAGTCACCATCCATAGTCGCCTTGCACTCTTCTAGGCATTTAGGATACATTAATGAATAAACAAAGATCTCTCTCCTTGTAAGAGAGACAGACAGCAAATAAGAAATACAATAAGGAAAATAAAAAAGAAATACAATAAGGAGGGAAATTATATCATGTGTTAAATGACAACTGTTAGAGATTTAAAAATGCACTGTAGAGCAAAGTCAGCAGGATGAAGACTGCTAATCAGGGTTGGGGAGAGAGGTCCCCCTGTCTTCTCAATAGTTTGTATTCAAAAGAGAGGTTTCTGTGAAGACATACATCTTTTTCTCTGGAACAAGGTTTCATACTGGCACGTAATAGCATTGTTCCCTTCCCATTCAAGCAAGTAATAGAATTTTGCATAGTCATTCTGACTCTTCTAATTTCCAGATCTGATTTTGGAGAACAACATATTAGGATACCCTAGTTTCTATATCTATTATATTTCATTAAAATTCATTTGGCTTCCTGTCTCTCCTTAATATTGAATCTTTCCATCTTCCCTTCACAAATAGAATAACTGGTTCGTGTCCTTTGATGTCAGAATAGGACAACCACTTTCAGAGTTCTATCAGTTAAACTCTAAAACTTTCATTTGACTCCTTGGACCTCCTGTGAACTTCCATAGGTACAAGCCCATCTTAATAAAAGACATACTCACTCTGGGCAAAGTAGCGAATCAAGTAAAGACTGGGAGGAAGCCCCTCCACAACTCACTTCTGAGACTCTTAATCCTTTTATTACCATTCTTCTCTTCCCTTGCAATGTACAGGACTCTGATGGTGGCCCTGACCTGTGCATATCTCTCCCCCCCAAAGCTTACCCCGTGTGTGGCATTACCTTGAAGACTTTCCACATAACAGATAAACCAGTAGTTGGTAATAAATTAATTCATGCACAGTTACTTAATCCAAGTAAAGTACGTGATTTTTTTTAAAGGGGGTGGAATGGTTCTGGCTTCATCTTATTCAGTATTGTATCTCCAGAGCTCAATATATGTTAGTATTCAACATATGTTTAGTAAAATGAATGAATGAAAGAATGAATAACATTAATACATGAAAATATAATCTGACAGAGAAAAAAAACCCCAATGTGAATTTTAAGTAGTTGAAATTGAGACCATATTTCTCCTAAAACCTTCTGCTTTATCCCCTCCCCATGCATACTTTCATCTTGCGTGTTTCATGTGTCTGTGTGTCTGCCTGTCTCTTCCACTGAATTCTGAGCTCCTCGAGAGATGTGTTGAGCTGTTTTATCTCCTGTCATCCAGAGAGAGAGAACATTTATTTCCCCCACTTGTTTCCATCCAGAGGGGAGCAGGAATATCTACTCTCCTCCTCAGAATAGCAAAACATGGAGGAACTGATGCTGGATGGACCTGAGAGAGAGGGCCCCAGGTCCATCACCGAGAAGGTTCTTAGCTTTCTGCAAGAATGAATTCAAGAGCAAGCCATTTAGAAAAAGGGACACAGGGTTCCTAAGTGGTTCAGTTGGTTAAGCATCTGACTTTGGCTCAGGTCATAACCTTGGGGTCCTGAGATTGAGCCCCACATTGTTGGGCTGTCCGGTCAGTGGGGAGTCTGATTCTCCTTCTGCTCCTTACACTGCTCATGTGCTTTCTCTCTCTCTCTCTCTCTCTCTCTCTCTCTCAAATAGGTAAAATCTTAAAAAAAAAAAGAAGAAGAGAAAGAAAGAAAGAAAGAAAAGAAAGAAAGAAAGAAAGAAAGAAAGAAGAAGAAAGAAAGAAAGAAAGAAAGAAAGAAAGAAAAAGATTTATTAAGTATACAAGTAAGAAGGGAGCTGCTTCATAGACAAAGTAGCAGTCTTTCATCTCAGGTAAGGAAGAGGACCCCTCCTCCCTTTGCCTCTAGCAAAGGGTTTTATAACTTGTCGGCAGTCGTTTTTTAAAGTAGCTAACCATATAGGCAGGGCTTACTCTTAAGCTTTGGGTGTGTCACTTACCTCGGGAGGTTAGTTTTTCCATCTTCTTAGAGTTGTGGAATTACCCCCACAGGGAGCAATTTTAAGAACATCCAGGCTTTATGACTTTTACTGCGGGAGGGAGTGGGGTCTTGTGGTCTTCCATGAGTCAGATCTTAGGATTTTCGTTATGACCTGCTGACTTTTAGGTTAAGGGTCAGCCTAAGACCAATATGTCTCTAGAGTCTTCCTTCCCTCCTACCTCAGAACTTCCAATGTCTCTCGAAGCCCTCTTTCGCCCCTCTCTGGGCTGCTAACTTCATTGGGAAATGAGGAGAAAGAATCAGACAGCCCTTTCAGGTCAGCCTGCCCTCAGGATGCCCAGATGTACTGTCACCTTCGTAGGGTAAGTGTATGGGGTTGGCTGGAGAGTGAGGGAGTTCCAGAGCCTGGGTGGGTAAGTCTGCCTAATTCAGAAGTAAAGTCTTAGCTGGACCATGACAGATGCCATTTCTAAACCACAGTGTGTAGCCAGCCTTACCTGAATCGGCTCAGAGTGCCACAGCTAAGCACAGGGCCTGGCTTGTGATATGAGCTCAAAAATGAGTAAGCTTAATGAACTAATATTGGCAGAGATTTTGTGATGCTTGAACAGAAATGTGAAGAATGACCTAGATAAGCACAAAGCAAATCTAATGCTCAGGAAAATGGGGAGCCAGCTCTCACTCAAAAGTCCAGGAGTCATTAATTTATTTAGAACTCTAGGGAATAGGATCAGGCTAGGTTGAGTTGCAAAAAGTCTAACGTTGGCTCTGTGTTTCCTTGTCGCTACCCTATCATTAATGTGTTGACCCTCAGCTGGGGGACTTCCCAGCAATCCGTGATACCTAGAAATGCCCCTCCTTAAGGTGTGGTCTGCGGGATTCTGCCCCGGCAAGATATTCTTTAGAAAAATAAAAGATGAAAAGGGGAGAAAATAGAGCATTATGATCAAGAGTATGGGTTCTGAAGTCAAACTACTTGGGTTCAAATCCTAGCAAAGCCACTTGCTCACTATGAGCTTAGCAACGTTTTTTGAGCACTCCGGGCCTTAGGGCCATCATTCCAGAAAATAAAGATACATCATAGAATAACTACGTGGATTAAATGAAGTAATCTATGTAAAACATTTAGTGTACATTACATTTAACGTAATAAATACATAAGTACTCGATGGATATATGCTTGACAATTGTATTACCTCTTGCTTTTTGAGATTTGCAATGCAGATATGTCCATTTGGAGCACCAAAATACCCTGCACTAAAGAAATGCATGAATTTTGCTCAATACAGGACTTCCCAATCTATTTCACCATGAGCATTTTTTGGTGGGTTTTGAAGTTATTCTTAACATCCCATGCAAAACCTTTAGGCAAAATTGCCATAGGACTGGAAATATAGCTGATGGCCACACACACCCCTAGTGACCATCAAACCCTAAAAATATAATTCAGAAATACCCCCTTTGGCCAGTGAGTCATTTCTGAAGCCTAACAGTATAGCTTGCCTTCACCATCTGCCTTTTCATGACCAGTGCTGTACACAGGCCTTAGTTAATTGAACATGCAAAGAGCCACCCGCAGGCAGTGATCTCAGTATATATTTTGACTCATCATCCAAGGAAATCAGAGATGAAAGCAACATCTAATGGCTGAGGATACATAAATAGCCATTTCCATTCACTTTCAATTACCCTGCAGAGGAATCTGGTCACAGATGAGCTCAGTAAATTCACAATATGTTATCCTCAATAGCCAAGCTGAGCAAAATCACCTAATTTGTTAGAACATTAATCCTATAAAAGTGTGCCAACCCTAATCATTTTATGGCTTCAGATTGCTTAATGATAAAGCTAAGAGGACCCCCAGGGATGCCCAGGTGTGACCTTCCATTCATCAAGTGCAGACAGTCTCCTGATAACATGGATACGGTAGTGTGACAGGTGCCTTCCACCAAATTATCTTGGAAAAATGTCCAATCTTTTGAAAACGAGGATTACATTGTGTTTATTTCTGAATCCCTAGTGATGGTCATATCATCAGGCACATAGAGGTCGCTGGACATATATCTTTTAAACAAAAGATAAAATAAATGATTGGCAGTTACCTTGGTGAAGAAGAGAGAGAGACAGAGAGACTGAGAAAGATGGAGAAAAGCTTTTTTCTTATGCATCTCAATCTGAAGGTAGAGATGAAGGCTCTCTTTGCTTCATTCCATCATTGACAAATAGTTCTGGAATGCTGAAAACCTCAGAGTACAACTGGTAGAATAATGTAACAACTGAAAGCACAGACTCTGCACCTTACTTGAATCTCATATGAGATTCAATCTTAGATCTGTCTCTTAGTAGCTGTGTGACTTAAGGCAAGTTAGTTAGCCTCTCTGTGTCTTTAGTTACTAAACCATCAGACAGGGATAATAATGAGAGTTGTCATGAGTAAACAGATTTCATATATCTCTATCTACCTGTCTCTGTATATCTATCTATCTATCTATCTATCTATCTATCTATCTATCTATCTACATCTATATCTATCAAATGTTGGCACAGAGTAAACATCATGCAGACTTATGCCATTACCTTGTGGGGGCAGTTGTGTGGCTCATTCAGTTAAACATGTGACTCTTGATTTCGGCTCAGGTCATGATCTCAGGGTCATGAGATCAAGCCCTGCATGAGGTTCTATGCTGTGTGTGGAGCCTGTTTAAGAGTCCCTCTCTCACTCTCCCTTTCCCTCTCCCCCCTTCCCCTCCCTTCTCCCTCTCTAAAACAAAAATAAAAACTTGTGCCATTACTCTGTGAAAGACAAGTAGCAGAGCAGTAACAAGTTTATGGACACTTGCCCTCATGTAAATTGCCCTCTGTGATTGCTGTTCCCTTTTCTGCATCTCTTAGCATCTCACAAGGCTGATACAGCGTGAGGGCCCTAAAGCCTGGCAAGCAATAGTATATGTTTGTTTGGCCTTGCCCTCTACTCAGATCTCTCTGGAACCTAGTTGAAGTGGTATCTGGTCAAGGACATCATTAACCACATGGCAGACTGGTGCACATTGGTCTTCCCTGTTCTTTGCCTTGGCACCTCTCACTCATACCTTCCACCATCCAGATCTCATGATAAGTTGTCATAATAATTTGTAGCCAAGCAAAACCCCCACAGCTGTATCCAGGAAGCTGTAGTCATATCCTAGCTTAGATATCAAGTCAGTATAACACAAATTCATATCATTAGCAGGATGATTATTACTGCCTGACCAGCGGTCATCTCAGGGAATCATGCTTCTTAGTGGCCTTCCTTTTTCCCAATGAAAAAAATGCCTTTTTCAAAAATCAACTTTATTGAGGTATAAATTACATATAATAAAATGCTCTCATTTTTAACTGTTCAGTTTAATGAGATTTGACAAATATATGGATCTGTACAACTAGCACCACCTTCAATACATTTCCATCACCCCAAAAAGCTCCCTTGTGTCCTTTAGCCGGAATTTATTCCTACCCCAGTCCCAGGCAACAACTCACATGCTACTGCAGATGAGTTTTGCCATTGCAAGAATTTTCTATATATTTTCTTGTATGCAACATGTTTTTAAGTGTTATCCATATTGTTACATGTTCTAGTGGTTCTTTTTTTTTTTTTTTTTTGCTAAGTAGTATTCCAACATATGGATATGCTGTAATTTGTTTATTCATTCATCTGTAGATAGACATTTGAACTGTTTGTAGTTTTTTTACTATTATGAATAAAGCTTCTATGAACTTTTATGGACAGTTTTTTCTGTGGACATATGTTTTTATTTCTTTTAGGTAGATTCCTAGGCATGATTGCTGCTCCTATGGGAATTTTGTATTTAATTTTGTAAGAATCTGCCAGACTGTTTTCCGAAGTGTTTTACCATTTTATATCCCCATAAGTTACTAACAAGAGTTCCAGTCATTGCACATTCTTGCCAATATTTGATATTGCCAATCTTTCTAATTTTAGTAATGCTAGTGAGTATGTGATTGTATCTCATTGTATTTTAAATTTCACTCCCTGATGATTAGAAGTTGAGCATTTGTTCATGTGCTTATTGGCTGTTTATATGTCTTCTTTGGTGGAATATCTGTTCAAATCTTTTGCCTATTTTCAGCTTGGCTTTCCTCATCTTATTATTGAATTCTGAGAGTTCTTTACATGTTCAGGCTACTCAGTTTCTTGTAATGTCTTAGTCTGGTTGTCCTCAGAGTAAGACTGGCCTCCTAAAATGAGTTAAGAATTATTTCCTCCTCTACTGTTTCCAAAAAAAGTTGGTGTAGAATTTGTATTATTTCCTCCATAAGTATTCAATGGAATTCACCAATGAAGCAACCTAACAAATCTGTAGCTTTCTTTATGGCACACCTTTTAACTTTACATGCAATAGCTCCTATAGCTATAGAGCTATTTAAATATTCTACTTTTTGGTTTTGGTAATTTGCGCTTTTCAGGAAATGCTTATTTCATCCAAATTTTCTATTTTTTTAAACATGAAGTTATTAATAATATTTCCTTATTTTTCTCTTAATTTATAGTGATAAATCCTATTTTATTCTTGATATTTGTAAGTTGTATCTTTTTTTTCTGATTTTCTGATTTTCTGGATGCAGGCTTATCCATTTTAACCATCTTTTCAAAAAATCAGCTTTTGGTTTTATTGATTTTGTTGGTCCACTTTCTATTTAATTACTTGTATTTCTTTTTTAAAAATCAATTAATTGATTAATTCATTGATATATAATATATTATTAGTCTCAGACCCCAGTTGTCCATCAGCAGATGAATGGATAAAGAAGATGTGCTACATATATATATATATGTATATACAATGGAATATTACTTAGCCATCAAAAATATTTTCTGTTCTTACCTATTATTTTCTTTTGTTTCTGTTGGAGTTATTTCTTCCGTGGTATCCAATAGCATCTTCTTACAGTGGAAGCCTAGATAATGTCCCTGTTCATCCTGATACTATTCCTTGTTCTCAGTCTAGTAGAACCACTCTTTCTTTTGATTTGTTTTTTTCTTGATAGTTTTTCATTCTTTTACTTTCAGCCTAGGTCTTGATATTTAAAGTGGGTTTCTTGCAGGTTTCATACAGTTGAGTATTGCTTTTTTTTTTTTTCAATCCAATTTGACTGCCTTAGTCTTTTATCTGGTGCCCTTAGTCCATCTACATTTCATGAATTATTGACATGGCTGAGTTTAAATATACAATCTGCTGTGGGCTGTTTATGTTTGTCTGAATAAATCTTTTTCTCAGCCTCATTTCTGAAAGATATTTTTGTTTAATATAGAATTCTAGGTTAACAGGGTTTTATTTTTTTTTCTTTTCTTGGTAGCTTAAATGCTTTTCCATTATGTATTGGCTTGTATTGTTTCTGGAATGAAGTTTGACATTTTTATCTGTGTTCTCTTTTATGTAATATGATAATGCTCATTTCCTTTACCTGTCCTAGGATCTTCTCTGTATCATTGACTTTCAGAAATTTGGTGGGGTTTTTTGTTTATCTGATTCTTAATTTTGGTTGGGATTTGTTGAGTTTCTTGGATTTATAGTTTTTTGAATTTTATCAAATCTGGAAATGTTTTCCCTTTATCAAACTGCCTTCCTTTCTTCTTGGATTTCATTTACATGTATGTAAACTACTTGAAATCCTTGCAAAGTTTGCTGAAGTTGTACTCATTTATTTTAGTCTTTTTTTCTTTCTCTGTTTCCATTTGAATGGTTTCTATTCCTACATCTTCAACATCACTGATCTTTCCTTCTACACTATCTAGTCTTTTGTTATCTTCATCCCATAACATGTTTATTTTAGACCATGATTTTTCATTCTTGGAAATCCCACTTGTTTCCTTGATGTATTTTTTTTAATCTCTCCTCACTAACTTCATGTTTTTCTGTAATTCCTTGTGCCTATTTGTTAGAGCAATTTTAAGCTATTATAGATAGTCAATTCCTATCTTCTTTATCATTTCTAAGTGTGTTACTTATTACTTTTTTTCTGGTTATGCCTCATATTTTCTTGTTTCTTTACATGTCTAGTAATTTTTATTGGATGCTGGGAACTGTGATTTGTTACATTCTACATACCTTTTTTTTTTGTTGTCTTCCATGAAAGTGTGTTTTGTTCATTTTGGCAAGCAATCAAAGATGAGCTTGATCATTCTGAGGTTTGCTTTTCAGTGTTTAGAAATGTCCAGAGTTGCCTTTGTTAGACCTAGGGTTAGTCTAGTCCTATTACTAGAGGGTGGAGGGTGAACCTTCTGGGATCCCTTTTTAATGTTAAATGAGGCCTCACTACTTTGGCTAGTTGGAACTCAAATACCTCTCAGTCAAGTGTGATCTCTGAAAATTGCTGATTTTTCAACTCCCAAGTGGTGCTTTGCTTGTCTGGGAGGAGTTTTCAAGCCTCTCATAGATTAGTATTTAGCAACAGATGCAACTGGACCTCTATGCAAGTCTCTGGTGCTCTTTCTCTGCATGGCCTCCTACTCTCCAGATCACTGATCTACAAACGCCAACTACCTTAGCCTCCTCAACTTCAGATTTCTCTGTCCCCAACATAACAAGACCACTGAGTTCTGTTTGGGCTCTCCCTCTATGAGTTTCCATTCCAGAAAGTACAGAAAACTGGAATAGTTGAGTAACCTCACATTGCTTTTTTTTACCTTCTCTAAAGGATCACAATCTTGCACTGTCTGTTGTCCAAAGTTTGAAGACAGTTTATTGTATTTTTGTCCAATTTTCTAGTGTTTATGGTGGGAGAGCAAGTCCAATTTCAGTTACTTCATCATATTTGGAAGTGGAAGCCAAACATTGTGTTTTAATTGCTATTATACTGCAGCCAAAATGGTTCTCTGATTTAAGTAAAATTCACATTCATCTACAAAAGACTTCACCTTCTCCTTCAAAATAATCCCTTTTCATCATTTAACAGATTTAGGAAAAAGCAAAGAATAAACGGTCAAAGAACTCCTCCATTGGTTATATTGGCAGGACTTCCATTAAAAAGGTTATGTACCCTTTTCAGTTAGCAACACTCCTCTGCCTCTCCACTTTTCCTCTTCGACATTCTTGGTTCTGGATTCCCCATGCAGTACATCATGTTCCTCATTCTTTCCAAAATGCCTCTCAACAGAATATCCTGCCTAATTAGCCATCTGTTCAAAGTCCAGCTACCCATTCAGGGACCATATTTGTGGGCTACACTTCAGTGGTGGTGGGAGACTAGCTCAAGGTTTATTGCTTTTGACCAAGGTAACATCTGTTCTTTTTAGTGGACTCCTTCTGGAGACAACAGTTCTGCCTTTGTTGTTTAACCCAAAAGAGTACATCTGATCAGCCCAGGTAGGAACAAAGGCCTCTTGGATAGTCATTGGGAATGAACACTTTAATTAGATCAGGTCTTTAAATAATCTCCAGGTAGATAGTTAATAAAACTGGGGAACTTTTAATAACATTAAATCAAAATACATCTCTCAATTTCCAGTCTCCAAAAGAGCAAAAGAGGGAAGCATTCAAAACACTTCCTACTTAATTGACTTCCAAGGGATAATGCAGTTACACCTGGCCAGTGTTTATAGGTTAGTTTGTTGTTGTTGCCTTACTTTGTTTTGTTTTTAATTATTGTTTTTCACTATTTTAAGTAATTTGTTAAATAGCATGTTTGGAATAGTTTACTTATTAACTCAGAAACATTTATTTCATGCTTACCACATGTTGTGCCCTATGTTAGCCATTTCCTAGGGATGGATGTGGATATAGTTACCATTCCCAAGATGCTCACAGTCTCCTGTAGGAGCAAGATGTGTAACTAGCTCACTTTAATATAGATATAATATAGATCGTTATAATATAGATATAGCATTGATAGAGACATGCTCAGAGTGCTATAGGAACACAGAAGAGGGAGTAAGTCTCCATGTCACTGGAAAAGCTACCCAGAACAGGTACCATTTCAGTAGTAGATTATGGTCAACATAAAAGCATCTAAGAACCGAGAGGGTTTTGAACTAGGAAGCATTAAGTTAAATATTAACAAAACAAAATAGCTTTTTCTGGGGCTGCTGAGTGGGCTGAGTGAAGATATCATGTTCAATGCATAGATCATTATCAGAGAGAAGGAGAGAAAACAAGAGACCAGATCTGATGTAGCTAATTCCACAAAGAAAGAAGCCAGAATTCTGTTCAAAGGCTAGGTAATGACAGCAAATAAGTGACTAACAAGCACGTTCTTCTTGGGAGTCATGAACCTCTCCATCCCTGAAAATTACATTTCTGGATGTGTGCACACACACAGTTCTCTAAGAAGAGGTGTTTTAGAATGCCAGGTTATCAAAGTATCACATAATCTCTAAATGTTATGAACCATTGCTGCATAGTGAATTGTCATGTAATAACAAGTTATGGAAATCAAACCTCAAGTTTGAGATTCATGTCCCCTGTACACTACCCATGTGACATTAGATATATCCGTTTATCTCTCTGTGACTAAGTTCGCCATCGCCTACCTTGTAGAATGGCTGATAAAGTCAAAGCATGTCATAAAATATAAAGTGCTACACTATCGTTACCTATAAAAATAAAAATTAACATAAGTAAATTCAACTTTAGTTTATTACAAGTTCTTCGTTGCTCTTTTAAATACAGCAGATCCAGGGGCACCTGGCTGGTTCAGTTGGTGGAGCATGCAACTCTTGATCTGGGAGTTGTAATTTCAAGCCCTATGTCAGGTGTGGCAATTGCTTAAAAATAACATCTTTAGGGGCATCTGGTGGCTCAGTCATCATCTGCCTTTGGCTCATGTCATGATCCCAGGACCCTGGGATCGAGCCTCTGCTCCCTGCTTAGCAGAATCTGGCTCCCTGCTTAGCAGAATCTGAATCTTCCACTCTCTACTCCTTATTCTGCTCTCCCTCTCACTCTCTTTCTCTCTCCCTCTCAAATAAATAAAATCATTAAAAAATAAATAAAATAAAATCTTTAAGATAAATAAATATGGCACATCCACTCTAGATGTTAATTCCTATTTGTATGTGTGTGTGTGTAAAGTTTTAAAATTATTTCAGCGTGAAAGTTTTCAATTATATGCAAAAGAAAAGAAAATACAAACCTCCACGAACTCATTTCTGAAATTACTTAGCCAATCTTGTTTCATCTATACTCCCAACTCCTCCTCCTTCCTTCACTGGGTTACTCTGAAATAAGTCCAATACTTTATATTATTTTGTCTGCATTTACTTAGCACATTTGTTAAAAAATAAGGACTCTTTTCTATTTTTTTAAAGATTTTATTTGTTCATTAGAGAGAGAGAAAGAAAGTGGGAGACAGCACAAGCAAAGGGGAGGGGAAGAGGAAGGGAAGCAAAGCAGACTCCCTGCCAAGACCCTGGGCATTTTGTTAAACAAAATGATATTATTTTTAACATAACAATAATATCGTTATCATACCTGAAAACTACAGTAAATCTTCAGCATCAACAATGTTCAGATTTCCCTGATTATCTTCTTGAGCCAGCATCCAAACAAGGTCCACACTGAGCCTTTGGCTGATACGGTTCTAGAGATTCACCCCATACCCACTTCCTTGACCCTCCTCTCCAGGGCCCTGGATGCCCTTCCCCTGAAGCTCCTAAGCCAGAGCTGATCCAGCCAGGAATTGTAGCAGCAGCCTCAGGCACCAGCAGGTGGATGGGGAAATTAGTTTTGCTGCCATAACCCCTATCAACCAGGGCTCAGTCTGATTTTTCTTTGGGCTTCTGCTTTGATTTCTCTGATAAGCTACTGTTTGTCTACTGCTTTCATGATTATCTGGGGTGTTTTTAAAACCTGGCTACAAATTCTTTGACACTCCTTCTATTGAGAGATGAGGTCTACGCCCACTTGAATGTGGGTGAGTTTTGACTGTTTTGACTAACAAAGTGCAGCAGAAGTGATACAATGTGACTTACGAAGTTCGGTCATAAGTGGCCCGGGAGCTTCTGTCGTCTTTGCTGGACCAGTCCACCACACTGTTAGGAAAGTCCATCAGCATGGAGACTGTGCGTGGGCATTCTAGCTCACAGTTCCAGTTGAGCCCAGTCTTTACACCATCCCACCGAGCACTGTACCCATGGTTGAAGGCATTTCTAGATGGTTCCAGTCCCTCATCATCTGAGTCACTGCAGATGTTTGAGTGTTCCCAGTTGAGACTCTGAGGTGTGATAAAGCAGAGACAAACATCCCCCTTAAGTTTCATTAGAGAATCAATACCTTGTCTGAAATCCTGACCACAGAACCATTAGCATAACAAACTGTTTTACACCACTAGATTTTGTAGTGGTTTGCTATATATAGCATTAATAATCACCCTAGCTCTTGTCATTCCTAACTCAGTGCCATACGCTGACTGTCCATGACATGGGAGACCCGCTAAAGAAACAGACTGATATTTACCATTCCTTCTGCAGAATTTAATGGAATCCCTGTTACTAGAAAAGTGACTCACTCTGACCTCCAGCTATACCCATCATCATAAGTCCAGAGTGTCGTGGTTCCAATTTTTCTAGAAAATAAACCTCTAGATGCCAGGCTTTGTGGTGGTGGGAGAAGGGTTCAAATAGCCTAAATTTCTATCGATCTTCATTAAGCCATCCTCAGCCTGCCTCCAGTTCTCCAGCCTCTCCTGGATCTTGCAGAGTGAAGCTTCATTGTCGGCACCTTGTTTGCAGGCACTTACATTTCAGCTGTTGTCACTCAGCTAAGTGGACACCCACCAGCTTGTCCCTTCTAGAGTATCTGTTGGCATATCATATCCGTGGTGATTTCCTCTCCCCTTTTCTCCAGCCTTGTGTATTTGTATCTTGTTTTATTCATTCTCAGGCTTCCGATATCATAGAAGCAGTACAAGGAGAGAGAACTGGTCTTATTTTCTGAATGTGGACTCATTCATTTCCTGCTTTCTTGTTCGCCTCTCACCCTCACCATACGTGATGCCTGAAATTGCTGAGTTCTGAACTCAAGCTTTCTTTTCTTTGCTAGAGACCTTCAAACAGTCTTCTTCTTTTCAGCCCTGTGCCTCATTCCCAACTTCCACAGTACCTGGACACCTCCAAGTTCTGAGCCTTGTAAGATCTCTGTGGCGCGGACCAGCTCACCACTGACAAGTCTCTTCTTTTACAGACCTGACTCATAAAGTTCTATATGGATCTTATATAGATCTTAATTTTAACATAGCAAAAATGATTGGGAAAATTTGAACATTGATAATAATAATACAAAGAAACTGTAACTTTTCAGTGATAATAGAATTAATTGAGTTATGTTTTTTAAATCTTTTTCATTTAGAGATACATGTTAAAATATTTATGAATGAAATTATATGATGATTAGGATTTGCTTCAAGATTCAGTTGGGGGAATTGAGTATAGGTATAGATGAAATAAGATTGACCTTTTTTTTTTTTTTAAATTTTTATTTGATGGAAAGAGAGCACAAGCAAGGGGAGCTGCAAGCAAAGGGAGAGGGAGAAGCAGGCTCCCCATTGATCAGGGAGTCCAACAGGGGACTCCATTCCAGGACTCCCGGATCATGACCTGGGCCGAAGGCAGATGCTTTATTGACTGGGCCACACAGGCGCCCCAAAATAAGATTGACCTTTAACTTGAGTGAAACACAGATTTCCTTTCCTTCTCCAGACTTTTCCTTTCCATGTGGCCTTCCTCTGTGGTCTCCTCAGCAGCATAACTGGCCTTCTTACAGAAAGAACTCCCAAGAACACAGCACTGGGAACTGCCAGACCTTAAAGCTTAGGCCCAGAACTGGCACAGCATCACTTCCTTTGCATTATATTACTTAAAGGGAGACACCGAGCCATCCCAGATTCGACGTTGGAGGGGTCTACCAGAATATGAATATTGGAAGGCATGATTCATGGGCTAATTTTTGGAGACAGCTATCACACCTGCATATTAATGAAAACTTTACAGCCTGAAAGTTAAGAGGTCTTTTTATTCTCCAGCTGAGGGCTGCTCTGGGCCAGCCATTTGCAGTCAGCAGAGAGATAGTGATCCTTCTTTCCCTCCACTTAACATTGTCCTCTTCTGCAGCTTGCCAATGTTTCTGACCCAGCCAGTCTCAAAGCAGGGAGATGCAAAAGCAGTAAACAAGGTGGGAGTTTATAGTGATATTACTATAAGACGGTCTCACTCTCTGGGTTTGGCAAATGTTTAGAGCTGATATCTTCTCTTGCAAGGGGACAGCTGGCTATGGCAAAGTTGGTGCTTTCATTAAAGTTCTTTTGACATCTCCCTCCACACCACTGGGGACGTTTTGTACTTTCCACAACTTGGACAAGATATTTGTCTATGGCTCACCATGTGTCCATAAAGCTCAGGTTTTTCTTTTGACTATTCCCCTCACTGCTCATCTTCTACTCATTCGAAGCTGCTCTCTTGGGCAAAATTTGGAATGGCCCCAAACTGGCTGAATCACATTTCCCACAATTGAAAATATTACTCATACATCCTTGACCCAATAATCTCTGAGAATGGAAATTAATCTCGATATAGCAACATTTCCTTTGTTGGTGCCACCAAAGAACCTAGCTAAGCCACCATATCTATTGGGTGTTAGATATTCCAGGGACAAGTCAGACACTAGTCCATTTTGTCCCAATAGCAGGGAACTTCTCAAACTCTTCAAGTGAACTCATTGAATATCCTCTTTTTGAGGGATTACACACCAAATGTACCTCCTTGGATGAAGATGAGGGGCTTATAGCTCAGCTGTCCCCAAATAAATCTTCTCCTAGGTACCACTCTCAACCTCTTAAGACCCTCAGTGTGGCGAGGGGTCAAAAATTGTGTCCTGGGTTTTGTTACCTCCTTTTCACAAGTCCCCAAGGTGGTCCATCCCACTTTGAATCTGCTATCTATCTACTGAGTCTGGGGGTCTCAATGGTGACTTTCAATCTCAAGTCCTGTCACAAATGATCTGTACACACAAGCTGAATTCATCATCCAATTCCTAATTCAGATGTTTGCTCTGCAGTCTTTTTCAAGCGCTCCCAAAAGTACTTTGAGACAGGTGGATGGAGAACAGTTATTTAAAGAACACAGAAAATATATAGTGCTTTATGTCTTAAAAATGATTTGTATCACAACATCCTCATGTTTCTCTACTTAAAGGAGAGACAAAATACTGACAAGTGCCCTTTTCTCCCTTTACTCGGTACAGCCACACAGATATTTATAGACTAGGAACCAGGCCACTTTCCTGCAGAGATGATCGGGCATCCTGGGCCCATCCTGGTGACCACAGGAGCAGGCAGCCAATGACAACAGAAGCTTGTATGTGGCTCCTGTTTGCTCAGTGCTATTATGTTTCAAGGAATCACAGGTGATGTAGAGGAAATATTACATAAAATGCCTTTCAGTCCTTTTGAGAATTACTAGGGAATGATATCTAAAAGAGGTATCTCAATTCCTACAGCCACTGTTGAACCATCAACCTGTATTAATGAAATTTATATAATGAAAAGAACCTAAGGTAATTTGCCAATGATGTAAAGTCATAAGAATGTACACTCTATTAGCAGTTTGGTTGGTTGTTACATAAGCTAAGTGGCCCAGCTCATATGGATTCCTGATAATGGCAGATATGTGCCACTACCAAAGAATAAGGGAGGCTTTAATCACCCTCTCAAAGAAAAATCCATGTCACATGAAATGTGCAAAATTGAGCAAAATCCACAAAGAGATGATCATTTCAGAGCCATCCCATACATGCAATAGCTTGACTCAGAGCATACCATTCCAGCCCAATGGGTACTCCAAATCCCAGGCCATCATTCACGGTTGCACAGGCTGTGTGTTAGTAACTCCAGGACTCCAGGGCACTGTTGACAGAGCCAAACCCATCTCTGCAGTGTCTCTGCCAACCTCTCTGAGAGGCCTAGCTTAATTGGAGATGATGGGCTTCAGACTTAGAACTGTTGATTCCTTGACCCATTATGTTGCACCTGTACTGGGTACAGGAAGTCCCTCACAAGTATAAGGAAGAAGGGCCAAACAAATGTGCTTAGGGCAAAAGTGGGACTGACGTTAGAGAGAGAGAGAAATGTGCACGAAAATTCAAGATAAATCTTTAAAGGAACTCTTAAAAAAGTAATACTTCTGAATTCATTTTTTAAAAAGTCTTTAAATCTCTTTTTTAAAAAAATTATTTATTCATGAGAGACACAGAGAGAGGCAGAGACTTAGGTAGAGGGAGAAGCAGGCTCCTCACAGGAAGCCTGATGTAGGACTTGATCCCAGGACCGCAGGATCACGACCTGAGCCAAAGGCAGACACCCAACCGCTGAGCCACCCAAGCGTCCCTAATACTTCTGAATTCAAAAACAACTTGTCTGAAGACAAACATGTTCAAACTTTTTTTTGTGTGTGAGCCAACCCATTAACTGAAGAATTGTTCAGTGGAATTGTGAAAAACAATTGCTTCTTATCATATATAATAAACCTTGCTAAAAGGGCAGTTGTGAGAAATGCTTGCTCTTATCACAGTGACTCTCATGGCCTTTCTACAACAGCAGTGTGGTTTTATTTAGCAGTGACGTGCTCCACCTAGTGGGCAGAAGTAGGAATTTAAGCAAAAACGGTAATCTCTTCAATACATTTCATTTCCTCTTTAAAACTTAAATCATGGAATTAAAGAAGAGGTAGCTGCTTCACTGACAGCCCATAAAAGCTGTATTGTAGCAGAAAGACTTGTGTGAAGGTCAAAGGTCTTTAGGCCATTCTAAGAGTGAAAACCATTTTCGAGTTTCAGAGTGGCACAAGTTTTCTAAACCTCAGCACTATTGGCATTTGGGGCTGGATTCGTTCTTTGTTTGGGGCGGGGGATGCTGTTCTCTGCACTATAGGATGTTTAGCAGCATCTCTGACCTCTACTTAGTTTTCATCAGTGGCAAATCCCCCACTCCCCTAACCACCGGTCTTGATGATGAAAAATGTCTACAACATTGCTAAATGTCCCCAAGGAAGCAAAACAACATCCAGTTGCAAATCATTAGAATAGAGGGACGACATGCCATGACATCATTTACTAAGATCACTCTCTGCTTCCTTGTTGAGAATGACCAGTGGGCAACAGAGACACCAGATAGGAATGGAGAGTGTGAATGTGTCTGTGTATTTTTAGCAGCTGACCTAAGCATGAATAATGCTTATTATTCCATCAATTCATTAGAAGTTGCAAAATGATGATGTTGTAATTTCAACATCCCCTTTTCACTTATTAACTGGAATGCTTTTTCAGAGAGAATGCTCCCTCATTTACTACTACTTATCTACCCAGAAATACAATCTGTATGAGAACTATAGAAAATATTCTTTTCTGTTTACCAATTTTTATTTATTTTTATTTTTTTTATTTATGATAGTCACAGAGAGAGAGAGAGAGAGAGAGAGAGGCAGAGACACAAGCGGAGGGAGAAGCAGGTTCCATGCACCGGGAGCCTGATGTGGGATTCGATCCCGGGTCTCCAGGATCGTGCCCTGGGCCAAAGGCAGGCGCCAAACCACTGCACCACCCAGGGATCCCCTGTTTACCAATTTTTAAAATAATGAGTTAGCTCACTAGCATCCTCTAAGGGCAAGCAATTAATGCTTTGTTTTTCATGTGGCATATTTTTCTATTTAGTATTATTTTGAATTCGTGTATTTAAAATATATTTAGTGTTTCAATCCATTGCAGTTATGGTTTTTTATGTTGAAGTTCAAATTGTGCAATCTTCCAATTGCCTTATGAGTCTTTTGAGAGCAAACTAAATAGTCCTTGGTAGCTTTCTTCCTATCTGGCATGACAAGATGGTGCATACATTTCCAACTAAATATGCCAATTTTTTTCCTAGATAAAATATCTTGTTTATACTGATAATTCTAATTAAAAACATGACACAGATTTTGTTAAATACAGCTCTTTTCTCTTTAGCCAAGATCCCAGGCCTGAGAAACAAATTAAATAATAGACTATCACATAATTATTCACTTGCTATTTATCCCACAAAATTTTAACCCACGCCATATTTTTAGAATAACAATACTGACGCTGCCACCAACAGTGATTACTGTCAACAGTGTAAAATTATTTTTGCAGGGTTTTTTGTTTTACATTAGAACATATCCCACTAAAGAGGTACACATTATTGCATTTTACAGCAACTAGACTGTGTTAATTGGCTATTTATTTAGGTACACTTGTTTCATTACTTTTTTTAAAAGACTGTTTTAGTTTACAGCTGAAGGAGAGTGGGAGATACAGGCTTCCAGTTATGGAATGAATAAGTCATAGGAATAGGAGCACCTGCATGGTTCAGTGGTTGAGTGCCTGCCTTTGGCTCAGGTGATGAACCCAGGGTTCCTGGGATCAAGTCTCACATCGGGTTCCCTACAGGGACCCTGCTCCTCCCTCTGCCTGTGTTTCTCCCTGTGTATCTCATGAATAAAAAAAAAAAAAATCTTTTAAAAAAAATTCATGGGAACAAAAGGCACAGCATAAGGAATATAGTCAATGATACTGCAATAGTGTTGTAAGGCAATACATGGTGGCTACACTGTGGTGGGCATAGATAACAATGCATAAACTTGTCAAATCACTAAGCCATATATATATACCTGAAACTAATGTAACATTGTATCAACTATACTCAAATTTAAAAATTACATTTGAATAGTTTTATTTTCTTTTTTAAGGATTTTATTTATTTATTCATGAGAGACACAGAAGAGGCAGAGACACAGGCAGAGAGAGAAGCAGTCTCCATGCAGGAAGCCAATGTGGGACTCCATCTCAAACCCCAGGATTATGACCTGAGCCAAAGGCAGATGCTCAACCACTGAGCCACCCAGGTGCCCCTATTTTAGAATTTCATAAAAACATCTAAATGACTCCAAAGTCAAATCAATAAAATGTGGTATGTTTAAGGAAGTCTAATTTCTAATGGTGTCCCCTCCAACATATTTTCTCCCCTATCCCTTATTGGTAACCATTCTTAAACAATTATGGTTAAACCTTCAATTTTTAAAAAAAATATAAGCAGTTATTTTTGTGTGTCTGTGTACAGCCTTGCCCTTTTTTAAAAATTTTTTTTATATTTATTTATTTATTCACGAGAGACACAGAGACAGAGAGGTAGAGGCATAGAGAGCAGGCTCCATGCAGGGAGCCCAACGTGGGACTCGATCCCAGGTCTCCAGGATCATGCCCTGGGCTGAAGGCGGCGCTAAACTGCTGAGCCACCTGGGCTGCCCAGCCCTGCCCTTCTTAACATGTTACAACATACTATCATCTAGTTTGCTTTTCTCACATCAACAACATAGTAGCTGAGTAATTTCTACAGCAACATAGATTCCATTATATGGATGTACCAAAGTTTTTTAATCAATCCTTTAATTTCGACTGTTTCCTATTTCTGCTACTGCAAATAATTTTGAGTTGTATCTTTTCATTTTTTAAGACAATGTCTGGGATAGATTCCTAGAAATTGGATTGCTAGATCAAAGCATGAACATGTATATGTAATGTTGCCTGTTATTAAAACTCCATTGGACTCTTGCAATGGCCACCAGGATGTCAGAGAGTATGTTTCCCCACAACTTCCTCAACAAAGTATGTTGTCAGACTTGGGATACTGCAAACCTATAGATGAGAAATGGTCAACTCCATACACTTGTAATTTTTTCTTAATTTTCTCTTTCCTTATCATGATGAGTACAGTTATTTTTTCATGCGGTTAAAAACCATCTGCATTTTTCCTATGAACCATCTACCCATTCCTCTGACCGAGTTTCTGCACAGTTGCTGTTTTTCTTCATTTTAGAAACAAGTCAATCATTTTAGTTAAAATACAGTTTTCAACCCTCTAATCATATAACTTCTCAGATTGCATTTTTCTTGAAACATGGTGACTAGCAAAAAAAATTCCAAATGCAGTTATGTCAGCATCAAACATTAGAGAAAAACCACTGGGCTTGCCATCTACAATCCCCTTGTCTTTTTAAAACAAATTCCGCACCTTATATGCCAAGACCTTGTTTAGAATTGAAGCTTTTCTCTGCCCATAAACTTGTCCTATCCAATTGATATCCCATTAGTGATTCTCATCATCCTCAACCTCTTAGCTACATCTGAGAGGACAACTAAACACATACCTCCTTAACACTGATTTTCATTTGTGTGGCAAACTGTCTAGGTACAAGTTACTTGAACCAAACTATCTCAAAATTCTTTTTGGAAAATGGCACATTAATAAAAGTCAATACTCAAGTCATCTACCACTTCCTGCTCCACTTGGTGACAAAATAAAGCAGTTGGAGAAAATGATACCTAACAATCTCAACGTGTTTAATTATCTGGTCTTATGTCAGTTCCTTTTCAAAACTCTAGTAGAGACTACCTAAGCTGCCTTTAATATGTAGCTCCAAATAATTTTTCCAAGTTCACTCCACAATTCTTCTCAGAAGGTCCTTACTCATTATCCCTTCAAACTTTTCATGCTTTTTAAAAATACACCACTTGTTCTGAGTGTGGGCTCTGGGCCAGAAGTATTAGCATTACCTGGGAGCTTGGAAATGCAAATTCCTGGGACCAATCCCAGATTTACGGACTCAAGAAACTGAGGCAGAGGTCCAACAACACACATCCCACCCTGTGAATGGTGTATGCTCAAGCTTGAGAAAGCAATGACTTAAGACTTACTTTTCTCACGATATTTAGAATGCCCTTGCTAAAAGCTATTAGCTTCTTACTGCATTTCATAATACCAAAGTTAAGTTCCAGATTTTTTTTTCATGTATATGGTCTCCTCAACTAAATTATAAAGGTCTAGAATAGGTCTATAGACTATAAAGGTCTATAAATCAGGTCTTTAGCTCATTTTATCAAACAACATAGCTGGTTTTAGTCATGTTCCAAAACTTGCAAAAACATAACTACATCTACCTTGATTTGCTTTATTGTTGCTTTGAAATATCTCAATAAAATAACTCAACAGACATTTCATGAAAGCAGTCTTAGTGAACATGTAACAAAACTGAATTTGTTTGCCTGATCCAATTCTCTCAAATCTGTTGTTTTAAAGCCTCACACTGGGAAAATGTAAATGAAACTTCTGGCAGGCCCAGTCCCTGTCCTAACCTCTGGGAATAGGTAACCTTATAATGACAATAGGGAGTTTACAGATGTGACCAATTATTTGAGATTTGAAGACTCCTGATCATCCAAGTGGGCCCAATGATGTCCTTGTAGGAGGGAGTAGAGAGAGAGATACCACGACCAAAGAGAGAAGACTGAATGATGACAGAGGTAGAGAGACTTGAAGATGCTACATTTTTGGCTATGAAGATGGAGGAAGGGGCAAAGAGCCAAAGAATGCAAGGAACATAATTCCAAAAGCTGGAAAAGACAGGAAAACAGATTCTCCCCTAGAGCCTCCAGAAGGAGCCAGCCCTGCCGAAATTTGACATTGGCCTAGTAAAACTGATTTTGGATTTCTGGCCTTCAGAACCGTAAGAGAATTAATTTTTGCTGTTTTATGTCACTAAGCTTGTGGTAATTTGTTGCCGAAGCAATAGGAAACTAATACAAAACTTTTGACGAGTTTTTATTGTGAAATATTGGATTTAGAAAAAAAGTACAAAATGTCAACAGTCAGATGTGTACAAGTACAGTATTTCAATAGTCTATACATGTGAACAGCTTACCAGGTTCACCAGAGAATGCATATTTAGACCAATACAATCTAAAAAGAACTGCAATATTCACAGGCTATTAATACATAAATAACTTGGGCCAAAATGACCCTCACTGGTAAATGCTAATTAATAGCTGAAAACGGGCTAAAAAGCACAATACAGCACACCATAGTATCTCCTTACAGGTCCACATTTAAAGAATATCAGCTCATTATGTCAATACACTACAGATCCAGGACTGGGACTCAATTACTAGTTTATACAATTGCAAAAAAAAAATAAGTTATAAAACAAGGTCATGGAATAAAGAGAGGGCATTAAATTAGGACTAAATACTGTGAAGCCCCTAAAAAGTTTTAGCCTTGGAATTTACAAAACTTAATTATTTAGACTGATTTTCAATTTTTAATCTGTTTCCTAAAAAGGGGGGAGGGGCACCTTGCTTTTTAGTAGCAGCTCCAACAAGTTATAAGAACTATTACAGTTTATTTTAAAATCATAATTAGCACTGTGGATTGATAAACGGCTATGAAACCACAATATAAAACATTATAAAGTTTAAAGAAAGGTAATGACTATCTTATGAATTTAGCAAATCCTGCAAATATTAAAATCTGTGTTAAGAAGGCATTATCTATCATTGTTGAGAGCACTAAATTTAGGAAGATTATTGCATGAAGAGCTCATAAAAATAAACTGGTTTAATTTTTCCAAGTCTGACTGATTCAATCTTTTGCTATTACTTCAAAATAATCCTAGATAATGTTTTCAAATTAGACAAAGAATTACTTGATACCAATGTATAGTGGAAAACTATAGGAATAATAATCTGAAACATCAGTTATGTTAAAAACAATTATTATAATCACCCGGTGTTCTGAGGAAAGATGATCTTTGACCTGACATTCATAATCATTGTTTAAAAACAACTTAAAAATTTAGTTAACAGTTTACTTAAAACAAATTTATCCTTGCCCATAAATTCCTAAGAGAAAGAACTCTCTCCCACTCTATACAGTGTATCTAGCAATGCTTGATGCTTTACAAATGAACTAAAAATCTGAACTGGCATTTATTAAGTAGATAATTCCATTAAAGGCTGAAAACCACTGGATCAGAAAATAGTCAATAACTTTACATAACCTATCCCAACCTACCTTAATCTTTTATAGACAATTTTAAAGACTCTGATATATTTTTCTTATAAATAGTGCCTGTATCTTACAGTAGATTCCAATTTATTCAAAGATACTCATGGACTGATTTAAGTTATTTAAATTTTTCCAGATTTGCTTTAAACTTACAAATCAAGTATGGTGTACATAAATATTAACTTAGATAACCACATATTATAGGGAAAGCAGATATATGGACCACTGCAGAAAAATTATAAATTTTTTAAAACTTTTATAAAAGAAAAATAGAGAACATGTAAGTCACAAAATATGAACATGAAGCCATATGAATGACATAAAAAATAAAATTACTCTATCAGAAATGATTTAAAATCAAATCTTTGGGGAAGTATTTTTACATAATTCAATGAATTCAGTGACCAACAGCTTCTCATATAACACAGAAACAAACCACAAAATCATCTAGAGTCTATATGCATTATCAGTTCTTAATGCAATCTCAAACATTTTACTTAGATTTCCTTTTGAAATAGGCTTCTGTACATATGCATTTATATACAAACATTTATTAAACATGATTTTAAAACAAACTGTATGTACAAAAGATCAGCATTCCTATAAATAAAAACATTAGGTGGCAAAAAGGCACTTGTAAGTAAAAATCTACAGTAGTTTGTACAAAACAACACATTTTACCTTGGATACTGTACAATAAACATTAATTCTTATACCAATAATGAAAATACTAGTTTACTAACTAAAGTTAATGGTGTAACTTTTAAAAACATATTTACATATTCTCTGAAGTTCATTTAATAAAAGCACCATGATTTTCTCCTAAATTCATGTTGATGAAAAGTAAAAACACAATTACCAAAAAACCAGTGTTTACCATTTTCCTTGTTTAAAAAGATTTTGTATTTCTAAATTGAAAACTGTTTTTCTGAAATTAGCATAGTGTAAAACAAAAAAATAAACCAAACCAAAAACCCTGCTGCTCTGACTTCTGAAAACCGTAATCTACTCTATTATTGCATGTTGCATTTTATAAAGAGCACTACTCATGCACTCCTTTACAAGTGTTTAACACTATTGCTGGCAAAAAAGTTCCTGGATATCAAATAATTAAAAAGTAACTTCAAACCAGTTGAAGTTTTATTTGAATGTTTTACAACTTAAAAAATGCTATATATCAGTTACAAAAGTGAATAGGAAACACGCCAATTCATCTGGTGTGCAAAAATATTTCTCCACTACACAGAATTTAAGGGCTTCACAGAATTTTTTTCAAATTTACATTTTCAGCAGAAATACCACATGAGTAACTACTTTTTCAAGGGGATGTTAGTATGCTTCCACTTTTGTCAAACTTTTTACCCTTTGACAATGCTGCAACCTGTTTGAGTAGTTCTCTGTTTTTGGCCTGTGGGAGACAAAAACATTTAAGATGAAAAATGCTTGAAATATAAGTCATGTTGAAGAATACTATATTAATGCTATGCTTTTCACTTACACAATAAGATTTCATTGAGACACTAAGAACAGATGAAAGAGTTGGTGTATTAAGGTTCATCTGTTTAATGCTGTATAATGGAGAAGGAAAATTCTAGATTGGTTTATCAGCCCCCTTTGTAAATGTCGATATTAATATAATTGTTGTCCAAAGATACAATCAGTTAGAAAAATAGCAACTTAGACAATCCATTAAGAAAGGGTCAAATTTTAAATAAGAAAAAATGTCTGGCTCTTTAAGTTAACATAAAATGAAAACTATGAAAATAAATTTTGTAATTAATGACTCAATGACTCAGAAGAAATACTGCCCAACAAACTGCATAAGTCTTCCATTTGATGTTTACCTAATTTACAGAATAAGCAAAAGAGGTCCTTTTTGCAAAAATATTCACATTTTTATCACTTTGCCAAATGGACCCTCTCAACTTAATGCTATTCATATAATTTTTTTTTTGAAGCACCCATCAGGAATGCCTTTTTTTAACTCATTTTTGTTCCTTGAATTGCCATAACAGTCATTAGGTACTGGCTTTGATGTAATCTGAACATCTATACATCATCATTTTCATATCTTTGAAAGGATGAAATGATCTTTCAGAGATTCCAAGTTTCACTTTGCCATTGATCTGAATTTAATGTGCACTTCATTCAAACGTTCCACACACCAAAGACATTGTCCTTGAGCCAATGCACTGTGAAAATTACCAGTGTTTAGTAAAGAGGAGTGTGTAAAGACAGACCTTCAATGAGTATTTTCATACTATGACTGCCTTTGTCTTCCTGTTAAGATCTCTTAGCTGTGGACACACAGGTAATAAAAATCTTCGATATATACAAATACATTAACAATCAAACACTTTTGTGGAGTTTTTGAGCCAAAATGGGGAGAGTGTTTACCATAGACAAGAATCTGAGCACTGCCCTAAAAGCAACAAGATTTTCCCTCCGGTTTAGGAAAACCATTTATTTTCCTTCACAAGTCTTAAGACTTTTTATTATCTACATAATACTTTTTTTTTTTTTTGTAAATCCCAGTGCTTCATCTCCTACTCTAATTTTGGCCTTTGGGTGGCAAGATAACACCCTGCACCTTCTCTGTACACCATCCTAAGCCAGTTTCATGGAACATAAACCTTTCCAAAGCTTTGTACTTCGACTCCTCCATCTTTCTTCAACCAAACTCTCTCCTATTAATGCCTATTACTCCTAAATACAAATATTCTTAGAATGATCTCATATTTGCAAATCTAACCATTTTTATGTCTGACTGCATGATTAACAGCAATTTCTCCCCTATTAATTAGTTAAGTAAGGTGACAAAAGTTTCAATCTCAGGGGTGCTTACGGGGCTCAGCTGGTTAAGCATCTGACTCTTCAGCTCAAGTTGTGATCTCAGGGTTGTAAGATCAAGCCCTGCGTCAGGCTCTGTGCTGGACATGGAACCTGCTTAAGGCTCTCTCCCTCTCCCTCTGTCCTTCCACCCCCAGTCCTCTTTAAGGAAAAAAAGAAAAAGTTTAAATTTCAAATTCAATTCCAATTTTAAATCTATAAAACTGTAAAGAACTTAAAAGGATTTTCATTTTCCCTTTAAAATTAAAGTTTGAGAAACTCAAGACAAATAATGAGAATGCCTGGTAGTTAGTGGTAAGTCAAGTGAGTACACTTAAGATCAACTGGTTTATTACTCAGCTGACCAATCCTAGTCAGTGTAATAGTTTTATATTGTTTTCTTTTTATTGTCAACTACATGTTATTTAATTTCTAACTACAATAGACTCTCTTGCCAAAACCAGAAATCTTTTTTTTAAAGATTTTACTTATATATTCATGAGAGACACAAAGAGAGAGGAAGACAGAGAGGGAGAGGCAGAGACACAGGCAGAGGGAGAAAGCAGGCTCCATGCTGGGAGCCTGACATTGGACTTGATCCCAGGTCTCCAGGATCACACCCTGGGTTGAAGATGGCGCTAAACTGCTGAGCCACTCGGACTGCCCCAAAACCAGAAATCTTAAAATACAGATTAATGAAGGCCATAAAAAAAGCAGTATGTTCACAAATGTGCCTCAAAGAGATCACCATCAGATGTATAAGGTATATTTATCCAAAACCTTTTATACGGACATGCCAAATCATTAAAAAGTTAATATTCAAATTATCTTTTCTCAGTCATCAATAGGAAACAAAGACAAAAATCCAAGAGTTCGTAATTTTCATAATTTAAGTATGAAACGCAAGAAATCAAACATTAGGTGTTGAAAGCAGTTTTCCCTTTTAATTTTTTAGCAGCTAATTTTCAATTTGCATTTATATACTCAATCTCCTAAATGCAGCACTAATAAATTATGTAACAAAAAAAGCCCTTAGGTTGAATAAACGTATCAGTTGTTAAATGGAGGTAAGTCCAAATCTGCCTTATTCTAATTTAGGTACACTAAAAATATATTTTAATGTAAAAATTATGTACATGTTCAAAATTTTTATCCTAATGTTACTTCTGTATTATGCATCCTGCAAAAATCAAATAACTTAAAACTCTTAACAAGTTAAGCTAAAAATGTTTAGAAACAGTGGCCTAAAAGAAAGGATATCTGGAGTAACACAGATCTTGCTATGTAAACCTGGAATCTATTTTCTCACGGATAAAACAGAACTTCACCACCACCTCAAAAGGAGCTAAAAGAACTAATCAAATATATAAAACACTTAGCCTAACACAGAAGTTGATACCTAGTAGGCACTCAAATCTTAATCCCCTTTTCCCCTTTATTAACATAGTTCCTAAATAAAATTGGAATTCTTATTTTAGACAATTCAGGTTGTTTTGGCATTTTGCACAATTTTTTGTGATACTGCTGATTTTCCAGGTTTAATAGTTTTAAAGTGTTCTGAGAACTATTAGAACATAGTAAATTTTCTGCTACAGGGTTGTGATCACAAAAAGAAAAATAGTTAACTATGTTTCCCAACTGGACAGAAAACCCTTCTAGTACATGGTTGCTGAAGGGACTACAGTTAAGAGAGGGTACACAACCAGCAGAATATCTCTGGCAATTAACAAAAAAGACAGAGGGAAGCGATCTGATAACACGGAACAGAAACCTGAGTGACCTAGGGGGCGGGAACACAAGAGAAGTAAAGTTTAATCTCAGTCACAAGATGTAGATTTCTATGTCAGTTCTGATTAATTGTGACCACCATTTCATCTGTAAAATGGAAACTCAGTTACTGGAAAAAGCAAATAACACAGCCTATGTGGTATCATGTTAGAGACGCTATGCTGCTATATAAATATTAGTTGCTGTTCTATCACATCAAAGTTCAGCTACTGACCAGGATACCGATCAGGCTAAGATGTCAAAAAGGAGGTCCCCTTTGTTTACAATAACAAAGTAAAACAACAAATTGCTCTTTTGGACAGTGAGTCATACTAAGTTTTATCATAAATTTAAGTATTGCTCACAGTTTTTCTGTTACTCAATTCTGGATTTACTCCAGAGTTTTGGTTATACCACTTTAAATCAGAGATCATCATGCAGAAAATTATGCTGCCAAGTAATCCTTCAACATTAATAACTCGATGAGAAAAATAAGAAAATCATAAAACAAACACATACTGGTGGATGATAATGTATAAGAACCCCAATTATATGGACAATTTCTCAGGACAGAAGGCATATGGACACTTCCATAAATCAATACTCATTCAACAAATTGAGTGCCTACTATGTGCCAGGTTCTACAAGGTTTGTCTTCAAAACAAATGTTAAAACCAATGTTAAGAATACGGCTGTAATTCAGATTTTAGCAGGTTCCTAGATACATTTTACGATTTCATTCAATTTAAGCTACCCTCAAAGAAGTATGAGGAATACAACCCAAAAGGTAGAAACAGCATATGTACCCTAGTGTTGTAATGATAAAAAAAATGCAGGGCAGTATTATTCGCTTCCTTCCCAAGCTGCACTCTCCCATCAAGTCTAAAGTCTATGTGCTGGCATGCATCCTATAGGATTTTAAGACTTAAAACTATTGAAATTTAAAACCCTGTTACCCAAAGATTAATTCTTCAGACATCAGAATGTATAAATCAAAAGAACATGTAATTAATTTAGTGTGATCTGATTTCTAGATTTCTGAAATCAAGGTGAGAAAAGCCTTAAATAAATAAGGGAATAACATGTATCCCTGCTGGATGCTCTCCATCTCTGCATGCTGGACATCAGATACCACCCTCTTTGACACTATGGTGATTGTTGGCTTCACCATTCAGTTGCTCTGTATATTGAAATCCTCCTGAGTATACTTTGCAGTACTCCTGGAGGCTGGCCTTGGCCTAGGTCACTAGAGGCTACCTGCTGCAGCACACAGCAGAATCCTCTTTGGCACCCTGAAAATCACAGTACGACAGTTAAAGTGCACTCTTTTGCCTTTCATCACTGCACGTAGCATAAATTTCCTCCACTTGAGGTCTCTGGGAACTGGTTTTGTACACCCACCTCCTTCCCATTATCTGGGAGGAAACAGGAAGAATGATTGCACAGTGTACTAAAGACCTTATTTCCACCATAGTTTCATGAATCTGATCTTTAATTTTTTGTTTTTCACACAATGAACGTACTCCATTGGGATCCTCAGAAAACCCCGTATTAAGTTTAGGAAAAGTTTTCAGAATTAATATACTGAATCACCTTACTGAGTGATTTCAAGCAATAATTCTTAGTGGAAGCAGGAGTTAAAAAGTCAAAATCAGGGGCCCCTGGGTGGCTCAGTCATTTATCTGCCTTTGGCTCAGGCCATGATCCCGGGGTCCTAAGATCAAGCCCCACATCAGATTCCCCACTCGGCGGGGATCTGATTCTCTCTCTACTGCTCGTGCTCTTTGCTGACCCTCTTTGCTCTCTCAAATAAAAAAAAAAAAAAGTCAAAATCGAAGCTAAAACTGTACCAAATACACATAAGATAGGGATACTAATACTAGTCTAAAATATTATTATTAACAATTAAGTAGGTTAGCCCTCCTTGCCTAACAGTTCATATAAATAATGTCATTTACCTGAAGTTGTTCCACAGTTTCTTTGTGCGCTTTTTCCATACTGTTCATTTTTGTTCTCAAATTAGACTCTTGGTACTGAAAGTCCGCCTTTAGTTCAGTTAACTGAGAGACAGACAAACAAGCATATAAATACATATATGTGCACAGGTAAAAAATATAATAATGTACAAACACATCATTTTAAACATTCTTCATTATAAATTCACAATTCATTACAGAAGTGGAAGATGTTAGCAGTTTCCTGAAATTTATAATTTAGAATCTGTTTTGTGAAATGAAAGTTAATCTATTTTACTACAGTATATTTTAATGGTAAGATAATACTGAACTATCAGTAAAACTTTTGAGAAGATGCCTTTTTTTTTTTTTTTTTTTTTCAATTTACAGATGGCTTTTTTGGACACAGAGTTTGGCAACTGGTATACCAACAGGAAAGCTTAATGGCTAATACCAGAAAAAACTGTGTCAATTACAACATATTTCACATCATATATAAACAAAGAAATGTTAATAGTAGTTTCAGGTTAAAATAATCTTTCAAAGACAAAAGAAGAAAATTTCACACTGGGCAAGTACAAACAGGAGTGGTTTTATCAACCATGAGCTATATTGTTTTTACTTTAAAATTTATGTCCAGAATTATGTATCCAATACCACCCAAGACTTGAGATAAAACAAAAAAGCACAGAAGCTCAACTAACATGGAATGAGAAAGAAAAGGGAGTTACTTTAAAATTTTCACATAGACAAATGTAAGAAAAAAAAAATCAGTGGTTTAAGGAAGCTACATGTTCTTCTTAAATATCAATGACATACATGAAAATACAAAATCCTTACGACTTCAAACTAAAAGGTAAGTTCATATTATATCATTATGTTATTAGAACCATGGAGAAGCAGCTTCTGGTTATTTTTAAATGGTTTTTCATTATGTACAAACATTAAAGACTTGAATGTTCTTTTTTGTAATCACCTACTAGCCAGTAAACTCAAAGATATGTAACAGCAAAAAGAGAAAGGAAGTTATGATGTATTATATTCTTATTGTCTGAAATAAAAGCCCTTGCTTTTGCCAAATTCAAAGAATACCTGAATTCCCTGTTTTCTACATTACAAAGGAATTCCTGTTCTGAAATGTCAGTTCACATCAGATCAGCTAAGATAATTATTCTTGTCACTCAACTGTGTGTTGCCTTCAGATTATGAATTTCTAGAAGATAAGGATTATGCCCAATTTGCCCATTTTTGTATCTTCATGATCACTTGAGGATACATGGCTGGTTCTAGAAGTCATTGAATAAAGTGAAATAAACTTAAGAAAATATCTTGGTTGTTGTAGATTTACATTATAAGAGAAAATAGCAAATATATAGCTATTTTAAGCTTAGAATTATTATTTTCCTTACAACATGGCTTATTTCCATTCCTACTAGTTTTGTTTTGTTTTTTTGAAAAAACACTAACAAAAGCAGAAAACTTTCAACAAACTGCACTAACACAGAAGAGTCAGGTATAGAAAAAAAAATCTAAAAAAGTCAAATTCCACAATGCATTATTAACTTAGTTTTGGAATTGTTGCTTTAAAGCAAAATTACTGTTTTATTCAACTTTTACCTAGAACTATTTAGAGTAATATAGATAAATCTTTGTGCAATAGAAATGTCCCTAAAATTTTATGCATAAAACAAATTTCAATAAAAGCTCATTAATTCAAAAAATTCTGTTAAAAGGAACCATAAAAAATAAGACACTCATAACTATCCTATTTTTAACTTACATCAATCCTAAATTTCATATACTGAATTTGCTTAAAGTAAGGTACAAATATATTAAAATAAATTTAAATCCACTAACCATCAAGATGTGAGAAAATTTAACACAAGTTATTAAATGCCAAGCTCAGATTCAACTACCACTACAGATACTCAGAAATAGAAATAATTCATACACATATTTATAATCAAGGCTTATTCATAATTTTAAAGGAATGTTTTTAATGTTTTCCTATTGTATAAGATATTTGAAATAAGTCAAAAAAGAAAAGTTTAAGACTATAAACAAGTACAAAAGTTGGTTCTATCTTCAAAGATGACCCAACATCAGTAATAGCAGTTACAAGCACTTATACAAGGCAGGAGCTGTAGTACTTTATATTTTCATTCAATCGTAACGACCATCTCCTGAAATAGTATTAATATTCCCATTTTTAAAAAACAGGACCAAAAATGTGAAAGCATTCTGCTCAAGTTAACAAAGTGCTAAAAACTTTTCACTAAATTGACAACATATTTGATACTCTTCATCTAACTGACAAGTCAGAAGTAAACTTATTTCCTACAAAATGATCTTAGACACCTATTGCTAATCACCGACTACCACACAGGAAATTCCCATAGCACCACTTTTTACCAAATATATAATTGGTATGTCAAAGACTATATATATTCAATTACTTTTTCAAATCATAAGAATTCACATATTCCATTTACCTGTCATTTTCAAATTAAGGCATTAGGCTTATTTTTAAACTATGGATTTACTGAAAACTAATGTTCAGACATTATCACAACTTCAATTAGCTCTCGGTTAATTCTTAGAACTAAGATTCTTTTTTTTTTTTTTTTTTTTTTTTTTTTTTAATTTTTATTTATTTATGATAGTCACAGAGAGAGAGAGAGAGAGGCAGAGACACAGGCAGAGGGAGAAGCAGGCTCCATGCACTGGGAGCCTGATGTGGGATTCGATCCCGGGTCTCCAGGATCGCGCCCTGGGCCAAAGGCAGGCGCCAAACCGCTGCGCCACCCAGGGATCCCTAGAACTAAGATTCTGAAAGGCCATTTTCACCTATCTTCATTAACAGCTTACATTCCAATTTGGCTTTTGTAATGTGTCTTGTAAGAATCATGCACAAGAAACATTACCAAATTATTAAAGTCTAATAAAACTTGGAATTTTCAAGCAAAACTCAAGATGTAAATCTTACCAGGCTTCAGCGAACCATGTTCTTACCTTTTTATCTTTTTCTAAAATGGTCTGGTCTCTCTGCTGTAAGAGACGTTTAAGCGACATCACTTCTTCTTTCAGTTGACTTATAAGGACAAAATTGTCTGTTCCCCCACTATCTGCTGACTGATTTATAGAGCTACTAAAAAGAAAAAAGTAAAACAGAGTTAAATGAAGTAGAAGGAAAATTAGCAGGTGTTCAAATTGCATAAATTAGACAATTCCACAAACATCCTTAAGGCTAATGCAAAAAAATATGTACCTGACAGAAATGGATGCAACTGGCAAATTACCTTACTAATGGCACACATTACATACACCTGCAGAAATATAATTCAGTATTAGCTTTTAGGGGGTCAATACTTCTAGTGTAAAGCAATAGGCAGCCAATTTGTACAGTAACATCAGCAAACTTTTGGCTAATGAACTAAAACAAACTCACGCTCATAATACTTTAAATTTAAATACATTTTCCAAGCAGGTCAATTTAAAACATCACACTTAAGATTTTTAGATTTGTGTTTCACTGAAGAATAATTAAGATCAAGAGAATGTTCTATTCAGATTTGTTTTCTTTTCAAAACCCAATGTATTCCCCAAATAGAACAACAGTTCAGTGCCACTTGCTTATTGCCAAAATTAAGTTAAAATTTTAAACTAATTATGGTTTACTCTTCTTGGTGACTCAAAAAAGTCAATGCAGAAAATACGTTTCTATTCTTTTACCTAGTAATAACTGTCAATCAACTGTAACTGTTTAGCTAACTTGAATTTTTGTAGCGCTAAAGGAATTCATTTTTACCTATCTCCATTAGATGGCTTAGATTCCAATTTGGGCTTTTTCTTTGGAGTTTCATTCTGAATTGCTGCAGAGGATTTATGGCTGAAACCAAACATTAATAAGAATAATTAGAGTAAAAAAGGGCAGAAGCCTCAAGTGATAAGTTATTCTTTTCCCCCTAAAATATTACCGAATATCACTGATTTTTTTAAAAGTATAAATAACAAAGTTAAAGGGAAGTCACATTAAAAAAATACACATGTTTCAAAATACTTCAGAAAATATATTGACATATTTACCTCTGTTTCCATAGTCCCTGCTCTTGTTCTGGACTCAGATTGCTGATTCTGAAAAATATACAAATGACATCTAACAACAACATTTATTTAATACCTCTACATTTAACAGCATTCTTCCTAATGGACTCAAATTATGTATGTTAAGAATCTTTTGTTCAGAGAAAGCATATTCAATTAAGTTTTTGAACTAAACTAATATATATACTGAATAAATCATATTCTATTGAGATAAATTCAATAACTGCTAGGCATCTTAAGTTCTTTAACAAAAGTACAGTGATGGGGATTAAATTCTCCTTTTATTCAGATCATTTTCCAAAAGTCAGTTTAATATCATACTAAGAATTGGGGTATATAAGCACAAAACTCAACCATGATAAGATTCTATAATCATAAAGTATGACAGTCATCACACTTAGGCTGCCGTTACTATTTCAGACAGAAAATGTTTTATCTTTAAAGTTAACACCTTCCTAATAATCCTATGTACAGATTTCTCCTTTGGAATAATTCAAGTTGTTCATAATAGTGTGTCACATTGAATCATGAAATATTGTAATTTGTTTCTTTCCTAAGAACCATCTCCAAAGTCTCTGGATGTTTTAGTCAGTACTGTGGAATAGACATGCTGAAAATACTGGGAAATTCCATAGTAAGAAATGATTCTACTTTTACTTATAATTAAATAAAGTCATATTACTAATTCTCTTCCATTATGCCATAATGCCAATAACAACTTTTTAATTTACTATCAATCTTACCAGTTTTATTATGGTTGCATATCAGTCAATCCTGTATTAATCCCTAGTTTATTGATTCAACATGTATAGAGCATCTCCTATGTACCAGACATCACATACTTATACAATATAAGATGTTAAAAGACCTAGGCTGTGTGACCTTCTGCCAGTTACCCAAAATTCCTGAGGCTTAGTTCCCTCAGCTGTAAAATGGGTATAATTTAATACCTTGTAAGGGATATCAGACTTAAATGAGTTTATATACATAAAAGCACTTTCTACACTACTAGTATATACACAGTAAATAAAAATATGTGTGTATATTTATGCGTATAAAATTTACTATTGTAGCTAGATAAGTTTTTCAAGCAAAAGTAAAAAAAAAAAATCAGACCATGTTAAAATCAGCTATAAATAAATACCAACTTGGGGGAAAATGCCGTAATTCTATAAACCTGAGTTATTATTTGTGGCAATAAATGCCAACCCTTAAAAAAATTTTTAAAAATTTAAAAAATAAATGCCAACCCTACGGAGGAACTCAGTTGCCCTTTCTTTTACAATTTTCATCATAAGCATTAGTAAACCATATTATCACACATGAATTAACAACAATATCAGGATCTCAAACTGAGAAACAAAATATTAAAATACTTAACAAAACACTTGGAATTCATCTTTGCTTTCTGAGATGGCCACTCCTGGATCCAGATTGACTTGTTTTTGCCTTCCTCTATCCCCACGCATCACTGTTTATCACAATAGGTATGCTCCTCATAATTGTTCTCACCCACTGAACTTAGGATAGAACCTCACCAACTGGTTGCCTACTCATTAAATGGTCTACATCCATCAAATACAAAACAGTATTTCTATTTCTTCAGCAATAAAAAGGAAAAAAAAATTAAAGGCTAATTTTATCCTTAATCCTTTTATTTTGATACCTGTTATTCTTTCTAAAGATTAAGTTACGGTCACAGAATCTGATCTTTATACATATATTGAGTGTGTCTTATCACGCGCTAAGAAAAATTTATCTAGTAAGAACAGGGAAAGGGTAATTCAACTGAGTTTTAAGAAGAGTAGGTCCAATGGATGCCATTATGATAGTTACTTTATCATAGTTTTTCTTTTTTTTTTTCATAGTTTTTCTTAAAGAAGCAAAAACAAGAAAGATTTATGTTCCTTTGTTCCTTGGGATATTCTGAAAGAAAGCACCACAAGATTTCTTCAGAAGAGCTAGAGAAGTCACTATATGACCACTCTGACACCCAGAAAGCACTACAACGGGGTAAGGCAAGTGGAAAAACTGCTTAAGCAAACATCAGTACCTCAATAAAACTTCATAATATGTGCTTGCCTACAATTAGAATCAAATCTTGTTATAATTAGCACTATATTATATTCTAAAAATGTGTTCTTAAATGTGGTAGGCATTGATTTTTGATAAATGAAATTATGTTTTATCTACCTAGAAGTCTCATACAGAAATTTGGGAAAAAACAAATTCTTCTGAAAACTGGTTAACATGCCCCTATTTTGTCCATTTTGTGTTTAGTTTGTGCTTTAATATTCTTGATTTTTCCATGAAGACCAAAACCACAGTTCAAGCAACTTTATGCTATACACATATTACCACTATATAACTCTTTTCTCCTAAGGCACTTTAAAAATCAAGTAGTTGTTTATATTTGAATAGAATTTCTGCCTATGTGTTTAAAAAAAAAGCAAAGTATTGCCTGTTTAAAATACTATTTTTCAGGATGCCAGCGGTTGAGTGTCTGCCTTAGGCTCAGGCATGATCCTGGAGTACTGGGATCGAGTCCCACATGGGGCTCCCTGCATGGAGTCTGCTTCTCCCTCTGCCTCTCTCTCTCTCCATGTCTCTCATGAATAAATAAATTCTTTTAAAAAAATTATTTTTCATACTTTTGGAAACTTCAAGATTTAGAATGTTTCTATCATGATCACAAATGATAGTCTCGGAATCTGTTCTATAAAAACACTGAATGTATATATTCTAGTCACTGGTTTAAGTAAAACGAATTAGTGATAACTGGTGAATATAACTCCATATACCCATAATTTGTATTTATAACTGAAAATATAACTTTTATAGTAAAACCCTAACAATCATTTAAACAAAGAAAGAATATTGAAGCCTTTCATAACACAGACCAATGAAGTATTAATTAACTCTAGTGTACTTGTATTTTGACTTTATATGATCATATAAAATATATGGGAATTAACATATGCGTTATGGAATTACATATGATCACATGTTATTCCCTACATGTCCTATTTTTATAGTAAACAGCTAAACACACTCCACGTGTATAATTTTATACATGCTTACCTCAAAGATACTGTGGGTTGGATTCTAAACCACCCAATAAAAATAATATTGCAATAAAGCAAGTCAAAATTTGTTTCCCAGTGCACCTAATTTATGTTTATACCATACTATAGTCTACTAAGTGTGCCAAACAATTAGATACCTTAAAAAAGTAAATTAAAAAATTGTTGCTAAAAAATGCTAATGCCACCATCTGAACTTTCAGCAAGTCATGAAGCACTGATCACAGATCACCATGACAAATAAGGAAAAATATTTGAAATATTTTGAGAATTACCAAAACATGATGCAGAAATGTGAAGTGAGTAAATGCTGTTGGAAAATGGTGCCCATACACTTGCTCAATGTGGGGTTACTACAACCCCTCAATTTGTAAAAACTGCAGTATCTGTGAAGCACAATAAAGAAAAATGTGACAAAACAAGGTGTGCCTGTATCTTGAATAAAGTAGGGAAAAGACCTTAAATACTCAAGAAGCTTACCATATACAATGGAAACTAGATTTGCACAAAAGTAGTATTTGCAAAAAGTTAAACACCAATATATGGCATTAAAATACCAGGAGATTTTTAGAAAACCTGATTTCAAAGTACTTACTTGTGATGGCTACTGCTGTGACGATGGTGATGGTGATGATGATGGTGATGATGCTTTGAATGATGCTGGTCTTTCTCGGTAAGAGATGAAGAAGATGAGTTTGAATGTGAAGATCCCAGGCTCTTCCTTTGTTCTTTTGTCTTCTGTAAAACTCTCTTGTATGATAAAGTACAGAGCCAGCATAATAACTTTCCATCAACCTTTTTAAAGAAAATATCTGCATTAGATTAAATGCACCTGGAGACTGAGTATAAGTGAAAGATAAACTGTTCAACTTCTAGTGCATGCCCTCTCACCCATGCACATGCGCGCGCTATCTCTCCCTCTCTCTCTCTCTCTCTCTCTCTCACACACACACACACATTGTTACAAAATGGAAATAAAATTAGACTTTTCTGAAACTTGGGAAAATGCTCATTTGGTATATATTTTAAAATTGGTGAGGATGATGTAAGGACTTCCATCAGTTTTGAGGCATTTTTTAATTTCGAGAGCTTTAAAGCATAAATTGACATACTTCCAAGAATCTTACCTAAGCACTGGCCTGAATTTTTAAATCACTGTGTAATCACTAAAATGACAAAGTAGCTCCCACTACAGTGAAAATGTTAGTTTATAAAAACGAGGAGAACTTGAATGACATATACATTTGATTCTCATTCGCAGGCTTCCCATTTGCAAATTCATCACCTATTTGCTAAAATTTATCTGTAACCCCAAATAAATCTGCAGTGCTTTCATGATCATTCACAAACACACATAGCAGCAAAAAATTTCTGTAGCCAGACAGCAAATGTTTCTTGTAGAGGATTAACAAGGTGACACTCTGTGGCCTTCTTCTCTCAGCTCTTGTGTCATAAACAAGTGTGCTTTTCACGGTCTATTTAGTGCCATGTTTTCTCCATCTATGCTTCCTACTGGTGATTCCGCTGCTTCTAATGGTCCCCAAGTGCTTAAGTGATGTATAGTGTTCTCTAGGGCAAGAAAGCTGTGATATACCTTATGTTAGAAAATACCTCTCCTGAATAAGTTCCTTTCAGCTATGCAGTGCTGTTTTGCCATGATTTGAATGTAATCGAATAACAATTTACATTAAGATATAGGGGGATCCCTGGGTGGCTCAGCGGTTTAGCGCCTGCCTTCGGCCCAGGGTGTGATCCTGGAGACCCGGGATCGAGTCCCATGTCAGGCTCCCTGTATGGAGCCTGCTTCTTCCTCTGCCTGTGTCTCTGCCTCTCTCTCCCTCTGTGTCTCTCATGAATAAATAAATAAAATCTTTAAAAAAAAAAAAAAAAAGAAAGCTTTTTACATTAAAATATAACATCCACAAAACGAGATTAAGTACTGATCAAATGATTACCATGTTGTGACCAGAGGCAAGAAACTCATCTATCCTGCCCCCTTAGAGGAATAGTTCAATATTCGCTAATTCAGTGTTTGCAGCAACTTGATAGAACTTATCTACCATGAATAAAGAGGATCAACTGTACATGTGTCAAGGGAAAAGAGACTTCTTTCCAAAATTAAGACAAAACCCTATAAAAATAAAATTAGGTTTCTTTCTCCTACATCTTGTTCACACAAGATGCGCTGGAGAAACATGCCTTGCAACTAGGGTACATATACTGCTGTGGAAGAACCCGGGGGAGCTTCTCAAAGAGACAATCATCCTCCAAATCAACTGAAACTGACAACCAACAGGACGACTGTGTGAATGCTGCTGATCAGCAGAGGAATGCCACAGGCACATACACACTTTTTAAGTCATTGTAGATAGAAAAAAACAAACAATGGTTTAAAACATGAGCATGAGTCCCAAGCCAAAAGGCACAAGGCTTTGAATTATACATGTTAATGTGCCATCAGGTATTTTTTTCACACCAGCAACTTCAAGTACCCAGCAAAAGGGTAAGTAGCTGACAGGATTTAAAAGCAATTAGTAATTCTCCTGAACAAAATGTTGGATAACCAAACAGTACAGAATAGCTAGCACAGAATACTTTTTTAAAATAGTCATCTCAACTGATCAACACAAATCTATGTATGATGCAAACAAGGAGAAAATACACTGTTCCTGCACTTCTATCTAATTACCTGTTTTCAGGGATCCAAAGGATGTATCACCTATCAGCAGTGTATTCATTAAACTAACTCCCAACTCGTGTGTTTTAATTTCCAGAAGATATCATAATATAAATACCTTTCTTCTTCCTTCCTCCTTTCGATCAAAAGCACACTGCTGTTTGCACTGTTCACAGGTCTGAGGTGGTCCATATTTTTTTTCTGAATTTGTACAACGCTGACACTTTGTACCAATAAATGCTGCAATTATGTTACAGTACTGACAAGGCTTAGGCTGAAAAGCAGATATACATTTTAAGTGAGACATTTAAAAATATTAAAAATTTGCTGCATAAAATATATACCTGTATACAGACATATTTCTGGGACTAATTAAGGAAACAGGTAAAAAAAATTTTGTCAAGTATGTTACCCTGTCATATTTAATGACATTCACCATGTTTCTATTCATTCACTAACATTTACTTCTAGAGTAACTTCTTGTTAACTCCATTAAATAAAATCATAAGAAATGTTATTTATGCTTGGGTAGTATGTTATATAAAAACTGCATGTGAAAAAGGTCTCAAAGAATGAAGATAAAGGTACATATTAATAGAAAAGTTTCATGCATCCAATACTTAGGAGCATTAACTAATTTAATATCCTAGTTACTTTTATTACTGTTCATAGATTAAAAAAACATTTAACAACTTTTCATCATATACAGGTACAGATAAAAAGACCATACATTACACATAAGCTTTAAACTTAAGAACTGGCAGAAGCATAGTCAATCTAAACTCTAACAAATGTACTTTGCTTTTCTTTGATACTCAAAAGACAATTCAGGATTTTACAGAACCTTAAGGCCAGCACTTTGACTAATCATGACTATACTATACCAATGACTATCCTATACATATAAAAAAATTGATATGAAATAATGTCATGACTTCTATGAATGAATACCTGAATTATACTGCTATATAAAAACTGCTGGAGGTTCTGAAGAGGAAGAAAGTGTGATTATGCAAACTTTATAGACAAGTGGGTTCTCCAAACCAGGAGTTTGTTATATTTGAATCTTTAAAGAATAAAATCATACATTTCACATTGAAATTCAATAAACACAAAACATGCATAATATGATTGTTTTTAAACATTATCATCGTCCAATCAGATTAACTACAGAAAATTTCTTTCATGGAGTATTTTAACATACCGAATATTTAAGGACACATCAATACATACTTTTACAAGGTTCATTTTGTGAAAAACAATGACTAGTAACAATAACATGAAATAAAAATGCAAGACATACTTACCGTGCCAAACTGCTTCACATTTTGAGCACACTTCTTACAAATTGTATTAGTTTTGCTGAAAAGGAAATTGAATATAAATGATCAAATTTACATAGCTTTTTGAGGTAATTAGCACACTGTTGAACTAATGGAAATATTGTTCATATTTAACTATTTGCTTTAGTAGTTTCTAAAACTTTCTCTAACATAGACCCAGCATCTTTTTAGGGATGTGTATTATACAAATTTTCTCCTTTTTCACTAACTCTAGATAAATGTTTTGTTTTGTTTTTAAAGATTTTATTTATTCATGAGAGGCAGAGAGAGGCAGAGACACAGGCAGTGGCAGAGGAAAAAGCAGGCTCCATACAGGGAGCCCGACATGGGACTCAATCCCGATCCCGGGTCTTCAGGATCATGCCTGGGCTGAAGTCAGACACTGAACCGCTGAGCCACCCAGGCGTCCCTAGATAAATGTTTTTATACATTTTTATTGTGTATCTCTTAGTAAAGAACCCCCCCCCCAAAAAAAATCCTGATGTTTCCTATCTAGTTCCAAAATCTTCACATTTGCCACTGTTTATATAAGCATTACATCTCAATGCCTACCTAACCTTCTCCACTATTATGATGCCAGTATCTACTTATAAAAAAATTATTTGTTCTTCTTCTTAGGCTACTCTCTTATATGTGCTCTGATCTTTTAACAGGAATCGCCCTTTTAAAAAGCATGGGCTGTTCTTCCACTGGTAACAAGTTACTAGAGTTCATCTCTGGAAGATAGTTGGTAACATTACAGACCTTTGTTTTGTCACTTTTAACAGCTTAATAGTAACTTTATATTTGCATTTTTAATCAGCAAAGGTGTACATTTTCCATGCAACAATTTGTTCTCCATTTCCCCATGTGTAAACTGAAGTGTAGCTATAAAACAGCCATTAATTTTTTGTCAACGCGGCCTTTCCCACCACATATAAGAGGTATACCACTTAAAACCATATTTAAGGATACTTTAACACAAATAGGGGATTATGACTCCCAAGTACTCCTCACAGACATCTGTGTCTTTAACAATCAAAAACTATTTAGTATACAAACCTTTCTTGTTGAAATTCTGATCTGCAGTAAGTACATTTTACAATAGGATGCGCAATCCGACATTCCTGTAATAAGACAATGTATTAGCATCTATCTCAAAGTCCCAAATTTCACTTTTCTGGTAGAAAATTATCATACAATCTAGCTAAATTTCTAAGACATCAATAATACCTGTCCCCCAACGTACACAATTGAACGATTTATCATGTAAGTGGCCAATTACAGCACATTTCCTTACGGAAGACATAGGTGTCTTTGTCTTTATTTGATGTGGGGGGTAAGCTACAAATAAATTAAGAAAGCTGTCAGGGCCGATTTCAAGGGTTGGTTAAATGTGAAACTACTTAATATTTTGCACCGTTGCTCACAGACAGCATCCCGGCTTTAATGGGATGGGAGGAGCTCCAAATCATAGAGCATTCTGTCCCCAAACCAGTCGCTTCGCTTTCCTGGACAGGGAAGGAGGATGCCATCAGCTTTGCGGCTTCAGGTTCCTAGCAAGAAAGTGCAAAAACCGTCCCCTGCCTCCCGGTGGAAGGAGAGGACAGTCCAGGCAGAAAACCGAGATGAAAACATCTCCACCCCAGGGTCTCTGCGGCATAGACAGGTGGCTGCCGCCTCATTCAGCCCCACCCGGAGACCCCTGAGTGTCGGCAGGGCCCGGCCCCCTCCTGGGCCGCCTGGAAGAGGGCAGAATTCTGTCTTCCTCTCAGGGGCCTTTCCCATCCGATGCCCACGTCCTCAGATAAAGGGTCCCGGGAGAGGAGGCCAGAAAGAGCTCCAAGCCCCCAGGGCACCCGCGGCGGGAGCCGGGCTGCAGTGCCGCGGCCACCGCGCTCCCTCGGGCCGGCCGAGGGGACCCCGCCCGCCCGCCCGCCGCCCCGCGCCCACGGACCTTGCAGAGCTGCTGGCCCTGGGAGAGCTCCTCGAAGGGATAGCGCTGGGTGCACTTGGTGCAGGCGTACAGGGCCGAGGCCGCCATCCTGCTCAGTCTCCTCCTCCACCGCCGCCCGCACCGAGGCGGGGCCCTACGGGGAACTCGGCCGCCGCCGCCCGGGCCGCGAGCTCCTCCTCCTCCCCCTCCCCCTGCCTCGCGCCCACCAGACCGCACCACGAGAGCCCAGGGCCCTGCGGTCTACACCGTCTCCCTCCGCCTCCACTTCCGCCCCCGGCCCTCTCAGTGACGCCGTCCCAGCCGCTCCCGCTTCGGAGCCTGGAGCGGCGGAGGGAGACCAAGAGGATAGCTCGGCGCGGGGTAGCTGCGCGGCAGTGGATCCGCTTCCTTCTCGGCCTCCCTTCCCCAGCTCTGATTGGCTGGGAGGGCTGCTGCGTCACCCGGTCGCCCCTCCCACCCCCCAACCGCGGCGACGCTGGAAGCGCCCACAAAGGGAGGAAGCTGCTGGCCAATGGGGGCCGGGAGCTCTCAGCGCGCCAAGGCCGCTTCAAACCCGCCCCGCCCACTGGCCCAAGAGCGCCCCGAGCTAGCGGCCAGTCCCGGCTGTGCGCGTGTTCGCCAAGGCTTGCTCCGTGCCCACGCTGCTTTCCCCTTGACTTACTTCCGTTGGGCCGAACCCCTAAGTCCCCTTCCGACACTATTTGTTACTGGTCAGAAGCTAAGTACTTCACCTAGAGAGGCGTCTCCGGGTCGAGCTCACGCCCTCCGGCATTTAGTCCCAGGGGGCCGATGGCATGTTTGGACTTCACACTCGCTTTTATTGTTTCAGTCATTCTATTCAACGGTCCGTGGCGCCCGTCACCTCCTCGACCCGGCCCGCCCCTCCTGCGGCGTTCCCTCGGGGCCGCCCGGGAGCCCGCAGCGTGAGCGCCGCCGTAGACTCAGCCAAGCGCTACCTTGTGACGTCAGCGACGGAAGAGGCGGGTTCTCTGCTGCTACCGGAAGCCCTCCGCTTTTTTGATTGGCTGCTCCAGACGTCCGTTAGGACGTGTTGCCTTTTCCGTGTGCAGCCCTGAGCGTGGGCGGCCCTGTGGGGGTGTGTGCAGGGGTTTCCAGGCCCCGCACCAACACCCCACCCCTTCCATCAGGGGTTCGGCTTAGGGTCGCCCCTGGCGGGCGGCTCTCGAATCTTAAGGAAGAGCTCGAAAACTCAGACCCCCTTGGGGCCGCGGAGGTCCTCTGGGCTGGCAGGAAGATGGCGGCAGCATCGGTGTCTGCGACTTCAGGGTCTCAGTTCTCGGTAAGAAGCGGCTGACGTTCGAATAGGCTCGGTTTTGGCGCCTCCTTGCTTTTCCTCACCTTTCAGGGCGCTCTGGGCCCGGGGTCTCACCGCGTCCGGGGCACGGCCGAGGGTGCCTGACGGGGCGCCGTGCTCCCCTGACGCCCGCCGCCCCTCGGCCGGGGCCGCACGCCCCCACCCCCCACCCTCGCCGAGGCAGGCCTGGTCGGTTCCGTCCCTTGCTCCCCTCACCTTCCGTTCTGGCTGCCCAGGTGGCCAAACTTTGCCAGGACTCTCTGGGAAGGCTCCTCCCGCCGGGCCTGGCGGAAACCTTGCGGCTTTGGTCACGTGGCGGTAACGGCACCTCCTGGAAACTCGCCGAGACCAGGTAGCTCACGACACGGCTTCTCTGGCGGCTGTTGAACAGTCGTCGGTCTCCACCGCTTGCTAGTTGCGGCCTGTGCAGATTCCGTTTCCTGCAGCGCCTCCCCCCGCGTACTCCCGTGACTGTTCCTGCAGGTCGTACCCGGAGCGCGCGCTTCCACCTGCGCTGTTACTTTGCCGGCACCGCGTACGCGCAGTTGCAGAGGCGCCACGGGGGAGCTGGTCCTAAGTAGTGTTCTGCCTCCCTATTATCTGTCGAACCGGATTGCCGGTGCTTCGAATTTGAGGATCCGCCGCGCCGGGAATAGGCAGAAAATGGGAGGCAGCTCAGGCGAGAGCCATTGTGTCTTCACTTATCTGCAGCGGAGTGCTTGGGGCTGTAAGGTCACACACAGGTGAATGGGTTGGAATCCCTGCGCCGAAGGAGCAGACACGGAAGAGAAACTGCATGTACCTTAGACTGTTACACAGCTCAGTTTGATAGATGCTGCCATGCAGGTATAACCTAAGCGTGAGTGGTCAGTGCTTGGGTTGGCTGGAAACAGTTTCCTAGTAGGGAAGATGGAGCTCGCTAGCGGAGTGGGGAAGGAATCATCAGTCAGTGCTAGTCCAGAGAACTGGAAAGGAGGAAAAGGCACCCGCGGGCACGTTAGTTAGGTGCCAGGACAATGGGAGCTTCCGGGAAACTAAGTAATGTGGAGCGTACAGAGGTCGTGGGGCGGGAGAGTTGGGTTAGATGAATTGTGGAGGTAGGTAAAAATTGGGGGGAAAAGAGGGATAGGAACGAAAACAGGAAACTATCAGGATGAGAGTTGTCATAGACGCTTAAGGGGGAGAAGTTTAGGGAGCGTTAAGAACAAAGTTACCGGGATCCCTGGGTGGCGCAGTGGTTTGGCGCCTGCCTTTGGCCCAGGGCGTGATCCTGGAGACCCGGGATCGAATCCCACATCGGGCTCCCAGTGTATGGAGCCTGCTTCTCCCTCTGCCTGTGTCTCTGCCTCTCTCTCTCTCTCTCTCTCTCTCTCTGTGTGTGTGACTATCATAAATAAATAAAAATTAAAAAAAAAAAAAAGAACAAAGTTACCTCAGTTTTCCTCAGTTGCAGCTTTTGTGACTTAAGGTTTATGATAATGAGGCCAAAAGCAACTCCGTTTCTGCGGAATGGGAGTACTGAATTTGCAGAGCAGTCAGAGAAGATTAAGAATGAATGAAGCACTTAGAGTTCTTTCAGGAATTAGGTCAGTGAAAGGGAATATAAAAAGAGGAACTATTAAGAGGAAGTGTCCTTAAGTAGATGGATGGGATTATATAAGAGTTGTGATTAATTAAATTTAATTGTGAGAAGAAGGCTTTTCACTGCTTTCAAAACTTAGCACTTGGGAGACTGAGCAAGAAATACTCCTATAACTGTTAATTGAGCTGTATGTACTCTCTTGAGCCCGTGTAGCTGAGCTGCAGTACTGGGATGTGCTGTCAACCCCTTAGTTCTTAAGGTAGCCTGGGCATAAATTTCATAGTGTTTAATAGGAAAGCATATGTGTGTGTATATATATATATATATATAATATATATATATATTTTTTTTTTTTACACGTTAAGCTCAGCTTTAGTTGGATTCTAAATATCAGGAGTACACTTTTTTTTTTTTAAGATTTTATTTATTCATGAGAGATATAGAGAGAAAGGTAGAGACACGGGCAGAGGGAGAAGCAGGCTCCATGCAGGGAGCCCAACGTGGGTCTCGATCCCAGGTCTCCAGGATAACGCCCTGGACCTAAGGTGGCGCTAAACCACTGAGCCACCTTGGCTCCCCCAGGAATACACTTTTCCAGTACCTTTTGGAAATCTAAAGTGTAACAACCTTCTTAATTTGACTTGCTACATCAAAATGTCTCATTTGGAAGTCACTGTTTCAAAACAAATGACTGAATGTACTTTATTATTAGTGTATAAGAAACAGCCCTGCTTAGACACCTTAACTGTCCTGTCAGAAATAAGGCTGGTGTTTCCAACAAAATGTAAAAAGCATTTTGGCTTAATGAACAGTTGATTGTAAGATAAGAGAACACAAAAATACCTTTTAAAATTATAGCATAAATTCAGAGGCTACTCATATTCAGATTTTAGGGTTGTATAAACACTTCATGTGAAAAAAAGAATATGTATTCAACACTCATAAACCCAGCTTGGAGCTAGCTGTAGTAAATAGATATGCTTTTTAGTAGGCAAGGTTTTTTAACAGGCAAATTCACAAATAGCATCCTTAAGAAAACAGCTTCTATGTAAACCTCAAATGTGAGCAAGATGGAGGCAGGTGATACATCCAAATTGTTTAAGTATTTCTGCTGTGGTAGCAAGAAGAGTAACAATAGCAGGTAACATGTACTGAGTAACTGCTATGTATCCTTGAGCTAGTGACCACCTCAGGAAAGCAACTATAACTGGGCATATTGATATTAAAAAGAGGTATAGGCAGCAAAGTGTGATAATAGAAGAGTATTTTTCCTATTAGTCATTTTTTATATTTCCAGTAACCATAGAACTCTTTCATCTCTTTGGATTTAACAAGCTAATCTCCTAACTGGTCTCTGTGGCTTTTGAGCCAGGCCCTGTAACTAATGGTGTTCCATATTTTTTCTCTTAAAAGGTTTATGAATATATCATAGATTCTTTAATGCTAAATATATAAAAGATTTATTTTTGAGAATAATAAAATGAATGCCTTTATGCTCCTTTTTGCATCTGCCTGCTTTTCTCTCTATATATAACTACCACCATACGTTTTAAGATTATAAAATATATAGTATTACCTAGCAGTCATGGTTTTAAATGCTTTTCGCATATTAACTCATTAGTATTTCCATTTTTGAGTGAGCAAAATGCGGCAGAGAGGTTAAATCAAGATTATACAAGTAGTAAATGGCAGTCGGTTTGTTATTCACTAGTTTGCCAGCCATTCAGAAACAATTCTCTTGCGATCATCCCTGTGTTTCCCAAGTGCAAAAATTTCTTTAGAGAGCAGTTTTCAAAGCATGATCTGGTGACTTTTGGTGGTTCCTGAGACCCTCTCAAGGGGGTCTACCATTACCTTCCTAACCCAGCCACTTTGTGTGAGACCAAATTTTCTTGTATGTCAACCAAAATAGCATATCCAGCAGAGTGAATGCAGAAGCAAATATAAGAATCCAGCAGCCTTCTTTTAAGTTAAGAATTAAAAAGAGATTTGTAAAAATGTGTTTAAAAGTCACTCTTCATTAAATTTTTTGGTTGATTATTTTTCATTCAAAAATTTACTTATGGTAACATCACGGGTGTCTTGTTTTTAAATTAGTACATATCGTAACATTTAGATATAGCCCACATGAACAAAAGCTCTTTGGGGTCGTAAGTAATTTTTAAGAGTGTAAAGGGGTCCCCAAACACAAAATGAGAGGGACAGCAGTGGTTTTCAAACTGCAAATTAGGCTGGGGGTTACAACTCAGCAGTGGGTTGTGGACTGTGTTAGTGACTGAGGACATAATCATTTTTTTAAAAAGCAGGAGAGAGAAAGATAGTTCAGCAAAGAAACCTAATTGAAATTGCAGGGTCTTAGAGGGTGCATCTTTAGCTTGATTTGATAATGCTGAATTGTTTTCCAGAGCAGTTGTGCCAATATAGTCCCACCAACCGTTGCCTTTAATCCATTATCTTCTTGAACAGGTGGTATTGTCTCACTTTTGAATTTTTGCCAAGCAGGGAGTGTGAAATGCTGTCCTCTTCTTGTTCTCACTTTTGCTTCCCTGATCAATGGAGAAGATGCACCTTTAGTTATATCATGAGTTTACTGGTTTTTCATGTTTTTTTCTTCTATGAAATCCTGTTGTGTCTTTTGCCTATTGGCTGTTGGTTTGTCTTTTTCTCTTGATTTCTAGTCATTCCTTTTGTATTCTTTCTGGATGGTAATCCTTGCTTGTTAGCCATATTCTAACGATTCTTTGGCTTCTTTCATTTATTTTTCTAAGGTATCTTTTGATGTGGGAGTTCCTAATGTTGATGTGGTAAAATTTATTAGTCTTTCCTTTTTATGTTTAGTACTTTTTGATTAAGAAATTCTTATAGGGATGCCTGGATGGTTCAGTGGTTGAGCGTCTGCTTTCTGCTCAGGGCGTGATCCTGGAGTCCCCACATCGGGCTCCCTGCATAGAGCCTGCTTCTCCCTCTGCCTCTGTCTCTGCTTCTCTCTCTGTGTGTCTCATGAATAAAAAAATAAAATCTTTTTAAAAAAGAAAAATTATTGTAGCCAGGACAATTAATGACATTCTTATGTATTTTTTTCTACAAATTTTAAAGTTGGGGCTTTTTAAGTAATATGCTTAATTTGTGCGCTGTGAGGTGTAGGGATCCAGTTTAATCTTTCTGCTTAAATACACAATTGCTCCAACATTGCTTTTTAAATTTATCTTTCCCCAGTGGTTTGCTATCAGTGTCCATGGTTTGCTCTATAGCTATCAGTATATTTCTATATGCGTATGTTTGGTTTACTGGGCTCTTTGTTCCATTGTCATATTTGTGTCTCTCTGTGTTTATAGTTATTATCTTAATGGTTCTTATTTTTATATTTCTGAGAGAGTGCTTGTCTTCCTTGTTCCTCTAAGAAAAATGTGAGCTATTCTTGATCTTTTGTTGTTCTTCAGAAGAAATTATAAAATCTGTTACTGCAATTTCATTCAAAACTGAATTGAATTTGTAGTTCAATTTGGGAATAACCAGTGCCTTTAAGATACTGAGTCTTTTATCTGAACATGTCTTGTTACTCCAGTTTTTTTGAACTTTAGTATTTTTCAGTAAAATTTTATAATTTCAGGTCTGTACGTCATTTATTAAATTTATTTTTAGTTTATTTTTTATGTACTTCCATAAATGACGTTTTCTAGGTGTTACACAGAATTATACATTCTTTCATAGTAATCTTCCTCAGCAACTTGTCCTAAGCTCTAATTCTAATAATTGGGGATTCTGTTTAGATGATCATTACCTGTGAAATTTTGATACTTTGTTTTCAATCTTAACATCTATTACTTCCTTTTATTATCTTAATATGCTGGCTACAAAATGCAGCACAGCATTGTCCAGAAGATGTCTTGCAGATATCTTTGCCTTGTTTCTGAATTGAAAAGGAATGTTTTAAATTTTGTACCATTAAATATGTTAGGGTTTTTTGTAAATTTTCTTACAAGAAAATAGTTCTTTAATAATGACTGGATATTGAATTTTATTGATTACTTTTATTTGTTGATAATCATGGATTTTCACATTAAAGTGAAATAAATGTACTAATGTTCACTCGGTCTTCAACATTCCTGTAATAAATTCATTTTGATCATACTGTTTTGTCTTTTTATATAGTTGAGTATGGTTTGCTAAATTGTATTTAAGTTTTTATGTACCTGATTTCTGTCAGCCATGTTGCAATTTCATTTGTAAAGAAGGCAAATGATACACTTTTTTAAAAATCATCCTTCCTACTTAATACATTGCCATACACAGAGATGTTCAATAAATATTTGAATCATAAGTGTTCCTAAGTAGGAATTAAAGTTACCAGAGAAAAAAGTGGTCAGGTTAAACATTATGCCTTTACTACTGAAAGTTTTCTTAGAATCATATCATTTTATAGTTGGAAAATATTTATTGAATGCTTGGGGTCTTGGAAAGCATACTGATTAGTAGGAGTTAGTCTCAGGCTCCTTAGTAGTTTTGAGACCTTAAGCAAATGGCTTGTTTCTTAGCCGATTTTTTCACCTACAAAATGGGGACAATAATATTTGCTATGCTTCCTTAACAGGGTTCTATAATAACTAAGGGAGAATATGATTGTGCTTGGAAAAAAATGTGTTGACAAATATAAAGATTCTATTTCCAGTGTTCTGAAAATCCCAAATATATTTTTCTGAACTCTAAAATGGAGATACTTTCTTAACTGTTAGGATTGTTGTGAAGATCAACTCAGATAATGGAAATGTAAATTGTGAAGATCAACTCAGATAATGGAAATGTAAATTGTAAAGTACCATGCAAGTTTGAGATTTATGGATTGTTTTTATTTTGCTTATATATATATATTGCATGTATAAGGGGGGAGCCTTAAACATTCTGCTTGAAAGATCCTTTGCTCTTCAGTAGTTCTCAGGTACCCACGATTGAAGGGCATGCAGCACTGAAAGCAAGAATTCACTTAATTGATCTCTTCTATCATCTCAGATGGCTGATATCTTTAGAAAGTCCTATTGGCAGAGTTAGCTCTTGGTAGGCAACTGTGAATTTAATGGGTGAACAATTTCATACTCTGCTATAAAACCTAAACCTAAATGATGAGTACTTCACTGCCTAAGCTGTACAGTGTGCTTTATGCTGAACACTTGCTTACTTTCTGGGAGTCAGGCATGTAACCAGCCCCCAACAAAAACCTTGACGGAGTTTAAGGAGCTTCCTTAGTAGAAAACACAAAAGTTGTCACTATTGGTTGCTGGAGGAATTAAGCACATCCTGTAAGCACCCAGAGAGGAATTTTGAAAGCTTGTGCCTAGTATCTTACAGACTTCACGACCATGGGTCTTTTCCTTTCACTGATATTGGTTTGTAATCTTTTGCTGTAATAATTCTTAGCCATGAGTATAAGTAGATGCTGAGACCTGTCAGTCCTAGCAAATCACCGGGCCTGGGGCTGATCCTGAGAACAGCTGACCGTCATGGTGATAATAGTTGGAACCTTCCCAAAATTCAAGTTCTTAGATACCAGCCAAGAACCAGCCTTGTAAGCAGACATTTCTAAGGATAGCAGTCTCATGTCTGTTATGTTAACCCTTTCTGCACAGTCTTTTTATGGTATTTGTGCTCTTTTTTGTTGTTTGTTATAAAGGAAATTATATTTTGCAATTTATATTTTATAAATAAATGTAATTATTTTATAATTTATATTCTTTGGGATAATTCAGTTTTAAAAACAATGTGCAGGTTTCTTGTTTTGCGGAGGAATTACATAATTCATTCAACAGATTTATTAAACATCTTTATCGAGTTTTTTTTTTTTGTTTTTTTTTTTTTTAAGATTTTGTTTACTTAACAGAAAGAGGGAGCACAAGCAGAAGGACCGGCAGGAGAGGGAAAAACAGACACTCCACTGAACAGGGAGCCCAGTGGAGGGGCTCCCTCCCAGGGCCCTGGGATCCTGACCTGAGCTGAAGGCAGATCTTAACCAACTGAGCCACCCGGGCATCCCATCGAGTGTTTTTATTGTGACTTTAGTGGGAATGACTATGTTTCTCCAAAATAGGTTCTTCTGTGCAAGCTGGGTGTCCTACAGTCAATTCAGTTCTGCCCCTACCTAGCTGGAGATAGTGCAGGCCCCACAAGCTAAGGGGCTAGGTCCCAAGTGACTGCCCCTACTTCAGTCTCCACTTCAAGTTCCAGGTTTTCCTGAAGGTAATAGGCTTTTGTACTTCTGCCCACTCAACTACAAATTGCGTTCCCATGACCCTTCCTCCTCGTCCTTTATTAATTTGCTGGATTAACTCACAAAACTCAGGAAGGTGAGCTATGCTTATAGTTACAGCTCTTTTATAAAGGATACAATTCAGAAATAGCCAGATGGAAGGGACATTTGGGGCAAAATATAAAGGGGCTTCCATAAGCACTCAGGATGCTCTTGAAACCTCATTTTTCAAGAGATTTTATGAAGGGTTCATGATGTACTTATGATTTATTCAATCATTGGCCATTAGTAATTGAACTCAGTCTCCAGCCCCTCCCTTCTCCTGAGGTCAGGATGTGGGACTGAAATTTCTAACTGAGCGCTTGGTTGGTTTTTCTGGCTACCAGCTCTCATCCTGAAGATGAGGAGGGTGGGGGTGTCCCATTATTAGCATAACAAAGATGCCTATCACTTAAGAAATTCCCAGGGTTTTTGAATCTCTGTGTCAGAAACCAAGGACAAGAACTATCTTTTTTTTTTTTTTTTTTAATTCCACAGACCATAGAGATACTAAATATATCAAGTAGGGATAAGCATTTTTACACAAGAATAAAGGCGACAGAAAGATGCTACTTTAGGTACTAGTCAGGGAGAGCCTTGCTGCCAAGACTTGAGCAGATGACTGAGTGGCATGAGAAAAGGGAGCTAGCTTTCTAGGCACATCAACCTAGCAAAAGAAAGTGGAGTGTACTGTGCATTTTCAAAATCCATATGTTGGTCATTATCACTGGGAAACAATGAGGGGGCCGATGGAATGGAGAAAGAGGAGAGGGAATGAAATCACAGCCTGAGGGGCCATAAAATCCTGGTAAGGAGGCACCTTGGATGGCTCAATCAGTTGAGCTCCCAACTATTGATTTCAGCTCGGGTCATCATCTCAGGTGTTGAGATGGAGCCCCATGTCAGGCTGTGCACTCAGCGCTGAGTCTGCTGGAGATTCTCCCTCTAGATTGTTTCTGTGGTTCTAAGTGTTAAAAATAATTACTTTTCTCATCCCTGAAGTTTATAACTTATCCCCAGTTGTTTTTCTCACTTGGAAAGACCTGGCTGTTAAGAACACATACTGTTTATTTCTTGCTATATTATTATTCTTACGTGTTTACCTAACACTTTATCATCTTAACCATTTTTAAGGGTACAGTTCAGTAATGTTAGGTATAATCATACCGTTGTGAAACATCTCCAGACTTTTTCATCTCGTGGAACTCTCCATTGAACAACTCTGCTTTGCAACCTCCCCTGCCCCGGTAACCACCATTGTACTTTCTGTTTCTATGAATTTGACTACCTTATGTAACAAGAATCATAAAGTATTTGTCTTTTTTTGACTGGCTTATTTCACTAATCACAATGCCCTCAAGATTTGTCCATTATGTAGCATGTAATGGGATTTCTTTCCTTTTTAAGGCTAAATAGTATTGTGTGTATATACCACATTTCATCCTTTAATATCTGTATTAGGTACATTTGTTTGTGTATAAATAATTAAGAGTTGCCAGTTTTGTGTTTCTTGGCTTGATTTTAATTTCAAAATAATTTTTACAAGGCCACTTTATCTTCCTTTGCTTTTTATTTATGTATTTTCTGTGCTTTGAGCTGCTGATAGCAAATGAAGACACTGACCCAATACATTTGTGATAAAAGTAACTTCTATTGCTTAAACCTAAGTATTCAAAATGAAATGGACAACTTAGAAAATGGAAAACATTTAGAATGGCTATTCAAAAATAATCTCCTCATACTTGGATTTTTAAATAGAGTTTTCGTAATTTGTCTGCTGACCCAAACTAAGCAATACTTTGATGATGAATATGTGACAAACTTTGTTGAAGGACCGTCTCTTCCCCCCACCCCAGTTTTATTGAGGAATAACTGACGTACATCACTGTCCAAGTTTAAGGCATACAGCATGATGGTTTGATTTACATCTATCGTGCATTAATTACCACAGTAGGTTTAGCTAATATTATGAATACAAAGAAATTTTTTTTTCCTTGTGATGAGAACTTTTAGGGTATCTTGCTTCACAGCTCTCCTGTATGTCACACAGCAGCGCTTGCTGTAGTCATCATGTTGTACATGACATTCTTAGTACTTATTTATCTTACAATTTAAGTTTATACCTTTTGACCATCTCCCTCCAGTTCCCCTTTTGCCCCATTTTCAACTCTGGTTACCACAAGTCCGATCTCTTTTTCCCTGGAGTTTTTTTGTTTTAGACTCCATAGATAAGTGTGTTCATAAAGTGTTTGTCTTTCTCTGTCTGACTTCACTTAGCATGCCTTCATGGTCCAGCCATGCTTTTGCAAATGGTAGGGTTTTCTTGGTTATGGCTGAATAATACTCTACTGTATACGCCACAACTTCTTCATTCATCCATCAGTGGACATTGCTTCCATGTCTTGGCTCTTGTAAGTATTGCTGCTATGATATGAGCATGGAGGTGCAGATATCTCTTTAATCTTTTCATTTCTTTTGGATATATACCCAAAAGTAGAATTGCTGGATTATATCATAGTCCTATTTTTAATTTTTTGAGGACCCTCCGTACTGTTTTCCACAGTGGCTATACCAATTTTACAATCCCACAAACAGGGCACAAGGGTTCCTTTTTCTCTGCATCCATGCCAGCTTTTGTAAACTCCTGTCTTTTTGATGATGTGTAGTCTAAACAGATGAGAGATTGACTTCATTGTGGTTTTAATTTGCATCTCCCTAATGACTAATGGATGTTGAGCATCTTTTCAAGTACCTGTTAGCCTTTCAAAAGTCGGCTTTGGAGAAAAGTTTCAAAAAGGACAATTTTTTTTTTTAAGATTTTATTTATTCATGAGAGAGAGAGAAGCAGAGACACCGGCAGAGGAAGAAGCAGGCTCCATGCCAGGAGCCCGATGTGGAACTCGACCCCGGTTCCCAGGATAACACCCTGGGCCGAAGGCGGCACCAAACTGCTAAGCCACCCGGGCCGCCCAGGACAAATTTTGAAAAACTTTTTTACGAGCTAGCAGGCAGTGAATTTAATGGAAGTGGTTTATTTATATCTGAAGTAAATCTGCAGGTGTTTTATGTTCATATATATGTATCAAAAGGAATACTTCCTAACCAGTTACTTTAAATGATAGTTGTTAAATGATCAGTCTTCACACAACCTACTAGAATTTAAGGTTCTCTGAATAATCATTTTGGAATTAAGCTAGGTGACAATTCATGGTGTTTTGTAAGAGTTTTTGCAGTATAATATAATTTAAGACTTGAAAGCACCCTGGTTTCCAGCCACCTCCGAAACCTGATGTCAGCTTGCCAGAAATTTTGAAAACTGCTAACTCTTAGTCCTGTTGCATGTAGACACACTGTTCACTGTTGTCTTAACATCCCTTAACTTGAGGACCGCTTTGAGACTTACCCTATCTTTTCCAAGCTCTTTACCCTCTAGTTTTCATAGCCATAGTGTGTGTTTGGTATTTACTTTCTTAAATCAATTGGCAAAATTGCATGGTTTTACATGGAAATCATCTTTGGTTTTTAATAAGATTTAGGTACAGTGTGGTTATCTTGATTGTTTCTGTTTATTCCAGGAGGTTGTTTACCATATTGTAAATACTCTTTGTTCCTCTGTACTTTTCTGGACACAGGTTATTCTGGTGCTGTATAGTGTAGTTCTCCAAAGGTAAGAGTCAAGAACTTACTTTGTTGTGGTTGAGTAAGAAAAATAAATGTCTGAGAATTTTGATCAGCCAGCAGTTGTATCTTCCACCTTAGCTTTCATTTTCTCCATTACTCCCCACTCTAGGTCTCTCTTCCAATAAGAAGTCATCTACAACTAACAAAATGCCAGTTATCATCCCGTCCAACCAAATCAAGTGGAACATCATTTCTAGTTGAACAGAATCCCGTTCATTATACAGTGGTGTTTGTGTGCAAATAAAATTGTATATTTGGGTATTTGATAAGCTTAATGTTTTCTAATTGCACCCCTCCTACCTCTTCTTCCTAAGTATAAATCTTTTGAAGCAAGAACTATGCCTTTCTTTCCTGTATACCCCAGTCTTGGATATTTGATAAATATTCAGGAATTCTTTCCTTGATTGGAGAGAGATTAGTTCACTCATTTTGTAGCAGCTTCAGATACTGTAAAAGGGCAATATTTATTTTTCTGAATGTATTTTTTCAGTACATATTTTTAAGAAAAATAAATTTATTATGAGTATCATTTAAGTATTTCTGTGCAGCATTTCTATTCAAGTCGTTTGAACGTTATTTCCTTTTTTACAGTGTCTGCATATGACTGTCTTTGAACACATGAGAAACACTTGAAAAGTTTTTTTTTATTTTAAAGTAATGATTGAATTCTGTTGTGTATGGCCAGTGGGCTCTTTTTTCTGTTGTTTCTATCAGTGGAACATGAGCAGTATAATTCTCAGGAACAAATGTCTCTGTGTGTGTGTGTGTGTGTGTGTGTGTGTGTGTATTTACATCTTATTTGCAGTTTAAAATTTTGAAAGGTAATTTCTATATTTTTATTTTTCAGAACATCTTAGTCGAACCCTCAAGGTCTAATGGAAGTGTCGTTCGCCATTCCTCATCTCCATATGTAGTATATCCACCTGATAAGCCTTTCCTTAATAGTGATCTACGACGCTCCCCGAATAAGCCTACATTTGCCTATCCGGAAAGTAACAGCAGAGGTAATAGAGCCTAACAAAATGATATTTTTCGTTTGCCCACTGCTTTAAAACTCTTGTGTCTTCTGTATATTTTCTTTTATTTTATTTTTTAAAGATTTTATTTATTTATTCATGATAGTCACACAGAGAGAGAGAGAGGCAGAGGCACAGGTAGAGGGAGAAGCAGGCTCCATGCAGGGAGCCCGACGTGGGATTCGATCCCGGGTCTCCAGGATCACGCCCTGGGCCAAAGGCAGGCGCCAAACCGCTGCGCCACCCAGGGATCCCAATTAGAGGAATGGCAGCTGGGTGGCTCAGTCGGCTAAGCTTCCAGCTCTTGATTTCGACCCAGGTCATGATTTCGGGCTTGTGATTCTCTCTCCCTGTCTCGCTCCCCCACCCCCACCCCGTGCTCACACATATTCTCTCTTTCTCTCTCTCTCTCAAAGAAAAGGGGGGGGAGGGAGAAGTGTCTATTTCTCCTACTTTTTTTTTTTTTTTTTTTGAGGAGGAGGACCATCTAAATACTTTGAGAAATCTAGGACTGCTCTGTCATCTACAGTATCAGCCAGGAACTAAAAACCAAAATTTTTTACTCTGAAATATCCCAAAGACTTATTGGTTCTGTCTCTTCATTCTCATTGCTTTGGCTCAGACTCTCAATTATTGCAAAGGTGATTGTGATACTCCTAAATAATTGCTTAGCCTGCGGTCTCCCTTCCGTCCTCATTTAAACAATGTTCCTGCCTTCATCTCTCCTGCTTGAAACAAATGTTAGCACTTCTCCATGGGTTACATAACAAAGTCCTAGATTTTGTATTACCTGGACTCTACCTGCCTTACCAATTTCATTTTAGCTTCTCTTCTGGTTCTTCCTTACCCACACATCCTCTGCTCTGGCTACTTTGAAATATATAAATATATTTGTTTCCGGAACTTGCCATCTATATTAGCTTTCTTTCTTGCTGCCTTAACAGATTACCACAGTTCAGCAACTTTAGCCACAAGCATGTTATCACAGTTTCTGTAGGTTAGAAATCTCGATGGGCTTAGCAGGGGCTTCTGTTTAGGTCCTGTTAGGCAGAAACCAAGGTGTTGACTGTGTTCCTTACTAGAAGAGTCTAGGGAAGAATCTTCCCCTTCTTGGCTCATTCAGATTAGATGTTTGGCCACATTTAGTTACTTGTGGTTACAGAGCTGAGGTTCCATTGTCTTGCTAATTTCTAGTCAAGGGCACTTTCCTCCTAGGAGCTGTCTGTGTTCATTCCTGTGCTTTCTTTATGGCCCCCTTCAGGAATGGCGGATCAGGTGTCTCTCATGCTTCATAGCTCTCCGCTTAGGGTCCTTTCCCAGAGTCCTTTTCACCACATATAGCAGGTATTCAGAGTTTGAACGATTAGGACTTACATGTATTTGGGTGTCCATTCTGGCTGCCATGTCAGCCATGTCAGGCCTAAAGTCTTTCTCATGCTTTGCCCTCTTAGCAAAATCTTTCTATTGTAGAATTGTACTCTTTGAAGTCCACATTATGAATTATTTATTTTGAGAAGTCTTCTTCTCTACCAGCTTTCCCAACACATATCTCTTCCTGCTCTCCTCAGATGTCTCTTCTTAACTCTGTCCTTTATTCATACCCCATAGCCTTCACTTTTTTATGTCAGGGGCAAGCAGGTAGTGGTTTCCTCATCTGTCCGTCCCATACTGAAAGTAGATATTACTGGATTGATACAAAAAATATTATAAAAGTGTAATGGATCATAATATCCTGAGACATTGCTTAAACAGTTCACAGCACCATGCTCTAAAGAGATAAAAGATGCCAATTTACTGTTTACACATTTTTTCTCGTTTATTTTTCTCTTCCTCTCTTTTTTCCCTCTTTTCTCTCATGTTCTTTAAACCATTAGTGACACGCAGCAGAATTTATCATTATTGCTGACATACTGGGCTAAACGTTTAATTTGCTGATTTTGCTCTACGAATAAATCTCCATTTGACTTTTCTTATTCTTTCATTCTTGAGTAATTGCTTTTCTTTGAACTTATTTTTCAAGTTTCTTTAGATAGAGGTAAAGATCAGAACTAGATATATATATATATATTTTCATTTATGATAGTCATACAGAGAGAGAGAGAGAAGAGAGGCAGAGACACAGGGAGAGGGAGAAGCAGGCTCCATGCACCAGGAGCCCGACGTGGGATTCGATCCCGGGTCTCCAGGATCGCGCCCTGGGCCAAAGGCAGGCGCCAAACCGCTGCGCCACCCAGGGATCCCAGAACTAGATATAATATTATAGTGGAAGGATTGATACCTAATTCTAGGCCTTAAATTCCTGCTAGAACTATGTTGCATGACTATTTTTTGTGTGTGTGCTTATTTTTTAAACAAATTTTTACTAAATTTTAATTGATTTTTATCCCCTGTGTGTGCTTCAGTTATTTATTTTTTGATTTTTTACCATATGTTTGCAGTTATACAACTTTAATTTTTCTAAATTGCCAAAGTCTTTAGGTGCTGTGTTCAGATGAGTAGGATTTTATCATTCATTTTATTAGCCTTTAAGTTAGCTTTATCATCACCATTTTTCAGATACCATATTCTCCAAGACGTTTCTAGTTAATAAGTTGAGTATTGAATATAGATATTTGTAGAAAAAAAAAAAAAACAGACTTCTGTTTGAATGAGTGAAGTCTTACTTTGAGTAGATACTCTGTATAATAAACTTTTCTTCTTTATATGTAATAATTGCTTTTTTTGCACTAATACCATACGGGAAAAGAGACTTATTCTATCGTTCTAGTTTAATATATTTTCATTTGCTAAATTACCATTTCACTTTTCTATCTGATAATCACTTTGAAAATATAATTTGAATTAGTGCTGTGGAAAGAGATAATTAAACTATATTTCTTGTAATTCTCGTTTTCATATTCATTTGAGTTTTAGAAAAGAGATGAGCAAGAAATTGGAAGTTATTACTGCCTTCAAAAAAATCTGTTTTCCTTGGGACCTCTTCTTTTCCTTCCCCCTTGGAGCCCTTTAAAAAAAATGGTAATTAATGTCAATCCAAAAAAGTTTAACCCATTGTTCATGTTATTTAATACGAGAGCAGTGTACAGAATGGCTTGAAAATGGCTTGAACCTTTGAAGCAAGATAACAATGAGGCAATTCTGCTAGCCCAGTGCTTTCTAAACCCTTTCACTTCTCCTAATCCATGTATGTGAAAAATGAAATGGTAATACATGTCCAGCACATGGAGATAAACTGATGGGGCTGATGGTAACTAGTTTGGGATCTTTCCCTGTGCCCAGCCACTCATGTCCCCCTCTAATTGCTGAGAGAGTAAACATCTTGACCTATTACAAATTTGTGTCCCACATGTTGCAAAAAGCTCAGCATTATTGACCAGTGACAGAAGTCAAGTTGTAACTGTTGTATCAGGTATTGATAACAATTTCCTGCCCATCCATTCTTCTAAAACACTGGTTATCCAGTTTTTTAATCCAGAAAACCCTAATTAACCCATTACTTGTTTACATAAGTATGTTAATGAAGAATAACTATTTTCCAAATTTAAAAAATAGACTACTAAAGAGTGACGGTGTTTTATTTTATACTTTTTAAATCTCTTATTTCTGGCTTAAGAGAAGACCATTTGATTCTCATCTATTTTCGCATTCCGTTTGTGTTAATAAATTGTTTTGATTGAAGTATGTGAAAAAAGTCTGGCCTTACACAGGTATGTAGGTGGAAAAGAACTAATACTTTAATAGCCTTTCCAACAATTTGTGGATATTTTTATTTGATATTACACCAAAACTTTGCAAATGGTAGTTTCTTAAAATTGAGTTGCATCATGGAATCTGAAAGCATCATTGAATTTTTCATATTCTAGGACCTCAAGACCACCTGTAGGGTGGGAGATTAACTCAGAGGACTCACAAGTTTCAGAAGTGACTGTAATTATGGTTGTGGCTTATTACAGTAGAAACAAGAGAAACCAAGATGCAGGTTTTCAAATTTTTCCTGCGTGGAGGTCACGCAGAAAAACACCACTTCTCCAGCAATAAATTGCATGATATGTGTGGTACTTCTGCCCAGGAAAGCCCACTTAAGGCTCAGACACTATTGCTTTTATTTCTCTAATGAAGGAATTCAAGAAATGTTTAGTATTACAAAATTTTAGTAGTTCAGAAGATGTTTAGAAAAAACCTGAATTGTTGGGGTGGCTGCTCAACAGACACTTTGCACTTGCACAATCAGTCCTGATACTCACCATGAAGCACATTGATTACGTAATCAAGGCAGACTTGTGCAGCAGGATTTAATGCCATAGGCATACAAAACCTTATAATTAGTAACATGGGAAACATTCCAAGAGCCTAGTTTACAGAGGGTAGCTAAAGTTCAGGCCTGCTGTATAAATTTTTTTATAAGAAATTATTTTAATTGAAGGATAATTGACAATACAGTGTTGACATTCGTTTCAAGTGTACAACATAGTGATTTGACAATTCTATATATTATACTCTTCTCATCACAATAAGTATAGTTTACTATACTTACCATACGTTATTGCAGTATTGGCTATGATGCCTATGCTGTACTTTTCATTGCTGTGACTTAGGATAACTAGAGTTTATACCTCTTAATCCCCTTCACTTATTTTGCCCCTCGCCCACTATCCTCCAGAAATGGCAACCACCAGTTCTCTGTATTTATGAATCTGTTTGTGTTTTGTTTGTTAGGGGATTTTTTTTGTTTTGATTCCACATACAAGTGAAATCATACGGTATTTGTCTTTCTCTGGCTTATTTCATTTAGCATAAAACCCTTTAAGTACACCCATGTTGTCATGTATGGCAAGATTTCATTCTTTTTTATGACTGAGTAATATTCTATTATGTATATATGTGTGGAAGATGTAATACTCTGTTATATGTACCATATCTTCTTTATTCATCTATGGATGGATGCTTAGATTTGCTTCCATATCTTGGTTATTATAAATAATGCTTCAATAAACATTGGAGTGCATATATATCTTTTCAAATTAGTGTGTTTTCTTTGGGTACTCAGCAGTGGAATTACTGGATCATATGGTATTTCTATTTTTATTTTTTTGAGGAACCTCCATAATGTTTCCCCAGTGGCTTCCCCAGTTTATATTCTTGTCAACAGTGCATGAGGGATCCCTTTTCACATTCTTGTCAACACTTGTCATTTCTTGTCTTTTTGATACTAGCTGTTTTGACTAGTGTGAAGTGATATCTCATAGTGGTTTTGACTTGCATTTCCCTGATGATTGGTGATGTTGAACTACTCATCATCAGTGATGTTGACTGTTCATGTGTCTGTTGGCCATCTGTATGTCATCTTTGGAAAAATATCATTCAGGTCTTCTGCTCATTTTAATTAGATTATTTGTGGGGTGTTTTTGGTGTTAAGTTTTAGGAGTTGTCTATTTTAGACATTAACCCCTTATCAGATACATGATTTGCAAGTATCTTTTCCCGTTCAGTAGATTGCCTTTTCGTTTTGTTGATGGCTTCCTTTGCTGTGTAAAAGCTTTTTAGTTTGATATCCCAATAGTTTATTTTTGCTTTCGTTTCCCTGATATAAGGAGATAGAGCTATAAAAATATTGCTAAGGTCAGTGTCTAAGAGATTATTGCCTATATTTTCTTTTAGAAGTTTTATAGTTTCAGGTCTACATTTTGAGTTTATTTTTGTGTATGGTATAAGAAAGTGGTCCAGTTTCATTCTTTTGCATATAGCTGTCCAGTTTTCCTAATACCAGTTATTGAAGAGTCTGTCTTTTCCCCAGTGTATGTTCTTTCCCCCTTTGTCACAGATTAATTGATCATGCAAGTTTATTTCTGGGCTCTCCATCCTGTTCCATGGATCTGTGTGTTTATTTTTGTGCCAGTACTGTTACTGTTTTGATTACTATAGCTCTGTTGTATATCTCGAAATCTGGGATTGTGATACCTCCAGCTTTTGTTTAGCTTTCTCAAGATGGCTTTGGCTATTTAGGGTCTTTTGTGGTGCCATATAAATATCAGGATTTTTTGTTCTGGTTCTGTGAAATAATACTAGTTGGTATTTTGATGAAAATTATATTGAATCTGTAGATTGCTTTTGGCAATTTTAACATTTTAATATTTCTTTCAATCCATCAGCATGGTATATCTTTCTATTTTTTGTGTGTTTGTTGAGACATGTTTAAATAATTTTGGTGATCTATAAGCCATTCCAGAATGTAGAGAAGGAAAGCATATACCTCATACTGGGTCTTTTTGTTAACCCAGCACATCCTTGTGATATTACTGTTGCTGATATACAGAACAAAAACGTTGTGTTCTAGCCAATTGTTCTAGTAACTGTAAATGCAGAAATGAAAGGACTAGCAAAATCATACACTATTACATATAATCTAATGAAGGAATTCAAGAAATGTTTAGTATTACAAAGTTTTAGTAGTTCAGAAGAGGTTTAGAAAAAACCTGAATTGTTGGAGTGGCTGGGTGGCACAGCTGGTTGGGTGTCCAAGTCTTGGTTTTGGCTCAGGTCATGATCTCGTGGTGGTAGGATCAATCAAGCCCCTTGTCAGGCTTTGTGCTTAGAGTGGAAGTCAGCTTGAGTTTCTTTCTCCTTCTGTCTCTGCCCCTCCCCACTGCATTCTGTCTCTCCCTCTCTGGAATGAATAAATCTTTAGAAACAAAAACAAAAAAACCTGAAATGATATTAAAAGGCACTTATTTTCTCTTTTCGTATTACATTTGTTATCTAATTATTCCAGATTTTACAGAGAATTGTTCCTTTAATCTGGACTTTATTCTTCTTCTCATAGTCTTTTCAGTTGATTTTTCAGGTTTCTACGTTGTATGTGTTTCATGTCTTGTGTTTTTTCTAATTACACTAGTCTCCTTGCATAATAGAAAGAATAAGCCAACTATATTATAAAATGTATCAGTCTCCTGACTGGGGCCTCTAACATTCTAGGCACTAGAATGAATGAATGGTGAATGAATGAATTAGATTAATAAATGGAAAAGTGTGCTTTGCTTTGAGTAAGAAGCCTCGATTTTTAAAAGATGGCAGTTGTATGGTTAAATAAAATCTTTAATAAAAGATATTTAGAATGTTCAAAGATTTATATAATGTAGGAGACTGGCAGTATTGATGTTTATAAGGTTTTAATAGTTAAACAACACTGGAATAATAATAATGAAATCAGAATAAAAGTCCTGAAACTGGTTTCGGGTATGTGTGTTTGAAACTGGGATGCAGTATACAGTAGCTGGGACACCTGGGTTGCTCAGCGGTTAAGCATCTGCCTTCAGCTCAAGGTATGATCCTGGAGCCCTGGGATCGAGTCCCACTTTGGGCTGCCTGTGTAGAGCCTGCTTCTCCCTCTGCCTACGTTTCTGCCTCTCTCTCTCTGTCTCTCATGAATAATAAATAAATAAGAAAGAAAGGAAGAAAGAAAGAAGAGAAAGAAAAGGAAGGAAAAGGAAAGGAAGAAAGAAAAGAAAAAGAAACTATGTACTAGCTATGTGTTGTGTGAGTAATAATTATACCTGTGCAAATTTGGTATATGATACAGTTGCCATTTGAAGTTCTTCCTTCAATACAAAAGTATCTTTTGTTTCATTTGATTAAATGTAAAAATCTATGAAACTTCAAGTATAATAAAAGAAAATGTAAAGTTTATATATCTTAAAGTTACAGAAGAACATTCTCCTGTATAAAGAACTTGATTTGAAAGATTGTTACAATGATGTGAAAAAATCAGAATATCTTATACCAAAACTTGCAACATCTAAACTTAGAATTAAAGACCAAATAATGAAGTGATGGGGGGGTCTTTTAAGGAATTCAAAAGAAAATTGGCATATATGTATACATATATACATACATAAACTTTTTCATAGAAATGCAAAATGAAATAACCAGAAGTAGCTTTTGTTTCTTAATCAAAATAACAGAAATGCTGTAATTAATAGTGATTATATATTGCCAAAAATACATCTTGTGAAAGTATAAATTGATACAACCCTTTATGAAGGTACTTTGTTTCAGGAGCCTTTCAAATATGGATATTTTTGGACCCAGCAACTTAATTATTTAATTTTTAATTATTGATTATGAGCAGACAATCTAAGATTATCTGATCGTATCAGGGAGTACTCACAGTTTCATAGGGCTAAAGTAAAAAAGAAAACTTAGATAAATTTTTATCTCAATTTATTTTATGCATATCAAAAAAGATTGATTAAAAGAATAACCAAAAATGATAGTCATTATCTCTTGGTAGTAGAAGTATAAGTTCTTTTTGTTGTGACTGTGTATTACTTTTATAATTAGAAACTTTGTGGGAGGGGGGGCAATTTAAAGAATGATTAGAATTTTTCCTATATAGGGATGTCTGGGTGACCCAGTTGGTTAAGTGTGCCTTTGGCTCAGTTCAGGGTCCCAGTCCTGGAATGAAGCCCCAGTCCAGCTTCCTGCTCATCAGAGAGTTTACTCTCTCTCTCTGCCTGTCCCCACTACAAGTTCTCTCTGTCAAAAAAATAAATCTTTAAAAATAGTCCTTTTTTGTGCTTATCTTTAACTCTACAATTGGTTTCTGCATGCGATCTTAATGAAACAAAAGAGATTGATGGTTGATGTACTTTTGGACAGTTATGAATTTTGTATGATTAGTTAAATATTTTTACCATTTTATGAAATCTTTAAAATGTTTTACCATTATAATTTTTTTTTAAGTACCTAGTGTGTATCAGAGACTCAGAAGATGTCTCTAAATCGATTTTTTTTAAAAACAATTATATGGCAGTAATTAACATTTCATTTTTCCCAAAGAATGATTCTCCCCTGAGCCCACCCATATTTGATTTTTTATTTAGATGAGTTTTTTTTTTTAATTGAACTTTTTCCATGTAGTAACATTATTCATGTTTGGATTTGGCAGCCATATTTTCTGCTCTGAAGAATCTTCAAGATAAGATTCGACGCTTAGAACTTGAAAGGATTCAGGCAGAAGAAAGTGTGAAAACCTTGTCTAGAGAAACAATTGAATATAAGAAAGTATTGGATGAACAGATACAAGAAAGAGAGAATTCAAAGAATGAGGAGTCAAAGCACAATCAAGGTTCGTCTAATTATGAAGGAGGTGAAACCTACAAATACACAAAATACAAAATGAAATACACAAAATAAGTATTGTACGATTATTCTAAAAGCAATTTGACATTAGTGTTTTCTAGTAGTCAGTGCCTTTGGGCACTCTGGAATTGGATTATACTCCAGTGCATTTTGAAGAACAAGTGCTGATGGTCCTGTTTTATATTTACTGACTAAATACAAGACAGATTGGACTAGCATCTAGAGAGAAAATGACTTAGGTCATCTGAATAGGCTTCTAGAGCTACTGGAAAGTGTTGTATTTACAGTAGAGTTAGTTCCCATTAAATAGCTTGTTACAGCTGTTCTGTGCGTGAGCTAATTTCTGCTTTTCTTACATATTCTCTTTAGAACTGACATCTCAGTTGTTAGCTGCAGAAAATAAATGTAATCTTTTAGAAAAACAGTTGGAATACATGCGCAATATGATAAAGCACGCAGAAATGGAAAGAACGTCTGTGTTAGAAAAACAGGTATGGTGCCACAGATTCGTTTTCAAGAACAGTTAGTTGTGAAAATTAGACTGATCTAAAGATCTTTTTTCTCAGTGAAGACTAATGGTTCTATTATAATAATCATTTTCCCTTTTATCCTAATCACTAATAGTGATTCATCTTGAGAAACAACTACTGTAAGCTTTTGAGGAAAAATGTAACTTGTTTTTTCAGCATAGCTATAAAGAGGTTTCCTTTTTGGATGACCCTCATACGCCCTGCCATATCCTCTCTATACAGCTTTTATAGCTTCTGGCTTTTGAACAATTTTAACAGCCCAAGATGGAAATTACTTGGAATCATTTATAAGGAGGGGAAGAGGATAGTTCAATCTGCCACATGATTGGAAATGGTAAAGCACTATATACAGTAATAATTCTTTTCATTGAGATATTCCAGTTCTTAGGTTAGAAAGCATCTGTAAGAGAAGATTAAAATGTTTTGATTAAGGCAGCCTCAGTGGCTCAGCGGTTTAGCACCACCTTCAGTCCAGGGCGTGATCCTGGAGAATCTGGGATCCAGTCCTGCATCGGGCTCCCTGCATGGAGCCTGCTTCTCCCTCTACCTGTGTCTCTGTCTGTCTCTCTCTCTCTCTCTCTCTCTGTCTCTCATGAATAAATAAAATACTTTTTAAAAAATAAATAAATAAAATGTTTTGATTGATATATCTATTATGCATATATAATGTCCTTTTTTTTTTTTTTTTTTGTATTATAGTCACAGAGAGAGAGAGAGAGGAGAGGCAGAGACACAGGCAGAGGGAGAAGCAGGCTCCATGCACCGGGAGCCTGATGTGGGACTCGATCCTGGGTCTCCAGGATCGCGCCCTGGGCCAAAGGCAGGCGCTAAACCCCTGCGCCACCCAGGGATCCCTATATAATGTCTTTGAATTAGTAACTTTCATTAGTATAAATTTGGTATTTAAGAATGGTTCCAGTACTGGAAATAAAATGATTTATTTTTAAGGGCAGTAACTGTCCACTAAAGTGGTTTGGAGGGATTTTGTAGTTGACACAAATTCCTGGGAAAATTACTATATTTTGTCTTATTCAGATTTTCTGTTAGTATGACACATAACTGCCATAATCTTGTAGATGAAGATTTATTTAGTTTATAAATTCAGGTACTTGGTGTTTTGCCTTTTTACCAATAGATCTCAATTTAGCCTAGTTTAATGGTTTACCCTGTGACTGTCAGGTGGCAGTGTTTTCAAAGCCTTGACATTAAACTTCAAAAAAAAAATAATAGTTTTTTTGCATAGAATTCAGAGGAAGTATAAATGGTAGATACAAAACCCATGAATATTGCCTTAATTTAGATATTAACTGTGTAAGAGAACCAGACTCATTGAAAATATTAGTCCATATATATCTAATAAATCCCTGCTATCCCAGAGTGTAATGGAAGCCTCAGTATATGCAACCAAATGTTATAAAATATATGGTAAGAACAGGATTCCACTTGTATTTTTTTATTTCTCCCTGTGGTTTCATCTTAATATTGTTATCCTAGAATTTCTCTATAGTACCTAAGTGGTTCTATGAAAGGCCAGACAAATATAGTGTATAGCATATGCCCAGTGTCAGTTGTTTTTTGTTTTGTCACATTATCATGCTATGTTTAATACTGTTCCCTAGGTTTCCCTTGAAAGAGAACGACAACATGATCAAACACATGTGCAGAGCCAGCTGGAAAAGCTGGATCTTCTTGAACAGGAGTATAACAAACTTACCACAATGCAGGCCCTGGCAGAAGTCAGTAAATGTGTCTTTTACTCATCAGTGCATAATACTGGTTCTTTTATAAAATTGATCACTTTATAATCCTGTATATTCGACCAACAGTGATCTTGTAGCAAAGGAACGTATTTTTTAAAGAAAAAATGTAAATTTGGAGGGAGTGTTCATATTTTATAATCTTGATGTACATAAGGAAGTAGTTCTTTTTGAAAATGTTGGAGGCTTAAATGGTATTGAGCATCTTTAAGGCTTGTATTACTTGGCTTAAATTGTTCTTTATAGTTTTCATTTCATTTCATAGTTTTAAATACTTGGGAAGTATTTAATACCGCTGAGATTAAGTTCCAAATTTAGCTTCCATGTAGCCTATATGGCTTCATACAGAACTGTGTTCTTTGGCCATAGATTTTACCCATAATTCTGTTCAGCTGATTCACAGCTACTTCACAGATGACATAATGAATCACAAAGGAGAGTGTCATGGTTACTGGCCAGCACAGTGTCATTACTAGAGTGAACAGGCATATGTTTACCATGCTAAAATTGTATAGCACATTATTGTGCTTCTGTATTACAATTTTACATGATGACACAAAGTCTTTTCACTAACCACTTTTAATATTTTTATCACTAGAAAAAAATGCAAGAGTTGGAAGCAAAACTCCGGGAAGAACAACAGGAAAGGAAACGTATGCAAGTTAAGGCAGCCCAGGTGAGTTGCAGTGTCAGCGGGTTGGCTCCTCACATTTCATTCTTCATAAGCAAAAGATTGATTGTGGGCTTCTTAGATTATATTTTGGAAGAGTCCAACATATAAATTGTCAGACATAGATGAATATGGAAAATTATAAACCTTTATTTTTAAAGGGAGAGAGTAAAAGTTGAGCAATTTTTTAGTTGTCCAAATTATGGGGTTTCAATCAGCATTTAAAAAAATCAATAAAAACATAAAAGATCGTATACATAAGATAATAATCATGTAAAATGTCTCACAGGAGTTGCTACTGGAAATGTTTGAAAGCCATCGTGTAGTTTTCTCACACATTTTCCTTTTCCTTGGTGGCTTCAAAACACCAGGACAGAAATTGAAGTAATGGGCTGGCCCAGAAGCTAGTGACCCATACTAACTCAAGAGCTACCATATGAGGGGAGTGAGGTCTGTTTGCTCCTAGTCTTTGATTTATTGGCTATCAGCCAGAATAGATGAGGCAGTGTGAATTCACAGAAACATGGCGTTTATATATACCACCCAGAACTGGGTTTCTAAAAGATACACTAATACTTTTGTTCCCAGTAAGTCGTACAGATAAACACCTAGTTTGTAATTGAAGACTCTCTTAAGAGCTTATTTCTTCAGATACCTCTTATATATTGCCCTCCCACTTCCAAAGTCTTTAAGTATTACATTTGTATGTATCTTTTTTTTTACCCTATTAACACAAGAAGCAAGACTTAACTCTAAACCAGTTAGGAATGGAGGCTGTGCAGTTCAGGCTGCGGCCAGATGCCAGCAGTGCCCCGAGCTCAGTTTGTACATAGGCTTGCAGGACCATAAACATCCTGTTGTCACTTCCACAACTCATTGGTTTAACTTGTTCTCTTTCTATATTAAACCCAGTGTATTTCTTTCTCAAATATTTACCTTCTGATCAATTTGTGGGTTTTGTTTTGTTTTGTTTTGTTTTTCTTTTAGTGTGCTGAGTTATGTAGTCATGTGGCTTTATTTTTGATCACCAACAAATCTTGAAATTACGTGGTTTCTCTGCCCATTCCACTTTAGGGTAGGCCACTTTATTGTGTCTCCATTTCCTCAGTTGTAACATGCAAACTCATGGATTGTGCTTTATATACATTGTGGTGGTGAGTTCTGTTGTATGTGAAATAAAAATAAAGCAAGTTCATTATCTTATGAATTTAATTTACAGTATTTGTGCTTTCTTTTTCACTTAGCAGGTATAAAGAAGGGACCAAATAGTTACTACTGGTAATACAGTAAAAAGTTTTGAGTTCTGATAGTTGAACACCATTATAGTGGAATGACAACGACCAGAGACCGAACATGGTTCCAAGTCAAGCTGACTTTTTTTTCCCCCCTAAGTATTTATTTATTTGAGAGAATCTGCACGTGAGCCCGGGGGATGGGGGTGTGTGAAGGAGGGGCAGAGGGAAAGGGAGAAAAAAGCAGACTCCCCACTGACTAATAGGGAGCCTGACATGGGGCTTGGTCCCAGGACCCCAAGATCATGCTCTGAGCTGAAGCTAGACACTTAACTGAGTGAGCTACCCAGGTGCCCCCAAGTCAAGCTAACCTTAACTTGTATAGTCTGGGGCAGATATTTAACCATTCAGAGCTTGGATTACCATTGATGAAGTGGTCTTCGTTTTATATCTTCCTAGTGTTGGAGAGATCAAACAGGAGAAAAGACAATGAAAGTACTTTAGAATAGTTAAAACTCTGCCACACAAATACATAACCACAACCAGGAAGAACTAAATAAACTGGAAGTTAAAACATTTAAAAAGAAATTGTTCTTTTATGCTATTCAAACTCATTGGCCTCATAGGTTTTCCAGAGTAGTGTTTTTTTTTCCCCCAGGGTAGTAATTTTATGTTCAATGAATCCTGTCCAGTTTACTGTATATAAAGCATTATTAGATGTGTGGGAATGTAGGTGCTCCTGAGGGGAGACATCCCTCCATTCTTTTTTTTTTTTTTTTTAAGATTTTTTTTTCTTTTTGTTTTGTATATTTTTTATTAGAGTTCTGCTTGCTAACATATAGCATAACACACAATGCTCATCCCGTCAAGTGCCCCCCTCAGTGCCCATCACCCAGTCACCTCAACCCCCTACCCACCTCCCTTTCCACTACCCCTTGTTCATTTCCCAGAGTTAGGAGTCTCTCATGTGCTGTCAGCCTCACTGATATTTTCCACTCATTTTCTCTCCTTTCCCCTTTATTCTCTTTCACTATTTTTTATATTCCCCAAGTGAATGAGACCATATAATGTTTGTCCTTCTCCAATTGACTTATTTCACTCGGCATAATACAGTTCTATCTACGTTGAAGCAAATGGTGGGTATTCATCGTTTCTAACAGCTGAGTAATATTCCATTGTATACATATACCACATCTTCTTTATCCATTCATCTTTCGATGGGCACCAAGGCTCCTTCCATTTATTTTTATTTATTTATTCATGAGAGAGAGAAAAGAGAGGAAGAGACACAGGCAGAGGGAGAAGCAGGCTCCATGCAGGAAGCCTAATGTGGGACTCGATCCCAGATCTCCAGGATCAAACCCTGGGCTGAAGGTGGCGCGGCGCTAAACCACTGAGCCACCCGAGCTGCCCACATCCCTCCATTCTTTTGTCTCTGAATAGATTTCTGTGCTTCAAGAATGCAGTCATTGTGGGAAATGTTAGTATTCTCGGTATTTATTTAGTCCATTGGTTCCGAACTCCGTCATAATTTCCTGGGGAACTTTAACAATGAGAAGATCATGACAATCTGAATATTCCTCATGAACTCCAAATGATTTTGATACACAGGCTGGTTTGAAAACCACTATTGTAGACAAATCCACAGGTGTAAATGTTTTTTCTTTTAGGAAATCTGAACATTGGGCAGCCCGGGTGGCTCAGTGGTTTAGCGCCACCTTCAGCCCAGGGTTTGATCCTGGAGACCCGGGATCAGGCTTCCTGCATGGAGCCTGTTTCTCCCTCTGCCTGTGTCTCTGCCTCTGTGTGTGTGTGTGTGTGTGTGTGTGTGTGTGTGTGTGTGTGTGTTGTGAATAAAGATTTTATTTAAAATCTTAAAAAAAAAAAAAAGGAAATCTGAACATTGATTTAGGGAAGGTACCAGTCCTTGTTTGAAATCCCTAGTAATTGGCTTTGGAATTTCTACTGTGTGCATAGGGAACTATTTTAAAACTAATGTAGTTTTACTAAACTTCTGGAGAAAAGGGGCATGGTAGCATTTGCTGTGATACACCTTTTAGTTCTTTCGGACATAAATTTCTGGTTGCTTTTTCTTACATTCTAAGAGTATGAGTTTTTAAATAGGAAGAAATGTATTTTGCCCTCCAGCTGCTTTGTTTCTGGCACTGATGCAATTGCCATGTGTAAAAAAGAGCATATCAAAGCTTTGGTTTGGAGTTATATATTACATTGATCACCTTAGGCTTAATTTATGGAACAACCACAAATAATGGAGCTAAAGGGTTCCAATCAAAAAAAAAAAAAGAAGAAAAATTATAAATAACACCACATTTCAAGATAAAATGAGAGAGTTATATTGATTTAAAATATTTGGCGGGGATCCCTGGGTGGCTCAGCGGTTTAGCGCCTGCCTTTGGCCCAGAGCGCGGTCCTGGAGTCCTGGGATCGAGTCCCGTGTCGGGCTCCCGGCATAGAGCCTGCTTCTCCCTCTGCCTGTGTTTCTGCCTCTCTCTCTGTCTCTCTGTCTCTCATGAATAAATAAATAAATCTTTAAAAAAAATAAAATATTGACAATTTACACAGCTTTTTTCAGTCAGATACTACTATCGGATTTAAATCTCAAATTTAAATAATAGCTCTTATTTCTATAGCATTAACTTTACACTGCTGTATTTTTCTTAGTTGCAGACTGGGCTAGAAACAAATAGAATTATTTTTGAAGATAAGACAACTCCATATGTTCCCAGTGCAAGAAGAATTAAAAAAAAGAAGTCAAAACCACCTGAAAAGGTATGAAAACAGGACCAGTAAGTCAAAGTGCTGATTTATGTGAAAATGCTCATAAAACAATGTGGTATATCAAACTTGGATGAGAAAAATCTCTTTCATTCAATTTCTCCATTGGGAAGCTGGAGATAAGTAATATCTACTTAGAAATTTTTATCTTGATAATATGTATGAAAATTTTTGGAACCGCAAAACACAAATCTTGATTATTCAGTACTGCTTTAATGACCTTTTATTCTTCACATGTCTTTAGACATATGTGACTATACATGCATTACATATATACACACTGTTTCTTTACTGAGATTAATTGCTATTTTGGCAGGTACTATTTTTTCCTTCCTACCCTTTGCTAGGCTAAGGATGCATTGTCAAGTATTATTAGGAGCTTGAGAACATGCCAGTATCGATGAAGCAAGTAGCCCAGCACTAAGCTGAAATTTCAGGCTTGTTGTGTATGGTTAGTTTTTATCACCATGTGAGTAAACTTGTACTTTTTTTCCATTCAGAAAAGTTCTAGGAACTATTTTGCTGTACAACCACATTATAGATTATGCTTGGGGGATATGCCGTTTGTAGCTGGAAAGGTAAGTTGGTCAAAGTCTGAATTTTTTTTTTTCTTTACAACTTAGTTATTTGAGTTAAAAAAACTCCTACACCTGTATGACTGTAAATGGGGAAAACATTTTTCTGCCCTTTTATCAATATGGATCATAGTGATGTGAGAAAGAGATGGAAAGTTTTATGGGACTGGAGGAGCAGGGAAGAGACTAGGGGGACTTTAAGGCAGATAAAGCGTATGTGCAAGGAAATATAAGTAGATATTTAAATAAATAGAAATCACATCCTGCTTGTCCTCACATGCATATTACTTACAGAACTCATTCTCCAAGAAGTAGTTACAAATAGACTTGAATCTTAGATTCCTTCAGTGTCTAAATGTAGAGATGATAATTTTGTCAAATATCAGCAAGTACTGAGTAATTTCAATAAATGCTTAACACTGTGTTAGTTTAGGGGCTCCTGGGTGGCTCAGTCAGTTGAGCGGCTGACTCTTGATTTCAGCTCAGGTCTGATCAGAGCGTCCTGGAATCAAGCCCCACATTGGGCACTGCACTCAGCTGGCAGTCTACTTGAGATTCTCTCTCCCTCTCCTGCCTTTTTCCCACTTACTCCCTAAAATAAATAGATATATCTTTAATATATATATATATATATATATATATATATATATATGTATAAAATTTATATATAAATATAAAATTTATATATAAATAAATATAAAAATATATGGGATGCCCAGGTGGCTCAGTGGTTGAGCACCTGCCTTTTGCTCAGGTCATGATCCTGGGCTCCCTGCATAGAGCCTGCTTCTCCCTCTGCCTGTGTCTCTGCCTCTCTCTGTGTCTCATGAATAAGTAAATAAAATCTTTAAAAAAATTACATCTGATGAGACCTCAGTAATACATTTCTAGGCCACTTTATTTGAAAGTTCCTAAATAAGTTAAAACCTTTCACTGTTAATTTTCATTGTTCTTTTTCTGCTCTGCTGTCAGGGATCCACATGGAACAAAAGAGCCCTTGACTGTAGAGAAATTTTAAAACTTCTGAAAATAACTTTATCTTAATTCTTCACTCCTTACTCTATTCTAGGTTATGAACAAACACTTGTTTTCTTTAGGTATTCAGCATAGGATGTGTTTTAGGAGTTTCTTTACCTCCTCATTACTCTCTTCTTTTCTAAATGTGGTGTGACTAGCACTAAATAGAGACTTTGTCATGTTCTGGGAGTCTGCCAACTCAGCCTAGCATCATATTAATGTTCTGGGAGAAGCCACATCATCCCTTGCTCTCATTGATTTTAGAGTTAGTTGAAGTAACAGGTGTTTTCCTGAGTCTTTGCATTAGTCTTTGTAGGTCCTACATTTGTAGATTTAATTATCTTATACAATATTTGTAAGTAAGTGAGACTCTATAGGAATAGATTCACCCTATCCCACATTGCATTAGAATCTAGTTCAGTATTTTGTTATCCTGAAGTAAAGCCTTTGGTAATTCTCATTGAAGTCATTAACATAAAGGTTGAACAGATTAGGTTCAAAGACCAGTCTTTTCAACCTGAACTCTCCTTCTGAAGTTATTTGTACTCTTTGTGAAATATTTGTGTCCTCAAATTCTGTATTGTGAAGGGTCAGTTTTTATTTTTAATTGTATGTTGTCATAGACCAGTACACTTACAAAATGCAAAAAAAAAAAAAAAAAAGGATTTACTTAGAAAAATGAAATTAAAAAGATATGAAATACACATCCTGAAAGCTAACTGTGCTTTTAATTTATATTAAACTAATGATGGTGGTCATATTCTTTTCATGTGCTTATTTACCGTACATCTATCCTCTAGTGAAATATGTATCTACATTTCTTGCCCTTTTTTAACTGGCTTGTTTTTTTACTGTTAGGTTTTGAGAGTTGTTTTGATATAAGTCATATATCAGACACATAGTTTGCAAATATATTCCTCCAGTCTTTCTCCCTCTTACACTGTTTTACAAAGCAGCTTTTTGTTTTGATGAAATCTAGTTAATTGAGATTTGTGTTTTTGTGGATTATGTCAGGTCTAATATGATCTTTGCCAGGACCAACATTCTCTGGATTTTCACTTATGTTTCATATATATTCTATAATTTTATATTTTACATCTAAATCTATGATCCACTGGAAATGATTTGTATAGACAATATTAGCCTTGTTAAGACAAGGTTTATTTTTTATTCTGTTCCATTGATATATGTGTTTATCTCTTTGCCAGTACCACACTGCTTTGATTACTGTGGCTTTTTATAAGTCGTAACATCAGGGAGAGTGATTATTTATTATTCTTTTTCAAAATTGTTTCAGATATTCTAGTTTCTTTGCCTCTTCATATGAATTTTAGAATAAACTTGGCTCTATCTATTAAAAAATCTTGTTATAATTTTTATTGGAATTTCATTATACCCATAGATCAGCTTAGGAGAATTGATTGTTGAGTCTTCCAGACCATGAGTACAGTATCGCTTTTATTTATTTAGATCTTTGATTTCTTTCATCAGTGTTTTGTGGATTCCAGCATATTGGTCCCTTGTCTTTTATTACATTTATACTCACATAATTGTTTTAGAGCAAATGTAAGTTGGATTTAGTTTTAGTTTCTGTGTGATCATTGCTAGTATATTTAGTTTTTATATGTTGAAGTTACATTCTGAGATTTCACTGAATTCACTTACTAGTCTTAATTTTTGGATTTTTTTAGGATTTTCTATGTAGAGAAGTATGTCATCTGTAAACAGGGACAGTTTTATTTTTTTAATTTGCATTGCCTTTCGTTTCTTTTTGCCTTACTGCACTGGCTAGGATTTTCAGTATTACATTAAACAAGGATGATGAGAGTAGACATCGTTGCCTTCTTTCTGATCTTAAGTCCGGGGAAAGCATTAGCATTCAGTCTCACATGATGTTAGCTGTAGGTTGTCAGTGCTCTTTATCAGGCTAGAGGAAATTTCCTTCTGTTTCTACTTTGCTTAGAGTACCCAGTAAGGCATTGGATTTTTTTTCAAATGCTTTTTCTTCATTAAATGATATGGTTATGTGATTTTTCTTTTTTTACTGTTGAAAGTTACAACATTACTACATTACGTTGATCAATTTTTTAAAAAATAATTGAACTAGTCTTGAATTCCTGGAATAAACCCCACTTGGATACAGTATACATACTTCTTAGTATATAATGCTAGATTCAATTTGCTACCCAACAATAGAAAGTAGAATTTAAAAAAATACATATTTAGCTTAGTATAGTGGTTTCCAAACCTGGCTGGTCAGAATCAACTGGTAGAATTAAAAGTATACATTTCCAAGCCTTGACCCCTGCACTGATCAGGTTTGGAGTCTGCCTAGGACTCTGCATTTTAAACAAGATGTCTAGATTATGCTTATGGAGCCAAGTTAGCCTAGGCATCTGTTTGTAAATGAAATAGCATGCCGAGACCATCGTTTAATATTCAAAACCAGAAATCTTGAGAAGGCTACCAGGTTATTCCTATTGTTATTTATATGACAAGGATGGACTTAGTACATCCTAGTATTTGAGGATAGAGAAATGAATATAATGACAGCCCCTAACACCTGGAAGTACATACACTATTTAGTACATGAAATAAATATGCAAACACAATTGCAATCTATCGTGATAAACGCTATGATAGAAATGTTGTAGGTGATCTTAGAGTCAACTGCTTATTCGGACCAATTCATTACCTGGAGGTTTTAAGGAAGTCTTTACAAGTTAATATATTTGAACTGGGTTTTAAAGAATGGTAGAAATATTGGCCACACAAAAGAAATGACATGTGCAAATAAATATAGTTTATTTAAGTAATGCAGATTTTCAGAGGTAGAATTCAGATTCATCCATTGTGTATAATACCCAGGGCTCATTACATCAAGTGCCCTCCTTAATGCCTGTTACCCTGTTAGACCATCCCTCCACTCCCCCTTCCCTCCAGCAACCCTCAGTGTGTTTCCTATAGTTTGGTGACTCTAAAATGGTTTGCCTCCTTCTCCATTTTCACCTTATTTTATTTTTCCTTCTCTTCTCCTATGATCATCTGTTTTGTTTCTTAAGTTCTACATATGAGTGAAATCAAAATTGTCTTTCTCTGGCTGACTTATTTCACTTAGCATAATACCTTCTAGTTCCAGTAGGGGATGATGGGGCATACATAAAGCCGGGGAATATAAATTGCAGCTCAATGATGAGAGACTTTTTTCCTATGCTGAGGAGTGTAGACATTAGTGTTAGTGGACTTAACATCGAATATTTCATAAGAGAAAAACCTGATACTACAATGAAGATCTTTTAGGATAGCTGATAGCACTATGGAGTTAAGAGACTGAAGACACTGGGGGCAGGGAGGCCAATGGGATCTTCTTCCAATAGATAGTAAGGTGGTTGTAAGGGAATGACAGCAGGGTAGAGACTAAAGTGGAGTATAGATACTTAGAGGTTAAATGGGACTTGGTATTTGGATTTACTCTAGGAGATTTATATCATAAAGCCTTTTTGTGGGTGGGGGTCTTTTAACTCAGATTAGGGAGTAAACAGGAAAACATTTAGAGGGTTGGCTTCAGTTAATTCTCATTTTTCTTCAGTCCACCAGTCCTAGTCATGCTGTGGTAGCCAATGTTCAGCATGTCCTGCATCTGATGAAGCAACACAGTAAAGCCCTTTGCAACGATAGAGTGGTCAACAGCGTTCCTATTACAAAGCAAAGTTCTTCACGAAGTGGTAAAAGTAAGAAGTTGTCAGGAACACCTCCCTCCTCCAACAGCATTAATGAAGAGCTATCAGAAGTCTTACAGACTTTACAAGATGAATTTGGGCAAATGAGCTTGTGAGTTTTAGCTTTTGGTTTTTAAATTATATTTAGTTCTAAAACTTTATATTAACCTTAGTGATTTCATTAATCCTATTGTTAATTTGTTCAACGAATATCTGAGCAATAGTCCTTACACCAACCACTGAGCAAGTTACTAGGACCTTAACAGATACAACTGTTCTGGGGAAAATCTCTCTGTTTTCTAATATTGTTAAATGTTTTGAAGACCAGGGTTTACATTTCAGTCTTATTTCCTTATTTGGGAGCTTGAAATACATTGAGTTTAGTTAAGCTTACATGGTAAGTTAGGATGTGAGTATCTAAGGAACAAGATCCTTTCTTTCTAGGCTTTCCTTTATTCGTGTATCCTGTTCTGGGGGAGGTAGAAATATAAATAACTAGGTCTTTGAAATTAAGAACTCCTTTTGCATTTGCCTCCAGTGCCTTTCTTGAATCTTGTTTCTCTTTACAAAATTGAGTCATTTTTTATTGCACACAGCAGTGGTCCCATGGTGAGTAGTGGGATGTGGTGGACCTAACCATGAAACAGAAAACTTAACCAACCCCTACCTTTATTTTCTATATAGTGATCACCAGCAGCTTGCGAAACTTATCCAAGAATCCCCAACTGTTGAACTGAAGGACAACTTAGAGTGTGAACTGGAGGCATTAGTGGGGAGGATGGAGGCCAAAGCCAACCAAATAACTAAAGTTCGGAAATACCAAGCCCAGGTAACTCACACTCGGTTTCCCTTTCCCTGTTGTGAATGATTCAAAACCAAGAACGAGGCAGAACCCAAAAAACCCTTTTCCTCAAATATGTTAATTGATGACCACTTAAGTGTATTACAGATAGGGAACTACAGGAAACATTTCTTTCCTGTAGACACTTAAGAATTGGTGTTAAGTGGGTTAGGAAGGAAGACAGTTTTATAATCTGTGAGAGATTTTACCACCTAAGATACATCTTTCAAATACTTAATATTTTTAATTTTCTTACCTTTATATGAACAAACTTTAACTTCCATGATGAATTTAAATGGTTCTAAATTTACCTTAGTCTTTTAAAAAGCACTTAGAAATTGATTTCCAAAGGAATAAGTCAGATATAAATACGTGAAAAAAAATCTTATATTTATATTTATGTTGCTAATTAAATGAATAGAACAGCCATGTATTTAATATCTACTAAGTGCAGTGGGAAGGCACATTCCAGGGTTTTCATCTGGAGAGAAACATAATGATTCGTGGCTGTTAAGAGAGAGCTGTGACTGCTAGAGGTGGGCTTAAAGACCAGGCGGAGAGAACAGCGGGGCCGGGTGAAGCTCTTCTCTGCCAGAGGTCATCAGTGACTGCAGTGGGCGTGAAGTGGACACATTGGAGGTGTGTTTTAGAAGTAGAAGGATCAGGGCAACTTGCTGCTGAATATCATTTGGAAGGAAAGGATGGCGGTACCACTAATGGAAATGGAGAAAGACTAGGAGCAGAACAGGCTTGGCTGACATTTACTGATTAGTGGCTGTGTAGTAGGCATGATGCTGAGTGCGTCTGAATATGTCCTCTTAATTTTCATGGAACACTTGTGAACTGAGTGTATGATCTTATTTTATAGGAAACCAGGCTAAGTTTCCTGGGAGGTAGACAGATCTTAAAGTGAAATTAAGTAACTCCTGTGCAAGGAAACACTAACCCACTAGTAGTAAATGCAGAGCTGGCATGCAAACTTGAGTGTTTTCAACTCCAAAACCTGAGCTCTGAAGTATTTTTTTGTAAAGTTCATGTTTCAAAAAAGAATATAAGCAAATGATTGCTGTAGAAGTAATGGTCTGATTTGTTTGTTGTACATTAGACTCTATTCTAATGGAAAACCAACTTGGCAGTGGTTTAAAGTACAAGTAAAGCTCTCTAAAAATAAGTAAATTCTCTGTGTGAAATTCTTCTAAAATAGTGAAATAATAAAATCGAAAACTTTTTGTATTATTACCATGTCTTCATCTATTTAGAGCATGTTTTGTTGCCTCTTCAGACTAGTTCTAGAATCACCGTTCACCTCTTCATCTATTAGTATCTGTCCTGTCCTCCTTCACTTATGATGTCAATTTTTTTTGTCTTTTTCATGATGCCTTCCTCCAAACCCTCTTCTGCACTTGGGCAGCACCTTCAGAAACAGCACCAGTATTGGTGTGTTTACTCCTGTTCACTTGTTTGTATGTCATGTTTTTACACACTGAGTGTTAAATGACAGGTACAGCAGATTTTTGAAGGTTTTAAAACAATAAACCCAGAATATATTATTTGCATCTTGGCTTGTGTGAGAGTTAAAAATACCAGTTGTCAGAAGAGAATGTTTTCATTGGCTGCTCCTTTTTCCTTGCCTTGGTTATCTGCTATAGCTGGAGAAACAGAAGATAGAGAAGCAAAAGAGGGACTTGCGAACCACCAGAAGGACTCTTGATGAAGAAGGAAACAGCAGCAGTCGATCCTCTGGAACCACAGGGACCACAAACAAGAAGGACGTTGCCAAGCTGAGACCCGGTGAGAAAAGCAGGAAGAATCTGCAGTTATTGAAGGACATGCAAACTATACAGAGTTCATTACAAAGCAGTAGTTTATGTTGGGATTACTGACTGTTACCAGGTCATAAATTTTATTCAGATAATCTGTACCTCATCAATCAGATTTGGCCAGTTTCCTCTCCAGGTCTCATACTCTCTTTTGGAATTAATGAATAGCAGGTGTGAAGGGGCCCAGGCTTCATCACACAGGCTTCTTGTGTGATGCATCATGACTAAATATTAAACCACCTGAATGGAAACCAGGGGAGTCTTAACAGCTAGGAAGCCACACACTCTGCTTCTTTGAGATGAATTTGCTGTAATGAAATACTGCACTTTGTAAACAAATTGCCAATTTTTTACTTGTGGGTGTGATTTTTTTTTTAATAGTTCTTTACATATCTAAGTAAAATTAGGTTTAAATTATCAAAATATGAGGCTGTCCCATAGGCAGTGTTTGCTTAAAAAGTCTCCTTTTAGATCTTCCCCTGGCACGAACCGCCTGTTTCTCCTTTCCAGTATGACCATTAAATGTACTTTGACTATTGATGGAGGTTTTCTCTATTTAAGTATTTATACATATTTAAGAGGATTGTTTTGCTTTTTGACATTTCAAACACTGATCAGTATTTAATACACTTGTATTGATGTTATCCATCATTAAAAAAATTTAAAGACCCAAGCATTCATTTTAAGTCCATTAACTGCTGAAATTATAAAAACATTTTTTAAAGAATAAACAAATTGTTAATGAAATGAGCTTTTAGAACGAAGATGGAAGACGAAATGTTGTAAAGCATATACATTTGCTGTTTTTAAATACCTGTTTGTAATCATGCTATTCAGTTTGAGGTATTGTGGTTTTCAATCTTGAAACTTAGAAGAACCCTGGACATGGTATCAGTGTATAGTATGAGTGTGGCATTAACTGTACACATGCAGTTTGTCATTATGTTAATAATGTAAATCATAATTCTGCATAGATCAAGACATGTTAACTTTTTATATATTTGCCACTGAAGTAAATAAAGCAGCTTTTCTAAGGAAACACTGAAATTTTCCTTACAGCCTGATAATAAGAGGCTTTATTTGTTGTAATTTCTCCAAAACTGAATTTCTAAATAGGATATTAACATATCAAGAAACAATAAGAATATGTATGACAAAAAAAAAAAAAAGAATATGTATGACATATGCCTATGTCATGCTCACACAGAAACCAAACCAACAAGACTGAACTGTCTCATGGCATAAGAGAAGTTACTCTAAAGAGTACTAATTAACACATTAACCACATGTTAAAGAGATTCCTTTTTATGCCTCCCCTGGGAATGAAGTGGAGTTCTGGGATTTTATCTGGGTATCATCAGCATGAAATGCAGTGCCTATCTGGGTTCTAAATTTGTTAGGCCTTTTAATTGAATTAATTTTTTTTACAGAGTTCTTGATTTAGGTTCCTTCAATTTGGATGTTTGTGAATGTTCTGAAATGTTATGTAAACTTCTCCTTGTGTGTGCAGCTTTATATCTCCATTGAATTCACCACAATGAGTCCACAGACCCAAGGAATCACTGCTCTGACTTGGAAAATATTTCTTGTGTCTTGACCACCATTTCAATTATTAAACTTTTGCTATCGCTGTGTTTGAATTTCAGGTCATTAAATTGTGTGACACCCATTTTGCATTTTAGTGGCTCTGAGTCCTAATTAGAAGTTTAATGGTGCTAAAACCCACCCCATCCCTTGGGTACGAGTCGGATTGTCGACTCCAGCTTTTAATACCCTTAGGTGAGAATTGAAAACAAAATACCAATACTGTCTCAGTCTCCTTATCTGAGAGTTTACAGCAGAGGAGTACATCGTCGTACGGCTGTTTTAAGAGCCTTATTGCAGTGTGTTTCAAATACAAGTACCTTCTATGTTGTAAGACGCTGAGGTGGCTACCAGGCTAAGTAAGGAGGGTATGCTTACTCAGGTAGGTGCTAGACCTCTGAATTATTTCAGCACTTGTGTGATGAATACAATGTGACCGCATGAGCAGTGCTATGAGGACACAGAGGAGGAGGTTAACATCCTGGAGGAGGAAGTGACACTTAGACTCCGGAGAACTAGAATTAGCCATAAGGGAGAATTCCAGGTCAATAGGATAGAATAAAAGGGAAGTGGCCAGATTTTGGGACGTGGGAGAATTGTGACCAGCTGAGTGGCACTGGTACATGAGTTGAGGTATGCAAGTGAGAATGGAAGGATAAGCTGACAAGTTACAGGAGGCTAAAGAGCTTTGACATAACCACATGGGTCTCAGTTTTGTATCCCTGGTCATAAAGGAGAAAGGGCACCTGTACAACCAACAGACGTAGATACAAAGTTATATATAAAACAACTATCAACTCAAATATGAAAGTTGCATAAGCAGAGTTTAATGTAATCCCATTTGTTATTTTCTCCTTTTGTTGTTTGTGCTTTTGGCATTACGTCCAAAAAAATCAATGAGACCAACATCAAGGAGCTTCCTCTTGTTTCCTTCTAAGAATTCTATGGCATCTGGTATTACATTTAAGTCTTTGATATATTTTGAGTTAATTTTGGTGAGTGGTGTGAGGTAGGGGTCCAATTTCGTTGTTCTCTGCATGTATTTCTCCGGTTTTCCCAGAACCACTTGTTGAAGAGACTGGGACAGTCTCTTTCCCTGTCAAGTGTTCTTGGCTCCCTTGTCAAATATTAGTTGACTACATATGCCAGGATTTAATCCTGGCGTCTATTCTGGTTTTGAGACAGAACCATGACTATTTTTATTATTATGGCTTAGTAGTATACAACTGACCCTTGAACAACGGGAGTTTAAACTGGGTAGGTCCACTTACAAATGGATTTTTTTTACAGTATTGTATTTTCCTTATGAGCTTGCCTTTTTTTCTCTCTAGCTTTAAGAATACAGTATATAACACAGAATATGTTTTTTGACTCTTATTGGTAAGACTTCTTGGTCAACAGTAGGCTGTTAGTAGCTAAGTATTGGGGAAGTCAGAAGTTATACTAGGATTTTAAACTGCATGAGGGGTCTACACCCCTAGCGGCCATGTTGTTCAAGGATGCCTCAGCTGTGGTCTTTTTCCTGGAATTGCTTTGGATCCAAAATTTTTGGATTGTTATATTTCTGTGAAGAATGCCTTTGATATCTTGATGGGTACTGTTATGTAATTTTTTGGCATCTAACATCATAGGAGTTTCTTATGATCCTGTGTCTTTCTGTGGTATCAGTTGTAATGTCTCCTCTTTTTCTCCATCTAGCTGTCAATTTTATCTTTTCCAAGAACCAGGTCTTAGTTCAGTTGATCCTTTCTCTTGTTTCTCTGGTCTCTCATTTATTTCTCTTCTTGTTTTACTTCTTTTCTTCTGCTAACTTTGAGCTTAATCTGTTCTTTTTCTATTTTTTTGAGATAAAAAGTTAGGTTGAGATCTAATTTCTTAACATGTTTATTATTATAAACTTTCCTTCTTTCCTTTTTGATTTCTTTGACCTATTTGTTTAGAAGTGTGTTAAGTTCCATACATTTATAGATCTACACACTGTGATCAGAAAAGATAATGTGATTTCAGTCTAAACTTGCTAAGATTCGGGTCCTATCATGATCTGCTCTGGAGAAGGTGCGTGTGGACTTGAGAACAATGTGTACTCTGCTGTTTGATTAATTGTTCTGTACATCTAATAAGTTTACTTGCTGTAAATTGTGGTTCAGTGCCAGTGTTTACCGTGTTGATTTTCTTAACCCAGAGCCTTAGACCACTAGGCCACATCTCCCTTGTTTTCTATACGGATGATCTTGCCATTGGCAATAGTGGGGTATTAACGTCCCCTACTCTTATTTTAATGTCTGTTTCTCCCCTAAGTTCTGTTAGTATTTGCTTAATATATTTTGGAGCTCAGGTGTTAGCATACATATTTATGATTGCTGTATCATGTTATTATGACCTTTGCCAGTTTTAAATTTTGGGTTTAAAGTCTACTTGGTGTAAGCAGGCAATGCCCACCTTGTTCTGGTTTCCACTTGCTTTGGACGTCATCTTCCATCCTTTCACCTTGAGCCTATGTAGGTCTTTAGAACTGAAATGAGTCTTCTGTAGAGAGCATACAGTTGGGCCTTCAGGCCTTTTTGATTCTGTTTTGTATTAACCCATGGAGCCACTCTGCATTCGGACTAGTAAAATCAATCCATTTTACATGTAGGGTGATTACTGGTATGTGAGGACTCAGTACTGCCATTTTCTCTTTTGCCTTCAAGTTTGTTTCTCTGTTGTTTCTTTTTCTTTCTGTTTCTAACTTTGTGAGCTGGGGTTTGTGCTTGGAGATTTGCTCAGTGTCCTTTTTCTGTTTAGGGTCTCTAGATTTTTGCTTTGTGATTACCAGTTTTACATAAAACATCTCCTAGGAAAAGTCATTTTATGCTGATAAAAATTTATCTTTGGGGGATCCCTGGGTGGCTCAGCGGTTTAGCACCTGCCTTTGGCCCAGGGCGTGTGATCCTGGAGTCCTGGGATCAAGTCCCACATCAGGCTCCCTGCATGGGGCCTGCTTCTCCCTCTGCCTGTGTCTCTGCCTGTCTCTCTGTGTGTGTCTCTCATGAATAAATAAATCTAAAAAAAAATTTTCGTTTACCTTATTTCATCCTTTTATACTTTAGATGTCACAAATGATCTCGTTATACTGTGAACTGTTACCAAATTTTAATAGGAATGGTTATTTTTAATGCTTTTAATCTGTGCTGCAATTATTATATTCTAAAATAAGAGTTTTCTGTCCAGTGATGGCCTTAGTAAGAATGTTGTGTACTTAGATCTTTTCACCTGGAAGAGCTACTTCCAACATTTCTTGTAAGGCAGTGTTAGTGGTGGTGAACTCACACTTTATTGGTTTCAGAAATCCTTTATTTCTCTTTGATCTCTGAAGGATAACTTTGCCACTTACAGGATTTCTGCCTGGCGATGTTTATCTTTCAGTTGTTTGAATAGGTCATTCCATTCTCTCCTGGCCTGTAGAATTTGTGCTAAGAAATCTGATAGCCTAATGGTGGGGGTTCCTTTGTGGGTCTTTTTCCCCCTGGCTTTATCATGGACTTTTGACCATTTCATTACAATGTGTCATGGAGAAGTTCTGTTAGCTTTGTATTCTTGTATATCCAGTTCCTCCTCCAGGTTTAGGAATTTCTCCACCGTTATTTCTTTCTATAAACTCTCTGCCTCCTCCTCTTCTCTTTCTGTTATACCCACCATTAATCTTATGGTGGCTTTTTAACATCTTATTAGTTCTCTCTCCTCTTCCACCTGAATCATTTCTAAATTCCTATCTTCAGCTTGCTTATTCTTTCTCCCATCTGATCTCTATTTCCAATGCTTTCTAATAATGTTCATCTCATTGAGTAGGTCAGCTTCAGATTTTCATTTTGGTTCTTTTTTAGAATTTCAGTCTCTTTAGATAAAGTACTTATATGTTCATTAATTTTATTCCTAATTTACTGAATTGCCTTTCCGAATATTCTTGTAGCTTTTTGAATTTTGTCCTGTTATTTTGAATTATTTATTAGATTGCAGTATTCTGTCTCTGAGTCTCTGTACCTGAGTGCAGTTGGTGAATTGTCATCGCCTTTCTGTGATACTGTATTACCGTTTTTCATAGTGTTCAATGAAATGTGCCTATGCCACATTTAAAGTAGCAAACATCCTTATTCTTTAGGTAAGGCTTTGTTAACTTTGATTAATAGTTCATCAGGTTGGCAGTTAAAAGCCTTTCTTTTGTTTTCCAGAAGGTGGTACTATAGCACAAGCTTTTTGGTTTTTATTACTGGGAGTGACTCACTGCTAAAGTTGGTCATGTGCATAAAGAAAGTGGCATTAAAAAAACAAAACACTGGAGGCACCTGGGTGACTTAGTGGGTTGAGCGCCTCCTGGTTTGGGCTCAGGTCATGATCTCAGGGCCTTTAGATCCAGCACCTCCTTGGGCTCCTCCACGAGCACAGCACAGAGTCTGTTTGAGAGTCTCTCCCTCTGCCCCCTCTACCGCATTCACACACATGCACCCATGTGCTGTCTCAAATAAAATCTTAGGTTTTGTTTGGTTTTTTAAAAGACTGGAAGCAGAGTGGTGGGAGGTGTGTGTTAAAGCACTCGGGGCTTTAGGTGCACCTGTGGCCTGGTAGAGCCACTGTAGAGTGGGGGATTCCCAAAGGCCCGTGGATGGACCTCTTTCTGGAATCCCAGGATGTATGGCAGGAATACCTGTCTCTTCAGCATTCTTTGCTTTCTTTCTTTCTTTCCCTCTACCCAGTCATGGAGGGGTCTCTTCAGAAATCCAGGCGTTCCTAGAAAGCAACAGAACCCTCCAGCTGTAGCCCAAGCCGACTTTCAGGCACCCTCTGCTACAGAGGTCACTGTCATCCTTGCCACTGTAACTCCCTTGACTCCATAGCTTCCTTTGACTTAAGATACACAGATGGACGTCCTGTGGTGTCCAATTAGTTGTAAGTCAAGGGGGACGAAAGAGGAATGTCTCATGCCATCAAGATCCTGACGTTACCACCAGTGGATTATCTTAAATGCACTCCACTTTGGAGACTCCTGCAGAACGTGAAAGGAAACCCCTGGAAAGTCTTAAAATGGTGTTAGATTTGCATTTAGATTGCTCTGGCCTTTGGAATTTAAAGTGGATGTGAGGGTACAGAGACTGGAAGGTTGAAATAGTTGAGCTCATCAGTCATATAAATTCTTATATGTGGCATCAGACCAAGATGATAAAGGCTTAAATGAGGAAAATGGTAGAATGGACAAGAAAGAATGGATTTGTAAAATATTTGGAATAGAAAACTTAGCTTCAATGGATAGGTTGGCTATTTAAATACCATTATTAATTTTCTTGTAACGAATTATCACACAAAGACCAAATCATACTAATTTTGCTAATATTGGATGTACTAAGAGAAATTATAGTTCCTCACCACAAGACCCGAGAACAGGACTAAGGTCCAGACACAGAATACTGCATTTTTGAGTACTGTTTGATTTGGGTATTAGAAGCAAAATGGGTTGAAACTGAACATTTCAATCTGGAGCAGGTTCTAATAAGCTACCCCTTTTCTTCAAGAACTTTCCAAATAACATTTCTTAAGGCAAACAACTTAGGATAAGGACAAGTTTAAAAGTTGGTTGAAATTTCCTTTTAATTAAAGACCCAAGGGACAAGAAGCTCCTTTGTTACAGTACATAACATATGGCTCTTAGGATACCAGGGACTCAAATGATACCAGCACTGAACTGTTACTGGCGGGCGAACAGTGAAGCAGTATTACCTTTACTGGCATTAAGATTGTAATACATGTGCACATGCAGTAAGTTCTTTGGTAGACTTCATCTTTCAGTGGAATTACAGAATTTGCAAAGTAAAGTAGTAGTAAAATATTTCATGTAAAATTTGAGCATAGTATTTCTCACCCATAAGCTATGTATACAGACTTCAGAAAAAAAGTGAAACCTAGTAAACTTATTTTAAAATATTTCCTCAAAACTAATTGACTTCTGAGTTCAGACACACACACAAAACATAAATGCAACAGAGTAAGATAATAATGAATTTGTAAAATGTGTTTCATTGTTTCTAGTAATTGGGCACATGGAAACTAATCTGAAGGGTGTAGAATTCTTTGAAATCCAGGACGGCTACCAATTCCTCCTCTCAACCCTGCTCCCCTGCCCCCAAGAAAATCTTTAAGGCATCAGTTTGGAACAGCTATCTACTACATCCTAAATACGTATGCCAGTAATGACAACAATTTTCAACTACTAACTACACCACAATATCCTCAAGACTTTGCCATATCATATATGAAGAGTGTGTGCTGCAGAAAGGTGATCAAAGTAAATCACTTTACACCAGAATAGAAAAACCCATGATGGGGGAAGGAGTATCAAATGATTCTGAGCTTTTTTCATGACATGGAGGTTCAATGTATATAATGCCACGGAACTGCAGCGCTGGTGCGCCATGATAACTGATGCTCCTTCCCTTTGTACAGTGAGTTCTCTTCCATCAAGAGGTACGTTTCTGAAGTGGTCTGTACTTTGATTTTAAATTCAGAAACTTGTTCCCATTGTAGGTCTGGTATTGAAGCATCTTCATATTCTTTGGGTGACTTTCTCACATCCACTTTAAATTCCAAAAGATTAGTGTCATATAATTACGGGGTTATTTCACATAAACCACCTGCACTGCTACAGTTCTAAACCCATCCTAGAGAGATTTAAAATAAATAAAGCAACTTAATTTCTCCCATGGGTGGGTTCTAACTTAGGAAGACTGTATAACTCCTAAAGCTGCCATTATAATCCAGAGTTCATGGCAACGCTGGACCCCCTCATACGGTCCTTTCACACAACGGTTTGGACAGGAGTGACACACTGTGCAGGAGAACTGGCTCGCTCAGAGGATGAGGTTGATCGGTTGGAAATTTCTCTCTGCAGTTCCTCTACTTTTTTCTGAAGCTCTGCTCGTTTAGCAAGAAGTTCTTTATATCTGTTGTGAATGGGCTCCTACAAGAGCAGAACACCATGATGTCATTCAACTAGGCAATCCTAAACAAACCCAAAGTCAAGTAATCCTAGCATATAGTTCTTTCCTAAATGGTCCCCAGCTACGGGGACCAAGCCTTTCCAGCACATCGGTGAGAATTAACTGCATTCTGCTGACAACACTGCTCTTTCAATGGCCTTCCCACAAACACACCCTGAAGCTGGTACTTAAATACAACAAACAACCAAGACAATCAAAAAGCCCAAACTCAAAGATTGCCTATCATTTACTTGCAGATTTTTAGTCTTTTAAACAGTTCTAAGTACTACACATTATGAGACATATGTCAAAATGGACTAGAATCTTGTCTGGCTTTTAGTTTTCTTACAGCTATTTCTTCAAACTATTAAAATGGCTTGTAGAAGTTCTCAAATCGACCACACTCATCTTTCCAAGAAGAGAGGAAAAGACAAGTGATTCATCTAAGACCGACAAGCAAAATCAGTAAGAATCAAGTATACTGATTCCCCGTGTAGTGCTTTTTTCTACTAAACAATTCTAACCATTAACAGAAAAAAAAATCTTAAGTATACCTAATTTTTTTAGTTGCCTTAAGGGGGTGAACCTGATATAAAATTGCATGGATGAAACTCCCACTGCATACTGGTGAGCATGCGTACCTGGGGTTTTTGTTTTGTTTTGTTTTTCGTACCTGGGGTTTCATCCGCGGATTCCACCTGACGTAATACCCCACCCAGAGCTCTAGGTGGCGCATGCTGGCTACCGGATACAGGACGTGATTGGAATAGCTCCCATAGAGAGGATTGGTGAAGTCTTCCAGCTGGCTATTTATATAAGACCACAGTGACACAGTCCTTTTAGGAAGATTCTGTATGAAGGAAACATAAGTATTTTTGATTATTAAAATCTCTTTAGAGGGAGAGGACATGGACACTTCAGTGACAGCCTCACTTTCATTAAAATCAGAGAGTACTAGAAAATCCTGCAATTCATTAAAAACTTAATCAAGTTCCCACGCCAGCAATTCCACTCAGGTATATATACCAAGAGAACAGAAACATATGCACACAAAAACTTGTACACAGATGTTCAAATCACCATGGTTCATAAGAGCCAAAAGGAAGAAACAACCCACAAGTCCATCAACTGATAAACGGATACAAGGTGGTATGTTTATATAAAGGAATAATCCTGATACATATTACAGAAACTTGGAAACAGGCTAAGTGCAAGAAGCCAGACACAAAGTCCTCATCCTGAATAATTCCATCTATAGGACAAATGTAGGAGAACCAAACCCAGACATCAGTGATTGCCAAGGGACCAGGAGAAGTGATTGGGTACTTCTCAGTGTTCCCAAGTTAGTAGTGGTGATAGCTGTACGACTCTAGAGAAACTGAAAACTACTAAATCATACACTTAAAATTTTATGGACTGCAAATTACAGCTCAGCAAAAGTTTCTTAAAATCAAGATACAGTTAAATCGTATTCAAGGCTCTCAAAAGATTAAAAGTATCTTTGGAATTTAGGTACTTTTAGTTATCTAATATTCAGTAAGTTCTTAAATGCCCCTCCTATGCATAGGAATACTGACTACATGCTAGCCACTGGAGATTAAAATGTATATTAACATTTTTAAGGGACGCCTGGGTGGCTTGGTTAAGAGTCTGCCTTCAGCTCAGGTCAAGATCTCAGGGTCCTGGGATCAGCCCCATGTCAGGCTCTCTGCTTCTCCCTCTGCCCCTCCCCACCTCTCCTGTGCTTAACTAGATACAATCTTTTAAAATAAAATGTTTTAATACCTGCCTTCAAGGAACTTACAGTCTACTACATGGCAGTTACCTTAGTGTTTTATTTAACCACACAATAGTAAGTACTATTTTTCCTAATTTACCAAAGCAGGAATGAACTTGCCTAAGGTTACACAAGAAGAGATAGATCCAAGATTTCAACCGGGGCAGCCTGGCTCCACTCCCTGCCATAATGCTTTAACAGAACAGCAAGAATAAAGTAGTTGATAATCACATTTTCAGAATGAAAACTGATGCAGAGGGAGACACCAAATCAAGATGATTTGGAATTTCATACATATAGGATAGAGATACTTTGAGGTCAGAAGTAAAACTTGAAATGTAATCCCTATAAGTTTCTTTTAAATAATACCAACCACTTACCAATGATCTCACTGGTGAAGCAAGGAAATGGTAACTTTCTACATAGTATCTTGTTAATGTTTGGATGTTTTACAGTATTATTTTACAAATTAAAAAAAAAATTAAAATGGCTCCTATGTATGCAGAACGTATTTGGGGATCTGAGCTGTCCATTCATACGTGTATGTTTTGCTAACTACATTTTTCTGCATGTGCTTTGAAGGATTTCCATCCTGCAAGGCCTGACGAATAACACTGGTGCTCTTAAGATTACAAATACCTCAGTTCTCTTGAGCAGACACTACTTTTCACCCACAAACTCACCTGACAGCTAGCTGCCACCTTCAGCCTCGCAACAGAGCTACTTGAAAACAAATCATGTTCAGGTGTGTGGAAAGAAGTAATCATACTACAGTATGTGGCAATAAAATTTGACCAAAGAAATCATCCAAAGAACCAATCAGTTGAAATCTATCTAAGAATGCAGCCTCGTGGGAACATGACACATGTGGGGAGTAGAAGGGGGAGGGTCACAGCACATATTTTACCTCTTTTCCTCTCTGATGTTCACTGTTACACAGAAATGTTCCAAATAAGCAGCTGTAGAGATGGTCCAAAATGGTAATGAGAAAATATTCATTGAATTCAAATGCTGTAGGAAACTGCAAATTGAATACCACAAACACACAAAATTATTAGGACACTTTTCCAAGCATGTTCATCCCCATATATGGGTAGGTCCTTCATTATACTTCTTAAAACTGGGTTAAACAATATTCAAAACTATTTCTAAGCCATAATGGCATCATCCACTTCGTTCTCTGCTCGAAAGTCACTCTATCACTCTTCTGAGATTTCTCCCCAAATATCCTTTTCTTGTGCAACAAGAGTTTGAATGGTGTGACCTTGGTATTTCTATATCTCCTGTATCTGTTAGTCCCAAACTTGAAGAGTGATAAATTTTGAAGTTGGCAATTCTGGAACTCTGAGCTTTTCTTTGCCAAAGATGACCATAAACAATATAAGAAGATTTTCTTTAAATTTTCAGAACATAGTTTTGTTTTTAGGAATTACACAAAAAATATCAATGCCTCCAGAAAACGTCAGCAACATACAAAAATAAAGATCCAAGGAGATGTGCAGATCATTTAAAAGCCAAGCAGTCAAACCAGAGTATCCTATAATCCAGTACTTTGGCAGCCTCCTTGTAACAAACAAACAAAATTCAATGTGGGGGGCTTATCAAGGAAGGATGACAGGTCCCAGGAAGGGAAGGGGTTAGTATATGCACCTAATACTTCAAAATTATTTGAAAGTCTCCATGAAAATTGTACTGATTCTAGGACTGTGAAAAAGAACTGTAAATATTTAGATTGCAGATTTGGGGAATAAATATTGGTTCCAAGTTTTTCTTAGAATGATCCCTACCCAGTAGTACAAGAAAACAGCCTGAGCCATGTAAATGGGATAGGAATGAAAGCACCTCTGCCTTGACGTTTCCAAAAATTATAAGCAAGGTATTTCTCGAACAATGAAGGGTTACTAGCCTGCCTTGAACCGAAACTTTTGTGGCTTCTAAGCTGAAGCAGGTGATCCAGCACATGCCAACAAAAAGCCAATTACCTGTAAGATATCTGGTCAAATACCATTCATTCATTTACAAAATAAATCCTGTTTCCTGTACTGTTACACTCTTAATAACCGTATTAGCCAACTGTGAATGCACTCTAAAATCATTAAACAGCCATCCCAAGGAGCTAAGCTTGTGATTAGTTTTCCGTCTTTTTGGCAAAACCACATGCTCAGTCATTCGAAGAGAAGAGAGATTTGACAGTGGACATGTCCTCCCACAAAACGATAGTAGCACAGCAGGAACTGCTCTGAGCAGAAGAGGAACATTTTCTCCTCACGTGTTTAAAATCGGAAGGGCGGCAGCCCCGGTGGCGCAGCAGTTTAGTGCCGCCTTCAGCCTGGGTTGTGATCCTGGAGACCCGGGATCGAGTTTCGCCTCGGGCTCTCTGCAGGGAGCCTGCTTCTCCCTCTGCCTGTATCTCTGCCTTTCTCTATCTCTCTGAATAAATAAATAATCTTTTAAAAACATAGATAGATAGATAGATAGATAGATAGATAGATAGATAGATAGATAGATAGAGAGGGCCCTTCATCAACTGCTTCCTGACCCAGGAGTGAGGGGACGGGGATGGGGCTGAGGATAGGGGACTAGTGAGGGGATTGGGATGGGGCTAGGGTAGGGGACTAGTAGAATCTGGCTAATCACAACATAATTGGTGTCATTTTGACAAATGTGCTACTTAAGTCTGCACAAAAGTTCAATTATTTATAAAAATGATGATTGTCAATAAACATAAGGAAGAAAGATATTTATCGTGTACTCTTCTATGCAAACAACTGGCACATGTTAGAAATGAACTAATACATTCACACATGTTGCCCCTTGAAACCATTCCCGTCAGAGAACAGGATAGTTAGCCATCAGTGGTGTCAATTTCAAACAGCTTCTCCAGCCTTTTTATACGGCATTTTTAATTTTTGCCAAGAGTCAAACATTTAAAAATCAAATACAGGAATGGTCAATAGTGGGTCTTCTTGTTTTTGGTCAAACCCCCAAAACTGGATTGGCAAGGATTTGTAGAGCTGCTATACTACCTCAAAAGCAATTCCAAAGGAAAAATTCAAACCTAGTCCAAGAAGTAGTGAACATCATCAAACTATGTAGCATCTCCCCTCCCTCCAACACACCAAGGGCCTTTTACAGAACAAAACTTAAACTGTCATACACATCTGCAGTATATACGTTAAAATACCAGCTTCTTCATTCTGTAGATGTATCTACAACACTGCATTTGATGCAGGAGCTTTCAAAATAATCCACCCAAATTGATATGCTTACGGGGAAAATGCCTATATAATTGGTGTGTTTCACCTAAAGATCACCATTCACTTTAAGATTTTATTTATTCATGAGAGAGACAGAGAGAGGTAGAGACACAGGCAGAGGGAAAAGGAGGCTCCATGCAGGGAGCCCAATGCGGGACTTGATCCCGGGTCTCCAGGATCACGCCCTGGGCCAAAGGCAGGCACTAAACCGCTGAGCCACCCAGGCGTCCCCATTCGCTTTCTTTTAATGAAATAACAGCATTTTCTTGAAGTTAAAGTGTAATCCTAAAGCAAAGCAGAGCCACCAACTGCCCCATTTTATATTCATGTGGCGGTCTAACTACAACAAACCGGACCTCCCTGTGAGGTCTAATAAACTCCTGGGTAAATAATTAGCTGATATACCAGTGAGCTGTAGTGAAGGTCTGTGAGGTGTTTTTCCTGGGTAGAGTTAAATATTTCTAAGACACTAACCCTTTGCCTCACAACTGAAATGATCCAAACTGCCAGATTGTTTCTCAGTATCTGATACTTTTCCAAAAGACTAAATCCATTATCATTAATATTTCCACCGATTTGTTAGAAAGTTGATTGAAGATCTAAAAAACAATTTCTCCATACCAAAGAACACAACTGAACCTACTGCATACCTACCTAACCATAATTCCCATGTAAACCTATCTTTCTACCTTTCTTAGCAATGTATAGATGAGTGACCAGGTAAATATACTGTCATTATTTAACTACTTGTCCAAAATGAAGGAGGAAATCTCTTGCGTTATTATTAATGCCACTGGTTGAAATGCTAATGGGTCAAACTGTCAAGTGTTTACTATGATCTCTGAGCAATACCTTTTCATTTCTATAATTTACATAACATAATAACACGTAATAGTTCTATTACCGAGAAATCTTCCAAGAATTTCCATTTTACATGAAATGTAGGATAAGCACTGACCAAACCTCCCAACTCCAGATGGCTTAAAAGAAAAATGTAAAAATGATTATCCTAGATAAGTTACCTGTCTTGTCATTTGCCAGACACAGTCAATAAATTGAAGAAAAACAGGTGATCTGTCTGCATCTGCATGGTTCTTATCTCCATGGCCAAGTCTCTGAAGCAGAAAGAGTGAAATACTATATGAGCTTGGTGGGAGTTTTCTTTTTAATGGAAGTAATTTTCTTTTCCAATAAAAGTAGTATCTTGCAATATTTTTTAAGGTTCAAAAGTCTTTTTAAGAGAGGACAGCAAGGAAAATAGAAATCACTCATAGCCTTACCAAGCAGAGGTCTCTGTTACCATTGCGAGGTACAAACTGCCAGATTGTTTTCTGACATGGGATGCTCGTAATGGGAATTACCATTTTGTTTAACAAATGGAACCCAGATCTTAAAAGGTTGATAATGGAAGACAGGAGCACTCAGACCTCAAAACCCAGATTTCTGTTGCAGAGATTTAATATTCCCTAAATATTAACAGTTACTTGTCCAACAGCCTCAGGAAGTAGCCTTCTCCTCTAACACCTTGGCCAGGACGTGTGGGGGATCTGCTGTATCTTATCTTAGCTCATCTGTCTTTATTGAAAAGAATCACATTAGCACAAACTCTAGAAAACCTTTAAAGAATGCTTCACATCTGCCCTCCAAGCATGTATTCACCTCCTTTCTCAGTTTTTTCTTCTAAGGATCTTTGCCCCAGATGACTGACACAGACCCTCCACACTCCAAAGCAGTGATTCTAAAAGTATGGTCTGTAGATTTCCAGAGGCCAGGAAGGAGTGGGGGGGATTGTGACGTCAAAACTACTGTCATAATAATACAAAGATGTTACTTGCCTTCTTCCATGCACTGACATTTACACCAATGGTGCAAAAGTGACAAAGGAGAAAACTCTGGGTTCCTTAGGAGAAATCAAGCCAGGCTCTGGAATCAAGCTACACTGGTAGTGTCATGTTCTGCCTTGACACAGAGTTGCAGTTAAATGAAAGGGAGGGAGGGAGCCAGTTTCCTTGATGAAATAAAAATTAATCCTACTAAATCTCTCCCCTTAAGGACAGCTTTTTTTTTTTTTTTTTTAATATCCTGTGTCACAAACTAGGAAACACTCATCATGTTCTTCTGCTGCAAAACTTAAGTTGATGGTAAAAAAAACACCACTTTTTCATGGATCATCATTTTTACTTGAAAGAACTATGGTTATTAAGACCTGAATGTCTTGCAGACATTTTTTTGAAAATGTACAAAGTGAATGTGTCATTTCATGAAAAACAATGGTGAAATTCAAGTTTTGAGTGCAAATTAGATTTTTGGAAAACCACCTGGCATAACCTTCATAACAGACTTTCTGATATCAATGGTGGTACTAACCAGTGAGATATTATGATAGTAAACAATGAAATACATTAACACTGGAAGAGCTGTGTAAGTCAGTAAAGCCAGTATTTTCTAAATAACCAATACATGATACTACAGAATCATACATGGGTAAAAGTTCTATTCAAAGCACAAGGCAGACCAATGGAATTTAATGGAACAAACAATGAAAAACCTATCAATTTAGTTTTGGATTCCACATTACAAGTAACCTCAAAGAAATTAGCATTTGCTAAATTTTGGGCAAGTATGAACGAATATCCATAATTCCCCGAGAAAGCTATTAAGACACACTCTGATTTTTAACCTGCTTATCTGTGTGTGGACAGATTTTCCTCATTTCCTTCAAACAACGGTGCACATTGCAGTAAACCGAATGCAGAAGTAGTTGTGAATTTTAGCAATCTTCTAATAAACCAGACATGAAAGAAATTTGCACAAAATTCTAAAACGGCGCCACTCTTCACATTAAGCTTCTGTTGTTTTGGAAAATATAGTTTTCTTTAAAATGTTATTTAGGTTAACATATAGTAGTACTACTATGGTCTGAGTGTTTGTGCCCCACCCCCCACCCCCAAAATTCATGTTGAAATTCTAATGCCAAATGTAATGGCAGGAGTCATCACCGGGGAGCTGCTAGTCATGAGGGTAGAAGCCTCTAATAATAAATGGTATTAGTGCTCTTATCAAAAGACCCCACAAAAAAAAAAAAAAGACCCCACAGAGGCTCCCTAGCTCTCTTCACCACATGAGGACACAGCAAGAGGTTGACAAACCACAATCCAAAATCTAGGACCTTCCAAGAATAAGACTATGCTGGCAACCTGATCTTGGATTTCCAGCCTTAAAAACTGTGAGAAATAAATTTCTGTTGAAATTTTACTAACCACCCAGTTTATGGTATTATGTTACAGGAACCCAAACAGACTAAGAGAGATTTATTATTAATAAACATTTTTAATTTAACGTCTAATATGGTAAATATTGGTAGATATACACCATATAAACAAAGTTCTTGGGGTTATCAATAATTGTTAAGAATGGAAAGAGGTCCTGAAATCTAAAAGTTTGAGACTCGTTACTCTACATTAACCAAGTGAATGTACCCTCTTGACCAACTGTCCTTCAACTGCAAATTCTGTGTTCAGATAAACCAGAGGGAAAAAATGCAGTAGGTAACCAGAGGTAGCAATTTAGGAATCCATAGCAACTTCCAACAGTTTTTAATGTTTATTATTTTGGCCACATTTACGTGAACATGTCCAGCTCTGGATGACTAAAACTTAGAGGGTTTTTGGTAATTTTTTTCATGGTAAGTATATTTTAGCAAGAACTGAAAAACGTGAGCCATCCGAAAAGATACTCCAGATGCCCAATTTTATTTAATGGTTCAAGTTCAAAAGAGCAGACTACCTTTAAATGTCTGTTTCTTTCAAGTTAACAGCTCTTGAACAACACGGGTTGTACTCTGCGAGTTCATTTACACGTGGAATTTTTATAGAAATGTAAATGTATTTTCTCTTATGATTTTCTTAGTAACATTTCCTTTTCTCTAGCTTACTTTTTAATAATAATACAGTATATAATAAATACAACATATAAAATATGTGTTAATTATCTTTTCGGTAAGGCTTCCATCAATCATAGGCTATATATGGAGTTAAGTTCTGGAGAGAAGTCAACAGTTACATGTGGATTTTTGACTACATCCCGAACCCCCTCGTATTGTGCGTTATGCAAGGGTCTTCTGTACTTATAAACACTACTGGTATACTCTGGAAACCACAGAATAATAATGGTTAACATTAGAGTCAGCATCTGGATAAACATCTTTTAGAAAGTCTTTCAGCAAATCTAGGAAAATGCTGCCAAGAACATGCACACTCTCAGTGGCTTCAATGCTTCTGACTATCTAACTCTTCCCTCCGTGATTCTCTAACGCTGCCCCTCCCTCAACTCTACTCTTGCCAAGCTCAATCCCATCTAGACTTTTGATCACTCTGTTCCTCCTTTTTGGGAAAATATTCCTATTCCTTATTCAATTCTATGATTACAACTAACACAGATGAGTACCACATGAGCACCAGGGCCTACACAGTTACTGCTCTCAAGTTTTCTGATTGCAAATTTCATGTTTAGGAGAAACACAGCTAAAAATCACTTGAATGAATACACGAATCCAAAGTATAGTGTAACAAAAAAGCAAATTTGAAAGCTTGGTATCATTTCAGAGGGACATAATAACCCCATTCCTCTACTTTAGGAACTGTGATTAGTTCTGGGTATCACACTAGAAAAAAGGCATAACCAAAGAAAGTCCAGAGGACAACTAGGGTGAAGAGGGGATTAAGATGGGAAAATACTGAGGAAAATGAATGTTTAGCCAGAAGAACTTAAGTTTATGCATGACATGGGCAGATACTTACTTCCAAATTTTTTGAAGGGCTATCCTATTTGGATAAGTAGTCATATTTGTTCTTGTCTTCAAAGGGGAAATGGGAAGGAAATTTTAGTTCATTATGAGAAAGAACTTTCTAGTAAGTAGACTTTCTGAAGTGAGACTGGAAAGCCTGAGGAAGAGGCTGGCTGCTGGTTTCTGGAGGTATTAATGAAGAAACTAAACATCATTTCATGGGGACACCACAGAAGACATCTAACAATGAATGCCTGGATCTCCAGTCCTGCCGACTCAGAATGAGACCAATGACAACATCAAAATAAATTCTGAGTTATATGGAGGGCACAAAAATTTGTCATTTCCATAAAACTACCCGCAACACTCTCCATATGGATGCTCACTACAGTATTAGTACTTCAAGAAGGATCATCAAAAAGCTGTTTATTCCCAACTCTGAGTTAAATTTTTCTTTTTTTTCTCTGATCCTTCTTTTGGTCCCAGACTGATTTTTATTTTAAGACCCTGTTTCCGGGATCCCTGGGTGGCGCAGCGGTTTGGCGCCTGCCTTTGGCCCAGGGCGCGATCCTGGAGACCCGGGATCGAATCCCACATCGGGCTCCCGGTGCATGGAGCCTGCTTCTCCCTCTGCCTGTCTCTGCCTTTCTCTCTCTCTCTCTCTGTGACTATCATAAAAAAAAAAAAAAAAAAAGACCCTGTTTCCATGTGAGCACTGCCACTTTGAAGTATTCTTAAATTAAGAATAATAATTAAACCATTCTTGGCTTTCTTTACGTCAAGATCGGAAATGCCCTGTAATTCTGAAACCATTCCTGCTAATCTGCATTTGAAATAGAGACACCTCTGCAAATCAAGGACTGGTATCTGATGTTTCCCTGGCGATGATCACAGAAGACACAGAGCCAGGTACCCAACCAACAGCCCTGGCCAGATTGCACAGCCATGAGAGGACATCCTAACACTTCCCACAACTAACAAGAAAGTTCTTTCTAAAAGTTGACCCCTTTAGTCTAAAGAGGTAGTTTTCAATGAGTATCTAGTGAATAAAAGGCATTTTTCTCACATGCCTCATGTAGGGTGCAGGTGATATATGGAGCCCGGGCTCTTTACTCACAAGCTGAAATCGATGCCCAAAGCTTAACCATTCTTTTTCTATAAGGACTTCAAATCCTCGGATGCTTCGATAGTATCCATCCAACATGAGCATGGCAAGAGAAGTCAGCTGAGCCGTGCGGTCCCAACCATCACTACAGTGCACTACCACAGATGTCTTTCCGGACTCTATTTTGTCAGCAATCCTAAGAGCCCCTGCAAGAATAAGCTGCAACACAGATTTTTAAATGAAAATTTTTAAAAAGTGCTTCCTTCTTCAAAATTAACAAAGTTTTATTACATATGACTGTCTCAATAACATGTGGAGAAAAAACATCAGTCCCTTCCTAAAAGGAATTCTTGTCAGTGGCAAAAGATCTATAATGCTTTTGCCTTTAGAACTAGAAAAATCTCATAAATGAAGGCTCCTATTAATCTGCACAATAGAAGAGCCAAAATGAAGGGTACCTTTGGGTTCTGTAAAAATCAACAGTATGAGTGTGAGAAAAGAAGGATTAAGTTTAAAAGGGATGTTTCTAAGAATATTCAAATGTTCAACATCATCTATTTAATAAAAATAATATGCCAAATGAAGTCGTACATATTACTTAAACAATAGTTAACCAAATTAGAATAAATATGAAAGCAATAAAATTGGATCTCAAAGTATTCTATAGCTTCCATGGCATTTATTTTACTGGTTTTGTATCTGTCACATAGCTCACAACAAGAGCAGTATAAAGATAGAGAGTAAGCTACTTTTCTGTACAGTATGAATGAAACATTCTCATCAGGTCAATAGATTACTATTGTCAACTTAAAAGGTATTTAAAATATTTTTTTAAAATATGGAGATATTGCAAAATAATTACCTTTTCTGAAGTTGATCTTGAGTTAAAACTGGACAGAATTAGATATAACCAAAAAAGAAACACAAAAGTATAATATCCTTTAAAATGAATAATACAGTCCCATTGTTCTCTGCAACGGCTACCATACATACTTAAAGAACACTATGGGCCCCAAACATGGATTAGAATGAAATAAAGTAGATCTACTAGGCTTGCATTATCTCACGATGACCTCTTTTTGACAATATCTATAGGCATATTCTGGAAATGGGGTACTTGGAAATAATGTCAATCTGGACTATGCATCAGAGATACCTGTGAGCATTTTTTTAAGTGTCTGGGCCCCATTCTCCACTACTCCAGCTTACCAATTTAAATATCTCCCACTTGTGGGACGCCTGAGTGGCTCAGCAGCTGAGCATCCACCTTTGGCTCTGGTTGTGATCCCTGAGTCCCAGGATCAAGTCTCACACATCAGGCTCCTGCAGAGAGCCTGCTTCTCCCTCTGCCTATGTCTCTGCCTCTCTCTCTGTTTCTTATGAATAAATAAATAAAATCTTTTAAAAAAAAATCTCCCACGTGTAATTCAGTGTATATGGAGATTTATGAATCGCTAGCCTAAAGGATTAGAACAGTTGGAAAGTTAGGACTGACCAAGGAGTTATCCAAAGTAGTCACCCTCCCTTCCTCCCTCCCTCCTTCATTTATAACATTTTTGGAGATGTTACCATGTGGCAGACACTGCTTTCAGTGCTGGAAATAGAGCAGTGAATGGAACAAAGGGCTGGTACATTCTACTCAGGGGAGGCCAGCAGGACACAAATAAATAAGAAAACATATAGTGTGCCAGAGGGCAGTAAGTGAAAACACCCTACTGGTGTTGCTGCTACTTTGTAAGATGTGGCTGGGAAAGGCCTTTCTGAAAAGGTGATATTTGAGGGGAGATCTGAGAAAGGTGAGTAGGTAAACTGTGATGGTATGAGGACTATGGGGGAAGAATGTAGTCCACACACAGCCTAATCTCTTACCCCTCATGAAACTTGTTTCTGTTGTAGCAAGCTTTTTGGAGAGAAAGCTTGGTGTGTGCTGGTGGAATGCCCTGCAATTTAAGAAGCCAACACTGCAATTTATGTTAGTTTCAAATCAAGTGTTAGCTCCAACAGATGGGCCACAGGAACTCGTCCTCTGACTGAGGAATGTGTGCACTCAGCTACATTCAAGCTTCCCAGCATCTAGAAGAGAAATAGTAATAATAATCTCTAATTCTCATTAGGTAATTTTGGCCTTCTCTTCAGTTCTGTCTGAATTTTAGAGATTCAAATGCGAGCACATGTCTGCTCCTTACCATGAAGAATCTCATTTCCCTGCATTTCACAATATGAATACATATGTGGTTAGAGAAGTCTACACTTCAGAATGCTGTATTACTGAAATTCAGACTATATCTGAAAACATGTATGTAATTGTACTAAGTGCAATACTGTCTGGTGCTCCAAATCCAACAGTAATGGGGTGAGCACATCGGTACTCACAGGGCAGTCCCCACATCACTTAGCCTTCATACCCTTCCTTCAACTACTTCACCTCCCTTCCCCAACCAGAATGCATCCTACTTCACAAGGCGCACAACAAGGATTTAGCGAGTGCCTGTTATTCACACAGACAGCACTGCCCTAGCTCCTGAGGGGTCCAAACACATTAATAAGTTATCCAGTCCAAGTTTCCACGAATTAGGCATATACACCAGCTGACACAATGTAATTAAATGAAGTGCGAGGTCATACCTAATGAGGTGGAAAGAGAAAGTAAAGTGAAAAGTGCAGAGAAAATGGAAGTGGGTGCGATCCAGGAAGACTTCATGGAAGAGATAATATCTGAACTGGGGTCTGAAGGATGGGTAGTATTCAGACAGGGCAGGAAAGAGAGGGGAAGAAAAAAACCACAACAGAACCAAATGCAAGGAAAAAAAAAAAAAGAACCAAATGCAAGTATAGGAAAATAATTCATCTAAGCAACGTACCTTAGAAGTACTTATAATTTTCAAAGCAGTTATCAATCTTTCAATGTACAGAAAGATACTTTCATCTTCAATTGTAAGAAGAATGTCAAAATAGACAAAGAGGCAGAGAAAGTCCTTGAGTGAAATTCTGTAATAATATAAGGAAATAACAACATATACCCAACCTTAATATGTTCGAGCCAGTGAGTAGATTCCAAGTTAGACAACCAGTGAGTCTCCTCAATGTTAGGGTACACAATCTCCTTAAGTTTCCGTAATGATTCTCTCATAACGTGAATATTGTGAATATCCAGGAAAACAAGTTCTGCATTTTGATAGGCATCTTCACTTTCATAACCTCCACCCTTTGCCTGGAAAAAAAGCACACACCACAGGAAATCATAAATGAACTATACCTATTATATGTAAACACAAATGAAAAAAAGTGCCATAAAGTATCCAGCAGCATGAAAGATTATACATACATATCTTTTAAGATCTTATTTATTTATTTGAGAGGGAGAGAAAGCATGGGAGTGGGTAGAGACAGAGAGAGAAGCAGAGTCCCCACTAAGCAAGGAGCCCAACACCAGGCTCAATCTCAGGACCCTGGGATCATGACCTAAGCTGAAGGCAGACACTCAACCAACTGAGCCACCTGGGCATCCAGATGATTCATATTACTTATGAATAGGAAAATATCAATGACCCAGGACATCTTAACACAGCCACTCTCTATTACACTTTCTTCTTTATAAAACAGGAATAAACACTCACCCTGACTTCCTTATATGGCTGTTAGAAAAATTTTATGTGATACCATATATGAAGGCACTTAAACATTTTCCTCCCTATACTTCCAGTTCTACCCAAACATAATTAGAGAAAATGGAAATCAATAGCTCCACGAGCAGGGACTATGTCTATCTAGTTTCTTTCTGGCCCATGTTTTTCACCTTTCTTCCTTTTCACTTCATTTTAATCTTAATATTTGCAAAATGCTTTGCAATCATGACTTGCCTCAATTTTAACCATGTAGTTATTTCTAAATAAAAAGACGGAACAAGGGATCCCTGAGTGGCGCAGCGGTTTAGTGCCTGCCTTTGGCCCAGGGCACGATCCTGGAGACCCGGGATCGAATCCCACATCAGGCTCCCGATGCATGGAGCCTGCTTCTCCCTCTGCCTATGACACCCTCCCTTCCTCCTCCCTCCTTCATTTATAAACATTTTTGGAGATGTTACCATGTGCAGGACACTGGCTTTCAGTGCTGGAAATAGAGCAGTGAATGGAACAAAGGGCCTGGTACATTCTACTCAGGGGAGGCAGCAGGACACAAATAAATAAGAAAACAATAGTGTGCCAGAGGGCAGTAAGTGAAAACACCCTACTGGTGTTGCTGCTACTTTGTAAGATGTGGCTGGGAAAGGCCTATCTGAAAAGGTGATATTTGAGGGGAGATCTGAGAAAGGTGAGTAGGTAAACCTGTGATGGTATGAGGACTAAGGGGGAAGAATGTAGTCCCACACACAGCCTAATCTCTTACCCCTCATGAAACTTGTTTCTGTTGTAGCAAGCTTTTTGGAGAGAAAGCTTGGTGTGTGCTGGTGGAATGCCCTGCAATTTAAGAAGCCAACACTGCAATTTATGTTAGTTTCAAATCAAGTGTTAGCTCCAACAGATGGGCCACAGGAACTCGTCCTCTGACTGAGGAATGTGTGCACTCAGCTACATTCAAGCTTCCCAGCATCTAGAAGAGAAATAGTAATAATAATCTCTAATTCTCATTAGGTAATTTTGGCCTTCTCTTCAGTTCTGTCTGAATTTTAGAGATTCAAATGCGAGCACATGTCTGCTCCTTACCATGAAGAATCTCATTTCCCTGCATTTCACAATATGAATACATATGTGGTTAGAGAAGTCTACACTTCAGAATGCTGTATTACTGAAATTCAGACTATATCTGAAAACATGTATGTAATTGTACTAAGTGCAATACTGTCTGGTGCTCCAAATCCAACAGTAATGGGGTGAGCACATCGGTACTCACAGGGCAGTCCCCACATCACTTAGCCTTCATACCCTTCCTTCAACTACTTCACCTCCCTTCCCCAACCAGAATGCATCCTACTTCACAAGGCGCACAACAAGGATTTAGCGAGTGCCTGTTATTCACACAGACAGCACTGCCCTAGCTCCTGAGGGGTCCAAACACATTAATAAGTTATCCAGTCCAAGTTTCCACGAATTAGGCATATACACCAGCTGACACAATGTAATTAAATGAAGTGCGAGGTCATACCTAATGAGGTGGAAAGAGAAAGTAAAGTGAAAAGTGCAGAGAAAATGGAAGTGGGTGCGATCCAGGAAGACTTCATGGAAGAGATAATATCTGAACTGGGGTCTGAAGGATGGGTAGTATTCAGACAGGGCAGGAAAGAGAGGGGAAGAAAAAAACCACAACAGAACCAAATGCAAGGAAAAAAAAAAAAAGAACCAAATGCAAGTATAGGAAAATAATTCATCTAAGCAACGTACCTTAGAAGTACTTATAATTTTCAAAGCAGTTATCAATCTTTCAATGTACAGAAAGATACTTTCATCTTCAATTGTAAGAAGAATGTCAAAATAGACAAAGAGGCAGAGAAAGTCCTTGAGTGAAATTCTGTAATAATATAAGGAAATAACAACATATACCCAACCTTAATATGTTCGAGCCAGTGAGTAGATTCCAAGTTAGACAACCAGTGAGTCTCCTCAATGTTAGGGTACACAATCTCCTTAAGTTTCCGTAATGATTCTCTCATAACGTGAATATTGTGAATATCCAGGAAAACAAGTTCTGCATTTTGATAGGCATCTTCACTTTCATAACCTCCACCCTTTGCCTGGAAAAAAAGCACACACCACAGGAAATCATAAATGAACTATACCTATTATATGTAAACACAAATGAAAAAAAGTGCCATAAAGTATCCAGCAGCATGAAAGATTATACATACATATCTTTTAAGATCTTATTTATTTATTTGAGAGGGAGAGAAAGCATGGGAGTGGGTAGAGACAGAGAGAGAAGCAGAGTCCCCACTAAGCAAGGAGCCCAACACCAGGCTCAATCTCAGGACCCTGGGATCATGACCTAAGCTGAAGGCAGACACTCAACCAACTGAGCCACCTGGGCATCCAGATGATTCATATTACTTATGAATAGGAAAATATCAATGACCCAGGACATCTTAACACAGCCACTCTCTATTACACTTTCTTCTTTATAAAACAGGAATAAACACTCACCCTGACTTCCTTATATGGCTGTTAGAAAAATTTTATGTGATACCATATATGAAGGCACTTAAACATTTTCCTCCCTATACTTCCAGTTCTACCCAAACATAATTAGAGAAAATGGAAATCAATAGCTCCACGAGCAGGGACTATGTCTATCTAGTTTCTTTCTGGCCCATGTTTTTCACCTTTCTTCCTTTTCACTTCATTTTAATCTTAATATTTGCAAAATGCTTTGCAATCATGACTTGCCTCAATTTTAACCATGTAGTTATTTCTAAATAAAAAGACGGAACAAGGGATCCCTGAGTGGCGCAGCGGTTTAGTGCCTGCCTTTGGCCCAGGGCACGATCCTGGAGACCCGGGATCGAATCCCACATCAGGCTCCCGATGCATGGAGCCTGCTTCTCCCTCTGCCTATGTCTCTGCCTCTCTCTCTCTCTCTGTGACTATCATAAATAAATAAAAATTAAAAAAAAATAAAAATAAAATAAAAAGACGGAACAAGTATAAAAGCACAGAATACCATAGTATATTACTATCTCTATCTTCAAATACTTAAATCTACATTTACAGAACAAAATGAGAAATATCTGGTGTTCAAAATAAGCTGTGGCTGGAAAGAGCTTCACTTTTTTGGACTAATCTTTCTGTCTTTTTAAGTATAATATTCTCCTATTTTCTATGAATCACATATAAAATCAAGCTTTTTAGAGAAATAATGGAAAAAAATTAGAAAAATAGTAGGATATAGGGACCCCTGGGTGGCTCAGCAGTTTAGCGCCTGCCTTTGGCCCAGGGCATGATCCTGGAGTCCCTGGATCTAGTCCCACATTGGGCTACCTGCATGGAGCCTGCTTCTCCCTCTGCCTGTGTCTCTGCCTCTCTCTCTGTGTCTCTCATGAATAAATAAATAAAATCTTTTTAAAAAAATACTAGGATAGCCACTGTAGCTATATAAAATTAAGTGGTCATGTGACTCACACCTTGAAAACAACAAAACTCACCAACTCCTAACCAACAACCATAAATTACCAAAAAAACAGAAGGTCAAGCTTCCTTTCTGACACTATGGGAAATAGTTTGGATTAAAAAATGGCACAGATACAAAGTTAACAGTGTTACACTGGGACCTGTTAACAAGGATTACTCCTGCAGCATGAGAAGAGACTAGGTCAGGGGTAAGAAACACTTTGAATTCAAATTCGTTGTAACAAATTCTAGAAAGATGGGAGTGGAAACTACACGGAACCAGTCACAAAAACAAAAAAAAACGAAAATGTTCTGGAATCAGACAGTTGTAGAACCTTGTGAATATACTAAAAACACTGAAATATACACTTTAAAGGAGTGCATTTTATGGCATGTGCAGTATACTGCAATAAAATCAACATTTAAAAAAACAGTAGAGCAAGTAGACAGTAAAAGCAAAACACACAAATGGTTTAAAACACAAATGGGGACAAAGCATTCTGTAAAACCCCAAAACCACCCACAGCCACAAGCTCTGAATGTTGTCTGTGAATGTGTGGAAGAAGCAGAGGAAGCAAAAGACAGTAAAGGACTGGAGAACAGGAGGACTACAAGAGAGCTTTGTATTTTTTAGTGTTTGTTCTGCTTCCTGTTTTGGACTTCATCTTCCGGAATGACAGGAAAAGCCCAATAGGTCAATGTAAGAAGTGCAAATGAAACCAGGAAGGGTTCTGTCCATTCTCACAGCTGATGAGCCAAATGGGTCTACAGTAGATCTAAAGGAGTGAATGCTGTCCAACCTTTATAAACTCTCCTAATAGATCAGCCAGGGATCACTTCCACTAAGCACATAATCAAAACTGAGCAAGACAGAGACAAAACAAGACAGAAGGGAAGGTTCAGACAAAACAAAACAAAGGAAGAGAAGTTTCAGATAAGGAAACAGAGGAAGGTGTTGGTTGGGTAGGAGCGACAGGACAGAGCAAGAAGTCCCAGAAAGTAAGACTTCCTATTTTTTAAGGCTACATGCAAATAATAACAGAGGCAGCTCAGTGAAATTATTAGTCCTTCTAACTTCTGGGTATACCTAACTTCTGAACCATGCCCTCTAACTGAAGCAACCATCCTGAAGGAAAACTAATTTCACCTAAAAATGAGTAACATAAAAGGATCAAGGTCAAGTCCCAGAGGTGCTATCCTAAAAAGAGAATGAACAGCAATCATAATATACTACTGATATTATGTAGATGAGAAATTTTAAGTTAAAAAAAATATTATCTGTGATGGATTAGAAAATGTGAAATATATTTAAATTCATGCATTCATAATGATACTTTAAAAAATTAGGCACTTTCACAGGATGATAGGAAGCAAGCTCACCACTGGGAAAACTGGCTAGGAAGAAAGAATCAAGTATTTTTCCTGGCTTTCTTATATGAACTAAATTGCTGGTTAAACAAAATACAGACAAAAGAGTCTCTTTATAGAAAGAGTTCAACCGACAGCTAAAAGCGAAATCATGAAATTAAAATACCACAATTTGGGGATCCCTGGGTGGCTCAGCGGTTTGGCACCTGCCTTTGGCCCAGGGCGCAATCCTGGAGTCCCGGGATCAAGCCCCGCGTTGGCTCCCTGCATGGAGCCTGCTTCTCCTTCTGCCTCTCTCTCTCTCTCTCTCTCTATCATGAATAAATAATAAATAAAAATCTTTAAAAAATAAAATAAAATACCACCATTTGCAAGCCCAGTCAGTTAATGCATCTAGGCACTGAGCAAATAGCTGTGAACACCTCAAAAAAAGAGAAGTCAGCCACAAATGACATGCCTCCTGATATATCCCCTATAGCCATGCCAAAGGTATCAAACCTGAATCTAAATAAACCTCTAAATTCACATGAAAGAAAGTCAAAGAACAGAAAAAAGGTTGAACCCCATCATAACTCAACAGCTAAATCTGGACTAAGGGAACTCCACAGATAAAATGTCAAGAAAAAAAAGAGATGGGCAAGAGGAAGATTACATATTAAGAGAGACTCAGAAGACATATTAAGCACAATATTTTAAAAAAAAAAAAAAAAAGGCAAAACAAGAGTCCAGCCAGAGATGTATACTTTGGTAATGGAATATAAAGAAATACAACAAGATGGTTATTATAAAAGTTAGGACTGTGGTTACTTTTAGTAGGATTAGAAGGTGAACTGGATTGGGACACAGCACCCATGGAAGACTTAGTGGCTGGCAAAGTTGTAATTCTTGACATGAAGATGATGATTTTGTCATGTCATAAACATCACAAGAAGATTTGTCATGTTCGTATTAAGTTATAAAAAAAGTTGAGGGCAGCCCCGGTGGCGCAGTGGTTTAGCGCCGCCTGCAGCCTGGGGTGTGATCTTGGAGACCCAGGATTGAGTCCCATATCAGGCTCCCTGCATGGAGCCTGCTTCTCCCTCTGCCTGTGTCTCTGCCTCTCTCTTCGCTCTCTCTGAATGAATAAATAAATAAAACTTTAAAAAAAAATAAAGCTCTTTAAAAAAAAAGTTGAGAATTCAGGTAAAAAAAACACCTGTCACAACAAGGATATACATTTTTGCAAATTAAAAGAAGGGGGATAACTGTGAGGATTGGGTGAAGGTAGCCAAAAGGTACAAACTTCCACTTAAAAGATAAGCTCTGAGGATGTAATGTAAAACCCAATGACTACAGGTAACTATATACTGTATATTTGAAAATTGCTAAGAAAACAGACCTTACAAATTCTCATCACAAGGAAAAAAAAATGTGTAACCATATGAGATGATGGATGTTAACTTATTGTAGTGATCATTTCATAATACATACACATATCAAATCATATTGTACACCTTAAACCTATGCAATGTTCTCAACAATTATATCTCAATAAAAACTCAGGAGAAAGACATCAGGCTGGTAAACTGAATCAATTTTCCTGAAGAATACTGACAGTATGTAACAAAACTCTTTAAAAATGCATACTTTAAATTTTGAATAATCATTGTATATCTAGGATACTCTTTTAAGGAAATAAAGATGCCAACAAAAGATATTTATTTCACTGATATCTAAAATAAGGATGCCTAGGTAGTTCAGTTGGTCAAGGGCCTGCCTTTGGCTCAGGTCATAATCCAGGGTCCTGGGATCAAGTCCCCCATTGGGCTCCCTGCTCAGCAGTAAGTCTGCTTCTCCCTCTCACTCTGCCCCTCCTCTCTGTTCCTGTGCACGCTCTCTCTCTCTCTCTCTCAAATAAATATGTAAAATCTTTTAAAATAAAGAAATACTTAAAACACTTGATATGAGAAAAATGACTAAATGAGTAATGACACAGCTGTAACAAGTACTATTAAAGTATCTTTTAAGAATAATGTATTAGAAGAAATAATTCCGATAGCATTAAGAGGAAAGACAAAGAAACAAAATAATCAACATATAAGCGCACAAACAAAATGGAGGAAAACACAGCAAAATATTAGTGGACATGGGTGATTTTTATTTCCTTTATTTTTCTATGTCTGCCAAGTTCTTCTATACTAGTACATATTTTGTAACCAGCAAAATGTACCAGTTAATAAAATATATTAGCCTTTTAAAAAGGGGATGATTTCCAAACTGAAATATGTATCAGAATGATTTTTTATTTATTTTTTTTTTCAGAATGATTTTTTAAAATAAGATAGGGACTATAACACTTTGCATTACCACCTATCCTGCATTACACTTCTCTTTCCTTTTCCTCTCATGCTAGAAAACATACTAAGTCTCCCTCCTGCTAATTTGGAGTAAAGTTTCAGAAGGGGAACAAGTAATCACTGGAAAGATATATGCTAGTCCCTGTGAGGCAAGCTTCACATATACATTATCTCATTTCTCCTTTAAGGGGGAATAGTTACAGTTTAATAGAGAATGCCTGGAATTCACAATGCTCTCAAAACACTAAATAAACAGGATGGAAATAATTAGGTGCAGGCACCATAATTTAATTAAAAGGATGATCATCCCAGCATTGTTTATAAAAGCAAAAAACCCCACAAATAAGTATCCAACAGTTGATATTATTAGTTATTGTAGCATTAAAATAACATTGTAGATAAATGTTTATTGGCATAGAAAGATACAGTGTCTACAGAAAAAACCAAGACTACTGCTCCAGCTAACTTCAAGTTCAGGTTGAGTAACTTGCACAGGTGGAGGGCAGTCAGCAGAGGGCACCACCAGTCTCTGGGAACACTGCTCTCCATTCCGCAACCACAGAAGCTCAGTCGGCGGTCAAATTTGGAGAAAGGAGAAGATAATTGCTGAACATTTATTATGTGTGTGGGCACAGGATTATGCACTAGTTTTTATTAGATGAGTTTTGTCCCAAAACAATCCTGTTAGGTATTATTATTCTCATTTTACAAAAGAGCAAATTAAGGTCTAAAAAGGTTAAATGGTCAAAAGACATGAACAGAAATCTCACAGAGGAAGAAGACATAGACATGGCCAACACGCACATGAGAAAATGCTCTGCATCACTTGCCATCAGGGAAATACAAATCAAAACCACAATGAGATACCACCTCACACCAGTGAGAATGGGGAAAATTAACAAGACAGGAAACAACAAATGTTGGAGAGGATGTGGAGAAAGGGGAACACTCTTGCACTGTTGGTGGGAATGTGAACTGGTGCAGCCACTCTGGAAAACTGTGTGGAGGTTCCTCAAAGAGTTAAAAATAGACCTGCCCTACGACCCAGCAATTGCACTGCTGGGGATTTACCCCAAAGATTCAGATGCAATGAAACGCCGGGACACCTGCACCCCGATGTTTCTAGCAGCAATGTCCACAATAGCCAAACTGTGGAAGAAGCCTCGGTATCCATCGAAAGATGAATGGATAAAGAAGATGTGGTTTATGTATATAACGGAATATTACTCAGCCATTAGAAAGGATGAATACCCACCATTTGCTTCAATGTGGATGAACTAGAGGGTATTATGTTGAGTGAAGTAAGTCAATCGGAGGACAAACAGTATATGTTCTTATTCATTTGGAGAATATAAAAAATAGTGAAAGGGAATAAGGGGGAAAGGAGAAAAAATGAGTGGGAAATATCAGAAAAGGAGACAGAACATGAGAGAATCCTAACTCTGGGAAACGAACAAAGGGTGGTAGAAAGGGAGATGGGTGGGGGGTGGGGGTGACTGGGCACTGAGGGAGGCACTTGATAGGATGAGCACTGGGTGTTATGCTATATGTTGGCAAACTGAACTCCAATAAAAAATAAATAAAAATAAAATAAAAATAAGATAAAAAATAATAAAAAGGTTAAATAATCCATCACCACATGCCCCTTCACTTTGACCCCATCAATGCCAGTTGGTGTACATAGCCCACATAGGGGACACCCTCTGAGTGCCTGTCTCTAGTGGTCCAAGGGGATTGTATTTCTGGGCCCTATGAGTCCGAGACAATTAGAGACATAGCTCTTGATAGGCTACCACCCTCTAGCCATTATACAGTCAGGAGACTGAAATACATCTTCAGTCTTCCTCTGAAAATGGCCCGACCACCTACTAGATCTAGAGCTTTAGCCTGAGGGACAAGCTTCAGATTTATAACACATCTAGAGACTATGGAAACACTCTCAGGAAACATAAGCTTAGGGATACTATACATCTATGAGCTCACTCTGCCCTGCGGTAGCTTACCTGTACCTCCAGAGGAAAAGCCCATCTACTTGTCTGAAGCTTCAAATTGTGCAACTGTCACTAAGATGACAAGCAAGGTCTATAGTTGCAGTCCCTGAGGACTGGGTATATTTCCATATCTTAAAAGCTGCTGAGAGTCTAGCTCCCAATCAGCCTAAAACTGGGAGATGACTAAGGTCCTTCCCCCTGGAACACCCAAAGTCTCAGTGAGTGTCTGCTTTCAGCTTAGGGCATGAATCAAGAGTTCCAGGATGGAGTCCCACATCGGGCTCACCACAGGAAGCCTGCTTCTCCCTCTGCCTAGGTCTCTGCCTCCTGCCTCACTCTCTGTGTCTCTCGTGAATAAATAAAATCTTAAAAAAAAACTTTCAGAAAACACTCAACATAATAAAGGCCACGTATGACAAGCTCACAACTGTCGTGCTCAATGGTGAAAAGCTGAAAGCTTCTCCTTTAAGATCAGAAACAAGACAAGGATATGCAAACTCACCACTTTTATGCAACCTAGTATTGGAAGTCCTAACCAGAGCAATTAGGCAGAAAAAGAAATAAAAGGCATCCAAAATAGAAAGGAATAAGTAAAACTGTAACTTTCTGTGGGCATAATTTTATATAGAGAAAACTCTAAAGACTCTACCCAAAAAGTTATTAGAACTAATAAATGAATTCAGTAAAGCTGTGGGATATAAAATCTATTACATGTCTATACATTAACAATGAACTATAAGAGAATTAAGAAAACAATCCCCTTTACAACTGCACCAAAAAAAATAAAACACTTAGAACTAAATTTAACTAAGAAGGTGAAAAATCTTTACACTGCAAACTATAAGATACTGACAAAAGAAACTGAAGAAGACACAAATACATGGAAAGATACTATATGCTCATGGACTGGAAAAATTAATTTGAAAAATATCATATTTCCCAAAGCAATCTACAGATTCACTGCCATCCCTATCTACTAAATTCAATGCATTTTTCACAGAAATAGAACAATCTTAAAATTTGTATGGAACCACAAAATACCCCATTATCCTGAGAAAGAAAAACAAAGCTAGAGGCATCATGCTGATTTTAAACTATACTAGAAAAAAAAAAACAAATAAAAAAAATAAACTATACTAGAGGGATGTCAGGGTGGCTCAGTGATTCAGCATCTGCCTTCAGCTCAGGGCATGATCCCAGTCCTGGTATCGAGTCCTACACTGCACTCCCTTTAGGGAGCCTGCTTCTCCTTCTGCCTGTGTCTCTGCCTCTCCCTCTGTGTCTCTCATGGATAAATAAAATAAAATCTTTAAGCTATACTACAAAGCTATAAAAATCAAAACAGTATGGTATTGGCATGAAAACAGATACATAAAACAATAGAATAGAGCAGAGAGGTCAGAAATAAACCTCATGTCAATTAATATATAACAAAGGAGGCAAGAATATACAACAGGGAAGGACAGTCTCTTCAGTAACTGTTGCTGAGAAAACTGGACAGCCACATGCAAAGAATGAAACTGAACTACTAACTTACACCATAGACAAAAATCAATTTGAAATTATTAAAGACTTGAATGTAAGACCAGAAATCATATATTTCTTAGAAGAAAACTAAGCAATAAGTTCCATGACATTGGTCTTAGTGATCTCTTTTTGGCTCCTACTCCAGAAGCAATGCAACAAAAGCAAACAGGACTACATTAAACTAAAAGGTTTCTGCGTAGCAAAGGGAGCTTCTCACTAGTGAATGGGAGAATGTATTTGCAAATCACATATCAGGTAAGGAGTTAATCCAAAATATATAAGCTCATACAAATCAATAACAACAAATCCAACTGAAAAATAGGCAGAGGATTTAAACAGACATTTTTTTCAAAAAAGACAAAAGACAGCCAACAGGCAAATGAAAGATGCTCAACATCACTACTCACCAGGAAGTGCAAATTATAACCATAATGAGATATAACCTCATACTTGCCAAAATGACCATTATCAAAAAAATAAACATGATGGAAAACAGTATGAAGGTTTCTCAAAAACTTAAAAGTAGAATCACTATGCAATCCACCTATTCCACTTCTGGGTATTTATTGAAAGAAAACAAAAACACTAATTCAAAAAGATCTGTGTAATCTATGTTCACTGCAGCATTGTTTACAATAGCCAAGATATGGAAAGAACCTGTATGTCCATCAGTGGATGAATGTATAAAGAAAATGTGGCGTACACACACACACACACACCAGAATACCACTAAGCTATAAAATGAAATCTTGCCATTTTTTACAATATAAATGGACCTCAAGAGTATCATACTAAGTGAAAGAAGTCAGACAGAAAAAGATAACCATTGTATCATTTCACTTATATGTGGAATCTAAAAAACAAAATAAATGAACAAACAAATAATAGATACAGAGAACAGACTGGTGGTTATAGGGTGGAGAGTTTGTCAGGAAACAAAATCGATGGAGATAAGGAAGTACAAATTTTCAGTTATAAAATAGATGTCATGAGAATGTAACATACAACATGGGGACTACAGTCAATAATACTGTTATTGCAAATTTAAAAGCTGGTGAGAAGGTAAATCTTAAGTTTCCATTAGAAGAGAATGTTGGAAATTTGTATGCTGACGGATAGTAAACAGACTTCATGTGGTGATTTCACAATCTACACAAATACTGAAACATTATGTTGTAAGCCTGTAACTAATGTATTTCAACTGTACTTCAACAAAAAGTAAACAAAAAATTACAAGATTAACTGACGAGCACCTGGGTGGCTCAGTCAGTTAAGCATCTGACTCTTGATTTTGGCTCAGGTCATGATCTCAGGGGGTCAGTCATGATATCAAATTCTGTGTCAGGCTCCACACTCAGTGGGGAGTCTCCAGATTCTCTTTCTGTCCCTCCCTGTACTAGCGCACACTCACGCTCTTGCTCTGTCTCTCAAATCAACAAATAAATCTTAAAAAAGAGAGAGAGAGAGAAAGAGACTAAATAACTCAAAGTCATGCCATCAAATAAGAGAGCCAGGATTAGAATCTACATGTTTGTCACTGGAGAGCCTGAAATCTTTCTACGACACAATGTAGCTCCCATCAAACTCACCTGATTTATGAAACTGTAATTGTAATCTTATTTACTGAAAGATAATCTCACCTTATTGGCAACAGCATTGACACTTGGCCGGGCATCAAATATAAAGATTTTATGAGACTGGGCATTGGAGTCCATGATAGCTTGAAGGTATTTTTCATCCTCTTTGCTTCGTTTTCCACTCACTCCTACCATGGGCTGGCTACACCGAGTGATAGTGGCTTGACTTTCAGGATGAATCCAGGATAAAACCTTAGTGGGGGAGAAAACAGTGACATGCTCTTTATATATTTCTCTATTTATAATTCTTCTCAAAAACATTACTCTATAAAATTCTTTCTAACTGGTTCCAAAGTCTAACCACAAAGGCTGTATAAGACTGCTATAAAAATCATCACCTTTCTTTCAAGCCAATTCTGGCATATGGAAAATCTGCTCTAATCCTTTAAGCAGGTAATGATTTATGGAAGTCATGATTATTTGGAAGTGTTGTCTCTAGAGTAAAAATACATTAAAAGGGAGTTAAGTAAACCCCTTAAAGTTTTATTATTAAAGTGGCAACCAGTCCAACTATAAAGACTTCAGAATGTATAACTTTGTACATAAAATTATTTGAACTGATCTTTCTAAAACATAGTGATTCATCATAAATTCATAAAGTCTTCTTCTTTCCAGGACTTAAAGGAAAAGAGCATCTGTTGCCCTGATTAAAGAGTATATAATTAAAAAAAAAAGAAATAGTAAACAATAAAGAGCCAACTTTGTTTTCAAGAATCACAATTCTGTGCAGTTCTTTAATATCCTTGTCAGAATCTCCAGAAACTTCTTTAAGTCTTTCCTCATTTTAATTTTACTAAATAACTCATTGTCTAAAATCTCCATAAAAGACATGTTGTAGCTATTTTTATCCTGCATCCATTCTCCCATTCATTAACCTCAGCATTATGCAGAGTGCAAAAACATTTACTAGGGCACCTGGGTGGCCCAGTGGCTGAGCATGTGCCTTTGGTTCAGGTGGTAATCCTGGGTCCTGGGATCAAGTCCTGCTTCAGGCTCCGTACAGGGAGCCTGCTTTTCCCTCTGCCTGTGTCTCTGCCTTTCTCTGTCTCTCATGAATAAATAGAATCTTAAAAAAAAAAATTTGCAAAGTCTCAAAGCTTCATACTTACTGGGATGCGGCCCCTCGATCTGAAGGATGCCACTCTCTTTAATTCTTCATCAGGAATATTTGCTGGCACAACCAAGAGGGCAGGATATGTATCACAAAGCTCATACCGTTCATTTATTTTTGTTATCCTCCAGCTTTCATTGGGAATTCCCTACATGTGAAATAGAACGTAAGACAAATTACTACCTAAAATATTAAAAGATATTGAAATAAAAGCCATCCTATTTAACTTCTTTTATCTCCACTGTCCATTTTTTAAGTTGTTGGAATAATTACTATCTACCTGTAGTGACTGGTCTTTTAGGATGAGATATTCTAATGTAGGGATCTGTGTTCATTTTGGCAGCCAATTATACATTGAAAGATTTCTCAAATCATTAAATACTGATAGGTGGCTGGGTCTGTGTGAAACATATCCAATAGGAAGCAAGGACACAGTAAGACTGTAAATGTTCCTTGTCTTAAAAACAAAACAGTCTCATTCAGGTTGACTGGATGATTGACTTTTCTGCTATTTGTCTACAGAAAGAAATTTCAGGAAGCAGGTACCAACAACCACCAGAATATTATATATATGTTTATCACGTACAGACCTAAAGTGAAGTTTTCGCTCCTAAATTATAGTACTAATGTAATGCTGCTAATCTGACACATATTAGAAAAGCAAGGGAGTAACAGAAGGCAAAACCAAGAGGCAAGAAATACTTTTTAAAAACTTCTTAAAAACATATCAATTATTAAGCTCTCATTTGGTCCTTCAATATTTGCTATAACCAGTCTACTATTTCACATAAGGGGTTACCTAAGTTAGAGTAAGATACTTAAAAATTCTCCATCTTTCATTCTACAGAAAATAGAGCCATTAAATTAATTGGAATTAAGAAAATATATATATTTAAACTTTTATGGCCCCTTACAACTCATATAATCAATCAGAAAAAGAATTTTTAAAGAAACCAAATTATAGTTTAAAAAAAACATTTATTAAGCATTTATTATAGCAATTATAATTAAAAAAAACATTTATCAAGCAAGAAACATTATGCACTGGTACATACCAGCAGCCTCTTTACACTCACACATGCACATATTATTATATTCAGGTTTTGCTAACTTCATTTGATGAAAAAATGAAAGAGGTAATAGAGAATTCCACATACATTCCAAATCTATCCTTTTATTTAAAAGTACATTTTTCCTGAAAAAATTAATATTTTATAAATATAAACACTATACTGGTTCATGAAATTGTTCTAAAATCTGAAATCAAAGGACAGGGGTGCCTGTTTGGCTCAGTCAGTTAAGCTTCTGTCTGCCTTCAGCCCAGGTCATGACCCCAGGGTTCTGGGATAGAGCCCCGAGTCAGGCACCCTGCTTCCTCTCCCTTCTGCCTCTGCCTGCTGCTCCAAGCGACTACTTGTGTGCGCGTGCGCGTGCTCTATCTCTAATAAAGAAAAAAAAATGAAAAGAGTGAATTTTTAAAATTTCATTTAAAAAAAAATGAAGTCAAAAGGCAGAATGTACTCTCCTTTAAAGAGGTCTTTCTCAAGTAATCAACAAACACCCAAGAGGACATTAATTAAGCAAGGAGAGAAAATTCTCTCCCAGGAATCATATGGTAAATACCATCTAGAGAGTTTTTCTATTTTTTTAGATTTTATTTATTTATTCATAAGAGACACAACAAGAGAGAGGCAGAGACAAAGGCAGAGGGAGAAGCAGGCTGCCTGCAGGGAGCCCCCTGTGGGACTCAATCCCAGGACCCTGGGATTATGCCCTGAGCCAAAGGCAGATGCTCAACAAATGAGCCACCCAGATGTCCCTCATCAAGAAAGTTTCCATGTATCCCTAGCCATGGTCTGTTTCTTCACTGGTGTCTTACACTCTATTTACACCCTATTTAATTAGCTTAGTCCCAACCTACTTCTTATGATACACGTCAGCCCCTCCTTCTTGCCTTCCTCAACTTCTTTATATACTAGACAATTGTTCAGATGAGATCCTTACTTATTTTTTAGAAATAAAAGAAAGACTTAATTAGAAGCTTAAAAATATATTTCCGGGATCCCTGGGTGGCGCAGTGGTTTGGCGCCTGCCTTTGGCCCAGGGCACAATCCTGAAGACCTGGAATCGAATCCCTCATTGGGCTCCCGGTGCATGGAGCCTGCTTCTCCCTCCTCCTGTGTCTCTGCCTCTCTCTCTCTCTCTCTCCCCCTCTCTCTGTGTGACTATCATAAATAAATAAAAATTTTAAAAATATATATATATATATTTCCATGATAGAACAAAAAAGTACAGTGAACTGGCAAGTTTATAGAAGTGGAACTTTAGCAAAAACCTTAGATACCATCTTTAACTCATCCCTCTTCCTTAACCCCCTACATCCAATCGAACAATTTCTAATTTTTTTCTTCAAAAAGTACCAAAAGAAAACTTTGCTATTTTCAATCCTCATTACAACTTCCCTAATTCAGGCCATGGTCACTCCTCTCCTGTCCCTCTGCAATCCATTTTCCATGCTGCCTCTCCAATAATCACCTAAGTAAGTTATCATGTCATTCCTCTATCTAAAAATTGTCAGTGGTTACCTATTCCTTTTCACATAAAGTATAATTCCTCCATGAGCAGGAGTGATGTCACCAAGATGGCAACATAAGTGTTCCTGACTTCACTCTTCATCATAAGAACAACTAACAACTATTTAAGGACATCACTGAGAGGATCCTAGAACATGGACTGAAGTACTCCAGCACTTCAGAGACCCAGAGACGCTGCATTAGAAGGTAAGACAAGAGGCTACCTGATAGGAGAGGGAGGGGCCTCTCTAGCTAATCTCAGTTTCCCAAACAGTTTCAGTGGTTGGGAAGGGCCAAGAGCTACCCTGCTTGGGAATGCAGCTCTCCTAGTACTGGCTTTGCTCTGGGAACAATCAGCTCTTCTCTCCTGTCTCCCTGCTTGACTGCTGCTGGTCCACACTCCTTCCAGTTTTTGCCAGTCCTTTTGGTCAAATGGGGTGGGAAGACACTTTGCAGTGTGTGGGGCTATGATGTAACTTCTGGTCTAGGGGTGGGCAAACTGGAGTTTAGGGCTGGCAAAACTCCTTGTTTGAGGGTCCAAATTAGGGAGTTCTACACCTTGCTGAGTTCCCTGGTCAGAGTGTGCATGTTGACCTCACTATCCCTCCCCCTAGGCCAGCGTAGCCCAGCCCAGCACCACACAGAGAGGTCTCCCCTGAGCCTCTGGCTCCTCCAGCAGGAAGGAGAACCCAGGGGAAACAACCAGCACCATCCCCCAGCACTGTGGGTGCCCCTACTTTGAGCCTGTACCTCAGGGACTGCAGGGAAATCTGTGGGGCTTATCCCCTGGGAATCTCTGACTGTGATGGAGAAGTGGGAAAGGGCTTCCAACCACCAGCACATGGATCGTGACAAACTGCTTTCACATCTGCTGTGCCAAAGGAGTAACCCAAATCGGTGGTTTTGTTCATCTGCAGAGTAGTCAGGAGCATGCAGACTCTGACCAGGGAACTCAGCAAGGTGTAGAACTTCCTAATTTGGACCCTCAAACAAGGAGTTTTGCCAGCCCTAAACTCCAGTTTGCCCACCCCTAGACCAGAAGTTACATCATAGCCCCACACACTGCAAAGTGTCTTCCCACCCCATTTGACCAAAAGGACTGGCAAAAACTGGAAGGAGTGTGGACCAGCAGCTAGTCAAGCAGGGAGACAGAAGAGAAGAGAGCTGATTGTTCCCAGAGCAAAGCCAGTACTAGGAGAGCTGCATTCCCAAGCAGGGTAGCTCTTGGCCCTTCCCAACCACTGAAACTGTTTGGGAAACTGAGATTAGCTAGAGAGGCCCCTCCCTCTCCTACCAAGGCAAGGAGGCTAAAACACAGACAGAGCAGCTGTGGAGAGTGTCTTCTAGCCCATGTGACCAGAAAGGGCTGGCAACAACTCAGGAAGCAGTGTAGTCCAATGATACTCAAGCCAAGAAGTGGGCAGATAGCTAAGAATCTGCAGAACAAAATTAGTGGTCCTGTTTGGTCAGGGAACTTGGGATCTGGATCAACTTGAGTTAACATAACAAAGAGCTTTACTGGCTTTAGAACTGTTTCTCCTGCCACACTCAGGAAGGGAATCTAACTCACTGCCAAGCTCACTGCTGAATATAGCTCTCAGCCTGTCTGACCAAGGGACCCAATCAGAGAACACAAGAAGCTAAGAGTTGGTTCCCTGAAAAGAAAAATAAAATTGGTAAACTCTTAGGCAGACTAACCAAGGGAAAAAGGGAAAGGGCCTAAATCAACAAAATTATAAATGAAAAAGGAGACATTCCAACTGATAACATAGTAATTCAAATTACTATAAGAGGTTACTATGAACAAATAATTCCCAACAAACTGGACAACCTAGAAGAAATGGAAACATTCTAAGACAACTTACCGAGACTAAATAAAAAAGAAACAGATACTCTGAATAGACGGCTTACTAGTAAGGAGACTGAATCAGTAATCAAAAATCTCTCAACAGAGAAAAACCCAAGACCAGATGGTGTCACTGGTGAATTTTATTAAAGAAGATCTAACACCAACCCTTCTCAAGCTCTTCCAAAAAACTGAACAAGAGGGAACAATCAAACTCATTTTATGAAGCTAGCATTATCCTGATACCAAAACCAGAAAAAGGATACTACTAGAAAACTACATATCAATATCCTTGATGAATATAAATGCAAAAATTCTCAATAAAATACTAGCAAACAAAATTCAGCAGCACATTAAATGGATCATATATGATGATCAAGTGGAACTGATCCCTGAGATGCAAGGATATTTCAAGAAAGGCAAATTAATCAATAAGATACATCACATCAGTAGAAAGAATCATGCAATCATCTCAAAATACACAGGAAAAGCATCTGACAGAATTCAACATCCATTCATGATAAAAATTCTTAACAAATCAGGTAAAGAAGGAATATATCTCAACATAATAAAGGCTGTATTTGACAAGCCCACAGCTAAAATCATTCTCAATGGTAAAAGGTTAAAAGCTCTTCCTCAAAAAAATAAAAAATAATAAAATAAGTAAATAAAAGCTCTTCCTCTAAGATCAGGAACAAGACAAGGGTGCCCATTTTCACCATTCTCATTCAACAGAAGTCCCAACAAGGGGAAAAAAGGTATTAGAGTTAGAAAGGAAGAAGTAAAACTATGTTTATTTGAGACAAAATAGTTTTATATGTAGAAAATCCTAGACTTAACTCAAAACTGTTAGATCTAATCAATGAATTCAGTGAAGATGCAAGACACAAAAAATAACACACAAAAATCAGTAGCACTAAGAATGAATCTACTAATAAAAACAACAAAGAAATCAATCCCATTTATGATAACATCAAAAACAAAATATGGGGCACTTGGGTGGCTCAGTTAGTTAAGCATCTGCCTTTGGCTCAGGTCATGTTCCCAGGGTCCTGAGATCAAGCCCCATGTCAGACTCTCTGCTTAGTGTGGGGTCTGGTTCTCCCTCTCCTCCCTACTTGTGCTTTCTCTCTCTCTCTCTCTCTCTCTCTCTTTCAAATAAATGAATAAAACCTTTAAAAAAAACAATAAAATACTTTGAAATAAATCTAACTGAAGGAGATAAAAGATCTCAACTCTGAAAACTACAGGACATGGAAAAAAGAAATTGGACAATGATGCAAATAAATGGAAAGGTATCCCATGTTCAATAATTGGAAGAATATTGTTAAAATGTCAATATTACCAAAAGCAATCTATAGAGTCAATATAAGCCCTATCAAGACTTATAGATCCCAATGACATTTATTACAGAAGCAGAAAAAAATACTCCTAAAATTTATATGGAACAACAACAAAAAAAACCCCAAATAGTCAAAGAAATCCTGAGAAAGAACAATAAAGCCAGAGCTTTTATACTTTCTGATTTCAAGCTATACTATAAAGCCATAGTGATCAAAACAATATGGTACTCACATTAAAACAGATAAATACCCTAACAACAGAATCAAGAGGCTAGAAATAAACTCACACATAGATGGTCAACTAACCTTTGACAAGTGAGCAAAAATCTCAATGGAGTAAAGACAATCTCTTCAATAAACAGTGCTGGGTAATTGGATATTCGTATGTAAAGAATGAAATTGGACCCCATGTATCACACCGTTCACAAACATTAACTCAAAATGTATTAAAGATTGGGGGTATCTGGGTGGCTCAGTTGGTTAAACTCATGTCATTATTTCAGGGTTGTGAGATTGAGCCCTGCATCACACTCTGCACTGGGCATGGAGACTGCTTAAGATTCCCTTTCTGTGCTTCCAATCTCTCCTCCCTCTCTTTAAAAAGAAAAAAAAAAGGGGGGGGGGGGGAAGAGGGGAATTAAGGACTGAAATGCATTTGTCCTAAAACCATGAAATACCCAGAAGAAAATACCTGAAACCATGAAAGCCCTAGAAGAAAATACAGGAATGGAGTTCCTTGACATGGATCTTAGCAACAAATTTTTTGAATAAGACACCAAAAGCACAAGAAACAAATAAAAAACACTTGGTACTACATCAAATTAAAAAGTTTCTGAACAGCAAAAGAAATCAAAAACAATGTGAAAGACAACCTACAGAATGAAAAATACTTGCAAACTGTGTAACTGATAAAGGGTTAATATCCAAAATATATAAAGAACTTATGCAACACAACAGCAAAAAACTAAGTCACTTGATACTAATGTAACACTGTATCTTAACTATACTCAAATTAAAAAAAAAATTTTTTTAACAGTCGAAGGACCTGAATGAACATTTCTTCAAAAAAGAAAATATAAGAGGATCCCTGGGTGGCTCAGTGGTTTGGCATTTGCCACCAGCCCAGGGCATGATCCCGGAGTCCCAGGATTGAGGCTACATTGGGCTCCCTTCATGGAGCCTGCTTCTCCCTCTGCCCGTGTCTCTGACTCACTCGCTCTCTATCTCTCATGAATAAATAAATAAAATCTTAAAAAAAAAAAAAAGGAAAATATAAGAGGCCAACAGACACATGAAAAGATTCTCAATATAGTTATTAGGTAAATGCAAATTAAAACCACAATGAGATCACCTCATACCTGTCAGAATGGCCACCATTAGGAATAAGAGCGGGGCAGGGGGGTTGGGGGAGAGATGACAAATGCTAGTGTGGATTTGGAGAAAGGAAACCCCATTGGTGGGATTGTAAACTTTCAGCCACTATGGAAAACAGTATGGAGGAAGCTCAAAAACTCAAACACAGAACCACAATATGATCCAGCAATTCCACTTCTGTGGATATATACAAGGGAAATGAAAACAGCGACTCAAAAAGATAACTGCACCACCCATATTCATAGCAGCACTGTTTATTATAGCCAAGACATGGATGCAAACCAAATGTCCACTTGTGGATGAATGGATAAAGAAGCTGTGGTATTCTTATACAATGAAATATTAGTCAACCATGAAAAAGCAAGAAAATCTTATCACTTACAGCAACACGGAAGGACTTTAAGGGTATTACGCTAGGTGGAATAAGCCACACAGAGAAAGACAAATACTATACGATCTCACTTACATGTGGACTATTACAAAAAAAAAAAAAAAAAAAACTCAGAAAAGGATAGAAAGAACAGATTTGTGGTTGGGGGAAAGGAAATTGAAGGGAAGGGGTCAGGTGGTAAAAAGGCACAAGCTTCCATCATAAGAGAAATAAATATTAGGGATGTAATGTACTCCCATCTCTCAAGCCCTTCTCATATCCTTAAAAAATCATTCCTTGGGAGAACTATTACTACTGGAGGGATTGTGTCACATTCTTCAGGAAACTGGCAGAGTGAGGGTAGAAGCACTGACTTAAATTACATTAATGGCTATTGTCTTCCTATTTGTAGATACGGTAACACATCTATTGCCCCTAAATGAACTGCCTTCCAACCTGAAAAGTAGAGTTGACTAATCAGCGTGCACTTTTTGTAGACGTACTAAAGACTTACTGACAACTACTGATATTCGGCATACATTTTTACACTCTTCTTGCAAATCACTGCCTTTCAGTTAATGTATCCATTTGTCAGAGTCAAGTTACAACCAAAATAACTGGCTTATAGCCTTCCTTAGTTATTTATACTATAGTTCTGAGGATAAATTCTGTTTTCCTTGACTGGACTTGAATGTTTCCCAAATTTGTTAAGCAACATATTTACCTTATGATTAAATATTTCTGTAGAAGACCATGTTCACTTTCTTAATACTGATTTTTACTCTTTTAGCAACTTGATGATTTTCCTTGATCTTATCCACCAATTTCAAGGGTCCTCTGTATAATCACTACATGCATCAAGAGTTAAAGAAACATCCTCTTACATAACAAATTTAAATAGTTATTAATAATTTTGCCCATTAAAAATTGTATGATCAGCACTATAATGTATAGGTCTATAGAATTAATGTATGTGGCTTTCCTTTCATGTTTTAATGGCTGCACACCATGAAGCTAACCAGTCATGATTTCTGTTTTTAGAGCTTTACAAAGTAATAAAAACAATAATGATCATTTGGATAGATTTCTTTGGTTAATAAAATACCTTCCTATATATTACTAATCCTTCAAACATTCCTATAAAACAATCCTTATGACCAAGTAAAAACTAAAAGCACTATGACAAAAATGGCTCATTCAAGAACATTTATTTAAGAGTGAGAGTAGAGATTGTATGCAAACTCGGTCTCTCGGTCTTCCAAATGCTATGGAATTCGACTGTGGTAATAGTTGCACAACTTTGTACCTATGTTAAAAGCCAGTGGACTATACATTAAAGTGGTACATTTTATGGTATGTGAATTACACATCAACTTTAAAGAAAAAAGAAGAGGCCCATCTGTTTGTTCTGAGATGGTATGTATCCTCCAAAATACATTAAATGAAAAAGGCATAAAATCTCTGAAAGAATACATAGGCAACCAGCAACATTATTTTCTAAGAGTAGAGGTACTGGAATAGTGGGGGACAAGGCTGTGCTGGAAGGGAAACCTACCTTTCCATATACCCTTTTGTACTTCTAAATTTTATACAGAGTGCAAGTATTACCACTTGTAATTTTTTTTATTGAAAAGAAAAAAAGAAACACTCTGATGCTTTATCTTTAGTCTTAAGGTTTATATTAAAAGATTATCTTCATTTTCTCCTGTAATAATATTAGTATACATCAAAATCAACCCCAGAACCTGAATCATCTAACCACAAGAAATACAGTGTTCTCTTCTACACAATATGCCATTTTAGTTACCTCAGAGACAAAGAGTTAGCTCTGCAGAAAAGAAGTCGAAAGTTCGTTGAGAAAGTCAAAGATCATAAAACATCTGTATCATTTAACACAGAGTTCAATGCTCTATTCTGAAAGCCACATTTCCTAATCTTGTAATTCTCTTTCTATAGGATTATAGTTGTTTATTTACTCTTTATTTTCTCTTTTTTCACAGTGACTTATTTCTTTTATGTGGACACGGATATTTCATCTGCTTTCCAGAGTTCTATGTTGGATGCTACTAGAACAGATGACAATTTTTGCCGAGACTCCCAGAAACTATTTCTCATTTTGACAATTCTAAGGACATTTGTTAGATTTCTGATTGCTTTCTCACCTAATTCTGACATTGGCTTTTTGAATTAGCAAAAATCTCTCAATATTACTTGTAGACACTTGATTTTTAGTTGATCCTTTTACTGTGTAGAATCTGCTTCATACTTTGCCAAGCTGATGGCTTTGCAAGTGAATAAGAAATTTTCTGTTTGGGACACCTCGGTGGCTCAGCAGTTGAACATCTACCTTGGGCTCAAGGAGTGATCCCGGCGTTCGGGGATCAAGTCTCACATCGGGTTTCCTGCATGGAGCCTACATCTCCCTCTGCCTATGTCTCTGTGTCTCTCTCTGTCTCTCATGAATAAATAAATAAAAATCTTAAAAAAAACTTTTTTTTTCCATTTTACTGACCACATGCTATTGAGCAACAAACTCTGTTTCAAGCCATTTGGATATCTTTAGTTCTCTAGTGGTGGTTTTTACTCTTCCTTGCTTTGTGAAACAAACTTAAATAAATTAGAAACTTCAAAAGCAATGTTTGATAATTCATAATTCATAATTCAAAAGCAATGTTTGAAATCTAAATACAAAAACCACAGTTTATTTTCTATTTGAATTCTAGAATAATCTGGATCTCAAATCTAATGATTACCAAAGAAACAATCAAAGTGTCTGAACTTAAATTCTCAAGAAAGCAGAGTGGACATGTCAAAAGTTAAAAGATATTTTAGGTAGAATTTAAATATTCAGAAAAAGGCTCTGGGAAGTAGTGTACTAAGAGAAAACAGGGAGGATGACAGACTGTCACACAGATTTCCAGAATGAATTCTGCTTTTATCTCTTACTGTGGTGAACTACACTGATAGGTTTTCTCATAGTAAACCAACCACCTTAGTCATGATACATTATTTCTTTTGTATACTATCAGATTTTATCTGTTAATATTTTTTTTTATCTGTTAATATTTTATGTATAAGTGTGTCCTCTATGGAGATCTAAAACTTTCAAAATTTCATGGGGAGCTAAATTATAAGCAGAACTACTAAGAAATTTTTTCAGAATTATAGGATATCCAAAAGAGAAAAGTGTGAGTGAATAATGTTGAATGGCATATAAGAATATGAAAATGTATTTACCATTTAATTCTTACCATTATTAAACATTTTTTAATAAGCTGGTTCACTTGTTAGCTCATAGATGAGTAAAGATTCATAAAAGATCACTAGTATTGTATCAAAACAATTTAAAGAAACTGAAAGGCAGACAAGAAATCAGAATTAGCCTTCATTAAAAAAACAACAAAACCCACAAAACTACATAAGGCTGTTTACTTCCACCATTTTTTGTTGTAATGAAAATGATACAGAATATTAAAACTGAAAGAACAAAAGTACATACCTGTCTTCTATACTCTAGAAGAGAGTCATACAGCTTCCACCCGTTTTCAGGGAATATTTCTTTGTATTCAAAAGCAAAAAGAGGCTACAAAGCAGTAAACAGAATTAACAGCTACAAAGAGACATTTCAGGAGGTAATGAATCAGAAATGTATCCTTATCACACCCAAAATTTTCATTTACTTATCTGCAAGGACTTTTTGTATCGGTGTCCTTTTTTATATTGCTCTTTTACCTCTTATTTTATAATTTTAAGTATGTCTTGTTTTTTCATATTTTCAAACACATAGAAAAGCACAGAAGCCCACCACCAAGATGTACAAATGCTAACATACCATCATAGTTCCTTTACATATCAGCTGTTCAGGTTTACTTCTAAATAATGAAAGGCTTTACATAATAAAAGACATCTTCCAATATAAATAGTTTTATATCACAGATGTCAGCAGTTAAAGAGCTGAAGTTTATGCTATATTTTCTAAAACATACTGAATAAAAATATTTTTTGTGGCATGCAGTGTACCAAAAGAAAATCTAATTTATCATTTATGTAGACAGAATGACAGAAACTATAATGGAAAACATTCAAACAAGAATCAAAAGATCAGTATTGATTCCAAATTTTACTCTCTACTAGCTGTGCCCTTGAGTTCATTGCTGGTTTCAACTCTAAAATAAGAGTAAATAATATTTACTACCACAGGGCTAATGTGGAAGTTAGATTATACAATGTTGATGGGGGGGCCTAACACCCCATCACTAGCAGAGAGCAGGAATTCAGCTAAGTATTTGCCCACTCTTTCTTCCTAAAATTGCTAGACCTAACTCTCAGCTCCTTTTAAAAAGGAGATTTCAACTCCTAATGAAGACCACAGATAGCTTTTCATCATGGGAACACCCTGGAGAGAAAAATCATATGATTATAGAATGTCCACAGGCAGGAACAGACCTTGCCAATCAGTCAGTCCAGGCTTCTCATTTCATACTAAAAAAAAAAAAAAAAAAAAGAAAAAAAACAAAACAAAAAAACACCTGTTCCAAGAGATTAGATTACACCTAACTTATACAACAGGTTTAATAGCAAAGTAGGATCGCAAATGTAGATTCTAGGTAGCCTTTCTTTACGCTGCACCCAAATTTCTTTACACCACACCAAAAGTTTCTTTACACCGCACAAAAGTTTCTTTACATCACACCAAAAATTAAGATACACATTTTTCAAAGATAAAAAACATCTTACCAGGTTATTAGAGACAGGAAATGCATATTTCATTAGATTCTCAAAGATGGATCTTCTTGTTCGCCCCTCAGGTTTATGAGCAAACCGTAAATTCCGAATATCCTAGAAAATATTTAGGTTCCAAGACATCTATAACTGTTCTTTTATTTAATGAACACAGAGGGTAACTTGGAACTATCTTGTAAAATGTTAAGGTATGTGAATGTGGAATACAAAAATAAGACAGCAGTTCCTGGAGACAGGGAAATCACAATGCCTTATTGAAAGAGAAAAAAAACACACACAAGACCCTCTAATACAAGGCAAAATTCAGAGCACAGAAATTTTATTTCTGCTTATGTGCTCAGGATAGACCAGGAAAGGAGACACCATCTGATGCATGCACTAGAGATAAAAGATATTAAATCTGAAGCTCACTATCATCACTGATACACAGCTCAGTGTATGTCCTTTCCCTATGAAAGCCCATTTTCTGTCATGAATTTCCCTATTAAAAACCTGATTAGCTCGTGTTTTATTTCCAAAGTGTCTTTGCTTCCATCATGCCCGGTCCTAACTTTCCTACTTCACATCCCTTCCCAGGGCTCATTTTCATTGGCTCTTCATAAGACTCTTCATACTAGACTGACAGAATTACACTCTACTTATACCTCTTCCTCCTCTCCACGTCTAAGTTCGTCAAACATCTCCTAGCATATGTATATGCTAAGGAAAACACGGGGGGGGCGGGGAGGAAAACACGGGGATTAAGAATAATTTCAAGACTACTCATTTTATCTAAGTGTTTTAATCTAAGGCAGAATTCAAAATAGCTTTATTATATCCCATTCTGTAAAAGTGAATACAGAGACACAGTACTCTAATGCACCTGTAGTACATGAACAAGTAGGGCATTTTATTACAAATCTGATCCAAAACTAGGACACTAGCCTTATCATACTTTAAAACAAACATGGGCCGAAACCAAAGGTAATACCTTTTTTTTCCCTCAGTATATATTTTTAAACTAGTAGATATATCCATAATCACTTCATTAATTATAGTTATCTAGAAGTACCAAAGCAGGGGCCCTACAAATGTTTGGGTTTGTTGATAATGGTCTTGTTTCAAGGAAGAAATTATATTTAACATGACCAAGATTTAAAAGTCTCCCTCTCTCGTGTCCTCTTATATTCTATGCTCTATTTACTCTTAGATTACAGAAAAGTGATCAGGAGACAATGTGCTCGACACATGGTTGACAGCTACTATACTCTTAAGAGCCCTTCTGACTATAACAGAAAGGCATAAAAATAACTATTACAAAGTCATTACCTTTATTACTAGATTCACAAAACTTCTAATATTATCATAAGAAAGTAACTTATGAATTACTAGAATTAAAATGTGCATGGGTGTTTATTAGGCCATAATGAGAACAGTGACCTACTGAGGTGACTCCAGGTATGAAATAGCTATGACTGAAAAGAATGATGAAAAATTTAGGTTTCCTTCAAGTATCAATACATTTAAGGAATATGAGTTAGACATCATCAAATTAGAACAGCAATGGGATATCTCCTCACACCTGTCAGAATTGCTAAAATCAAAAACTCAAGAAACAACAAGTGTTGGTGAGGATGTGGAGAAAAAGGAACCCTCCCTCACTCTTGATGGGAATTCAAAATGGCACAAACACTGTGGAAAACAGTATGGAGGTTACTCGAAAAATTAAAAATAGAACTATCCTACAATCCAGTAATCACATTACTGGGTATTTACACAAAGAATACAAACACACTAATTTGAATGGATACATGCTTCCCTATGTTTATTGCAGCATTATTTGCAATAGCCAAACTATGGAAGCAGTCCAAGTGTCCATCAGGGGATGAATGGATAAAGAAGATGAAGAAAATATATATATATATACACACACACATACACACACATAAAATGGTATATTACTCAAGTGTAAAAAGAATGAACTCTTACCATTTGCAATGTCATGGATGTAGTTATCTCTAACTATATTATTATATTATTATTAGTATAATATAATAATATTTAGTAGTAGTAGTATAATGCTAAGCAAAATAAGCCAGTCCGAGAAAGACAAATACCATATGATTTCACTCCTATGGAATTTAAGAAACAAAACAAATGAACAAAAGAAAAAAGAGAGACGAACCAGGAAACAGACTCTTAACTATAGAAAATCGATGGTTACCAGAGGGGAGATGAAGGAAATAGGTGATGGGGACTAAGAGTACATTTATCTTGATGAAAACTGAGTAACAAATGGAACTATTTAATCACTATATTGTCCACCCGAAACTAATACAACACTGTATATTAACTACGTTGGAATTAAAATTTTACAACAGGTAAATTCTCTGAGTTAGAGAATATTCATGGCAATAATAAATACAGGGAGGAAAATAAAATGGAGCTGATCATGAGGAAAAAAAGAATATGAGTTAGATAAGAAAATAGGAAAGGTATGTAATGTCACATTTTCCACACCATTGTTTAAGAAGCAGAAAAATTATGAGAACTATAAATAGAAAAGACAGGTGATGATGAATATATGAGAGCCAGTTCTTCCACTATGAAGTCCTATGCCTTCACTGATCAGCCCTGCTTCCAATTTGTAAATTTTTTTTTTTAATTTTTATTTATTTATGATAGTCACAGAGAGAGAGAGAGAGAGAGGCAGACACATAGGCAGAGGGAGAAGCAGGCTCCATGCACCGGGAGCCCGACGTGGGATTCGATCCCGGGTCTCCAGGATCGCACCCTGAGCTAAAGGCAGGCGCCAAACCGCTGCGCCACCCAGGGATCCCTCCAATTTGTAAATTAAAGGTAATAATGTCTATCATGCCTACTTCAGATTTTTTGAGGCTCAGCATGAAATAATCAATGTCAAAGTACCTTGTACGAGGTCCAAAAGAATTCAAGCCTAATTCATAACAGATCACCTTTTATTACCCCTAAATGTTAAGTCTTCTAGAATGATATTTCAGTATGAAATGTATTTGACTGTTTGGAAACCAGTTTCTACCTATAGGCTCTATTTAATAGAAAGCTTTTCAAAACAAATAAAATCACATAAATATAACATTTACCTTACACACAGTCTCCAGTCCATAAGAATTTTCACCTCGACTAGAAGCACCGCCAATTTTTTCTACTCTACTTATTACACCAAGAGAGGCATCCAGGACAAATGGGGGATCCTAAAGGAAGGAAAGAAATAAACTATTAAAACTGAGCAATTGATTCTGTACAATTATCTTAATTAGAAATGCCTGAATTAAAAATGAGCAAAAATGAACAAAACTGCGAACAACACACAGATGTACATATAAAAATCTAATTCAACAAGTCTTACCCGTTCCATGCTTTTAAAATATAACCTGTAATTGGTGACAGTCAGAGTTCCTCGTACAGCACCAGTGAATGGACATATATAAGTTACATCTTTGGCTGCAAAAACAAAGAGTCCACATTTTAGTATATATCATGCACTATTAAAAACTGCACTTTCATCTCTTCACAAGTGAAATGTACTAAAATCCTGACTGCTGTTCTAACCTATGCTCAAATATCACAGAGTCAGTGTCCCAACAGAACTCAGAAGCCAAATCTAGGCTTGCGACCATGCAGAAACTTGGCAAGGACTAAAGAGGCAGAGATACCCCCTACCCTCAGACAGGAGACAAGGCTAGCCACTACCCCTGCTGGATAAAACACTTGTGGAAGTTGGAGTAGTGGTGGGAGGGTAGTAGTAAAGTGGTTAATAACAGCAAATGTCTCAAGCCACAGTCACCAGTCATCACAGTTTCTAGATCACCTCACCAATCTCCTGGTTGTCTTCTGCTCGGTCTGATTTGTCAACATTCCTCTAAAAATATATCTGTAATATATGATACCAGAAACTCCTGACTTGATTATACTAACAGGGAAAATATTGTCAGAGAAATGCAATGTATATGAAACTATAATTTCTTAGAAAGATAATAGTAAAATAAGAGAATATTATATTCCTGACCAAACAACTGATGTCGAACCTTGTAGACAAATAACTATGAACATTGTTCTATTAAATGATAATTGATGAATCTACACCGCATAATGCTTTTTAAACATTCCTTAAGCAAGATAACTCAGCTACCACTAGCTCAAAATAATATTTAATATGGTAGAGTTCATAAGCCCACTCCAAACTTTTTCACACCTTAAGATATTCATAAATCCCTGGTATGTCATTACAGCAGCAAACGAATAAATAAAGAAGTATCTTCATCACTCCAGAGAGGAAGGCACTACTAGGAGGAACAAATTGCTAAGAACTTTCCAAGGACATAAAACACATTTAATAAATTATTACAACTTCCTGACCTTGCTTTTTACTCACCATTTCGAAGGACTGAACACTTTTTATGCAAGCTAAAATGAGACTGATCTTATAACAAACATTTCTAACCTTCAAAATCTTCCCTCAGGAATGTTCAAGAATGAGCTACATTTTTTTGAATTCTTTCCAATGCATGTTTCATTTAGAGGGACGTCTTTAAAATTAAATAAACCCGGGCAGCCCTGGTGGCTTAGCAGTTTAGCGCCTCCTTCAGCCCAGGGCATGATCCTGGAGACCCAGGATCAAGTCCCATGTCAGGCTCCCTGCATGGAGCCTGCTTCTCCCTCTGCCTCTGTCTCTGCCTCTTTCTCTCTCTCTCTGTATCTCTCATGAATTAATTAATTAATTAATTAAATTAACCCATTATTATGGAAAGATACACAAACCTGCCTTGCATATATTTTCTTGCTCTCATAAATTTTCACCTCAAGTAGAGAAGTTTTATTTTTTTTTTATTTATTTTTTTTTTTTTTAGAGAAGTTTTATTAAATGTTACTAAAACACTTCTGGATTCTTTCCAGAGCCAGTTTTCTTACTCACACAAGAAAATCAACCTCATTATTCTATATGCTAATACAAGAAATGTCCCTGTTAGTCCCATGTTTTTGTTACACCTTACCCTTTGATAATATTCATCAAAGTACTTCCAAAATTGAAAGTACTATACATACATAAGGGTTTTTATCTCTGTTACTGTTATCATCAATCATTAGGCTCTGCTCTGTTCTGTCCTCTTTACCTTTCCTCCTCAGGCTGGCAGCTGAAGAGAGAGTCTATGCTTAGCAGGGTTTGCATCAGGCAGATGAGACATTCTGACCGGAAACCATACTAGAGCAAATGATAATAGTAACCACCAGCTCTGATGGCCTAGCACTTCAAAATTTATGAAATATTTTTCACCTTGAGCACTTCCTTTAACCTCAATATACCAAACCTTGTATATAAGACCTATAATTATACCTACAAATTTTAAATGAGAATACCTGGGCTCAGAGAAGCATAACAAATAGCCTAATATTTCAGAACCAGGAACTGCTAAGATTAAGACTTGAATGCAGTTCCTCTGATGACAAATTCAAGTCTCTTTCCATCACACAATGCAAAGCCAAGCCGCTTAACATAGCACCATCTGACTCCTGTGTTAAAGGTTGAAACACTGGACTCTGGGGCTCTCTCTTCTCCTGATATGCCCAGGCCACGATACTCTGAGACTGTTACTTCCTTAAAAGCACGCTGTGATGTTCCTAACACTAACTTAAAAAACTAAACTGCAGGGAACCCTGGGTGGTGCAGCGGTTTGGGGCCTGCCTTTGGCCCGGGGCGCGATCCTGGAGACCCGGGATCGAATCCCACATCGGGCTCCCGGTACATGGAGCCTGCTTCTCCCTCTGCCTGTGTCTCTGCCTCTCTCTCTCTCTCTCTCTCTCTATCATAAATAAATAAATAAAAATTAAAAAAAAAAACCTAAACTGCAGATTGACATTAGACCAACTAAACATCGAATGTCTTTTCTACAGGAATTAACATATTCTAGATCATTCTAGCCTTACGCTTTACGTTAAATATCATTTTTACATACCATCAAGTCTAGATTATTTTGAATCAGAATATTTAATATATTAGGAATTCCTCTAAATTCTGCAATATTGGTACTGCCTAGTGGTACCAAAAGAGCTTAGATTTACTAACCCTCTCAAATTTTCACTGAGTTCATGGGAAGAAGCCATATTTTCTGTGAGGTAGGCTAAAGTGACCTTGAAAATACATATCTATAAGGACATAAAATTTATACAGACAAATGTAATAGATAAGAGCATACAATCTGTACAGAAAAAGAGGCACAAAAACATACTCTAAGTAATACAATGAAAGGGAAGTCCATCCAGGTGTAGGATCCTAAAATGTCTGAGGAACATAGGCATGTGAGTTATGCCCCAATGGCAGGTAACCTTTAGATGGGCAAAAATGGTGAGATGGCACTCAATGCACAGGAAGAACTGAATCCAAGATACAGAAGTAGAGAAGTAAAGGACCTACCTGGACAAAGATAAATATACAGTCTGGCTTGCTCTAGTTCACACAGTACCACACTCTCTTCATTCCTCAACTTCCCTCGCTGGCTCCTCTTCTACCACACATTATAAATTGATAGTAAAATGAAAGTTGGTGTTTTTTTGGTTAAGAAGCCCTTTACTTTATTCTCCTAATAGTTTATTCTCCCAAAGCTATGGTATTTTGTAGACTACCACACAGATTTAACAAAGTAAAAGCATGAAGACAAAAAAAAAATATCTTAAATGCCTGTTGCCAGTCCATACAATAAGTTAATGCTTAGTTCTTTAGGCTGCAAAAGAAAAGCACTTACATGGAAACAGCTTGCTTTGCAATGGAGATGAAATATTTTCATCCAAAAATTGACACAAGTTTATTCAGAGTAGAAAAAGTAAGGGAAACAAAAAGAATGTATTTTAAGAAAAATCACTTGTACAAAGTAACAATTTAATGTTTTATCTAGGCAAACCAGTCATTCAAAAAAAAAAAAAGTCTTCAGTCATTCAAAACAACGAAATATTCTTTTGAAAATTCAGCAAAGGGACGCCTGGGTGGCTCAGTGGTTGAGCATCTGCCTTCAGCTCAGGGCATGATCCTGGAGTTCCGGGATCGAGTCCCCACATCGGGCTCAATGCATGGAGCCTGCTACTCCCTCTGCCTATGTCTCTGCCTCTCTCTCTGTGTCTCTCATGAATAAATAAATTTTAAAAAGAAAAGAAAGAAAGAAAAGAAAAGAAAAGAAAAGAAAAGAAAAGAAAAGAAGAGAAGAGAAGAGAAGAGAAGAGAAGAGAAGAGAAGAGAAGAAAAGAAAAGAAAAGAAAAGAAAAGAAAAGAAAAGAAAAGAAAAGAAAATTCAGCGTTTAAAAAAAAAGCCACCTACTTTGAATGAATGTAAAGCAATCCAGGGAAGAAGCATAATATATTTGAATTTGCATGTTTCCCTAAAGTCCAACTACAAACATAACCAATAGGTGTGGTAGATCTAGGCTCAGAGGACACACCAAATGTTGGGAAGATTGGCAGCAATGAACGCGGCCGGACAGGTGGTATCTTGGACAGTGAACCTGGTCTCTATACATCAAGAGTACTAATAATCTGTGCACTCAGAAAGGAGAAAGAAATTCAACAAAAAATACCATTACAGACCCATGTCTTTAATATTTTCTCCTGGAAGCAAGGGTGGTTCTTCCATTTCTGCTAATTTGTTAGATTCCCTCAGGACCTGGATTGGAAACGGGAGGAGGGAGCAAGAAAAGAAACATGTTTTATTCAAAGGCTATTTTTTTACTCAAATTTCAGTTGAGCATGCTTGCTTTTAATTTAAAGGTATAACATTATATCACAGATGCAACTTTAAATCAAATTATAAAAATTGTGGTATTGGCACGTATAACATGTGAAGTTGCTATTTTTCTACACAGCATTTCCTAAGTGCCTACCTTCATGCACAGTACCATATAAAACACCTGACACGTTTTCTCAATGTATTCCACAACAGCCCTATAAAGGGTAGGTGTTATTATCCTCATTTCCTAAATGAGGAAAAACGAGCCAGAAGGGACAATTAACTTGGTCAAGATCACTCAGCTAACAAGTTAGAATCTAGATATGAATTACAGTTAGGGAACTGCACAGCCCATGTTCTTTCCATCTAGCCATGCCCAGGGGCCTTAGTTCAAACCCAGATAAAATCAAGCTCTGATGTAGATTTAATGTTTAGAGAATTTGCAAATGATGGTGATAAAGTATCTTGTTGAAAAAGACTTATTAAATAGATTAAAATCATAATCAACAACTGTTACTGAACACGACACTAGATTCCAAGAATGTAAAGATAGAGAAATACAATTATATAATGGATTGACAACCCAAATAAGATACAAACACATACACACACACGTTGTCATATGCTAAATATAAATACATCCCCCTAGCCACTACCATGAGCCTCCTCACCTCCACCTCTTTCACAACCAAACAATAGTGGTCATTGTCTCCAATTTTTTAGCTCCCAGTAATTCCATGACATTCTGCAATCTGGCTTTGCCATCTAACCCAACCCTTCCAAGGAACCCATGTTCTTCCCAATGACCTCATTATTAAAGAAAATGAACATTTCTCAGTCTTTATTTTTATCTCTCAACTACATTTGACACTACCTACACTTGTCTGCTTCTGAAGGCACACTGTCCTATTAAACTCTTCCTTCTTGACCATTCTCTTTCATTTGACCTTTAATTCCCTTTTCTCAACCTTCCCTGTTCCTCAGAGGTTTGTCTGTATCTCACTTTACTCACTTCCTGATATCTTATACCTTATCTATGACTTCACCTAACTTCAATCTACAATGCCAACTGAGATTTTTTTTGGGACACTAGGTTCCATTCGTCCAAATGCTAATGTTCCTCCTCATTCAGATGTCCCCCAGACACCTGAACTCAAAAGATCTCAAACTGACCTTTGTTCCAAACTTAGCAAAGGACACAGCATCAATTTGGTTTAGGCTAAGCCAGTTTGAGGTCAGGGCAGAGCAGTGGTCTCTGCGCAGTCAGGTCTTCTGCTTCAACCCTGACTCATTTCATTAGACTTAAAAAAAAAAAAAAAAAAAAAGACCACTAGAAAAAAGATTCTCAAAGATTTGTTTTAAGTAACTTTTGACTTTTATTTCCTTCAGTCCGAAAAATAGACTTAGAGTCTTCAAAACAAGGGAAAGAGGAAGAAAAAAAACCACTGCTGCTTTAAAGGTCACCTTCTTGGAGGCCCTCACACTTGGGTAGAGGTCTCTTAAGCAGGATCTCCTATCTGGCACTTACCACACCACTCCTAACCACTTATCTGTTCTCCTGCTACCAGACCCTGAGAGAAGAGATATATCTTTAGAATACCAGATAGAAATATAACACGAGCCACATATGTAATTTTTAATTATCTATATAGTCACATTAAACAAAGAAAAATAGGCAAAATTCATTCTAATAATATATTTTATTTAATCTAATAAGTAAAAAATATTGTCATTTCAACATGTCATACTCATTTTTGAAGTATTAATGATATATTTTATATTATTTTATTCATATACACCTTAGAAATCAGAGTGTATTTTCTACTTATAGCATATCTCAGTCTAGCACATTTCAAGTGCTCAATAGCCATATTTCCAGTGATGCTCATACTAGGCAGTACTAATCTAATGAATTTAATTCTTCTTGATAATTAAGTCATTCCTTAGTTTAAGTTAGGTGCTCAGGGAGGATTAGATAAAAGGGTTAGACATTGCCACAGCCCGGTGTTCACCTAAGGCCAATAAACTAAGGTCTATAAAGAATAAATTAATTCTGTTCAATAAAGTTGCAGTCTAAATAAATTATAACATACTTTCAAAAGTTTAATTGTTTCATAAAGTAATCTTAATGCAATACCTAAAGAACTAAAATATATACATATTTTTTATATTCCACATTCGAAAATTAATAAAATGTCATATTTTTGAATGGCACCTAGTTGCCAGTTCCTGATATAGCCTTTTATGAAGTCATAGAAGAAAGAAAGAGATCAGAAGGAGGGAGGGAGAAAAAGATAGAGGAAGAGAAAGAGGAAGGATGAGCCTATGAAGATGCAGAAAAGCAGGTTATAAACTTGAAATATGCAAATATATAGACTTTTCCTGGGTTCCAATCCCATCTAAGTACATGCTAAGTACTCTTGGGCAGAGTGCTCAACTTCGTTATGCCTCTATAAAATGGTAATAATACTACTGCCCCACAAAACTGTTAAATGAGTTAATACATTTAAAGCATTTATACCAGGGTCAACACATAATATATAACTTAATAAATATTTTCTATTAATCACAATAATAGAAATTCAGACTAACAACTGATGACTAAAATCTGGTAAAATTTTCTACTAATCATGAAAACAACAGAATTAGATTGAAATACACAAATAGGACACCTGGGTGGCTCACTCAGTTAAGTGTCTGCCTTCAGCTCAGTTCACAGATCCTGGAGTGCTGGGATGGAGCCCCGCATCAGGCTTCCTGCTCAGTGGGGAGTCTGCTTCTCTCTCTCTCTCTCTCTCTCTCTCTCTCTCTCTCTCTCCCTGCCCCTCCTCCCTGCTTGTGCTCTCTCTCAGGCTTTATCTCAAATCTTTTTAAAAAGGTACAAATAACACAGTACAAAAAAGAACCAAAATCAAACATTCAATATGTGAAAGATCATTTAAAATGCTTTATCCTTTGCCCTCATCTACCACCAGACTTGGAAATACAAAGATTATGTCACTACAAAGCCACAGGAATTCCCACACCGCACGGCTATACATCCTTGTAGCTGCTACGGTGTTGTTCATCACACTTCCACTCTTTCTAGATTTCTACACTCAGAAGAAAACTGCCAACCTCAGATAATGTGTGTTGTATACAGGGATAGAGAGGAAGGCAGTTCTGGCACAAACACACAGTGTACGGAAGGCATAATCTTCAAAGTAAAGCTTTATAAAGTGAGAAAATAGACAGGGAAATTCATGCAAGTAGTGCATGTTCAGAGCCGTAGGCTCTCTTATACTTGCACTGACAAGAATGTCAGAGAGCAAGGCAATGAAGAAAAGCTAGTCAAGATCCCATATCTGCCCAGAAAAACTGCCCAAGATGGCAGACTTTTAACACTTAGGCATACACTAGAGGATATACATAAACAACTCACTTTAGAGCTGAAGATACGAAAAGGACCCAAATGAGTAAACAGAGCAGGGCCAAGGGCAATCCAGACCCTTTGTTGGCAAACACTGATTATGAACAAACTTATCCTTAAATAGAAGAGAAAAAAAACAGAGCCTAGAAAAAAGGATTATTTGGCAAGGAAAATGAGGTATCAGCCTGAGGCTCAACAAAAAAGCAGTCTTCTGAAAAGAATTCTCTATAGCCATTAGTAGAAACATTTATAAGCTATTTGGTATAACCAAAAGGAAATCGACCATATTCCTTAAGAAATAAAAACAGGAAGTCATAAGGAGAGACACAATGAGACTCAAAAAAATGGGTAAGATAAAGAATTATTGCAAAAATTTAAAATGTAGTAATAAAATTTGTGTTGGAAATAATAAAGAACTGAATTGATTATTCAGAAAACAGCATTTATGTTGAGGGCAAAAATGAAGACTGCTCTAAGACTTTATAGGAAAAAAGAAAGATAAAAAACATAAGGGAAGATGATAAAAAACCAATACAAGAACTCCCATTTCCTGAAAGAAAAAACATTAAAACAGAATAGGAGCAATAATCCAAGATACAACTGAAGAACATATTTTTGAAATGAATAAAGATTTTCTAAATTTGTTGACCAAAAGAGTTTACCAGTTTCCACATAAAAATCAATGAACAGAGGAGCACCCAGGTAGCTCAGTCTGTTAAGCATCCAACTCTTGATTTTAACTTGGGTTATGATCTCAGGATTGTAAGAACAAGCCCTGCATCAGGCTGAGTGCGGAGCCTGCCTAAGGTTCTCTCTCTCCCTCTTGCACCCCTCCCCAAAAATCAATGGACAGAAATATGCCTAGGTGAATTGTAGCATATTTTTTTAACTATAAATATTAAAAGACAACCCATGACAATACAGGCCAAAAGAGAGAGGTCTGGCGGAAGTTGCATGTAAAAGCAAGATCAGGCCAGCTTCAACTTATCTGTAAAATGATACTCTAGAAAACAGTAACAAATGTTAGCAGATCTTTGAAAGAAAATGCTGTAACCTCCCTGATATGTATGATGGCAAGAGGAAGTTATTCTTTACATATGACAAGTCACCAAAAATATAACCGACAGGTCCTCTTTAAAAAAAAAAATAACTGAGGCAATAATTAAGCTGAAAAGGGTAAATCAACATTAAAACTTAGATATAAGAAATCTGTGATGTATAGCAAAAACTTAAGTTTTACATCTCAACTACCTTTCTGCTCCCCCCAAAAAAACCATTTATTGCCACCATACTAACCTCTCTGAATCTTAGTTTCATCATTTAATATCAAAATAATGTCTACCTTACAGTTAGTGAATATGAAATGAGATAGCTGCAAGAGAAACTTTGCCAGTATCACCCCTCCCCCACAAGGTTCTACAGCTCAGAGAAAAAGCAGGTTGGGGACCTCTCCCATGGAAGAAAGAGTAAAGCAGTGAGTTAGTGCCCAGCTTCCCCAGCAAGGGACACTGCTAAAGAAATCCATCTTTCTTCCTCAGCACCCAAAGTTTAAAACAAGCGCCCCATGACAGGGGGTAAAGGAGGAATTCAGAAAAGAGACAGATAAGAATTTCAGAGGGCATCAAAGGAATGCAGTTCTCCATTCTGTACTCCAATAGGAACCCCACCCATGAATCCCTGGAAAAACCTCAACCAAAGATGCCCTCATCTAAGCAACAGGAACCCTAACCAGACCAAGTACCAAACCCATGCCCTCCTCACTCTGCAGTCTACAAAGGAATCCTTCAGAAACAAAGAAGCACTAACCCTTTCCCAGAAAAACAAATGCTAAGGGAATTCATCACCACTAGATCTGCCTTGAAAAAAAATGCTGAAAGGACTTCTTTGAGCTGAAATGAAAAGATATAGAAACATAAAAACATATGAAAATATACATCTCACTGGTAAAGGTAAATATATTATCAGATTCAGAAAACTGATTCTGTGATAGGTGGTATGTTAAACACTTAACTATATTATAAAAGTTAAAGGAAATGAATATTAAAAATAACTATAGCCAGTATAATTTCTTTATAAATACACAATATTAAAAAAGAACTGTGGCATTAAAAACATAAAAGGTTCAATGCAATCTCTATCAAAATCCCAATGGCATTCATAGAAAAAGAACAAAAAAATCCCAGAATTTACATAGAACTACAAAAGATCCCAAATAACCAAAGCAATCTTAAAAAAGAACAAAGCTAGAAGGATCACACTTCTTGATTTCAAGCCATATTATAAAGCAGCAGTAATCAAAATAGTATGGTACTGGCATAAAAACAGACATGAAGATCAGTGGTACAGAATACAGAACACAGAGATAAACCCACACATGTATGCTCAATTAATTACAACAAAATTGTCAAGAATATACAATGGAGAAAGCAGAGTCCCTTCAATAAATGGTGCTAGGAGATCTGGACAGGTATGTGCAAAAGAGTGAAAATGGACCCCTACCTTACACCACACACAAAAATCAACTCAAAATAGATTAAAGTTTAACGTAACACCTGAAACCATAGCATTCCTAGATGAAAACACAGAGGGTAAGCTCCTTGATATTGGTCTTGGCAATGGTATTTGGATTTCACATCAAAAGCAGAAGTAAACAAGTGGAACTATACCAAACTAAAAAGGTTCTGCACAGCAAAGGAAGCCAGCAACTAAATGAAAAGGTAACCTACTGAATGGGAGAAAATATTTGCAAATCTGATAAGGGATTAATATTTAAAATACATAAAGAACTCCTACAACTCAATAGTGTATTTGGGGATTTTTATAACAAGATATTAGGTGGGCAGAGGAGGGAGGAATAAAGATTTTAAACTTGACCAGTCACGTAAAGGAAAATCATTGGAGACCCCAATACAGGTAAATGGCAAAGTTAAGGAAGTGCACAAAACTAAATATGATAAAGATGAAATTATAATAATCTAAGAAATATCAAAATTCTGGATTACTCTGTAGTAGCAGTAATAAAGAAGAATATTTGATACCTGTTGGAAGAAGTGGTTGGATTTGACCCTAAGCTTATGAAACAAATACAAGCAATCATTTGAGTAACACTTGATGACTTCTGAGAAAATTGCATTTCAGGTATTTCAGTAAAGGAAGAAGAAATACAGATGCAGCAAAACAAGAGAACTCAAAAATACCAAGGCCTACCGTACTAAAAAGGGGTCTGAAGAATGAAGGCAGCAAACCCAGACTGATTCATTAGGTCTTTCTGCATTAACATGGAAATATCTTTAGTGTAGAAAAAGTCATATGACTCTCAGATACAAGAGGAGGAGAGAAATCTTCTGGAATACATAAAATATGATACAGATACATGAGGTCCCTGCCTGTCTCAGGAACTTGGCTGTATCAATAGATAAGATGGAATAAGGTCTGCTCTTTGATAGCATTTCTTATTATCAAGAAAAGTCTACTCATCATATTAAAATCTTACTGGTGGAAAAAAAAAAAACTACCACACAGACTGAAATTTCTAATTCTTTTATTCCTAAAACATAATTCAGTTTTGCTCTCTCCCCAATAAAAAATGTTCCCATTTTCTTCCACATTCTCATAATCAAACTATTTTCAAACTGCTCAGTAACTTTCCATGTGACTTTAAGCTACCTCCCTCTCTCGCCCTCTGTTTCTTTCTCTCCAGTCAGGAAATTACTATAAAGGAAATTCAGAAAACTTGTCTATAACGATGATCTGGGTATGAGCAAATTTATAGGTCAGTTTTCACATGGAATGTCAGATGATAGAAACATAGGAAAGAATATTTGGAAATCTGCAAAACACTATATTTTAATCAACTGAAAGGGAAAAATGAGCCTGTAGAAGTTACAAACTATCCTCCACAGTTTCTTTATATACTAAAACTGTGAAGTAAAAAATTAAGTACTCATATTTCGTTGAATAATTCTGGTAAAAAAAACTGTTAACATCAATTTTACTTTATGTTTTATACAACTTGACTGACAAACCACAAAGGAGGCAAAATGAGCCATACAAACAAAACTCTGAACAGGGTAGAGCCACAAACTGGCATCTGGGATAAATCTTATTGGTTATATCTTTAAAAGTACAAATTTGAGTACAGAAAAGCCCTTTTTTATTATGACACAGCCAAAGACAATTTGGTTTTAAGTTGAAACCACAACTACTAAAGGTCGAATAACATTACATCACCATTAATAATTCAACAACAAAAAAGAAGTATCTAAAGAGGAAGTCTGGAAAGCATCACTTCATGCTGTAAGTTGAATTCTGTCCTCCTTCTCCCAATAAAGATAGGTTAAAGTCCTGACTAACAGGTATCTGGAAATGTGACCTTATTTGGAAATAGGGTCCTTGTGGATGTAATTAGTTAAGATGAGGAGATGCTAGAGTCGAGTGGCCAATAATCTGATATAACTGATATCCTTATACAGACAGGATCCTGTGAAGACACAGAGGTATAAGGTGAATGTTATGTGAAGACAGAGGCGGAGATTAGAGTGATGAATCTACAAACCAAAAAACGCCAAGCATTATTGGCCTTCACCAGCAGCAAGGGAAGAAGTATAAACCAATCTATGATTCTAACCCCCCTAAAAGAAAAAATAGTTTTCTATATTCTATTTTCAACCTTCTGATACTGAATATGGTGAGTTTTTCCATAGGAAACAATTCTTCAATCCTCAGCAGACACTAGCTGGGGGTCCTACAATTCAATTATCACACTAATACCCACAAGTAGCACAGACCACATGTCTGAACCCTACTTCAGGCACCAATCTTAAGTCCAAGGCAGTCACCTGTACATCTGACCAGCCATCCAGAAGTCAAATTCCCATCACTCCCCTCTCAGGTTCAATAATTTGCTAGAATGGCTCACAAAACTCAAGGCAACACTTTATCTACATTTACCAGTTTATTATAAAGGATACAACTCAGAAACAGCCATCTGAAGAGCCTCAAGGGCAAGGTACAAGAGGGCGTATGGAATTTCCATGCCCTCTCTGGGCAGGCACATCACCCTCCCAGCACCTCCAAGTATTTACTAGTCCAGAAGCTCTCCGAACCCTTTCAGTTAGGATGTTTTTATGGAGGCTTCATTCCTTAGACATGATTGATTCAATCATTGTCCATTAATAAATTCAACCTCTAGCCTTTCTCCCTTTCCTAAAGAAGAGAGTGGAGCTGGAAGTTCCAAACTTCTAGTCACAAGGGTGTTCCCCTGACAACCAGGCCCCCACCTTTAGAGGCTTTCCAAACATCACCTCGTTAACATAAACTCAGGGATGGTTGAAAGGTGTGTGTTACAACAAAAGATGTTCCTTTCACTTTTATCACTCTGGGAACTATGTCATGAGTCAGAAACCAAAAACAAATATTTTATCAAAAGATCATCCTATGGATCTTATTACTGAGTAAATTACAAGGTTTTAAGAGCTCTGGCCAGGAGCCAAAAGTGAAGCCCAAAATATATATTTCTTTTTATATCACAATATCACATTCCAGAACTGTAAGAAAATAAATTCCTGTGTTCTAAGCCACTCAATTTGCAACACTCTGTTACAGCAGCCCAAGGAATGAATAGACCTAATATTAAGAAAAATTTCCCAATTTAATCTTGAAGAATTTTAAATGCAAGCTGTTCTTAACTGGGAAAAACTTGGAAGCAACCAGTCTTTCAGACAAGGAATAGATAAACAACCGGTGGTACATCTATACAAAGGAATATTATTCAGCAATAAGAAGTGAGTTATCAAGACAAAAAAAAAAAAGAAACAGAGGATCCTTTTTTTTTTTTTTTTTTTTGAAACAGAGGATCCTTAAAGATACGCCGCCATTAAGTGGAAGAAGCCAATCTGGCTTTGTATTAGATGATTCCAACTGTATGACATTCTGGAAAAAGCAAATCTATGTAGACAGTCAACAGATGTGTGGTTGTCAAGGGTTCAGTGAAAGGGAAGGAGAGACAAACGTGGAGCACAGAGGATTTTTAAGGCAGTGAAACTGCTACACATGATACAGTAATGGTGGAAACATGTCATTATGCATTTGTCCCACAGAATGTACAACATAAAGAGTAAGCCCTTATGTAAACTATGGATTTTAATTAATATTAATGTATCAGTATTGGTTTATCAACTGTAACAACTGCACCACACTAATACAAGATGCAAAGAAGAGAAATTGTGCGGGTGGGAGAGGGGAAATCAGGGCTGTGAACTTTGTATTTTCTTATAAGTGAGACCATTAAAATAGAACTACAATAATGACTACTACCTATTAGGAACATCATTATATAACAGAAAAAAGATCTTTAAAACCCAAAGGTTAGGAGGATGTATTCTTGTGATACAGAACAGTCCTTCCTTGATAAAAGATGGCCCATAACAGAATATCTGTCAAAAATGAAATAGAAGTAGATAGGTAGACAGATGAAATATTATCTCAATTACTTTCATTTCACCCCACACCAAGGAAAAAATCATCATGAACTGGCCTAGTTAATGCTCTGCTTTTAGAAGGTCATTATTCATTTATTGCTTATAATATCCCTGCAAGAGAAGCAGTAGTAGTGCTATTCCCCTTTATGAATGAGGTAACTGACCCCTATAAGAAGTTAAGCAACTTTTCCAAGGGGACATATACCTTGCAACAGCAGCTGAACTTGAACTGTGTAACTGTACTAAGCTTATGATCATGACATGATAGCATCCTTGTGCAACTATATAGCAAGCAAATGACATGAGGGATGGGAGGCTGAGAAAGAGATCAGGACCAGAGGTGACAAGTGGAAGTCATCCATAAACAAACAATGGCTGCAGCTGTAAGGAGGGGGAAAAAATCATAAGGAAGGAAGGAGAAGGGAGCCAGGAAGGAAGGAGAAGGGAGCCAGGGAGTAAGCAAGGGCTGCAGGACACATTAAGGCCTTTCTTTTGGCTGAGAAAAAAAGGACAGGGAAGTGTACAAAGAGAGGCAGTCCAAAGAGAAGTGAACCAAAAACTGTCACCAGGATTGAAATCAGGGGCCATTATCTTTGACTCCTCTCTCCCTCGAATCTGCAACACTCAGGTAGCTTTAACACATTACATCCACATATAAATGTTTTCAAATTTGTCCTTTACTTCGCATTTGTCATTACCCTGTACATGGCCTTTATCAATTTTTATTTGGAACTATTCAAAGAGCCTCCAAACATGTCTCCTTGTTTCCATTCTACCTGCCTCTAAGTAATATACCTGCTTGTGTATCCAGTTTCTTTTACTCCTCCTCCCACAATTCCCAACAAATGAGAACTTATACACACTGTTCAACATTTGTTTTTTTTTTTTAACTGTCTTGAACATATTTTCATATTCACACGTGGAGACCTACCTCTTCTTTCCAAAGACTGCATAGTATTCAATTATAAACATATAAATTATCAGCCCCCCAAAAACATTTCTATTATTTCCAGACTTTTGTCATTACAAATTTAGCACTGACCTGTCAAGTTTTAACCAGACTATCTGCAGAATAAGAATTACAATCTAAACAATATTGACCATTTCTATCAAACAAGATATGCCTTTCCATTTAAGTCTTCTTTTATATTATTCAGCAGAATTTTAGAGTTTTTTATGAAGAAACTTCATAAAATCTCTGCATGTATCTTGTTTATTCTTGGATATTTCATATTTTTAATTGTTATTATAAATAGGATATTTCCCTCCCTTAAGTATATATACTTAAGTATATAAGTATACTTAAAATATTTTTAAGTATCTTCATAATAGAAAGCTGTTAATTCTTATATATCAAACTTGGCTTTTAGTATGCCCTGTAGTTTTTTGTTGAAAGCTGGACATGATGTAGTAGGTAAAAAGAACTGAAATGAGCAAACCTTGAGTGATGTGGTAGTGAGGTATGGAGGTGGGAGGGGAAGTATTCTACAGTCCTATGACTAAGTCCTACATACAGTCCTCAATCTTTTAATGGGCTTGTGCTCCTGGGCTGTAACACCCAAAAGTGCTTCCTAGTCTCCAGCTCTGAGGTAGGAAAGGATGGCTAGAGTACTAGAGTTTGTATTTCTATTTCTCTTCCTCCAGGTAGAAGACTAGAGGAGACTGGAGTTAAGTATTTCCCTTCTCCCAGGTCAGGCAAGCTCTGACAAAACCAGGTAGGATAGGTTAGTAAAAACAGTTTCTCTCAAGGGTAGGCCTTATCAAAAAGAACAGAATGCTTTGGACATATTTCAAACTGGCTGTTTTTCCCTCCCCTCTGCCAGAAAGCAAAAGAGATTTTTCTCTTACCTCTGTGTGGTAACTTGGTAGCGTTTTTGTTGGTAAAACTCACAAAAGTATGAAGAACTCCTAGAAGTTAGCTCCCTGGAGTTAGCTCTCAGACTTGTCCACATTGAGCATCCAGCAACTCATCAATTACAGTTCCTGTTTTAATACCCCATACTGGTTCCTGAGAAGGCTTTTGCTTATAGGTTTCTGCTCTACCTGTCTGTCCAATTTGGAAGGCAGCCATTTGTCCCATGATCTCAATTCTCTGATGGATCTAAGAAGCGTTGTTGACATTCAACTTGTTCTGCTTTTTATTTGTTACAACAGAGTGATGACTTCCAAGCTCCTTTTAATAACCAGTCATCTAGTTAAAGTCTTTTGTTTCTAATAATATATTTGATTTTCTTGATTTCCAGGTTAAAATATGCTTATTTTGCCTCTTCCTTTTCAATAACATGCATAGCATGTATTTATGTTATCAAATTACATTGGATGATACTTAAAAACAATGCTAAATAACACAGTCATGATAGTAGGTAACCTTATCTTGTTCTTTAATGGGAGTACTTCTACTGTTTTAATATTGTACTATTAAGTCAGATGCTTACATATGTATTTACCTATTCCTTTCTAATTAAAAAATTCTAAAAATCTCAAATAGATGAATTTTGTCAAATACTTTTCATTATGTGCCTTTTCTGTATATATAAAGATGATTATGTGAAATGTGTGGACTATAACAGAAATTATATCAGCAGCACGTGCACTATGCTCAGTTTTGAAGTCTGAAATATTTCTTGTCTTTTCCAGAATTAGCATCATGTTAATTAGTGTTCTACCTAGTTAAATAAACTTTAGACATATATACTTTTCCTTATCTCCTTATTATCAATTGAACAGTCACTATTATTCCTATTGCATCATGAATATATTAAATATTGCTTTCACATTTATCATTTTCTCATACTTTCTAATTTTTAAATAGTCTATCATTCTATCGTAATTATTTGGCTTTTTTTACTAAGAATTTTAACACAGAGTTTTTATTCTTTTAGGCCTTAAGGGGGTTAATAGTATCTTTAAATTACATCAAACTAATTACAGATCCAATAAACATGCTTAAACTACCTAACAGAATAGTAGGCAAGACATTACTGAGCCCAATGCTGACATCATAAGCTTCTAGTAAGCAGAACTGAGGAGCTTTTACTGTGACACTCAACCTAATAACTGTCAAAGTAGATATTTTTAAGGAAGAGCTTCTATGTACCAAATACTAAGAGTAGTAAAAGTCCTGGGGATTTTTATTTTTTTCCTTAATCCTATATCTATTTCCCACAGATTTTTATTTCATTAATTGCTTTCATAATAAAAAATACCTAGTGTTGTTATAAAAGATACAAAATCTTGGGGATCCCTGGGTGGCGCAGCGGTTTAGCGCCTGCCTTTGGCCCAGGGCGTGATCCTGGAGACCCGGGATCGAATCCCACGTCGGGCTCCCGGTGCATGGAGTCTGTTTCTCCCTCTGCCTGTGTCTCTGCCTCTCTCTCTCTCTGTGTGACTATCATAAATAAATTAATTAATTAAAAAAAAAAAAAGATACAAAATCTTACCAAAGGGAGTTAGTGGTAATGTTGGAGAGGAAAGTTTCAGTAAAATGGAAATCATGGGAGTTTGGACCTAACATTTCCATATTAAGGATGGATGTGAGACAACTGTGAATATTTTCAAATGGATTTTGGTGGCTCTTGATGACAGAAATAAATTAGTGACTACCTTCTGTCTCTCTTCCAAATTTTCCTCATACAATCTCTTCAAAGTTTTTTTCAACATTATTTGATTATTATCCACACATCTTCTATTAGGAAAGAAAGATCATAAAGGGCTGGAATCACCTGATGGGGCTGTGTCTCTTATTAACATTTTGACCATGATCTGTTTCACTGAAGAGCAGAAACAAGTACATTCCAGATGTACTTGGAATGGAAGCCAGGATGAATGGAAGCGGGAATGAGGACGTGACATTTAAGGGACTATAAGAAGATAAGAAGACTCTCTATCTATAGAGATAGGGTTATGTTTTGGAAAAGATGGACATACAGTGTGATAGATTTGATGAGACCAAACATGGAGAACCCTGAACACAAGACTTAGAAGTCTACACTTTCTGTAAGAAACAGGGATCCCCTGGAAGATTTTTTTTTTTAAGATTTATTTATTTAATCCAGAGAGAGAGAAAGTAGAGTGAGGGGCAGAGGGAGAGAGAGACAAGCAAACTCTCTGTTCAGCTGGAGCCCCACTCAGGGCTCAATCCCAGGACCGTAAGATCATAATCTGAGCCAAAACCAAGAGTCCAACACTTAACTAACTGAGCCACCCAGTCACTCCTGCCAGAAGAATTTTTTTTAAAAGATTTATTTATTCATGAGAGGCACAGAGAGAGAGAGAGACAGAGAGAGAGGCAGAGACACAGGTAGAGGGAGAAGCAGGCTCCATGCAGGGAGCCTGAAGTGGGACTTGATCCCAGATCTCTAGGATCACACCCTGAGCCAAAGGCGGCGCTAAGCCACTGAGCCACCCGGACTGCCCCAGAAGAATTTTTAAACAGAGGTGTCACATTATGAAAGTGATATCAGACGAAGACTAGCCTTATGATGGTGCATTAGCTAAATCAGAGAAAGGCAAGCATACCATACATAAGACTTAAGGGACTATTAAAAATGAAAGGACGCATGAGGCACCTGGGTGGCTCCATTGGTTAAGCGTCTACCTTCACCTCAGGTCATGATCCTAGGGTCTTGGGATCCAGCCCCATGTCGGGGACCTTGATCAGCAGGGAGTCCGATTCTCCCTCTGCCTCTCCCACTTCTTGTGCTCTCTGTCAAATAAATAAATAAAAACTAAGGGAAAAAAATGAAAGGAAAATGAGCAAACAATTTCATATTTCTCATTCTACTGATTCAGTCAACAAATTTTTCTTAAGTACTTCCACATTCTAGATACTGAGCTCTAAGGATACAACAGGGAATAAGACAAATATATCTGCCCTTAAGGGGTTTAGAGCAATAGTCTTTTTTTACCCAATGAATTTATTTTTCTTTAAACTCTTGTTTTTAATAAATGCCCTCCAAATATTTTCTCATAAACATATTTGAATGTAGCAGCATTTTACTTGTAATATAAACTTTAGAATGCTTTAGAATGTTCTGTCCTCTTTGTTCCCAAGATATACCTTCTTCATCCTATTATGCAATAATCACTGATTTGCTTACCTCTTTTTCCATGACATGACTCTAAGCCTCATGCTGGCAGAAACCATGTCTTACTGGACACTGTCTCCTCAAAACTTCCGGGAAATTCCAAGAGTACAGTGAGTCAGTGAAGAAGTACACAGATTTTATTTGGAACTATGAATAAAACATAGAATTTCCCTCTTCGTTTCCCAGATGTGGCTAACAAGTGGTTTCAAGAGTCACCTGATTAGAAGTGCTCCTCAAACTTTTCCACCAACTAAACAGAGCAAATGAGAGGACAAATGTCTCCAGTGTCCCAGGGAGCTTGAGGCTGCAACTGGACACAAGTATAAACAGCTTTTAAGTCACACTCACTCAGGTGTGGTTCTATGCACTAGGGATATAAGTAAGGTTCCTGCCTTTGTTGAGCTTAAGATGAGAGAGGTCAGATGAACATTAATCAATAAGCAAGAAAAGGTCCTTACCATTTTAGCATATTTTAAAATTTATTTTTTATTTAATAATAATCTTTAATAGTTAATATTTTTAGGTCTTATTTAAAAATTCCTTCCTGAGGCACCTGGGTAGCTCAGTCAGTTAAGCATCTGCCTTCGGCTCAGGTCATGACCCAGAGTCCTGGGATCGAGCCCTGCATTGCTTTGGGCTCCCTGTTCAGCAGAGGGCCTGCTTCTCTGCAGTTCCTCCTGCTTGTTCTCTCTCTCTCTCAAATAAATAGAATCTTAAAAAATAAAAATCCCTTCCTTGTGCACGTAATAAAGATAGTATCACATATTTTCTTTTAAATTATAAAATTTTGGGCAGCTCAGGTGGCTCAGCAGTTTAGCGCCACCTTCGGCCCAGGTTGTGATCCTGGAGACCCGGGATCAAGTCCCACATTGGGCTCCCTGCACAGAGCCTGCTTCTTCCCCTGCCTGTGTCTCTGCCTCTCTCTCTCTCTCTCTCTCTCTCTCTCTCTCTCTCTGTGCCTCTCATGAGTAAATAAAATCTTTTTAAAAAATAAATAAATAAATAAATAAAATTATATAATTTTTATTTTCAATTTTAGGATTTTAATCTAATGAATTCATTGTGTATATGTGAATTAGGAACTCAACTTCTTTTTTTAAAATTTCAATATGCTAACCCAGCACTGATTACCAAATAATTCATTCTTTTTCCACTGATTTGTTATACCATCTCTATCATATAGAGTCCCTACAAAATCAGTCATTCTTGAACTCTGTCATGTGTCTTCTTGATCTATTTCTGTTCTAATTACTTTAGCTTTACAAACTAATTAAATGAATTCCCCACTTCATTTTTCCTCTTAAATAATCTTGACCTTTTACCTTTCCGTATAAATTTCAGAATCAACTTGCCAAGGTCTGCAAGACAAACTTTTGAATTTGGTTTGAAATTATATTGCACTAACAGATACATACTGAAAATATTTGACATCTCCAGGCAATTGTGTCTACTCATCTATTTTTTTTTTAAGATTTTATTTATTCATGAGAGACACACAGAGAGAGGCAGAGACCTAGGCAGAAGGAGAAGCAGGCTCCTCACAGGGAGCCCAATGTGGGACTTTATCCCCAGACCCTGAGATCATGCCCTGAGCTAAAGGCAGACGCTCAACCACTAAGCCACACAGGCATCCTTCTACTCATCTATTTACTTAGATTTAAGTTCATTAATAAAGTTTGTAACTTTCTCCATAAAGTTCTTATGTATCTTTTATTAGATGTATCCCCAAGTAATGTAATTTTGTTGCTCTTGTGACTGGAAATCTTTTTAAAATCAATCACACTGTCTAAATATTTTTGTTAAGGCACAGGGGCAAGATTTATCTTTTTAAAGTTATCTTGCATCCACCAACAGTGCTGGTAGTTTGCATATAGATTTTTCTTAAACTTTCCACATAATCATCTGTAAGTTAAAAAAAAAAAGCTTTCTTCCTTTCATTTCTTACATTTATTATTTTTTTTATTTTATTGGCTACAAATTCTGCATCATGTTTCTAAGTTTAAAGGCTATGCTTCTAACATTTCCCCATTAAGTATAATGCGGAGTTTTGATGGATATCCTTTATTTGGCTAAAGTTGTTCTTTTCAATTCCTAGGCTCTCAAGAGTTGATGCTGGTCTGGCCAGAAGAGGTGCTAATCACAAATAAGTGCTAACTTCAACCATTTTTTTCCCTGGCTAGTGAAATGATTATGTGTAATAGACACTGTCTACCTAATATCGGTTCTATGAGCCTTAACTCATTCTGACTAGATCTGCGTATTTTTAGAACATGTCAACATTCATGGACACGCTCTAGGTAAGAAATAATCCAGTTATCTCTGACGTTTGGTTAATAAAAAATATGAATATATAAAAAGCAAATTTACTTCATTTAAGCCAATTAAATATTACAAGATAGGGCAGATGGCTAAAAATAAAATCCAAATATTACAATTTTATCTCCTATATAGAATATATATATTTATATATACATACATTATATATTCTTTTTTTTTTAATTTTTATTTATTTATGATAGTCACAGAGAGATAGAGAGAGGCAGAGACACAGGCAGAGGGAGAAGCAGGCTCCATGCACCAGGAGCCCGACGTGGGATTCGATCCCGGGTCTCCAGGATCGCGCCCTGGGCCAAAGGCAGGCGCCAAACTGCTGCGCCACCCAGGGATCCCTACATTATATATTCTAAGATCAAAAAGGCCTTCTAAAATAGAGATAAAACACAAAATAGAATTTCATTTTAATATTTGATTTTGAATTATAGACAAACATTGGTATAAACGCTCATCGCAGACATTACAAAGCAAATGTTGCATAGCCCAACCTTTAATTTATCTTTTAGTCATCATCACTTAAGGAACTTACTTTAATTAAAATCCAGTGCTATACAAATTACACTTTATAAATAAATAGAGCTGTGCATCTGAATTTTAAAATCCTGAACTTCTGGAGCGCTTGGGGGGCTCAGCGGTTGACATATGCCTTCGGCTCAGGGCGTGATCCTGGAGACCCAGGATCAAGTCCCACATCGGGCTCCCTGCATGGAGCCTGCTTCTTCCTCTGCCTAGGTCTCTGCCCCCCCACCACCCCCCGTGCCTCTCATGAATAAATAAAATCTTTAATAAATAAATAAATATAAAATCCTAGACTTCAAGGAAATTATTTCAGTCAGCAAATAAACTAACCAGACACGGGATCCCTGGGTGGCGCAGCGGTTTGGCGCCTGCCTTTGGCCCAGGGCACGATCTTGGAGACCCGGGATCGAATCCCACGTCGGGCTCCCAGTGCATGGAGCCTGCTTCTCCCTCTGCCTGTGTCTCTGCCTCTCTCTCTCTCTGTGTGACTATCATAAATAAATAAAAAAATTTAAAAAAAAAATTTTAAAAAAATAAAAAATAAAAAAAAAATAAACTAACCAGACACCAATTTCCTAGGTTCTTAATTCCACTAAGTGTCAAACTTTAAAAATATGTTCTTATTAAGAAAGCCTAATTTTAAAAAACTATAGATCTATTTTTTATTAAAGATTTTCTTTATTTATTCATGAGAGAGACACAGAGAAAGAGAGAGGCACAGACACAGGCAGAGGGAGAAGCAGGCTCCACGCAGGGAGCCTGATGTGGGACTCGATCCTGGGTCTCGAGGATCACACCCTGGGCCGAAGGCAGGAGCCAAACCGCTGAGCCACCTGGGCTGCCCAGATCTATTTTTTAAAATGCATTTGCATTAAAATTTTTGTATGAAAGAAGGGCAGAGAAAAAAAGGGAAAAATTCTGTATGATTTTTTAAAATTTTTTTAATGAAAGTAAGTTCCACTGTCAATTGAAGAGGAAACGAAACAAAGAGAAACACTCTACAATTATTCACTGAGACACATGACTGAATTTACCAAGGCTGATTTGGTGCTTAATTTTTCAGAAAAACGTGTACTGGATTTTATCTGTATAGGACTTTTTCCACAACAAGCAATACTGAAAAGGTGAAAAGTACAAAGAAAATTCCACTTGAATAAATATAAAATTTCAGATATCTGACATAGTTCCATATACCCTCTAATTTTCCACTCTCTCTTACTGATGCAGAAGCAAGAAAACCTTGTTTCTTTTTTTTTTTTTAAGATTTTATTTATTTATTCATGAGAGGCACAGAGAGAGAGAGAGAGAGAGACAGAGAGACAGAGACACAGAGGGAGAAGCAGGCTCCCTGTGGGAAGCCTGATGGAAGACTCAATCCAGAGACTCCAGGATCAGATGCCCAACTGCTGAGCCACCCAGGTGTCCCAACAAATCTTATTTCAATAAGAAATCCTCAAGAGAAGCTTTCATGTTCAGCTGCTAATCAACTAACACACTATCCTTTCAGTAAAGTGTCACTGCATAATACCTGTAGCAGAAAATTTGAATTTCTACAATTTAAATGAAGATTTTTAATGAAATTGGATTAGCTTTTCAATGCACGGTGCTTTCGATACTTCCATTTAAAAGCTGTTACTAAAGGAGCTTTAGAAAGGTTAAGGCTCAGGGCAGGGATAAACAGTTGAGGCTATGTGGAGAACTCAAAGTCTAGAGGTTAACCAACTTCAAATCATCTGTGAATGATGATTTTCACAACTATCATACCAAGCCCCTCATCTCACACATAGAGCCAAACCATGATCCAGCAGAAAACAACACACAGCTGTCTGCAGTTAAGTCCACCTATAATTAACTAGCACAGTTCTATTTTATGGCCACAAAGATCTACACACTAAAAGCAAAATATTCATCAACTAATAAAATTGAGAAGAGGGAAGATTTTTACTACAAAAAGTCTCTTTCTCTGCTTATATAGAAAAGCAATTTTCATTTACTAAGGAAGTAATATTGAAAACTGATATTGCTACCTCAAAAAATGTATTAAAGATATTCCTTGTCACCTAAGAAAACCTCACTGCACCTATGAAGACAGCAACAAAGTCATAGAAAGCTAGTCTCCCTGCATAATGTGCTTCACAGGAATATTACTAAACAGAGACTAAGTAAGGGCAAGACTTACTGTGTGCCTTTAAGCACAGGACTTAATTAATCTCTTATGAATACCAGGTTTCTCATTAGTCACATGGAGTAATAATATGTCTCACAGGACTGTAGTGAAAGTTAAATGACAGGAAGCATATATAAATGTTTATCAGTAGCAAGCTAATTTTTTTTTTCAAGTATTAGAAGCAAATCCTTCTTCCCACCACACCTCTGAAAAGAGCACATAATTGAAATTAGGCTGCATTTTTAAATGATACTAATAATTAATGTAATGTTAATCATTCATCTCCTTTCCACAAGTGGGAAAAAAAGACTAGTAATCAAACATACCTTTAAAAATGAGGGGAATAGGTAACAGCTTACACACTACTATGGAAAGTACAGTCAACCTTTGTGGCCCAAAACCATCTTCTCCTTAATTTAACATTTAACAACTGTCTCTTCATTCATCTCATAAAAATTCTCTAAGGGACCCTCTAAGTTGTGAAAGATGCCAAATTCATATGGCACTAATGGAGATAATTCTAAAGTCACGAAGCTGATGATACCTTCATCAGTTTTTGATAACTTCAAAAGATTCCCCTGGTACCCTACAGTGCTAAGAAAGTCAGTAATTCTGGACATTTTTGTATCTAACATTAAACCTGAAGGGACAACAGGCATAAAATAAGACTACTCCAAACAAATGTGCATATGTGATCCCCCTACCCATGATTATTACCTCCAAATAAAATGTAGGCAAATGATCTTTTGCTTCAGAAGGAAAATAACTTTGTTCCTTTTTTGGGAAGGGAGAGAGAGAGGGAGGGGGAAAGGAAGGGGAGAGAAGGAAGCAAAGAAAGGAAGAGAGAGAGAGAAAGCAAAGAAGAGAGAAGAAAAAAGCGGGGGGTGGGGGGGGAGAACACCTAGTGTCCAGATCTTGGTTTCTAATACCATTCTCCAATAAAAAAAAAAAAACAAAAAAAACAAAACCTGGGTTCCTTGAGAAATGGATGACAATTTTAAGACTGAGGCAGGAAATACCAAGATGAGCCTAGAGCATCCTGCAGTGCTTACTTAGTAAAGTGAAACAGAGCTCAGAACAAAACAAAAACACCACCACAATGATGCTAATATAGCAAAGGGGTGGAGGATCTGACTGCAATAACGCTCAATTTGGAACTGCAACCATTTGAGCAACAAAGTAACACTAAATTGCAATCCAAAATACACAGATATCCGTAAGTATATACTAAGATAAATAAATCATTGCATAAAGCCATAAATGAGAAGAGACAAATCTCCACGCAGAATAATTACGAAAAATGCGTGTAGATGTTCCACTCTCAATAGAGTGGGCTTAAATGTGGGCTGTACACAGCCACTGCCTTCCAGAGAGTATAATATAAAAAGGAGAGGGGGGAAAAAAGAGTATTTTGCAGTGAAAAACCCTAACACTACCTCCACCAAGTGATTAAAGTTAACATCAACGGTGATAAATCATGTTGATACTATGTACCTTTAATATGAGTGATGAAGATGGCTATTTACCTCTGTGGTCTTCCCCAAATGATAGAATCCCAGTCTATGGGCAAAATATCATTCTACAAAACCCGTGACGAGTGCTCTTTAAAACTGTCAAGATCATCAAAACCAAAGACTCTAAAAGCCTGTCACAGCCAAGAGACTCCTAAGGAGGCATGACTACTAAATGTAATGTGATATCCTGGATGGGCTCCTAGAACAAAAACAAGGAAATCAGGTAAAACCTAAGGATATTTGGAAAAAATATGAGCTTTAGTTAATTATAATGTATCAACACAGGTTTATTATTTTTGACAGATGTACCATACAAATATAAGACATGAATACGAGGGGAAACTGGAGGTCAAGTACATAAGAACTCCATACTATCTTTGCAATTTTTCTGTAAATCTAAACATGTTCTACATTTTGAAAAATACCTAATAAAAATAAATAAATTACAATGTATAATATAAAGATTAACATAATGACCCTCATTTTGTCCCAATGTATGCCAGTCACTCTTATTTCTAAGTATAGTGTACCGAGGAAATGAAGGAAGCTAGCCTTCCAAGAAGCTGAGAGCAGAGGCCACCTTTCAGCATCCTGTGATGTACCACAATTGACATGTGTACCTAGCGAAGTACTTTAACTAAATTAACCCTCACAAGAACACACAAATGGTTTATTTTGAACCATTTATTTATATTTTACTTTAGGCAAGAAACTGCAGAAAGAATATAATATTAATAATGTAAGCATAGTAAGAGGCAAAAGTGCCATTTCTCCCATTCCTAGTATGAGTTCTTTATCAGTTACAACATGAAGTTAAAAACAAATGATGTCAGTTGAGTGTCCAAATCTTGGTTTCAGTTCAGGTCATGATCTCAGGGTGAGGGATACAGCCCCACATTAGGCTGCATGCTCAGCATGGAGTCTGCTTGTCCCTCTCCCTCTGCTCCTCCCCCTGGGCTCTCTCTCTCTCTTCTCTCTCTCAAATAAATAGGTAAATAAATGAAATTATTTTTAAAAATGTTTTTCATTAATACAATCTGCCTAGAAGTAGACCAAAAAAATTCATAGGTCTTCAGTGGATTTTTAATCAACATAATGAATAAATAAAAGATATACATATAAAACATGTGTTTTAAATTAAGCATAAACACAATAAATTAAGGAGACGGAAACATAGATTTATATCCACTATTGTTAATGATGAACCTGCCCTTAATGTATTTTCATGCATCAATAGTTAAAGATATTATGAAGCCTTCATAATTAGCACAACATATATCCAGGTTATAAAGACAAATCTTTATTATTTTTAGTGTTTAAAGTCATGTTATACTTAAACTATTATTTTATGACATTTCACAATACATAAGGACAAATAAGCAGAAAGTCTTTACAGATGTTTGTAATCTGTATTCTTTCATTTGTTGGAATCTGTTTTGAAAATGAAATACAAGAAAAAGATACAGTCTCAGTATATGCTCAAAAGCAAATGACTTCCTTAATATAAACAATGTTCTTATTAAAATTGTGAAAGTATAACCATTGCGAAAGCAGCCACTTGACAGAGACACAGAGACACTAAGATTTAAGGGTTAGCACTGCACATAAAATTCATTTTCTCCAACATTCATAGATAAGCAGTTGTAGGAAGGCAGATGAATCCAAAAATGTACAAAGTGCTACAAGATATCACTGATGTGGTTAATTGTGTAGCAACAAGATTTGAGCAAATACAGTAATATTTAAATGATAATGAGATGTATAGCAACCACAGCACAACATTTAAGTGACTCAGCTCCAGAACTGGACTAGTGAGCTAGAATATTAGCCAGAGAATTTATTAGTGATGAGACTTTGGACATATTATTAATTTCTATGAGTTGTTATTATAGAATGATGATGAAAATGGTCTCTGCCTCACAGAATTGGAAGAAGTATTATAAAAGATACTTCATTACAGAACTTAAAACATCACTTGGGACATGGTAAGTACTTAAAAAATGTTAGCTATTATTGGCCATGATTATGGGAATAATTGTGAAAAACTTTTATACCACAACAAAGTCCATTAATTATCTTTTTGTAAAGAATTTAAAAGTTATCAAACTTAGAAATAAATTACACATTTTTCTTCTACAAATAAGTAAGATTTTCAATTTTTTTTTTTAAGATTTTAGTTATTTATTCATGAGAGACACAGAGAGAGAGAGGCAGAGACACAAGCAGAGGGAGAAGCAAGCTCCATGAAAGGCAGCCCGACGCGGGAGTTCATCCCGGGTCTTCAGGATCACGCCCTGGGCTAAAGGCAGGTGCCAAACCGCTGAGCCACCCAGGGATTCCCCAGGATTTCCAAATCTGCTAGCCTGTTCTGGGATATTTTATAAAGACGGGTCTTGGGAGACTCCTCCAGCAAGATCTCCTGCTTACTTAGTGCAAGGTTATACTCATAGTGTTGGCCACAAACAGCTAACCAAAACTACATCAAAATGTAAAAACAGTGTACATACCCTCAAATCAGGAGAAAAGTTGTCTGCAGAAGTTGAAATGGAATCCGATGATACTACAGAAGCTGATTTTGTATGCACTGAATTCTCTGAATGAGAAGTGGAAGCACTACAAAATACAAAAACACATTATGTTTCAAAACTGGGGGTTTAAAAAATAATTTCAGAAATTTTACTAATTATAACTCCATTATTTATTAAAACTTCCATTGCTGGGGTGCCTGGATGGCCCAGTTGGTTAAGCATCTTCCTTCAGCTCAGGTCATGATCTCAGGGTCCTGGGATTGAGCCCCAAGTCAGGCTCCCTGCTCAGCTGCTTCTCCCTCTCCCTCAGCCTGCTGCTCGGCCTGCCACTCTGCCTGATGCTCTGTTTGCCTACTTGTATGCATTCTCTGAATGAATAAATAAAATCTTAAAAAAAAAACTTCCATTGCCAACCAGTCCTATTTTGTCTATTCAAGCTTAATTCCAACCACTAATAAATTTCAAACTCTAATACTTAACCTGCAGGGTTAAGTATTCCTACCACATTCCCCCTGGATAGACTATCCCAGGACTCCTGAATAAACTCTGGGCTAATTTCTTCTTTTTATTCAACCATCCACCCAATTCATCCAATGAACACTCACGGAATGATCCAACATGCAAAGCCATTATACCAGGCACTATGATTTGGAGATAAATATTATACAATTCTCATGCTCATGAAGCTCACAAACTGTGGCAGAGAGAGATGAGTACGTAAATGGTGTGTTGTGATGATGACACTAGCCCCTGTGAAACTGAATAAAGAAAGCCTCCTTTCAAATGGAGTCAGGAGACCAGAAAGGGGAAATTCGCAAACCCTACCATTCATTGCAGCCCTCTGCATGCCCACAGGGATAAGCCTACACTTTACTACCCCAGTAGGAAGATTTTCTCCTTGCCTGGCAACAGCCCCCCCAAAGAGAGAGTCACAACACAACCAGTTGAAGCCACTACACTTCCAACATTCAGTTTACTCCAATGGATTCTGTGTTTATAATATCCCCTCCTGTTTATAACTGCTCCCCTAAATGCTCCCTTTCCCACATAAAAAAGCATTCCTCTCCTTTGTTCTCTGGCTTGCCTATGGTTTTTGCCATAACTTGCATGTCTCAAGTTGTAATCCTCTGTTATCCCTGAATAAATACATTTTGCTGGTAATATAACTGACAGTTTAACTTTTGAGGTTTACGTACTACAAACACAGAGACACAGAGAAAATGCACTATGGGAGAAAGGAAAAAGAAGACCCCAACTTTACTCACGAACTTCAGGGAAGAGTTCAGAGACATGATGTTCTTTGATCAGAGTATTCAAAGATAGGAAATTGCCAAGCTGACGCACAAGTAAGGGAATTCCAAAAACATACAAAAAAAAAAAAAACAACAAAAAGGCACTGCAAAGATACAGAATAATCACAGAGCCCAGAACACTTGAGGAACTAGGGTTCAACAGGGCTAGACAAACAAAAGAACAGAAGCTAAAGATAGAAAGATAAGCTTGTCTTTGCACCTATACCTTTCCACTAAATCAATTTCTATAGAAGCCTGTCTTAAATATCTATTTCTTCCATTATATTAATTAATTACATTAATCACACCCTATAGTTACTTTTATTCTCCTAAATTCCTATAGAACTCAGAGTAACTGTAGAATTACTGTCTTTTATTGTATAATGATCTCAGGTGCATATACATTTTTTCTCACCAACTAAATTACCCCAAAAGGGAGAACTCTGTCTTCATTTTCCACATCTACTCCAATGCCTATGTATACTATTAACATGTATTAGGTTTGTTAAATTCCAAAACATGGTTGACAATATACCTATGCCACAAACTGAATGAATTATATCATTTCTTTTTATCAGTACCAGAAAGTTATTTAAAGTAAAAAACAAAACAAAAAAAACAATAATGGCAATAATGGTAGAAAAATCTCAGACACTTTGAGTTGAAGTTTTTCTAAAGCTTCATTCTCAACATACTTAAAGTCCTCCTCACTCCCAAAGTCAAAATTTTTTCCTCAGGTTTTGATAAAATAATCCATTGTGAGATGAGATAGTTAAAAATTACATTTTCGTTTTAAAATTTGTCCACCATAACCTGCCTATAACAATAACTAAATTATTTATACAATGTGAAAATTATCTTCTCCAAAAGAAATTGTCACTTCATTTTCTATTGCTACTTTTTTAAGCTTCACTGAGGTGTGATTAAATAAAAACTGTGTAGAGGGGATCCCTGGGTGGCTCAGCCATTTGGTGCCTGCCTTTGGCCCAGGGTGTGATCCTGGGGTCCCAGGATCAAGTCCCACGTCCGGCTCCCTGCATGGAGCCTGCTTCTCCCTCTGCCTGTATCTCTACGTCTCTCTCTGTGTCTCTCATGAATAAATAAATAAAATCTTTAAAAAAAAAAAAACCTGTGTACAACACATTAAGTGTACAACATGATGTTCTGATACATGTATATTCTGTGAAATGAGTACTGCAATCAATATAAACATCCACCATCTCACATAGTTACCTTTTTCTTTTTGTGGTGAGAGAATCTGAGATCTACTCTTTTAGCAATTTCAAGTATACAATACAGTATTACAACAGTCACTATGCTATACATATTAGGTCTCTGGAACTATGCACTTTATATATAAAACTTTGCCCATTTTGATCAATTTCCCACCATTTCCCACTTTTCAGATCTATGGTTTGAAAATATTTTCTCAGATTTTGTAGGTCCCTTTTTCATTTTGTCGTTTCCTTTGCTATAGAGAAACTTATTAGTTTGGTATAGTTCCACTACTCTATTTTTGCTTTTGTTGCCATGCTACTGGAATCAAATCCAACAAAGGGTTCTCAAGACCAATGCCAAGCAGCTTTTCCCCAGTTTTCCACCAGGACTTTTACAGATTCAGGCCTTACATTTAAATGTTTAATACATTTTGGTTTGATTTGTATGTATGGTATAAAGCAGGGTTCAATTTCACCCTTTTGCATGTGGATACCCATTTTTACCAAAACCACTGTACATTGTTGGCATCCTTTCAAAGATAAATTGACTGTATATGTGTGGTTTTATTTCTGGGCTCTCTATCCTGTTCCCTGATCTTTGTGTCTACTTTTTATGCCAATACCATACTGTTTTGATAACTACAGCTTTGGAATACAGCTGGAAGATAGGACATATGATGCTTCCAGCTTCATTCACGTTCAAGATTGCTATAGCTATTTGGGGTCTTTTATGTTACCACAATGATTTTAAGATTGTTTTTTCTATGAAAAATGCTACTGGAATTTTTATAGAGAATTCACTGAATCTGCAGATCACTTTGGTCAGCATGGACATTTTAAGCCAATTCATTCTTCTAATCATTAACACAGGATAACTTTTCATTGATTTATGTCTTCAGTTTCTTTGACCATAGTTTTATAATTTGTACAAGTCTTCAACCTCCTTGGTTAAATTTATTCCTAAGTATTGGGCAGCCCAGGTTGCGATCCTAGAGACCCGGGATCGAGTCCCACGTCAGGCTCCCTGCAGGGAGCCTGCTTCTCCCTCTGCCTGTGTCTCTGCCTCTCTCTCTCTCTGTCTCTCATGAATAAATAAATAAAATCTTTAAATAAATAAATAAATTTATTCCTAAGTATTTTATTCTTTTTGATCCTACTGCAATGGAACTGTTTTCTCAATTTCTTTTTTGGGGGAGTTTGTTGTTAGTGTATAAAAACACAATTGATTTCTGCATGTTGATTTTGTATCCTGCAACTTTCCTGAATTCATGTATTAGTTTTAACAGTTTTTCTGGTAGAGTCTTTACAGTTCCCCATTTATAAGATCATGCCATCTACAAAATGTTTTTAAGTATTCATACAATGCGAAAATCATCTCCCCTAAAAGAAATTCACTTAAATGGATTAAAAACAGTATTGCAGTAGAAACATCTCATAATACTTTTTTCAAATGCAAACATATATTTATTAACTAATTGAAGGTATGATTGTAATTGCTATTTGTTTATACCCAACAACCTAGAATATTACACAAAGGAACAGTCATAAGAAATTCCATTATCGGGACGCCTGGGCGGCTCAGAGGTTGAGCATCTGCCTTTCGCTCGGGGTGTGATCCCAGGTCTGGGGATCGAGTTCCACATCGGGCTCCCTGCAGGGAGCCTGCTTCTCCCTCTCTGCCTGTGTCTCTGCCTCCCTCTCTGTGTCACTCATGAATAAATAAAATCTTTAAAAAATAAAAAGAAATTCTATTATCTAGTTTTATAATGTAAAGATAGAGAAATTGACAGAGAATGTTTCCTTCCTTTTTTTTTTCTGTTGTTGTAGCCAATTTCTTGCTAATCAAATACCATCTGTGTTAAAATAACAGGTAAAATAATCAAACTTTAGACACATTGAGAGACATTTGTACTTTGAGAGACATTATTTGTTGCCTACTCCAGATACACACATACCTCTTCTTTCCTTTACTTTGATTAGGGCAGTCTGGGCCCAGCGCAATATGACATGCTGCTTTTGGCTCCCTTGTGGCTAGCAGAACCATGTGACATAACTTTGGTCAATGAGATTTAAGAGGAACTATGTTAATAGTTATGGAAATCTTTTATTTTCTTAATAAAGGAGAGCAGAAACAGCAGGCTAAGGCTAGCCCTTAACCTTTCCCATTTTCTCTTCCTGGAACAAGAATGTGAAGTTTGGAAATATGTAGCCAGATTGTAAACATGACCAACATGGTGGCCTGCTAAGAACAGGGAGCCAAACAACAGGAAGAACAAGCTCCTCATCTCATGGTATCACAAAGTTCACACCAGAGTTCACACCAACTCCCTACTTACGAAATTTTTGTTATGTAAAAAAGTAAAGTTCAATTTTTTTTAAGATTTATTTACTGAGAGAGAGAGACCACACGCACACGAACTGGGAGAGGGGTAGGAGAGAATCTTTAAGCAGACTCCCCAGCGAGCACAGAGCCCAACACAAGGCGTAATCTCACAACCTGAACCAAAACCAAGAGTCAGATGCTTAACCAACTGAGCCACTCGTGCACTCCTGAAGTTCAATTTTTAAAATCACTGTAATGGAGGTTTATATTCTGTATAGCCAAACACAATTTTAAAGGATATGGAAATCAATACCTCATAAAGTCTATTTTGGACAAGTTCAAATGTGCAATACTACTTTTTATTCATATGACCTTCTGAGAGAAGATAAAATTAAAGGCATTAAAACATAATTTGGAATTATAGGTAGTATATTACTTAGAAAAAATAATTTTGACAGAGATAATATAATAGCATGTCCCACTAAGAAACCCAAGGGTTCTTTAAAGTCAAAATATGAAGTAAATATCTAAGGGAAATAAAATAACAAAACTGGGTTCTGTAACTAATAACTTGCAGTCTCAGAATCAAAGAATCATTTTTTCAAGGAAAAGTGTGGCAAATAGCTTTTAATTATTAACTTCTTTTCAGACATACATGAACATGGGTAGATATTATGATCCACCATGTTATATGTGAATAAGCACTGATGTGTAGTTCAATATAACCAGTTTACAAAAGGTTTTAAACCCCAGGCAAGGGGCAACTGGGTGGCTCAGCAGTTGAGTGCCTGCCTTTGGCCCAGGGCGTGATCCTGGAGTCCTTGGATCGAGTCCCACATTGGGCTCCCTGTGTGGAGCCTCCTTTCTCTCTCCCTACGGTCTCCACCTCTGTGTGTGTGTGTGTATCTCATGAACAAATAAAATCTTTTAAAAAAATAAAATAAAATAAAATAATAAAATAAAATAATATAAAATAAAATAAAATAAAATAAAATAAAATAAAATAAAATAAAATAAATAAAATAAAATAAAATAAAATAAAATAAAATAAAATAAAATAAAATAAAATAAAATAAATCCCAGGCAAGCATGGAGAGGCTGAAAGAAACAGCGGTAGGGTAGATCCTAGTGCTATCCTCGTGATGATGGCAGACATACACCTATGCATACACACAACAGGAGAACTATTCAAAGTTCTGGTATAAACAGGAAGTGCTGCCCTTTATGGCTACTCAGATTGGAGGTGGCCACAGACACCCTACAATGCAGAACTCCATTTTCAGTTATTTTTCTTCTGTCAGATGGAATCGGTGCATGTTTCTGATCGCCATGGGCCACTGGTATAATACAATCTAACATCCATTGCTCCTTTCTATTGCTCCCTTGCTTATGTTGAGGTCAAACTCTCTGTTTATCTTCTATGAACTGTTCCACAAACAAGCTCTGTATTTCCCTGAATTCACATCCCATGCCATTCCAAAACAGAATGCCTCTTTATCCCTATCTATTTATTAACATCCTACCAACTCTTTAAGACTCAGTTAAAAAGCAAGCTTTCCAAGAAGTCCTCCCCTGGTGTTCCAGCTGGAACTAAACCCTCATTCCTCTGCGCTTTCACAGACTTCTGCCTATACTCTATAATTATACCTAACACTTTCCACATTAGACTAAAGTTCTTTGGTTACATGGCCACCTCTTTTTTAAATTATAAACTGCTAGAGGATAAGAATCTTGTAACTGGCAAGGCATTTGAACTCTGAGAAAGACTGCAATCTGCTAACCTCATTAAGTAAGCAATACCACTTTGGTCCTCACTTTCCCTAGGCCCAGAAACTTCACTGCAGTCAGTCCAAACATTCCTGTTACCCTCGTCATCCTGAGCCTCGCTGGCAAAGGTGCCAGACCTTCCTGTCTATGTGTCTCCTCCATCCATCTTCCCAATTCGGGTCTTCTTTCAGGTACTAACTCTTCCTAACCTTTACACAAGAATCTTTATTTCAGAGTGACTCAAATGCCTCACATCTTCCACAGAATTTTCCTTCCACTTCTTTCCCTCAGCCGACCCCTGCTCTCAAGAACCACTCTTTCATAGCCTTTTCTAAAGGAGACTCTTCTCCACATCTAACAAAACCCAAAGGTGACATCAGCACTTCCCCACCTCCACTCTCATGTTTCTACACTAGTATTAATTACTTTTCCATCTTCATATGTAAAAGCCTTCTTCTTCTCCTTCTTCTGGTATTTGCATATCCAGCTTTCCTGTTACTGTGATCCACCTAGTAAGGTGGATCTTACTAAGTAAGGAAAGTGTCTTACTTTCTCTTCTCCAAAGCTTCTCTCTGCACCAAAGCCATCATCATGAGAATTTAAATGTTTACAAGGATAAACTAGCAATGACCTATCTCAAAATTCCTCAAGTCCCACACCCCTCATCCATATTCCCACTTTAACAATATGCATCTGTGGTCATACCCTGGACTTCATCATTTCTAGAACTACTCAGTGTCTATAATCCTAAACTCAAGGAAACCAATTTCTGTCCATAAACAGATGGTATCCTTTCCAAATATCTCACTTTCTCAACTTTTCCTTCATCTAATGTTCAACACAGTAGAGAAAAATTATCCTCCAACCCCTCCATTTGTCATGATCCTTCATGCTTCTTTACTCTCCTTCTCCCTCTCACTACTCTCTCTATCCAACCTGAAATGTACAGTAATATTTTATAATCCCTTTGGCAAACCTTCAGGATCCTTATATCCTATCCATTAGCAATCAATGCTCTGCTAATCTCTAAGTTTGGATCATTGTAACTATCCTCTCTGTGCTAAAGCTTAGCTACTAATGGAAATCGTCAAACTGGGATCCCTTAGGACTCCTGGTTACAAACATGAGCTAGGTCCAAGGCAGTGCTCAGCAACCCATCGCATCTAGTCAATCCAAAGTCCTATAGAGTCTACCTCGGTATCACCTTGAATGCATCTGTTTTTCCATCCCAACTTTTAAGTTTTAATTCAATACCTCTTACCTGGACTATAGTAAATCACCTGTCTCCTTTCTCCCACTCACCCAATATATCATCCAAAAACAATACCAAAGTGATCCTTCAAAAACAGAGATCTGATCATATCATTCTCCGACTTAAATTTTCAGTGATTCCTCAATCCTTCCTAAATCAAGCCCAAACTCCTTAGCATAAGGCTTGAAGACTTCCATGACTTGGCCCTTGTTCTACATAACTGGCTATAGCTTTAACTCATCAAAGTCACTGAAAATGGCTTGCAGATTCTATCTTCTAGCCATTTCACACCTCTGTGCTTTGCTACTCCTGCTGATATGACCTGCAGTGTCCTTTACAGACTTCCATGCCCTCTTTGCCCCTCAAACACCTCCCAATTCCCCCTCCACAATCAACAATGAATGCACCCTAGGAGAGAGGAAAAGCCATGTGAGGACACAGAAAGAAGACAACCAACGCCAAGCCAGTCAAAGAAAGCCAGATGAAGAATCAAATCATCTGGTAACTTGATCTTGGACTTCCCAGTCACCAGAACTGGAAGAAATAAATTACTGTTGTTTAAGCCATCCTGTGGTATGGAGGAGCATTACATAATAAAAAGAAACGTTCTTAATTCTATCAGGTGTAATTACAAGATTATGTGAAAAAATGTAAAGATGTACACTGAAGTATGTAGGAATGAAAAGACATGACTTGCTTCAAAACAGTTTAGGAAAAAAAGAAGAAGAAAAGCAGATAAAGTAAATATGACAAATTCTTGGTAACTATTCAGTGTGGGTAAGAGGTAATCAGAGGCTTATTGTACAACTCTCTCTCATCTGTATACACCTGAGATTTTCTTTAAAAATATAATAGCTTTACAAATATCATTCTCAATGGAGAAACACTGGGAGCCTTTCCCCTAAGATCAGGAACATGACAGGGATTTCCACTCTCACCACTGCTATTCAACATAGTACTAGAAGTCCTAGCCTCAGCAATCAGGCAACAAAAAGAAATAAAAGGCATTCAAATTGGCAAAGAAGAAGTCAAACTCTCCCTCTTCACCAGTGACATGATACTGTACATAGAAAACCCAAAAGACTCCACCCCAAAATTGCTAGAACTCATATAGCAATTTGGCAGTGTGGCAGGATACAAAATCAATGTCCAGAAATCAGTGGCATTTCTATACACTAACAATGAGACTGAAGAAAGAGAATTTTTTTTAATTTTTTTTTAATTTATTTATGATAGTCACACAGAGAGACAGAGAGAGAGGCAGAGACATAGGCAGAGGGAGAAGCAGGCTCCATGCACTGGGAGCCCGATGTGGGATTCAATCCCGGGTCTCCAGGATCACGCCCTGGGCCAAAGGCAGGCGCTAAACCGCTGCACCACCCAGGGATCCCTGAAGAAAGAGAAATTAAGGAGTCAATCCCATTTACAATTGCACCCAAAAGCATAAGATACCTAGGAATAAACCTAACCAAAGAGCTAAAGGATCTATACCCTAAAAACTACAGAACACTTCTGAAAGAAATTGAGGAAGACACAAAGAGATGGAAAAATATTCCATGTTCATGGATTGGAAGAATTAATATTATGAAAATGTCAATGTTACCCAGGGCAATTTACACATTTAATGCAATCCCCATCAAAATACCATGGGTTTCCTTCAGAGAGTTGGAACAAATCATCTTAAGATTTGTGTGAAATCAGAAAAGACCCCGAATAGCCACGGGAATATTAAAAAAGAAAACCAGAGCCGGGGGCATCACAATGCCAGATTTCAGGTTGTACTACAAAGCTGTGGTCATCAAGACAGTGTGGTACTGGCACAAAAACAGACACATAGATCAATGGAACAGAATAGAGAATCCAGAAATCGGCCCTCAAATCTTTGGTCAACTAATATTCGACAAAGCAGGAAAGACTATCCACTGGAAATAAGACAGTCTCTTCAATAAACGATGCTGGGAAAATTGGATATCCACATGCAGAAGAATGAAACTAGACCACTCTCTTTCACCATACACAAAGATAAACTCAAAATGGATGAAAGATCTTAATATGAGACAAGATTCCATCAAAATCCTAGAGAAGAACACAGAACACCCTTTTTGAACTTGGCCACAGTAACTTCTTGCAAGATACATCCATGAAGGCAAGAGAAACAAAAGCAAAAATGAACTACTGGGACTTCATCAAAATAAGAAGCTTCTGCACAGCAAAAGAAACAGTCAAGGATGGGATCCCTGGGTGGCGCAGCGGTTTGGCGCCTGCCTTTGGCCCAGGGCGCGATCCTGGAGACCCGGGATCGAATCCCACATCGGGCTCCCAGTGCATGGAGCCTGCTTCTCCCTCTGCCTCTCTCTCTCTCTCTCTCTCTCTCTCTCTCTCTGTGACTATCATAAATAAATAAAAATTAAAAAAAAAAAAAAAAAGAAACAGTCAAGGAAACTACAAGACAACCTACAGAATGGGAGAAGATATTTGCAAATGACGTATCAGATAAAGGGCTAGTTTCCAAGATCTATAAAGAACTTCTTAAACTCAACACCAAAGAACAAACAATCCAATCATGAAATGGGCAAAAGACATGAACAGAAATCTCACAGAGGAAGACATAGGCATGGCCAACAAGCAAGTGAGAAAATGCTCTGCATCACTGGCCATCAGGAAAATACAAATCAAAACCACAATGAGATACCACCTCACACCAGTGAGAATGGGGAACATTAACAAGGCAGGAAACCACAAATGTTGGAGAGGATGTGGAGAAAGGGGAGCCCTCTTACACTGTTGGTGGGAATGTGAACTGGTGCAGCCACTCTGGAAAACTGTGTGGAGGTTCCTCAAAGAAAAAACAGATCTGCCCTACGACCCAGCAATTGCACTGCTGGGGATTTACCCCAAAGATACAGATGCAGTGAAACGGCGGGACACCTGCACCCCGATGTTTCTATCAGCAATGTCCACAATAGCCAAACTGTGGAAGGAGCCTCAGTGTCCATCGAAAGATGAATGGATAAAGAAGATGTGGTCTATGTATACAATGGAATATTACTCAGCCATTAGAAATGACAAATACCCACCATTTGCTTCGACGTGGATGGAACTGGAGGGTGTTATGCTGAGTGAAATAAGTCAATCAGAGAAGGACAAACATTATATGGTCTCATTCACTTGGGGACTATAAAAATTAGTGAAAGGGAATAAAGGGGAAAGGAGAGAAAATGAGTGAAAATGTCAGTGAGGGTGACAAAACATGAGAGACACCGAACTCTGGGAAACGAACAAGGAGTAGTGGAAAGGGAGGTGGGCGGGGGTTGGTGACTGTGTGATGGGCACTGAGGGGGGCACTTGGCGGGATGAGCACTGGGTGTTATGCTATATATTGGCAAATTGAACTCCAATAAAAAAAAGGAAATATATATATATAATAGCTTTAGAATCTTTAAAAAAATACTAATAATTTTAAGAACTCAGTATTTATTTGAACTCAACTACCAAGCTGTTGATAACCAGCCGTCTTAAAAGCAGTGGTAGAAGATGGAAATGCCACTAGACGAAAACACAATTGGCCTAGGTTATAGTTCTGACACCATCAAATAAGAAATGTGTAACCCTGGGCTTTTCTCTCAATTTCTTAAAAACAGTATTAAGTGCTTGAGAAAGAGAATGTTGAGTAATTTGCCCAAAGTCACACAGCTAGTGACAGAGCCAGTACTGTCCAGATCGAGAGTACGTAAATAATAAGAAGAAAAATGCTTCTCTGAGAAAACTGTGAGTAGAAGATGAATACACATTCATTTGGCCTGTTTCTGTTTTCCAGAGAACAACATTTCCCACAAATGTTTACCTCAACTTAACAGATACTCCAATTGCACAGACTAATTTCCAAGAAGAAATTGTATTTTCCTTTCTTCCTCCCTTCTTTTGTTTCACATTGAATACAATTTTTATTTCCCATTTTCACGTCTCATTCTAGGAATAAAGGTTGGCTGAAAAAGCCAAACCAGCTCATACCTACAGTCACTTCAAATATGTTAGTCTCATCTGTCCCTACTATATTTTCAAATCTACAAGAATAATTCACTTCAAGCATCACTCCAACAATTCCTTAGCCCTTACATTTATTATGACAAAGTGCTTATATGGGCACCCAACTGCCTCCAAATCAAATTAAATCTCATTGTCATAGTTTTCAGAGTGTCAGAGCTCTCGACTATACCTAATTCTACCTCATGTTTACATTCACTTCAGCTACACAAACCTGTTCCTGGACACCGGTCATGAGAATCAGACTCTTCCCACTTTCGATTCTGAGTATCTTTTAATTTACTCTCAAAATGCCTTTTCTCACCCACTGTGGTTTGTAACTACCTAAATCTTCTGTTGAAGGTTCATTTTCCATAAGAAACCAGTCCTAAATTTTCCTTACTGGATCCTTCCAATAAATCTAGGCATTCCAACACCTTTGCATGCGTATTCAGTTATAGTTATGTATATACTAATACACTATGTTTATACTGATTCATCTTGCTCATATGGACTCATTATATAGTGCACATACTCCTTTTAAAGAAAGCTAACAATTACCAAACCCTTACTATGTACAAAACTCTGGGTTATAGAATAGCCTCTGCCCTTGAGATGTCAGCCCTATAAGAGACATCATACCACAACAGCACATCAATAGTATCATGTAAGATACAAACAAGGAAGGACTAGTAGAAAAAAATCAAAGGAAATGGAAGTAATTTAAGGATTAGAGGAAAGCAAAAAAAAAAAAAAAAGGATTAGAGGAAAGCAAGAAATATATTAAAATGAAGCATTTGAAATTTCTACTTCTACAGGTAAAATGACCAAATATCAACTATTCCATTGGGCTCAATGTGATAAAATGAAGAAGACAGAAAAAATCTAGTTGGATCTTTAAAGATTGTTGGGGGATCCCTGGATGGCTCAGCAGTTTAGTGCCTGCCTTTGGCCCAGGACGATCCTGGAGTCTTGGGATCCAGTTCCCCGTCAGGCTCTCTGCATGGAGCCTGCTAGCCTGCTTCTCTCTCTGCCTGTCTCTGTCCCTAGCCTCTTTCTCTCTCTCTCTCTCAAATAAATAAAATCTTTTTTTAAAAAATAAAGATTGTAAAAAAAAAAATAAATTAATTAAATAAATAAATAAATAAATAAATAAATAAAGATTGTGAGGCACAGATCAGGGCATTGCAAACCAAGCATAAGCATACACAACAAGAAATTTTTAAAACAGCTTGGGAAAGTATAGGGTATTATTGTGTGGACAATGAGTAATTTACTCAAACTAAATGGACAAAAGGGCAAAAAGATAGCCTAGTGCCAGACCACTGAGGATCCTTAGTGCCAAGCTTAAAAGCTTTGCTAGGAATAGGCAAGGGGCTCACAGTAAGATACCACTCCATGCCACCTACTGTAGCTATAATAAAAAAGACAATAACAAATGTTAGCCAAGATATGGAGAAATTGGAAGCCTCCTATATCACTGGTGGGGCTATAAAATGATAAGAGCCACTATGAAGAACAGTCTGGCAGTTCTTTAAAATGTGAACAGAATTTCCAAATGATCCAGCAATTACATTCCTCAATGCACCCCCAAGAGAAATAAAAACATATGTCCACACAAAAGAACACATGGATACACATGAATATACATGAATGTTCACAGCAGCATTATTCATAATAGTCAAAAAGTCAAAACCAGTCAATGTCAATCCCCTGCTTGAAATCCTCCAATGGCTTCCCACTTCCTTACCTCAAACAGCCTTCAAGTCATTACAGGATCTGCTCCCCATCTCCTTCTTCAGCTTCCTCTTGTACCTCTCTCTCTCTTCCTTGCTTTGCCTCAGTTCAATCACACTGGTCTTCTTTGAGATCCTTAAATATGCTGGCCCCTCTGCAGGGAGCATGGTTATGCCAAACTCCTTCTTAAGTTTTCAAATGAAACATCACCTCTTCAGGGAAATCTGACCAGATGAATCAGATCAGATCCCTCAGTAGTTTGCTGTCTCATAACACTTTGTGTTTTTAGTTCCCTCTACCTACGAAATCCTGTTCTTACATTTCTTTACATATGTTTGATTAACATCTATGTGCCGTAAGACCACACACTTCAAGAAAGAAGGAACCATGTCAATTTTACTCCATTCTGTTCCTAGGACCACAGAGCAGGCACTCAGAGAATATTTGTTGAATTAATTAATGACTGAAAGAATGAATGAGAATGATCAAAAGATTGGAGTATTCGAACCAAATTCACCAGAGGCCATGACTAGGATATCCAAGACAAAATGAAAAAGAAACTTGGGAAAGGAAAAGGAGGGCAGAACAAGGATAGAGGGAGATAAATGATCTCATTTAAGTTCTGGAATTACCGTGTATGCTATTTTATACATCATATTTCCATTCAAACACTTCTTAGCACACTGGGACAAACATTTCTTTAAAGAGATTATGTCTTACGTGAATGACAAATAATCCTTAACTGCTGGGAACTGTTTTTTTTTTTACTGTGTGTTTTGGTTTTTTGGTTAGGTGTTTTGTTTTGTTTTGGACTATGTTATTTCCATTGGGACGGTTAAAAAAAATAGTTAAGAATTTAAAAACCAGAGTTTTAGTACCATCAAGCTAACAGCAGTATCCTTGGGCAAATGACCTATTCCCCATTCCAGTTCCATTATCTGTGAAAAGTAACAATTAGACAGACTATTTTAGTATGCTTTTTTGGTGGTCCTCTACCTCTTTGAGAATCTCATGAAAGCTATTCTCTGATTTGCTTACAATATCAGGGACTTTAAGGTTAAGAACCATGGCCCAGATGATCCTCTTTCTGTTTTTTAAGATTTTATATGTTTACTTAAGGAAGAAATAGAGCATGAGCAGGAGAAGGGACAAAAGGAGAGGGAAAAGCAGACTCCCTGCTGAGCAGATTCCCAATGTGGGGGGATTTGATCCCAGTTCTCTGAGATCAAGACCTGAGCTGAAGGCAGATGCATAATCTACTGAACCACCCAGGTGCCCCCTAAATGATTCCTTTTAGTTCTAAAGTAGTCTAGGGATTTTTAAATGAATATTCTACCTTTTGTTATATCCATTACAGTATCTAAATACTGAAAAATTAAAAATAAATAAATAAATACTGAAAAATTAAATTGTCCACAAAGCGTGTATGTTTGTACCTATATGTATTTTCTAATTCTATAATCACACCCTTAGTCTTAAATATGAAGACTCAGACAAAATAGAAATACTCCAATATTGTATTTCTTACAATAAAGTCTTTAAGAGAATATTTGTGTATAATTATATCAAACAGAAACTAAACCCAATAGCTATATTTATTTTAGGAGCTCTGGGCTATCACTATGTAAATTCAACACTCCTGCTTATAGACAAATAGAAATGACATCCTATCAAGAAATATAAGCCTCTTTTTTTCACAATGGGTTTGCCGCCAGAACACAGGTGTCGTGAAAATCATCACTAAACCTAAACCAAAATGGGAAAGGAAAAGACTCCCATCAACACCGTCATCATTGGACACGTAGATTCGGGCATGTCTACCACTACTGGCCACCTGATCTACAAATGTGGTGGGATCGACAAAAGAACTACCGAAAAATTTGAAAAGGAGGGTGCTTAGATGGGAAAAGGCTCCTTCAAGTATGCCTGGGTCTTGGATAAACTGAAAGCTGAATGTGAACGTGGTATCACCAATGATATCCCCCTGTGGAAATTTGAATCCAGCAAGTTTTACGTGACCATCATTGATACCCCAGGACACAGAGACTTTATCAAAAACATGATTACAGACACACCTCAGGCTGATGGTGATGACCTGCTTGTTGCTGCTAATGTTGGTGAATTTGAAGCAGGTATCTCCAAAAATGGGCAGACCCGTGAGTGTGCCCTTCTGGCTTATACGTTGGGTGTAAAACAACTAATTGTTGGTGTTAATAAAATGGATTCCACCCTACAGCCAGAAGAGATACAAGGAAATCATTAAGGAAGTCAGCACCTACATTACGAAAATTGGCTACAACCCCAACACAGTAGCATGTGTGCCAATTTCTGGTGGAATGGTGCAAAATGCTAGAGCCAAGTGCTAACATACCTTGGTTCAAGGGATGTAAAGTCACTTATAAAGTTGGGAATGGCAGTGGAACCACACTGCTTGAAGCTCTGGATTGCATTCTGCCACCAACTCATCCAACAGATAAGCCCTTGCACCTGCCTCTCCAGGATGTCTACAAAATTGGTGGTATTGGTACTGTCCTAGTGGGTCGAGTGGAGACTGGTGTTCTTTTTTTTTTTAAAGATTTTATTTATTCATATACACAGAGAGAGAGAGAGAGAGAGGCAGAGACACAGGCAGAGGGAGAAGCAGGCCCCATGCAGGGAGCCCTATGTGGGACTTGATCCCGGGTCTCCAGGATCACACCCCAGGCTGCAGGCGGCGCCAAACCGCTGCGCCACCGGGGCTGCCCGAGACTGGTGTTCTTAAGTCTGGCATGGTGGTCACCTTTGCTCTGGTCAATGTTACAACTGAAATAAAATCTGTTGAAAAGCACCATGAAGCTTTGAGTGAGGCTCTTCTGGGGACAATGTGGGCTTCAATGTCAAGAAACTGTCAATGATGTTCATTGTGGCAATGTGGCTGATGACAGCAAAAATGACCCACCAATGGAAGCAGCTGGCTTCATGGCTCAGGTGATTATCCTGAACCATCCAGGCCAAATCAGTGCTGGATATGCACCTGTGTTGGATTGTCACACAGCTCACATTGCTTGCAAGTTTGCTGAGCTGAAGGAGAAGACAGATCGTTGTTCTGGAAAAAAGCTGGAAGATGGTCCCAAGTTCTTGAAATTTGGGGATGCTGCCATTGTTGAAATGGTTCCTGGCAAACCTATGTGTGTTGAGAGCTTCTCTGACTATCCTCCTCTGGGCCGTTTTGCTGTTCATGACATGAGAAAGACGGTTGCTGTGGGTGTCATCAAAGCAGTGGGCAAGAAGGCAGCTGGAGCTGGCAAAGTCAGCCCAGAAAGCCCAGAAGGCTAAATGAATATTATCCCCAATACCTGCCACCCCAGTCTTAATCAGTGGTGGAAGAACGGTCTCAGAACTGTTTGTGTCAATTGGCCATTTAAGTTTAATAGTAAAAGACTGGTTAATGATAACAATGCATCGTAAAACCTTCAGAAGGAAAGGAGAATGTTTTGTGGACCATTTGGTTTTTTTGTTTTTTGTTTTGTGCGTGTGTGGCAGTTTTAAGTTATTAGTTTTTAAAATCAGTACTTTTTAATGGAAACAACTTGACCAAAAATCTGTCACAGAATTTTGAGACCCATTAAAACAAAAGTTTAATGAGAAAAAAAAGAAATAAAAAAAATATAAGCCTGAATTTCTTTAAATATTTCCACTGTTTTCATATTAAGAGATCGTAGCAGAAACTAGACCTATCTTTTATTTTTTTTAGACCTATCTTTTAAAATGCACAAATTAGAAAAATATTCTAGTTTGCTAAATAATGATTTTTTTCAAATGTATGACATTTCAAAATACATATGGGTAATAATTAAGGGAAGAGATCCCCAGAAATATATGACTATATATAAAAATATACATATGACTCAGTCACTCTTCTCTCTAAATAACTTCATCATGTTGAACTGGAACAGAGGAATACAAACTCAATTGACTGAGGAACATCACCCTTTGCCACTGCCCAACATGCTTATATTTACGAAGCTTCTTAGTCTACGGTGTGCACACTTACTCTCACCTTGTGACATCAGGACACTCACTGCAACTTGGTATTAGCTTCAGAGGCCTGAATCATTTGGAGTAACTCCTCCGCCAAGGTCAAAAATGAAAACATTTGATTTGGAGTAATTTTGGCACTTGGGTTTCTGAGAAGCACCCTCATTTTTCTTTTTAAATACCACCTGTGGTTTTCCTTCACAAGTCTCTCTCCAAATCAGCAAATGATCATATCATTTCTTAAAACGTTAGTCACCTTCCACATCACAACAAAGTGTTTATCCTCACTGGCTCCATTTTCTCAATACCCATTCACTCCTTAAACCCTACCATCTGGCTTCTGCCTCTAATAAATTCCGTAAAATGGCTCTTTCTGTGATTACTAGTGACCCAATTGTAAAAACAGAACAAAACAAACAAAAATGCTCTCTTCTCGGTTCTGATACTATAAATTCTCATCTCCCTTCACTAGCATATGCTTTTGGTTATCCTGTATCTCAGGTGAACATAATTAATACTCTTGAGCACCCACTATGTTCAAGGTCCTAGTGTTTTAGGAACCCCTGAAGATACAGAGATAATAAGAGGTTCTCTGCCTCTGCTGAGTTTTCAGTTCAATGTGCTTAATTAAAGTATACACACACAAATACACAAAACACAATACAGAATATGAAAAATGAATGAGAGAAACATAAAGCAGTTAGAGATTGAAAATTGAAAAACTTGTATACAGCTTTATTTTTTTTTTTTTTATACAGCTTTAATTTACAGGCTTGAGAAAGATTTTACAAAAGAGATGGTATTTGAGTTTAGCCAAAATACAGAAGAGGTTCAACATCTCAACAATTTCACTAAGAAACAGCAAGAAATTTTTTTAAAAAAGGAGTGAGAAATTGGGGGATATTAAAGCTATTGCAGATATAGATCACTTGGGTTGGAGTATAGGATACTTATCACCCATCATCAGAGATAAGCCTCAAACAGTTTTTGATTAGACTGTAGAAGGTTATGACAAGTGGATATTGAGCTATTTAGTTCTGAAAGCAGTGAGAAACTACTGAAAGTTTTTGTGTTTTAGGAAGATTATTTTAAGAACAGGTCAAAGAAGAGATGATAAGGGCAGGAAAATCTATTAGGAGACCTCTCCAAGTCAGAGGAACTGAGGTCCTAACCTAGCAGTACAAACGAAACACAAGTGGATGCAAGGGACACCAAGAAGACAGAATCAATAGCACTTGGCAATCAATCAATAGAACTTGACATGATGAGAAAGGGAGAGAAAAGAGTCAAAATATTCCAAGTCTTGCTGACTCAGAAACCAGTGTGCCAAAGTAGCAAAAAAGAAAAGGAGGTAGTTTAGGGAGCTGAGAGTTCCAACCTGAAATTTCTTGATAGGATGTCATTTCTATTTGTCTATAATCAGGAGTGTTGAATTTACACAGTGATAGCCCAGAGTTTCTGAAATTAAGTACAGCTATTGGGTTTAGTTTCCATTTGATATAATTATACACAAATAATCTCTTAAAGACTTTATTATAAGAAATACAATACTGGAATATTTCTATTTCGTCTGAGTCTTCATATTTAAGACCAAGGCTGTGATTATAGAATTAGAAAATATATATAGTTCTAACAGAAACTCAGTTAATAGGTCACTGAATTAGGTCTTAACAGACAAAAAAAAAAAAAAAAAAAAAAGGCCACAAAACGACAAAAATAGGAAATACAGAAGAATCTCTCAGAAATACAGACTCCCACTGTTTCAGTTGTCACCTCCGTACAAAAGATATGCAAACATATCTTTAGTTCTCAGACCTGCATTCACAAATACTTGCTACTGGGACTAACTTCCCTCCAGCCTTGCCTTACTTCTCACTCTGATCCTGCTTGGTGACTCCACACCTTACAATGACAGTAAGCTGTGAAGTAACAAGAATTACACCAGATAATATTTTTCAAATCGTTTCTTTCAAATATAAGTAGAGACAACCGTTGATAGCCAACCAGTGAATTATAGGATATTATCACTTTCAAAGACCTCTAGGATCATTCTAGTGAAACTCCTCTCATTTATACAGATAAAGTAACAGCCCAGAAAAGTGAAGAGAATGGTTTGAAATATCAAATTCTTTTTCAAATAATTATTTTTCTTAAAATATTTTATTTATTTATTCATGAGAGATAGAGAGAGAGAAAAGCAGAGACATAGGCAGAGGGAGAAGCAGGCTCCCTGTGGGGAGCCTGATGCGGGCCTCGATCCCCGGACCCCTGAGCCAAAGGCAGATGCTCAACCACTGAGCCACCCAGGCATTCCTGGTTTGAAATATCTTCTCAATTTTTTTTTTTTTAATTTATGCTAGACATAGAGAGAAGCAGAGACACAGGAAAAGGGAGAAGCAGGATCCATGCCAGGAGCCCGACACGGGACTCGATCCCAAGACTCCAGGATCGTGCTGTGGGCCAAAGGCAGGCAATATACCGCTGAGCCACCCAGGGATCCCAGTATCTTCTCAAATTAGTGGGAGACCCAGGTACAGAATAAGATCCCCTTTGACTAAACCACATTGCTTCTTATATGGAGTACAGAACCAAAAGAAGAAATACCCTCAGGGTGCTTATTATCTAACTGGGGAGATAAAACACACACACACACACACACACATGCACACACACAACACAGACACATACAACCAGTATTTCTTCCATGTCAGCTCACGGCATAGGGATGAAGGTCAGTTAAGAGCAATCAAAGAAGATAAAGCAGAACTGGATTTAAAAGTGGGTTAAAGAATAAGTCTACCAGTAAGCAGTACTTTCAGGTCCATTTCCCATAATTCTTTTAAGTTTATGGAAACAAACAGAGGGAACACAGTCTATACGAGAAGACTAGATAGTCAATTAAATCCCTCCTTTAGAATTCAATAGAAAGCCAAGCGTTATTGCAGGATCTGAAAGTAAATAAAGACAAGACCCTAATGACAATCTAGTATTAGCTCACAGAAGGTTACTGCTCCTTGACTCATCTATTTTACTGACTACCAGTGCTTCATTTCTTTTTACTCCATTATGAAGTAGCCATGTGGCCTTGGACAGGATGTTCTACCCTCTGAGCCTTTGTTTTTTGTGTGTAAAATGAAGATGATGAAATCTACTTCATATCATTAGTCATTTATTCAGCAGCTGGTGTTCCAAGTAAGATCACTCACTCTCTCCTAGTACCTACCTTCCATCAGCTGGAGTAAAAAAAAATGGGCATCAGTAACCCAAATGCTCTGGAGGAGTACGACTGTCCCTCCAGCTCTCCCCCCAGTCTCATCACTACCACTGGGAAAAGTGAAGAGGGAACCCCAGAACCCTGTGCAAGACCTTACATTTCCTTCCCCCCTCAATGCTCAGTCTCACCACACTCTATCTGAAAACTGTTAAGGACTAACTTCATCATATCCTTTAGCTCTGTTTTCAAAGGTACCCAAAATAAGTCAGAACTGCCAGACCCTCATCCCCTCTTCTGATCCCATCCTCCACTTACCTCCAACTTCTGTATTTTGGATTTTCAAGGTCAAACATCAGCAAAATTTCCTCTACTCTCTCTCTCTCAAATGGTCTCTTTACCTTTCACTCCAAAGTCTGGTCTTCCCAAGGACATTGCTCTCTCCACAGATCTTTCAAATGGAAAAATAAGGCTACATTTTCTGTCCTATACCCTCTCCCACCACTGCATCTGCAAGCTGGGCTTTGTTCCCCATTGTCACTTGCAGACTATTCTTTTGGTCTGCGTTTAGAAACCCCAAGTTTTCAATCTCATGCCATCGAACTACACCACCCAAAAGCCCTCCTTGTTGACATCATCTACCAACCTCTAAGTCACTCTCTCTCATTCTCCGAAGAATTAGCTTCAGGCTCACAGACTTCCCATCATTTTTTTAAAAATAATAAATATATTTTTTATTGGTGTTCAATTTGCCAACATACAGAATAACACCCAGTGCTCATCCTGTCAAGTGCCCCCCTCAGTGCCTGTCACCCAGTCACCCTCATCCCCCATCCTCCTCCCCTTCCACCACCCCTAGTTCGTTTCCCAGAGTTCAGAGTCTTCATGTTCTGTCTCCCTTTCTGATATTTCCTACCCATTTCTTCTCCCTTCCCTTCTATTCCCTTTCACTATTATTTATATTCCCCAAATGAATGAGACCATATAATGTTTGTCCTTCTCTGATTGACTTATTTCACTCAGCATAATACCCTCCAGTTCCATCCACGTTGAAGCAAATTGTGGGTATTTGTCATTTCTAATGGCTGAGTAATATTCCATTGTATACATAAACCACATCTTCTTTAACCATTCATCTTTCGATGCACACCGAGGTTCCTTCCACAGTTTGGCTATTGTGGACATTGCTGCTATAAACATTGGGGTGCAGGTGTCCCAGCATTTCATTGCATCTGCATCTTTGGGGTAAATCCCCAGCAGGGCAATTGCTGGGTCGTAGGGCAGGTCTATTTTTAACTCTTTGAGGAATCTCCACACAGTTTTCCAGAGTGGCTGCACCAGTTCACATTCCCACCAACAGTGTAAGAGGGTTCCCCTTTCTCCACATCCTCTCCAACATTTGTGGTTTCCTGCCTTGTTAATGTTCCCCATTCTCACTGGTGTGAGGTGGTATCTCATTGTGGTTTTGATTTGTATTTCCCCGATGGCAAGTGATGCGGAGCATTTTCTCATGTGCGTGTTGGCCATGTCTATGTCTTCCTCTATGATATTTCTGTTCATGTCTTTTGCCCATTTCATGATTGGATTGTTTGTTTCTTTGGTGTTGAGTTTAATAAGTTCTTTATAGATCTTGGAAACTAGCCCTTTATCTGATACGTCATTTGCAAATATCTTCTCCCATTCTGTAGGTTGTCTTTTAGTTTTGTTGACTGTATCCTTTGCTGTGCAAAAGCTTCTTATCTTGATGAAGTCCCAATAGTTCATTTTTGCTTTTGCTTCTTTTGCCTTCGTGGATGTATCTTGCAAGAAGTTACTGTGGCCGAGTTCAAAAAGGGTGTTGCCTGTGTTCTCCTCTAGGATTTTGATGGAATCTTGTCTCATATTTAGATCTTTGATCCATTTTGAGTTTATCTTTGTGTATGGTGCAAGGGAGTGGTCTAGTTTCATTCTTCTGCATGTGGATGTCCAATTTTCCCAGCACCATTTATTGAAGAGACTGTCTTTCTTCCAGTGAATAGTCTTTCCTCCTTTATTGAATATTAATTGACCATAAAGTTGAGGGTCCACTTCTGGATTCTCTATTCTGTTCCATTGATCTATGTGTCTGTTTTTGTGCCAGTACCACACTGCCTTGATGACCACAGCTTTGTAGTACAACCTGAAATCTGGCATTGTGATGCCCCCAGCTATGGTTTTCTTTTTTAAAATTCCCGTGGCTATTCGGGGTCTTCTGATTCCACACAAATCTTAAAATAATTTGTTCTAACTCTCCCCATCATTCTAATATTAGTACAATTGCCATAATTTTTACTGATTGCAATATCCATATCAATGAGCATCCAACATCCTGGCTCTCAGTTCCTGGACCTCTTCTCTAATGATCCACATCAGAGACCAGGATCATACCCTGCCAGTACCAATTAACTGTAAGCTCTCCTTAAATTTCAAACATTCTGCTGTCTGACCACCAGCTCCTTCTCTCTAGCACACCAGCTCACTTATTAACTGTTCAATCCTACCAAGACCCCCACTGCTCCTACTACTATTTCATGTCCTCATTTCTGTCTTTTCCCAATTACTAACTTCTTGGCCTGTCATGACAATCACTCCCTTGCCCTTGATTGCTTCATGGTACTAACCTGGCAACACCCAAATACTAGTTAAAGCCAACTCTCTGCCTACGTCAGACCTCTACCCACACAGATGAATCAGTTCAGAGATAACCATACAGCCTGGACTCACTTTGAATTCTAACTTCCCTGAACTAGGCCCTTAACACTGCTCAGCAGTCACACCACATTTCCCCAGTCTCATTCTTCTAAACAACTCTTTTGTGTCTTTCTTTAGTCTTTTCTTTCTTCACCCTCTACTGCCCTCTCCATCCTGCAATTTAGTAGATGATCTACATTCCTATTTCACTGAAGGAATCAAAGGAAATATTCCATAAGCTCCCCAACTATAACCCATGTGCATCCCTTACTTTGGAGAAACTGTCCATACTCTCATGTAAGCCAGCTCCTCCCCCGCTTTCCAGCTCCACTCATCTACACAAGAAAATCTCTCCAGCAATTCTTCCCTCCACTTCGTGCATCATACAACTGTCCTTTTCTACTCAATCATTCCAACAAGCATAAAAACATGTTATTTCTCTCAATCTCTCCAGATAGCATGATAGCACATCATTCCTTGGAGCTTCTTTCTAGCAAAGTTCCTTGAAGATATCTATATTCACTGCTTCCAAATCCTTACCTCTCATTCTCTCTTGAACCTATTTCAATTGAGCCAGCAAAAATGCTTTTGCCAAGGTCATTAGGAACATCCATTTTGTTAAACTCAGTTGTCAACTTAGTCCTTATCAGCAGCATCTAACGTAACTGATCCTTCCTCCTTGAAATACTTTCCATACTTGTCTTCCAAAACACTATACTCATGGCAACCCTACTAACTACTAGGCACTCTTTTTCACAGATCTCCTACAATGATTCCTTCTCACCTTCTTAACCTCTTACCATAGGAGTACCCCTGAACTCTCAGTCCCTGATCTCTTTTCTCTATGTACACCTCTCTTAATAATCTCACCCAGTCTCACAGTTGTAAGAGCATTAAATTGATAAGCACAAATTTTTAGTGCTATCCCAGATTTCTCTCTTGAACTCCAGATTCTAATAACCTACATATGTTTAACACCTCCAGGTGGACACTTAAGATGCCCCAAACCAAATTCCTACTCTTCTTCCTGAAACCAGCTCTAACATCTTAGTAAATGGTAATCCTATCCTTCTATACTTTCTTGGACCAAAAACTAGAATAAGGAAATTCTGTTGGCTGCATCTTCAAAACATGTCCAGTACCCAGTCATTTCTCTCTACCTCTTCTTTCATCTCCTTCCTCTGCATGATTCCAGTTGTCTATAACCAGTCTCCTTGCTTCTGCATCCCAGTCTGTTTTTTGTTTGTGGGGTTTTATGGGGGTTTTCTGTTTTAGGGAAGGCAGACTGCCTCACGCAGCACCTCATTTGGATATATCTGGAATCTTGGAAATTCAACCCTAAGTTCTTCTACAAATGGACCTTGAGAGCTTGTTTGGAGGTTCTAGCAGGGCAGCAGAGCTACTCATATACCCTTGACCCAAAAAGAATGCTCCTCCTCTATCAGGAAAGGTCACCTCTTCACCTGAGAAAACAGCTTTGGGAGGTATACACATGGAGTGGTGAAGGGGACACCTGCCTAGGCAGCCAGATTGGCCAAGTCAACCCTGGAAATCAATGTGGTGCAGCCAGATCACCCTCGTATCTCATCACAGTCTTTTCTTAACCCAGCAGCTGGAGTGATCCTTTTTGAAATATTATCACTCTTCTGCAAAAAAAACCTTCCACTACCTTCTCATCTTACAGAATAATAGCCAAAGTCTTTAAAATGGCCTATAAGGCCTTTTTCACAATCTGCTCCCACCCTAGCCTCCCTGATCATAAATCCTACTTTTCTTTCTTTTGCTCCCCTATAACAGTCCTCAAACACACCAGGCAAGTTCCTACTAGAAGACCTTTATTTCACCAGTTATCTCTCTCTCCTTCCACATTTCCCATTTTTTCCTTCACTGCCTTCAGCTTATTTGCTCAAATATTGGCTTCCCTGGTTATTTTATTTAAAAGTGCAAACCACTCTAAACCCACCCACTCATTCTCTATTCCTTTCCTATTTTACTTTTCCTAGAGTGCTTATTACTATCTGAGCACTTCTTACCAAGCACTCCTAGAGTGCTTATTACCATATGTTTTACTTATCTATTTAATATCTCCTCCATTTAGTTAATAATTACTGGCTGCTTACCATATGCCAGGAAGAGTTCACCTACTTATAAAGATTAAATAAAATAATGCATGCAGGGTTGCCCCAGTGGCTCAGCAGTTTGGCGCTGCCTTCAGCCCAGGGTGGGATCCTGGAAACCCGGGATAGAGTCCCACATCAGGCTCCCTGCATGGAGCCTGCTTCTCCCTCTGCCTGTGTCTCTGCCTCTCTCTCTCTCATGAATGAATGAATAAATAAATAAAATCTTTTTAAAAATAATAATAATAATGCATGCAAAGAGTTTATTAGCACATTACCTGACAACAAAAACACTTAAACAACATAAACTATTTTTACGTAATGGAGACTGGAATAGAACACCTCCTGCTGCCATCAGAGAACTCTAGTTCATCAGAATAAGGTCAAACACAGGATTTGAGGAGTAAAACAAATGAGACTCTAATAATTTGATCCTTAAGGAACCAAGGAACTAAACTGTCCATAATCAAACAGTCGCTACCACAGAAAACTTAATAACAACTCATTTGAAACAAGACAAGCAGGAGTACCTGGGTGGCTCAGTTGGTTAAGCATCCTGATGTCGGCTCAGGTTATGATCTCAGGGTCCTGAGATCAAGCCCTGCATCAGGCTCCACGTTCAGGGTGAAGTCTGCTGGTCCTTCTCCCTCTGCTCCTCGCCCACCCTCACTCATGCTCTTGCTCTCTCAAATAAATAAATATTTTTGAAAAAAGAAAAGCTAACATAAATAACCTCTAGAGAACGAAATTTTTCACTTCCCTTCTAGCAATCCATTCCAATTATTAAAATCATTGGAAACATAGATCATTTATGCTTTCATCACAAATACCACATACTAAAAAAAAAAAAAAAACACAAATACCACATACTATTTTATTTCAAAACCAAAAAAGGATGTGTACACTTAAGCATTTAATAGTGGACTGTGTTACCATACTAAAAAGTATCTTTGTAATATGAAGCAAAGGACACTTTGGCAAATGCTAACACATAGATAAGCTACTCGCCCACTCCAACCAAGACCTGTGAGTTTAAACTACAAGAAAGAAAAAAACTGGTCTCATAATTCAAGGAAAGTTGGTTAGCCTTTCAGAGCCTTGACTTCATATAACAAGTAGAGATAAAAATACTTGCTCTTCTTATCTCACTGGATAGTTATAAAAAAAAACAACTGAAAATGCTATGTGCATTGTTAAGAGTCTTTTATAGGTAAATCCCAGTGATTAAAAAAAGGGGTTGGGATAGGAACATTCTGCCACTGATAATGTGCTAAAATGTTGAAAATGAAGTTACTGTTAAAATGTTTAAGACTTAAATTTAAAGTCTTAAACTTTAAGAGAAGTTGTTTAAAAAAAAAAAAAAAAGGTGGGACACCCAGGTGGCTCCGCGGTTTAGCACCACCTTTGGCCCCAGGGCATGATCCTGAAGTCCTGGGATCAAGTCCCACATCGGGCTCCCTGCATGGAGCCTGCTTCTCCCTCTGCCCGTGTCTCTACCTCTCTCTCTGTACTCTCATGAATAAATAAAATAAATCTTAAAAAAAAAAAAAGTATGCATGGGCTTTTTAAGAAACAAGACATCTTTTCAGAAAGACTTTCCAGATTCATTCATTCAGCACATTCATCTTTAATTCACAGCTATTTCTTACTGGTTTTTTTGCTAATGTTGTCAAACAAACGTATGTTTTCTAGTTGGATAAAATGCACAAATTCATAAACGCTTATTTACCAAAGAAACTTCCTAAACAAAAATCAGAACTCTTTAGAATTAGCATTTATAACATATCCATTGTATTAAAAACGGCATCAATAAAATAACAGGCCTAATCTATTTATACTATAATAACTTAAAGGAATAACTGATTTATAGAAAAAAACATTAAATAAATATTTGAGATGATCAGTTCTATCATTACAAAGAATAAAAGAATAAGCAGAATGTCATAAAATATGAAAAAAAAATTTCTTATCATTTCTGACAAAAGCCAACTTAGAATTTGGGCACACAAATGAAAATATGATATATAAAGAGTTACAGGTTAATGGTCCAAATACTTTTAAATGGCCCTTATTTTGTAACAGCTTCACAGAGATTTCAAAGTCAAGCTCAGAAGAACTGTGGTGTTACTATTCAAATTAAACTCTAGCCACTGCATAGTATCTGCTTTAGTCAGTAAGTGCCACCTCTCCCTCCCCTACATATGCAGATTTTCCCCAAAGCGTACTTAACTGAAAAATACAATTATGTTTCTAAACTAAGCCATCATTCTCCATTATCAATATTCCATTTAATTGACTGACTACAAAAAGTGTCGTTTCTTACATCCAAGTCCTCTTTTTATCTTGAGAGTGGTCTTCGAAACAGAGCAGGAAGTGCTGAAGACGTGAGGGCTTTGTGAATGATGTTATTAGATGACATTCAAAGGAATTCAATTCAACGGTGACATTCAAGTCATGAGGAAGACTAAAGGGCTGAGTTGCAATACAAGATGATCTCCAAGTTCAAAGCTAAGATTCTATGATTCAGAGCAAAAACATAAAATTCTGGGATCACAAATGAGTTGAAGAGTTACAGTTCTAAATAGTGGAAATATGTGCTAAACTGGGTTTTACTTTTTTATATCCCTTCATCTAGCTAGTTAAAATGCCCCCAACTTTTCCCTCCCCCCCCACACACATATACAAATAAACTATTGTCTCACTTGGAAATGTGATTCAAAGACTTGTTCTACATCATATCTTAGCTATACTGCAAAAACCTTCCCCATAGAAAGACCCTCACCCATGGGACGCCTGGGTGGCTCAGCGGTTGAGCATCTGCCCTGAGCTCAAGGGTGTGATCCCGGGTCTGGGGATCGAGTCCCACATCGGGCTCTCTGAGAGGAGCCTGCTTCTCTCTCTGCCTATGTCTCTGCCTCTCTCTGTCTCTCATAAATAAATAAATAAAATCTTAAAAAAAAAAAAAAAAAAAAGGCCCTCACCCAACTGCAACACCGTGAGATTTTATTCCTTATTTTTAATTAGTATGGGCATTTTTCTGCTCAAATCTCTAGTTAGTCACAGTTGTGATTAAGAAATAAACTTAAGGGCGACTCAGTCAGTTCAGAGTCTGCCTTCATTTGGCTCAGGTCATAATCTCAGGGTCCTGGGACTGAGCCCCTCGTTGGGGAGTCTGCTTCTCCTTCTGCCTCTACCCTATTCGTTCTTTCTAACAAATATATAAAATATTAAAAAAAAGAAATAAAATTAAGTTTTAACCATGATTCCCTTCTGTTCCTATCAGTCCTTTGATGGAGGTACAAAAAAAAAAAAAAACTACTGACAAGATGATTTAAATATATAAGCCATATATGAATAGAAAATTCACAGGCCCTGGATAACCTGTAAGTAATTAATAGGATTCAGAATAATGGAGAGTTAAGTGTACTTTGAAACAAAAACAGTCATAATATCTTTAGGGTAGGGAAAACATAATTCCTGACCTCAAAAACATTAAATACCCTTACTCAGATAAGTGTGCTATCATAATAAATCATAATAAAACATACATTTTAGAAATTAATCAAGTTGTTATGGAAAGAATATTTTCTCAAAAGCAATAAAACTAATCAAAAGATAACTAGCACTGTGGAATACTCAGATTAATAATACCAATTATCCTTTATACTTATATATAGACTCCACTTCCTAAGAGGCTCAAAATACCTCTTAGAATAAAACTATATTAAGTTTAACGTACTAAATTCTGATTCGTTATCAACTCTTAGGAAGAGCAGTTAAGACTACATGAACATGCAAACAATTTACATTCATAAACGTATTTATCCAAATTTGCAGCAGGATGGCCCTCATAAATGGAAAAGTCACTGTCTCCAGAATTCCCCCCTTTTCAACCCACTCCTCATCCCATCCTAAACCAGACTGTTCTCTTTATTTCTAATGAAAAAGAATCAAATCAATCTTATTGAAATGCTAACTTCTGGTTCCACAAAACAACCAAATGAATACACATATACACATTACATGTGGAAGAACAGAATTCTGGTCAACAGTGAGTAAGAGAGGCACAACACAGAGCAGCACTAGTCATACTGTTTTTAAATAGCCCTGCCACTATCTTAGCCAGAGTGACACAGTTTTCCTTCCACTACAAGATCAAAACAGAAATCCCATCATCTGACTCTTAGTCATTCCCACACATTTACTGGTCTGCTGTTATTATAACACAGTGTCTTTTTCCCTTTGCTACAGTATTCCGAAGAACAATGCTCCACCCTTTTGGTCTCAAAAGTTCTAGGATTTCAAAGTGTAGAGTTAGGTGAACAGAGTTATACAAACTAATTATTAGTAGGACAGGAATTATTCTCTATGTGCTTTTCAAAAGAGTATTATCAAATAAGAGAAAATCCTCTCCATTTTTCTATTTTTTGTTTTAGTTAGGAGATTTTTTTAAAAATTATATTCATTCCTGCGAGCTAATCAAGCTAAAAACTTGCAAATTAAGAAAATTATGTCCAAGCAAATAAATTTTGGTACCTACTAGAGAAGTACTTCATGCCTCAAAACTACTAAACTTAAAAGCATCACTGTTAACGCTGCTAAAGGTAGAGAAATCTGCCTCCAGGGAGCAGGGTTCACCTCTTGCCTCCAAATATTCTCATGCCTCAGAGTACGCTTCAGCTTCCTTGGAAGGATGGAGATTAAGAATGTCTACCTCCGGGGATCCCTGGGTGGCTCAGTGGTTTAGCGCCTGCCTTTGGCCCAGGGTACGATCCTGGAGTCCCGGGATCGAGTCCCGCGTCAGGCTCCTGGCATGGAGCCTGCTTCTCCCTCCTCCTGTGTCTTTGCCTCTCCCTCTCTCTCTATCATAAATAAATAAATAAATAAATAAATAAATAAATAAATAAATAAATAAATAAATAAATAAATAAATAAATAAATAAAATTTAAAAAACAAAAAGAATGTCTACCTCCAACTAAAGGTACAAAGCCATCTGACTTCCTGCTCTTCCCATGTTTCCCCTCCATTTGGGGAGCAGGAACTTCCTGAGTTTCCCTTATCAAACCCTCCCACCTAGCTCTCTTCCACAGATGTTTACTAACATTGTTGAATGTATTATGTACTGGGGATAGAGCTGAAAACAGATTCATTTTTTTCAAGGGACTTACAGTCTAATAATGAAGGTGCCAGATATATAAGTGTCTCATAACAATATAGTAATGAATGAAGGAATATAAAGGACTCAACAGAAACACAGAAGAGAACACAAAGCCAGAACAAGATGCAGAAATGCTTAGTGGCTGAAAACATAAGCTTTAGGGTCACAGAGACTTGCTTTCACCACTCAGCAAATAATAATTCAGGTAAGTTACTTAATCTGGCTCTATTCTTTCTTTCTAAAATAAGATAATGATACCTTCTAAGACTGTAATGAGGATCAAAAACATGATCTATACAAAGTTATTAGTGTTAAATAATTCAAAGTGGTAGAAAGTGTTCAACAAATAGCATTGTGAAAATAAGAGTATCCTCTTCAGGAGGGAAAACAGGATGAGATTAGAAATAAGTGTCTCCTTTTAAGGAGGAATCCATTAATAAAATTAAAATGGAGCAAAGCACCTGATCCTAAAAGTACTTCTTACTTAGATCTGTACTGTAAAATGTCCTCATTTGATTACGATAGCCACCCAGGCTGCCTCATTAAAAGTACAAACTTTTAAATTTTAAGAGTTTGATGAATCACTTAAAGAACAAATATCAATGTGAAATAGTTTTCTATGTGTATATTTATAATTTTATTTTCTTGTTTTTATATACATTATGTTTTTATATTTTATGTATTTATATTAATACATGTATTACACACATACACAGACACATCCTATGTAACTTCTGATATATCCAAACAGAAGACTGCTACGTTTCAATCAATAAACTATTACTTATATTTTTCAATGTAACCATCAGCAAAGCATTAAACCTCTCTGGCTCTACAGATTTGCTGGACTGTTAATGGAATTATTATTACTTCATCGTCATTCACAGTACACTTGGAGGTATTTTACAATAATAAACAGAAATATAAAATCCAAACATAAACAGAGGCCATATTTTTTCTTCTTACTTCTCCTGATTTAATATTCCAAAATCCAATAAAAACATTTCTACCAAAAGTGAAAAAGTACGTCTGAAAACTAAAGGTGCAGATAAACATACCAAGCATTGTACACTTCTGATTCAAAACAACCTGAAAACAAGTCACCTATATTTTCATATATCCTAATCAACAAATGCCTCCAGAGGATTTGGGAGAGGTTGCATGTCTTTTATTTTCAGTTATTATTGACCATAGTCATTACAATAAAATCTAAACCACTTGCCTTATTTGAACCGCTTCACTCCTACTGCCTATTTAACTTTTCTTCAGTATTCCATGGAAAGAAAAGGTTCTTCTTAAAAATTATGCTCTTGAAAGTAATGTCCTGAACACATACATAACATGTTTGCCCAAGAACATTAAAGAATGTGGTCTATATTCTGACTGTGAACAAGCTTTTCGAGGAATGCAAATTTGCTTTCAGTACTTACACAATGGACTACAGTGTCATAAGCACTGTTCATGCTTTATTAGTCATTCTGTTCAAAATTTTATTAAGAAAATAATAAAAGGCCTGCAGTGTGTGTAAAACATTAGGACACAAAAGACTTATTGTCAGAATATTTGCAGGATCCCCAAAATAGAAAAACTACCAAAACCAAATTAATTTACAGCTTATAATTATTTTTGAAATGCTACACCAGCACACTAAATTTCTTAACCAGTCTAGAATATAAAAGATAGGACATAAATGATCTTATCATCATGGCATCTGATGCTGATAGAGACGAAAGACTACATTTTGTATTCTCCAAACAAACAAAGAGGATTTGAGCTTGGGACAGCTGGAGCAGGTTGGCACTTAGTCTGGCAAGGTTCTAAGGTACATGTGACCTTGAGGACAGTTTAATTTGCATTATTTTGTTTTCAGGTCTATCAGCTATACTTCCAAAAATAAAAGTACAGCACATAATTTGGTAATGTACCAGCAAGTGTGAAAAACCAGGCTGTAAAGGAAATACCGTACATACTTCTCTTTTTTCTGCAGAGTAGTGTTTTTTCAAAGCTCTTATCAGGAAATCTAAATAAATAAAGCAAGCAAAAGCCAAAGCATTCTAGCCAAAATGAGTGTGCCCATAGAGGGTGGAGTAAAAATGAAATAAGAGGCACCTTGAGTCCCAATGACAATCCCAACACCCTCAGAACCCCTTAAAAGAATTTCTCAGAACTTCTAAATCTGACTAAAACTCAGATGAAGGCTAAAATTAAAACTTATATGGATTCATAAGTAGAATCGAAAAGTTATTTATATTTCAGCTTAGCTGAGAAAATGTCATACTAAACTGAAAATTGGTCACATCATTAGAACTCAAAGTGCCTGACTCTGAAATTGCATTTCTTTTTAGAACACTTCCATCCCAAATTGAAATATAAGATCAGAAATACTAAAAAAGAAGAGTTGACCTATGCAATAAATGCCTGCTCAAAAACACTGTTACCTGAACAGAAACAACATAGGGAATTCAGGCTTTGATAAATGACCTCACATATAATTTTCTTATTCCATCATGCAAATCTGAATTCAGTATCAAAATCAGAAAGTCACATATCCATTCTTCAGGCTACCTAGAGAGATTTTTTTTTATCCTAGATAGAGCAAAACTAATTATTACTATTAATTGGTCACTCTCTTTACAGTGTAAGGAGATAAAAATTTTCTGCACAACCTTCAAAATCCCGTAAGTTAACACAGGTGTTTTGTTCTGTTTTGCAGTCCTTAACTTAAAACAGTCAGTAGAAAAAGAAAAGCATTCAATGTCTCTTTCTCATTCTAGCCTGGAAAGGTTAAAGTAAAAAATTGAATGTGTTAGCATCATTCAGTGATGTACCTCTCCATAATTTCAAAGACTTTTTCAAATTTATAAGTTTAATTGTAAAAAATTATAAATCAAAAAGATACTTTTTCTTGCTTGTTTTTGCTTTCTTTTTCTCTATCTGTATGATAAAGATGAAGAACACATCTTGCTTTTTAAACAATTTTTTTTTTTTTAATATTGAACCATTAGCATAGTCCTTTAGAAAAAGTCAAAGCACTCTCATCTATACATTATCTCCCATACATACTACCAACTCTAGGGCTAGATTGCCGGGTACTGAATTCAGTTCAATTACTCTGTATAATCTTGATGAAGTTACTTCACTTCTCAGTTTCCTCACCTACAAAGTGGGAATAATGACAATTCTTATACTTCATGTAGGACTGTTATGAGAACTAAATGAATTAACATATATAAAATACTTAGAACAGTACCTACCACATGGTACACACTACATAGCTGTTAACTGATTTTTCTCTTATAATTGTCATCATCAATCCGCATATTTAGGCCTCACAACAATCCTGTAAAGGTAGGATTGCAGGTTATGATTTTACCCTTTCTCCAGATAAGGGAATCTGGCTCACAGATATCAAATGACCCATCCAGAGTTACAGTCAAGAAGTAGAATCAGAACTAAAGAACCAAGGACTAAGGATCAAGACTTTTCAGTACACTGTGTTGTATCACATCATGGTATATTTTTTTTTGAGCTTATACAGTTCAATATACTTCCAGAGGACAGAATTACTACTGTTTTTAAACATTTAAACACTCAATTTTAAGCAGCACACACTGATAGCCATGCTAAGAATGAGTCTTTGATCCAAAAGACACTTGCATCTCTTCTAAGTACTTCAAGAGTAGTAACATGATTCAGACTTTTAAAGAGAAGTCTGCACTGCATAAATAGGCTGGCAGGACCAGATGAACCTGTCACCAATTTTCCAATATTCAGAATTTCCTTTAAATAGCTAAGATGTATGTATATACCCCATGAAATTTCAGGAGTTCCATGTTATGATTTATGCTGGGCAGTGGAAACAGAATGGCATTAGAGTCAAAGTTCCAGTTCCAGTTCCATCTCTCAAAAGCAAGAGATAATGGATAGTCATGTCACTTCTCTGAGCTTCAGTTACTGATCTGTCAAATGAAGACCTACTTCACAAGGCTGTTATGAGAAATAATGGAGATGATGTAGGTCAAACAGCTTTGTAACTACAAAAACTATACTAAGATGTGTTAACATTACTATTAGCTACTTTGATTACATTGAGGGCTAATACTAAGCATCCATTCATTTTTTCCATGGAAAATGGGTGGAAGACCAAGAAACAAACATATGTATTTCTCTTTTGATTTTAAATTAAACAATAGTGAATATTTTCAGTCAAGACACAAGAAAACACAGAAGACATAGGATCATCATAGCAGTAATCATAATACATTATACATAATACATTAAACTACCAAAAACAAATTAATTTACAGCTTATAATTATTTTTGAAATGCTACACCAGCACCCTAAATTTCACCATACCATCATAGAAACATAAACGTTATCCTGTTTGTTCACAAATGTACATTAACACACAACAAAACTTCCACTCTTACACACTCTTTAGTGCCTTAACGTTAAAAAAAGAAGGAGTTAGACTACATAATAAAGTTCCCTTTTAGAGCTATTGTATTTATGATTTGGGGCCTGTCGTTAAAAAAAAGCAAAATCATTTAACAGAAAGAAAATTCATAATAGTGGGACACCTGGGTTGCTCAGCGGTTGAGCATCTGCTTTTGACTCAGAGCGTGAACCTGGAGTCCCGGGATCGAGTCCCATGTGGGAGAGGAATCTACTCCTGTAGAGCCTGTTTCTCTGTCTGCCTATGTCTCTGCCTCTCTCTCTGTCTGTCATGAATAAGTAAATAAAACCTTAAAAAAAAAATTCAAAATATTTAAACATCAGAAATGTGACTTTAAAATATCACTTTTCAAAAAAAATAATAAAAAATATCACTTTTCTCACACCATATAATTAAAACATGTCCCAAAATATCCAGAAAATTGGGTAATGGCATTTTTATAGTTAAACTTACTAATAAATTCAAGAATTACAGAATATTTCCCAAAAAATGGATAACTAATTGGATTTACTAATGTAAGATTATAACTCAGTAATTATCAGTATACCATACACAATACAATATAAAATATACAGAATACTAAAACAAAGTCAAACTCTTATAGTTCAGAAAATAATTTAATTATTTAAGTCCCTCAGATACTGTGATTCTCAGCCATAATAATTCACTATTAAAAATATAAAATAACTTCAACTGCTTAAGGTCTCTGTCTTGGTATATAAAGTATCAGATTCCATACTAAGAAAATAAAACCACTCCTAATAGTACCTCATAGAATCCAAAAGGGAAAAAAAAAAACAAAAAACTTACAGTAAAAGTTTTAGAAGTTATTAATACTAAAATTTAGCAAGCACCTATTATTTGCAAAGCACTACGCTAGCTACCATAATTCAAAAATTAAATCAAATCCCTCTTTCTCAGAAGCATAAAACTTGGGCAGCCTGGGTGGCTCAGCGGTCTAGCACCGCCTTCAGCCCAAGGCCTGACCCTGGAGACCTGGGATCAAGTCCCAAATCCGGCTCCCCACATGGAGCCTGCTTCTCCCTCTGCTTGTGTCTCTGACTCTCTCTCTTTGTGTGTCTCTCATGAATAAATAAATAAAATCTTAAAAAAAAAAAAAAAAGCATAAAACTTAAAGGCCAAGTAGGAATAGTACCATGGCAGGGGGAGAGCAGGGGCCCTCTACTTGGGACTGCTTAGGTCTTTTTACCCAGTGATTTCAAAATCAGAACCAGTCACATATCTAATTTAGAAAGAGTCCATGTTTTTCATGCACAAAACCCATATGTGCATTTTTTTAATTAACAGTGACAGATTTGTTATGATTTTACATATACACATAGTAAAGCTGCCTGGCCCAACAAAAGTCACCAGGTGATTTAGTGAAGTCTAGAATTGGGAGTCAGGAGATCATTTCTAACACTAATTGGAGGAAACAACACCAGTATTGTCTGGCCATCTAACACATATTATATCTTTGGGTAATTTATTTAAACTTCTCTAGGTCTGTTCCTGCATCTACAAATGTCTAGAGTCCAAAAAGTATCTGGATTGAAGGTTCTCACTTTATTTTTTTTTTAAGATTTTATTTATTTATTCATAAGAGACACAGAGAAAGGCAGAGTCACAGGCTTAGGGAGAAGCAGGCTCCCTGTGGGGAGCCCAAAGTGGGACTCAAAAGTCCCAGGACTCCAGGATCATGCCCTGGACCAAACAGAGGCACTCAACCACCAAGCCACCCAGCCATCCCCGAAGGTTCTCACTTTAAATTAAGATTCCTGGGGGCCACTCCCAGTGATTCAGAATTTCTGTAATGGAACCTAGGAAGCTAAATATCTACCAAACACCACAAAGTGACTGAAATACACAGGTGGTCCTCAGTCACACTTTAGGTCATCACATGTCCTAGTCACACCAGATGTCTCTAATGTCCCTAACTGTATAAAAAGATGACACAATTCATTTCAGCACCAATGCCTTAGAAATTCTGGATCTAGCATAATGTGCAGGCCATATAGTAGATGCTAAACAAATTTTTAGAGGAAGAAAGGGAAGAAGGAAGGAAGGGAGGAGGCCAGATAGCTAACTGCTCATATTTTTGGCTAAGAAATACACAAAACGGTAGTAAAATTAAAACTGCGCGAAACACATCAGCTGCCAAAGAACAAAAGCCTCAGTCTCTACACACATACAATTTTAAGCATTAAGATGAGCCATTGTCAAACAGCAAACTACTAAAGAGAAAAAAGGGAAAAAACAGTACACAGAAGCCAAAAGAATTTTAGTGGAAAATTACTGGTGACTAAAACATAGCAACCGTTAACTCTGGATAGAAGAGAACACAGAATTTTAAGGACTGGGACATGGAACTAAAGTTTGAAGGTACTGGTTACTCAAATGCATAAATTTCACTCGGGCTAAAAGAATATGGATTCCAGAAATATTGGTGACAATATTAACTTTTGTCCATTGTTTAATTCCATTTTCCCATTCACTTACATTATAATTTTTGAGATGTTTTATCTTCACTTCTGATGATCTTCAAATGTCAATGGCTCTTAACACATTAACTGTAAACAAACACACAAAGGAACTTAGGGGAATTCAGACAGTTAAGGAACCCTACAGTAAAGTATTCTAAATTATCCTGTAAAGCCTGCAGGGGAGGGAGAGGCCCGAAGAGGCTTTGGTACCATGTTTACCTGCTTCACAATTTATCTGATGTTCAAAATGCAGTATCATTCTAATGACACTATCCTCTTTATCATCAAGCAAAGAAAAAAAAAATCATCCTATTTTCTGTCAGAAGCAAAAAACAATCAAAGCCGGAGAAAATTCTCTCCAAATAGAGACACTCTGAATTCACTGATGTACTGAGTATTAGTATCTTTTTCCTGCATTACAGTGCAGCCAATCAAAGAACCTCATTTCCTTGCCACTACCACTTAATCAAACCTCCCCTAGGACTGCCCTATAACTACCAAGTTTTGGCCTAGACCTAGAACGCTAAATCTTCAGGCATGATCAGTTCTTTACAAAGACCTTGATGTTAAACAGACCATTTGAATCCAAATGTCAAAGTGCTCTCCCTAATCTCCAGTTTTCTCATCTGTAAAATAGAAACAATGATATTGTTTATTTTATATAATTATGAGGATAATATGAGAAAATGCATATTAAGGGATTTAGCACCATGCCCAGCAAGCACTCAAAAATAGTAAGTGCTATTATATATACTACTAATAATCACAACAATAAATTTACTTCTGGAATAACTGTCTACCACTTGAAAAGCAAAGTTTATCCCAGGTGTTTATATTTTTACATACTACCTTTGGTTATAATGAAAGAATATTATCCAATACCAATAACAGAAGACATCTGTATTATATAAAATTTTATTTTGGACTTTGCTGGGCATCCCAGCTCAGCTCAAGAAAATTAAGGCTTGAGATCACTAGCCTATCTTCAGTCAAAGTTATTATTCCTTTTGCTAATACACAACCTTCTAACATAGTCTACTTAAAAAACCACTCACTTGCAATTATCTGTGAAAGGAGATGGATATATTTGTGACATGTGCCTTTTAAATCCTCTGAGCCCAAAGAATAATGCCATACCAACCCAGAGGAGACTTCTCTACCCGCTTCAACCCACTCCCAAATGATTAAACACCTATGTTTGACATTACATGCTTAAAATATTAATATTTAAGTTCAAAAACACAAAAAAATGCATAAACACAGATTTCTCTGAGTTTCCAAAATTTTAGGTCAAAGATACACAAACAGTCAATATTGGCAAAAGCACTGATAAACCAACATTGCCCCAAATGGACAGGTTTATTTCCCCTATGGAGACTAAACTTTTAGAACTGATGAGAAAAACCTAAGTGGAACCTGATGCAACATTTTGGGGGAGATAAAACACATGGATACATGGCTGGGAAGCAAACTAGAAACAAAAGAAGAGTAAGCAGTGTTGGCCACCATCCTCATTACCACCACTACTTTACCATGCAATCCTTGAGCTCTTCAAACAAAATAAAAAATGAAATAGATCAGATGATCATTTTTCATTTGATTTCCATTTGCCTTTCACTTAATGAGTTGACAAGTATTAAACATACCGGTTTTCGTTATAATCCCAGATTAGGATTATAAAAATCTGGCCCAAGAAAATACACAAAGAAAGTACGAAGTTAAACTCAAGAGTTTAGAGTGTTCCAAGATAGTTTTCTTTTTTGGTCTGCTACAATATATCATGTCTCTTAGCATATTTTCCACTTTGGTCACTGCTTTTGCAAGTCTAAGAAGGTCTCTGCTGAAGTATTGTCAACTTTAACCAGAAATGAAAAATGTCTTCCTTGCTAAAAATGATTCATTTATATACTATGGAGAAGCTGCAGTCTCCAATGCCTATTCCCTCCTATTTCTTACAGATAGAACCTCCAATTTTTAGCTCAGCACAGGCTTCCCAGAAAAGACTACATATCCTGGCCTTCCTTGTGTCTAGGGATGGCCATGGGACCATGGGACCACATTCTGGCCAACTGGATATAAGCTTAAAAGACTAGATGTAACCTCAAAAAAGTATCCTTTAAAGAAGGAAAACATGCTTTTCTTCTTCCTTTCATCCTTCCATCCTTCCTTCTGACTACAATGAAAGCAATGGTTAGAGCTCCAACAGCAATTTTGATTCATGAGTTAACACTGCAGTAAAGAGCTGTGTTCTTGTTACTTCAGGTCCACTATATCAGATTAATATTGACTATCTCTGGGCATTTTTATGTCGGAGAAAAACTAAAATTATCTGGTTTAGGCCACAGTAAGTTTGGATTTTCTGTTATATTCAATCAAACCTAAACCCTAACCTTAAAAAAATAAAATAATAGGAGTTTTCCAAATATCAGTATTTAGGGCTTTTGAAGTATATAGTTTAAAACATATTTTAGGGCAGCCCCGTGGCTTAGCAGTTTAGCGCCACCTTCAGCCCAGGGCATGATCCTGGAGACCCGGGATCGAGTTCCATGTCAGGCTCCCTGCATGGAGCCTGCTTCTCCCTCTGCCTGTGTCTCTGCCTCTCTCGCTCAATCTCTCTCTCTCTCTCTCTCTGTCTCTAATAAATAAATAAAGTCTTTTAAAAAAAATTTTTAAAAACAGATTTTAGAAGTGAATTCTTATACTGAAAACATAGTATCTGCCTTTATTTAATCTAGACTAAAACGTATTTAAAGACCCCAAGAGTTAATCTCATAAAGTAAGAGTCTTTGAAAAGTCATCAGTGATTGCTGCTGTAAGTACTAAGTACTTAACAGGGGAAGAACTGTGAAGTTGGAGCGTTAGTGGTCTGTAGTGATGGCAGCACTGGCACACACATAAAAGCACATTACGAGGGACAGCACAATGAGTTCTGTGTAAGAAAATTACAGGAAAGGGAACTGAGACTATTATTTTCATTAAGTGGGCATCTTCTTCGGATGCCTGGGTGACTCAGTCAGTTAAGCATCTGCCTTCAGCTCGGGTCATGATCTCGGGGCCCTGGGATGGAGCCCTGAGTTGGGCTCCATACTCAGTGGGGAGTCTGCTTCTCCCTCTGTCCTTGCTCATGTGTTCTCTCTCTTGCTCAGTCTATCAAATAAATAAATTTAAAAGAAAAAAAGAGGGCATCTTTTCTAGTCCCTTCGATTTTAATAACTTTGTACCAATCTTTTGTTTTCAATAGTTCCATTTTTAACCTGACTTCCTGTGGGAAGAATGCTTGTAAAGTCACTCCCTATCCTTGACTATCAACTCTCAATAGTTTTTAATCCTATCTACAGATTTAACTAAATCAAACAATAGGACAAAGATAGCAAGTGCTTTACCTATTCAAAACTAATTTTCTTAAAAAGAAAAAATAGTCTCACTAAAATCTAGAGAATTTCCACTGGTCAAGTACTGAATCACATGCAACCTTTGGCCCTGTTGATTTTGAATACAATAGCATGAACTTGGCAGCTTTACAAAATAAACTTACTGATTTCTGGACATCTGTATCTGGGTATTTCCTTCCCTTGGGCGTAATCCAGACTTTACTGGTTCAGGTGATGGCTTCCTGGAATTACTTATTTATAATGTTTTTTAAAATTTATGTTACAACTACAGATTTCACCAAGGACTTTTTTTTTTTTTAATTTTAAGATTTACTTATTTGAGAGAGAGCATGCATGAGAGTGAAGGAGGGGCAGTAAGAGAGAGAGAATCTCAAGCAGACTCCCCACTGACAGTAGAGCCCCATGCAGGACTTGATCTCATGACCTGAGCTGAAACCTAGACTTGGGCAATCAACCAACTTAGCCTCCCAGGCACCCCAAAGACCTATTTTTAAGTAAAGGCTTAAAACATGTATTCCTGATGTATTACTCATAGCTGAGAAAGAAAAACCACAAGAAATTTCCTAAAAATCAGGTATCATAAATCTCAAAGAGATGACTTTTACCTTTCACTACTTCAGTCAATATTTCTACAAAAATGCTTTTAAGTAATCAGCTTATGGTAGCTGTAACATAGACCTTAACTTAGTCTGTTTCAACAAATACTGATGGAGTTACTAAAAACAATTTGTAAAAGATCTAAAGCAGTGGTTCTCAGACTCTAGTTTTAGTTTAGGATCACATGGAAGACTTGCTAAAACACACTGTGGGCTTCACTCCCAGAATGTTTTATCCAATTGCATCTGACATAGCACTAAGGAATCTGGATTTTTAACAAAGCCCCAAAGGATTCTGATGCTACTTATTTGGGAACTACTGACTGGTCTACATTAATGGAAAACTACTGATGACAGCATAATGAGGAAAGAAAATATATATATATATGGGACCCAATCTCAACTTTAGTATGTTTCTATACTTTTGATTAGTAATTAATCTTTTTAAATTTTCTTTCAGAAAAATCTACATGGTAATTACTGATTAGTTCACAATAATATTGGACCTTATCTGACAGAACTTTAAAAATCTCTTAGGGTCCTAGAATAATGAAATACAAAATAAGTATGTCCAATATTTGACACAAGGGGCTAGTTATTTTGCCAAGGTTGGAAATTCAACCTATAAGTTTTGCTTAGTCCCATAACTAGTTTCTACCACTAATCCTGGCCAGTTACCTCAGAATACATGCCAAGAGTCACAAAGGGAGTGGGTAAGAATGTGCGATTGGACACAAATCCATCACCACTACTGGAAAACAACTCAAAAGCACATGTCCTACCAATATATCAGCTCTAAGTGACCTTGAGGCTGAAACTAGAGATGACCTCTTACAAAAAATGTGTTTCAGAAATCTTAAAAACTCTTCTCCCTTTTCAGATTATAAGTACCATATACATATAAATATGTAAATATAAATGCTAAAGAATTTTATTCACTAGAAACCAACTGATAAACCAAAATAAACTGAGACAAACAAGTGGTGCCCAGAATAACTAGAGAATGAGGGTATATAAAAGATGAAAGAAAACAGACATTTAAAAAGATGACTGACATAAGTCAGACAGAAAAAGACAACAATCCAGGGTAGTAGATGGAAAAGCAGGTAGGATAAAATGAACACAATGTTATGAAGATATATGACTGGGCACAGAAAAGATAATGTAGCCAATAGAATCAGCTCAATGTGTCAAGAGGCATCATGCAAAAGTAACTTTAGTAGCCTGAAATTGTGTCTTTATAGGCCAACTTCAACATAAGAAAACCTTTTTTAATGCTTTGAGTGGAGACAACAAAGAAGAGAGCAGAACATTCAGTCAATATTTCTTTATTTAAACATTTAGTGGACACCTATTTGGCACTAGATGTATTAGCAGGTGATTATGCATAGTAAAAAAGAATCAAAGAAATCCACTCAAGCAGTACATTTTATAACAGTGTACAAACTGAAAAAATGGAAAACCAGATACCAAGATAGTGACAAATCCTGCTGTACAACTTAAACAATCTAAGGCTCAAGCCTTACCTACCTATCATATCTAGCCTACAGTACTGTTTTATCTATATCCTGTACAAATCATACTTATGTCAAGAATCAGAGCAAGGGCAACAAGAATTAAATTATGGAATAGAGCCAGATTATCAGTGTGCTGAAGTGAATTTTTTCACAACTCTCTCTCTGTGGGGCTAGACACATTGAAGAACAGACAACAAAGGATATACAAGAGCTGATAAGCAAGATTCACCAAAAAAAATTACTTTTTTTTTAAGGATACAAGATGACATAACTATAGCTTATTAGGAAACTACTATCTGGATATCACATAAAAAAAATAAAATAAAATCACCGTTTTGTGGCCAAAAGCAAGAAGCCTATGGTGACCTAGAAGGCAAAGCCAGAAGTACTAGCAACTCTGAGACAACTACATAGATAAACACAGATAAACAGACATATCAAGACTCGACATACATTTAAAGATTTTATTTATTTATTTGAGAAAGAGAGTGTGCACACCAGGGTGGGGTGCAGCAGAGGGTGAGACAGAGACTCTCAAACAGACTCTGTGCTGATCACAGAGACCAACTCCAGACTCAGTCCCACAATCCAGAGATCATGACCTGAGCCAAAACCAGGAGCAGGACACTCAACCAAAAGCCACTCAGGCACCACAAGACTCAATGTACATTTAGCATGAACTATAGGTCTCACAAAAGCCAGTTGCCCAACCTGAATGGAGTGTGTCATTTTCAAAAAACAGTGGGCAACCAGAAGGATTAGTGTATTATTTTTCAGATTTATATTCCTATTTCCCAGAAAAACATAAAACTTACAAATTAACACATTTCAATATAATATTTAAACTGAATTAATATAATAGAATACTTGAAGGAATCAGATAGGCATGTATTACTAACTTTGATTACAAATCTGACTGAAGCCTTTCTGCCAAATTGAAGATAAATATGCAGTTACATAGTTTCCATTTTCAAACAAATAGGAAGCATTGTTTTTGCATGAACAATTTTTCTTGAAGCTAAACTCAACAGAAACTTATATCAATTTAGTCTGTAAAAGACATATGGAATACACTGAACATACTAGCTATTGTTGTATCGGAACAAATTCACGTGGCAATTTCCTAATTGAAAATTTGACACTGAAAATTTCCTAGTTGTAAAAAAACAGAAGGCATAAAAATAAACTACAATTTAAGGGCAATGTTTCTGCAGAAGGCTGAGACAATACAGTCCAAATATTGATATTTTGCTTTATTACAGGCTATCACAGTAAAATCATAAACAGCTGGATAGCCAGGTAGCATAGCTATTATAATCATGGTTTTTGCCCTCTCACCTACAATTTATTGTTTGCCTAGATTAAGTTTAAATTTAAGCTTTCTAACAAGTGTCTACAATGAAACTATTTTACACTGTTGATCAAACATGTGTAATGATTCTTAAAAGACATGAAAAAATTTAGCAGGGTGAATTCTACATAGTAGACATTCAACAAATGTTATTTTTTTTCTACCTTCCAGAGGAAAGGAATGAAAGCTGGCATTCTCCTATGGAAAGTAGATCATACTTATATTTTTGTCCAGAGAGGAAGAGGCTAACATATTCTAGTCAAAACTATCTCAAGGAGTTAATTTTCTTAAATTCAATGTCAGTAACATAACTTTTAATTAAGAATTAAAATATATAAACTTTAAAGTTACTGGGCTTTCTTTGGGGGAGGGTATAAATATGCTTAAGTGGCACAATTAGGTACGTTAATTTGTAATAACAGATTTATTTAGTATAATTTAAAAACTCCATAAAGGGAATATCTCAGTAATTGATAAGAATGTATCTTTTTTTTTTTTTTTTTTTTTTTTTTATGATAGTCACACAGAGAGAAAGAGAGAGGCAGAGACACAGGCAGACGGAGAAGCAGGCTCCATGCACCGGGAGCCCGATGTGGGATTCGATCCCGGGTCTCCAGGATCACGCCCTGGGCCAAAGGCAGGCGCCAAACCGCTGCGCCACCCAGGGATCCCGATAAGAATGTATCTTAATCATTACTGTCATTAAGATAAAGAATGACAGAATTTTAGAGCGCCAAGGGACGTTGCAGGTTCTCTAGATCAATTTATTTTGAAAGATGTGAAAATTGCAGACTGGAAAAGTTAAATGATACAGGCCAAAAAACTAGAAGAGCCAGGGACTTTTAAGAGTCTGAGCCTCCTAACTTCCAATACATTCTTCATCCTAACAGACTATGCTGCCTCCTGCGGTTCCACTTCCTCTTGCTTGGGTGATATTACTGGTTGCCTCATTTGTTTTCTTTACATTCTATTCTGAATCATAGCTGCCATTTGTAACTTTCCTATACAATTCTAATTTTACAACCTGTTTTCTGCATAATTTTAAGCTAAAAGTGTAACTTAAGTTTCCTAAATTTCAGAGTACTAAAATTTTTAAAATACTTGAAACATGTACAATATATGTGATCGAATGCAAAGAAAAATCCTTCTCTCCTGGGTAATTAAATGTATAGATTCAAAAAAAAATTTTATTGAGAACCTGTGACATGAAAGGTGTCTCTGTTAAATGCTGGAGATAAGATAGTAAGATGTGGTCCAGTAGATTACAGTCTCACAGAAAATAATTAACCCACGATTACACTGTTTGTTGAGAACTCTGAAAACGGTGGGAGCAGGTTCCCAGGAGTGCTTTAGGAAGAGAATCTAATGTATAACGAAGGAAACAGCTAATATTTTCACAATAAGGTCTGAACAGTAATAGGAAAACATAGCTATGTCACTCATATTCAGTAGAGTGCAAAATGAACTAAAAGTTAGAAACTTCAATTTATTCTGAGGAAAATGAAATTTGCGTTTTCACACAGATTAGTATTTAATAACTCTAATAATAATTAGACTATTTTTTGGTAGAAAAGAACCTGATTTTATTGTGGCTACATAACAAACACAGGTCATCTATTATTTTTTCCTTAGATTTTAATTCACTATTTTAAAACCAAAGGGAAAACATTCTCTGAAATATGTCTAGTTTATACTCACAACAGCTATCTACAAAATTGCATAGTAAAGTCCTCCTCAAAATTCCAGGAAAAGAAGAAAAATCCCATCTGGTCACAAGAGAAATAACCAGGAAAACCGGTAGCCCCAGAAGGAAGAAAGCTAGCACTCATTATTCACTCAGGGTTAAGGACTGCTCAGATTCCTAATGATTTTCAGCTGCAAGATTTTGAAAGGCGATGTATAGTGGGCATTTTTATTTACATTTTTAAAGCAAAATGGGGGGAGAGGGAGGAGTATAGAGAAAATAATGAGAAATAAAGTGATGGGAAAAAGAAAAAAAAAAAAAAAAAAACGTGAGCAAGAATCCCAAAATCGAAGACATACGAACAGATGGAAGTAAGCCTGGAGAACGGTCTGGAAAAGCGTATAGTAAAGAAAGGCAGGGAGGAAAGGAGGGGTGGTGGTTGGGGTAAGGGCTGTCCAAAAAAAATAATTCGAGAGGGAATGAGAAGCAAGAGATACTAATGAACTGGGGCTGCCTCCACCCGGGATTTAAAAAAGATGGTTACAAGAAAGAGTCGCCGGCAAAGCAGCAATGAGTGTTCACCTTCCCTTCTCCCCAGCCTGCAAACCCCAGAGGGGGAGGAAGACGTGGCTCCCAGGTCCCAGGAGAGGAATTTCGGCGCAGCCATCAGGAAGCAGAGTCGAGAGCTGCCCCCCCCCCGGCGGGTCCAGGCCCCTCTCCATCCCTCTCGGGCGCTGGGCGCTGGGCGCTGGGCGCTGGGCGGGGCCCGGGGCATCCCGGTTACCTGGACAGAGAGTCCACGCTGGGCGGCCGTGCTGCGGCCGGCTGGGAGCCAAGACTCTCGCAGCTCGAGCTCTTCTCCATGGCGCGGCGGGGACAGCGGGACGGAAAGGCTGAAGCGACCTCCGCGGCAGCGGAGCGGGAGGAGCGGAGGGCGGAGTGCGCCGGGCAGGGGCCGCGGTCAGGCCAGCGCCGGCCCGGGAGGGAGACCGGAAGCGGCCATGTTCCCCCAGCCTGCACCGCGCCGAGGACCCCGGGGCTGCCGCCGGCTGCGGCCGACGCCGGCTGCGGCCGACGCCGCGCGCTCCTGCGCCCTCGCGCCGCCCCGAGGGTCGGGGGACCCCTGGGAGAGGAGGATGGCAGGAGTCAAAGAGAGGACCAAGTGCATACCGGGGGCAGGGGCCTGGGGCTGCGGGTAACTGGGCCCGGGGTGCTGGGAAGGACGGGGCAGTGCCCCGGCGCGGGCGGCGCGGGGCGCGGGGCGGGGGCCGCGGGGGGGGGCGGGAGAGGGAGAGCGGGACCGCGTGCAGGGGCAAGCGCCCCGGAGATGGCCAGGGTCACCAGATCTGGGGCTGGAGATAGTAATCATTAATTAGATAAATTACCAATTAAATAGTGGTTAAAGTTCCTTCAGCCAGTCAGACATGAATTCAGAGCCCCCCGTGCCCGTCAGTGGCAGCGTAACCCGAGGCATTGAACACCCTCTTTCTTATCTGTTAAATAGGAAAATAACATCTTCACAGATTAGGGGAGTTAATACCTGTAAGATGCTTAAAACAGTATTTGTCCCCAAAGTTCACAGCAGCAATGTCCACAATAGCCAAACTGAGGAAGGAGCCACGACGTCCACCGACGGTGAATGGATAGAGGACGTGGCCCGTGTGCACAGGGAGCGCCGCTCAGCCCCAGGAAGGGGGACACCCGCCCCCTGCTGCGGCGCGGACGGACCTGGACGGTGTGTGCTGGGCGAAGCCGGTCAGTCGGAGGAGGACAGTGTGTGGCTTCGCTCACGGGGAGAATATAACTAATAGTGAGAGGGATTGTAAGGGAAAGGAGGGGAACCGAGTGGGAAAAATCGGAGGGAGACAAACCACGAGAGGCTTCTAACTCGAAACAGTTGCAGGAGACGAGGTGCAGGAATGGGGCGGCCGAGGCGCGCACTTGACGGGCCGAGCACGGGGTGTCACACTGTATGTTGGCAGATTGAATTTAAATAAAATATTGGAAAGACAATTATTGGCACATAGTAAGCACTCACATATTAGCTGTTAGTAGTACTCCCTACTTTGTGAGGGTTGCTAGGATGTGATGTATTAAGGTGTATAAACAGTAAAACAGCTTCAAAAATGGTAGCTGTGGGACGGAACCTGTAGGAGGGATGGCAGAGAAGTGGGAAGTGGCTGGCATGACAAAGGTAGTGGAGAAAGTATAGGACAGGTAGGAAAAAAATTAATGCTCCTCCATCCCCCACCAGCCCGGCATTGTAGAAAGTGCGCTAGAAGAGCGGAAATGTTTGGTCCTACAATGATTTGAGGTCTGTGGGGTCTGTAAGCGTGCAGGGGCAAAGCACTTTGTCATTAGTCCATTGTACAAACAAGGAGGTGTGGAAGAGGAAAATGGGAACTGATAAGTATGCAAAAAGAAGTAGATGCATCTACTATTGAATGTGGCAGTGTTGGATAGGGGACAGATTTTAGCAATCTTTCCCTGCCCTCTTGAATTCCCCTGCGGAGCAGGAAGGGAGGGTGGAGAGATAGAGCTGTGATAAGAGAATAGGAATTGGGTGAAGGGGAAATGCTTCTGCTGATAATTTTCTGTTATGGAAGACACAGGAAGGACAAAAGAGAAATATAAAGGAACTTTTCTGATTGAGACCAAATCGCAGTGTATGAAGTATAAAATGATGCTAAGATTATTTCTGTAAAAATAAAAAAGTGTATTAAAAAAACACTTCTTGCCAGAATAGAGTGATGTTCATTTAAACTAGATTTAATTCATACTGACAACCGATGTTTTAAGAAAATCTTAAAAGTATAGGGCCAGTGAAATATTAACATGCAAGTACATTCCCCAAAAGAACAACCTAACCTAGTTGTGTTCATCATACTTATTAAAATAAAATGTTTTTAAACACAAAAGGTTTTGCCTTTCCATTTTCCAGCTTGGCAAGGATCAGATGGCAGCTGATAGTTTTTATTTATATGATTTTTAAAGAGTCCTTTAACTGTACTCCTCTAATAAGCAAAGAGAATAGGCAGTTAGAAACACTTAACAAGCATAAACATCTACAATGATTCATAAAAGAATTTGCTTATTGATTCCTGGTTTCTACCTGGCTTCCAAAATGCTGACTCACTGTCATCTGACATGGATTTTTCTAAGCTAAGTTTGGTGAAGATGGATGAATCCTTGAATGGGAGACCCAAGCACTCTCTACAGCCCCGTTTTTTTCTAGAACTATGATAATAGAGCACTTGAAACCATCTGCCTGATGAGGTAATAATTTGTATATGAATCTCTCTGGTAATTAATAAAGAACAGTGCTGTGGGGCACCTGGCTGCTTCATTTGGTAGAGTGTGTGACTTTTGGTCTTGGGGTTGTGAGTTCAAGTCTCATGTTAGATGCTGGGATTACTTAAAAATCTAAAAAAAAAAAAAAAAGCAATAATGTTAGTGTAGAGATTTTAGAATCAGACAAATTTGAATTGGGCCCTGATTCTATCATGTACTTGCCCTGTGATTTCAATTAAGTTGCTTCTCCAACAACTGTTTTCTCACCTCTGAAATGGGAATAAAAACATCCACATAATGGATTGTTTTTCCCAATACAGAGTTTGCACAGTAGGATCTCAGTAAATGGATCTGATGCTATTGTTATTTTTTCTTTCTCTGAACTTACTGCTTTACTTCTAAGTATTAAAGCAGTAATTTCTGAGAGTGAACAACAAGCAAAGAATACTTGAATCTGGGATCCCTGGGTGGCGCAGCAGTTTGGCGCCTGCCTTTGGCCCAGGGCACGATCCTGGAGACCCGGGATCAAATCCCACGTCGGGTATGGAGCCTGCTTCTCCCTCTACCTGTGTCTCTGCCTCTCTCTCTCTCTGTGACTATCATAAATAAATAAAACTAAAAAAAAAAAAAATACTTGAATCTCAGCTAAAAGTTAAATGATTAGTACTGAATTGTTTTTCTGACATATTGGCTACTGTGTCCTATATCCAAGAGAAATTCCCTTGATTAGAAATCCCCCCTTCAACTCAGTTTTCTTATCTTTTAAAAGAACACTTTAGCCTATCCCAGGTCTTCAGAAACTATTGCTAAAATTAAACTACAGTGTAGGTTCATCTTGTAGCTGAGGCACAGGTGTGCAGGAGCACCTGGCTCCAGGGAGCCCATACAGACCAGGTGCAGCCACTCCCACCTGACAAAATCCAAAGGCAGTGAAACTAATGGTGGTGAAACAAGGAAAGAATTTATTTCAGTGAGGTCAACACAGGGAAAACAGCAAATTATCCTCTCAGCTGTCTCTAAAGTGCTGAAAATACTTCCAGATTTATACAAGGAAAATGTGTGCCCAAGGTCCGTGGGTATGTGCAGGTCGGCAGTAAAGGTTAAATTGATCATTATCGTGGAGTCAATCATGGGCAGTCTTACTGGCTCAGGGAAGCTCTTTCTGCTTGAGGTGCTAGTTTCAGTTCCCATCAGGGGATGCTTTGCTCACAGGGTCTTTTTTTTTTTTTTTTTTTTTTAAGACTTATTTATTCCTGAGAGACACAGAGGGAGAGGGGCAGAGACAGAGAGGGAAAAGCAGGCTCCCTGTGGGGATCCCAATGCAGGACTCAATCCTAGGACCCCAGAATCATGACCTGAGCCAAAGGCAGACGTCTAACCACTGAGCCACTCAGGCACCCCTGCCCACAGGGTCTTTTGCCTGAATTAAGAAATAAGCCAGAAAGAACTTCATTAATTAAAAGGTATAGACTGAGCTCAAAATGTCAGTAGTTGAAGTCCTCTTTCAATCCCTCCTATTAAATGGTTAACTTGAAACCTTTCCAAAAGTAATTTTCTTGTTTGAAATCTAGGCCAGTGTTTCTCAGATTATCTGCAGAGAGAACCAGTGTTTTGTTTTTAATTTCTAAGCATCAACCAATGCTTCTTAAAATACAAGAAAATTTAATTACTAAATAAATGAAACTTAAGTAAAAACTGAACATATGCAAAATACAAGGCCAATTTTCTTTGTATTTAACAGATATAAAATGACTTCATAAAAATTGGACAAAAGTTTCTAAATAGATATTCTCAGTTCTGTTCTCATCTCATCGTGGACAGGCAATAAATAGTTCATGGACAAGCACTGATTGGCAAACCACAATTTGACTAGCGCTGACTTGGATCTATAGGTTTGTTGCCTATCAGCTTATCAAGGGATGTTTATTAGACAATCTGAGAAAGAATAAGGAAATAAACTTCTCTTATGAAAGTAAAATGGTGGTTAGGGATGGACAAGTAGAGGGAAAATTCTCTTAAACACACATGCCAAAAACATAAACCTTAGGTCAAGCAAGCATAATTCCTTTGGTGGTGGGGGGGGAGGGGTAGAAGAAAAGGGGGTATCTTAATCTCTATGCCCAGCACAAAGCCAGATGCAGGACTTAATGTCATGACCCTGAGATCATGACCTGAGCCACCAAAATCAAGAGTCAGATGCTTAACCAACTGAGCCACCAGGCATCCCCTGCCCCTTTTTTAAGTAGGCTCCATGCTGGGCATGGACTAATGCCCAAGGCTTGACCTAATGACTCAGGCTTGAGTAATTAGTTAATAACTCTGAGATGGAGACCTGAGCCGAAACCAAGAGTCTGATGCTTAACCAACTGAGTCACTCAGGCACCCAAAGTATGTATATTTCTTATAATTAATTGTTTATATGCAAAATTTTAATTTTTTGATTACTTTAGTGTGGAGAGTTCCAATTCCAGTATGGAGAAGTAAACTTCTAACAGATTGACCTTTCCACAGATAACAACTGGAAACTCCAGACGGTAAAACAACAACCTGAGGAGTCCAGAGAATAGACAGAAGTACACAGAATCGGGATCCCTGGGTGGCGCAGCGGTTTGGCGCCTGCCTTTGGCCCAGGGCGCAATCTTGGAGACCCGGGATCGAATCCCACGTCGGGCTCTCGGTGCATGGAGCCTGCTCCCTCTGCCTGTGTCGCTGCCTCTCTCTCTCTCTCTCTGTGACTATCATGAATAAATAAATAAAATCTTTTTAAAAAATTAAAAAATTAAAAAAAAAAAAAAGAAGTACACAGAATCAAAATGCATATGAAGCGATCAACACAGCATTTCCCACTTTGAGTGACTTTGACCTATGAACAAACAAAAATTGCGGTGTGGTAACAAGATAGCAAAAACTCACATAGAAAGTCTACTGTCAAAAAAAAAAAAAAAAAAAAAAGAAAGTCTACTGTCTTTCTGGCCTGAGAATAAGGGAGGAATTCCAGAAATGGAGAATCAGAGAACTCTAAACTCCGTTTATAAATTCAGATAATCTCTGGCTATGCACTAATTCAATTTGAATAACAAAGACAATGCAAATAGTTCAGATCAAAGAACTCAAAGTAGAATATACTCCTACTCTTTCAGATAAAAGAACTGAAGCGAGATTTGACCTGTTACTATACACAGGACAAAATTTTCAATTTGTTTAAAACTAACTTAATTTCTTGCTAAACAAAAGCATCACCACTTTATAGAGAAATAAAACAGAATCCAGAGACTCTAAAACAATGTTCATAATATCAAGGACAAAATTTAGACTTACTTGGCATAAAAACTGATAGGAAAATAGGATGTATTCTTTAAAGGAAAAGATAATAAAGAGATGACACAGGTGTTGAAATTATCAGACAATGGCTCAAAAGCAACTAATACAACTGTTCGATGATGTAAAGGAAAATATAATAAGTGAAAAGATAGTAAAATTCAGCAGGGGAATAATATACATTAAGATCAAAATAAAAACTTTAGGAAAAGTACAGTACTTAAGTAAAAAGATTTAGTATTGTATCTGAATTAATATCCAGATATACAGTATAGTAAGTATATCTATACTAGACAATTCTATACATCACCCAGTGTTCATCATGATAATAGCACTCATTCATCCCCCCACCAACTCTCTTCTCTGGTAACTGTCAGTTTGTTCTGTGCAGTTAAGATTGTTTTTTCGGTTTGCCTCTTTTTTTCTTTGTTCATTTCTTTTTTTAAGATTTATTTATTTATTCATGCAAGAGAGAGAGAGAGGCAGAGACATAGGCAGAGAGAGAAGCAGGCTCCCTGCAGGGAGCCCAATGTGGGACTTGATCCCTTGACCTGGATCTGGATCTGGATCCAGGATCATGCCCTGAGCCGAAGGCAGATGTTCAACCAACCGCTGAGCCACCCAGGTGTCTCTCTTTTGTTTCTTAAATTCCACAAATGAGTGAAATTATATGGTACTTGTCTTTGGCTGCCTTATTTCACTTACCATTAAACCCTCTAGGTCCATCCATGTTGTTGCAAGATTTCATTCTTTTTATGGCTGAGTAATACTCTATTGCATAGATAAATCCTTTTTTAAAGATGTATTTATTTATTTGCAAGAGAGAGTGGGGTGGGAGGGCAGAGGGTGAGAGAATCCTCAAGCTGACATGACACCCTGCTGAGCATGGAGCCTGACACAGGGCTTAATCTCAGGACCCCGCAATCATACCCTGAGCCAAAATCAAGAGTCAGAGGTTTATGGACTGAGACTCTCAGATGTCCCTAAATACCATATCTTCTTTATCCATTCATTCACTAATAGACTACTTGGGCTGCTTCAATAATTTGGCTGTTGTAGATAAGGCTGCAATAAACAAAAAGGTGCATATACCTTTACAAGTTAGTGTCTTTGTATTCTTTGGGTAAATACCCAGTGGAATTGCTGGGTCATAAAGTAATTCTACATTTTTAATTTTTTGAAGAACTTCCATACTGTTTTCTACCATGGCTATACCAATTTGCATTTTCACCAATAGTGCATGAGTGTCCTTTTTCTACCTATCCTTGCCAACACTTACTGTTTCTTGTACTTTTTATTTTAGCCATTCTGACAGGTGTGAGGTGATATCTCACTGTGTTTTTTTTTTTTTTTAAGATTTTTATTTATTTATTCACAAGAGACACAGAGAGAGAGAGAGGCAGAGACACAGGCAGAGGGAGAAGCAGGCTTCATGCAGGGAGCCTGACATGGGACTCGATCCCAGGTCTTCAGGATCAGGCCCTGGGCTGAAGGCGGCACTAAACCGCTGAGCCACCCGGGCTGCCCCTCACTGTGGTTTTGATTTGCATTTCCCTGACGATGAGTGATGTTGAGTATCTTTTCACATGTCTGTTGGCCATCTGGGTGTCTTCTTGGGGAAATGTCTGTCCATGTCTTCTGCCTGTTTTTAAATTGGACTCTTTGGGTGTTTATATATTCTTTATGTATTTTGGACATAAACCCTTTATTGGATATGTCATTTGCAGATATCTTCTCCCATTCTATAGGCTGTCTTTTAGTTTTTTTGGTTGTTTCCTTTCTGGTGCAGAAGCATTTTATTTCAATGTGGTCCCAATAGTCTATTTTTGCTTTTATTTCCCTTTCCTAAAGAGACGTATCTAGAAAAATATTGTTACAGATGATGTCAGAGAAATTGCTACCTGTGTTCTCTTTTAGGATTTTTATGACAGCAGGTCTCACATTTAGGTCTTTAACCCATTTTGAGTTTAATTTTATGTATGGTGTAAGAAAGTAATTCAGTTTCATTCTTTTGCATATCGCTACCTAGTTTTCACAACACTATTTGTTGGAAAGACTTTTTCCCATTGCATACTCTTGCATTATTTATTGATAATTAATTGACCATATAATTGCAGGTTTATTCCTGCGCTCTATATACTATTTTGTTGATCTGTGCGTCTATTTTTGTGGCCAGTACCGTACTGTTTTGATTACTACAGTTTTGTAGTGTATTTTGAAATCTAGGATTGTGTTACCTCCAGTTTTGTTCTTCTTTTTCAAGACTGCTTTGGATATTTGGGGTCTTTTATCATTCCATACAAATTTTAGGATTATTTACTCTAGTTCTGTGAAAAAAAGCTGTTGGCATTTTGCTAGTGATTACATTAAATCTGTAGATTGCTGGGACACCTGGGTGGCTCAGTGGTTGAGTGTCTGCCTTTGGCTCAGGGCATGATCCTGGCATCCCAGAATCGAGTCCCACATCCATGCAGGGAGCCTGCTTCTCTCTCTGCCTGTGTCTGCCCCCCTCCCTCTGTGTCTCTCATGAATAAATACATAAATAAAAATATTTTAAAAATCTGTAGATTTCTTTAGGTAGTATGATATTTTAACAATATTTGTTCTTCCCATCCATAAACACTGAATATATTTTCATTTGTTCATGTCATCTTCAATTTCTTTTCTTATTATTTTAGTTTTCAGAGTAGAGATCTTTCACCTCCTTGGTTAAGTTTATTCCTAGGTATTTTATTATTCCTGAAGCAAATGTAAGTGAGTTTGATTTTTTTTTTTTATTTCTCTTTCTGCTACTTCATTATTAGTGTATAGAAACATAACAGATTTTTGTATACTGGTTTTGTATCCTGCCACCTTACTGAATTCATTTATCAGTTCTAGAAGTTTCTGATGGAATCTTTAGGGTTTTCTATATATAGTTTCATGACACCTACAAATATTTCCTATTAGTAAAAATAATAAGCTATACTTCTTCCTTACCAAGTTGAGATGCCTTTTATTTCTTTCTGTTGTCTGATTGCTAGGACTTTCAGTACTATGTTAAATAAAAGTTGTAAGAGTGAAGGTACCTAGCTGGCTCAGTTGGTAAAGCATGTGACTCTTGATCTCAGTGTTGTAAATTCAAGCCCCATGTTGGGTGTAGAGTTTACTTTAAAAAAACAAAATCTTAAAAAGAAAAGTGAGAGTGGACATCTTCATTTTGTTCCTGACCTTAGGGGAAATGCTCTCAGTTTTTCACCATCGAGTGAACCCACCATCACTGTGGGTTTTTCATATATGGCCTTTCTTATGTTGAGGTATGTTCTCTCAAAACCTATTTTTGGGGGTGCCTGGGTGGCTCAATCAGTTATGCATCTGCCCTTGGCTCGGGTCATGATCTCAAGATCCTGGAATTGAGCCTTATTTTGGGCTCCCTGCTCAGTGAGGAGTCTGCTTTTCCCTCTACCTTTCCTCCTTCTCATGTTCTCTCTCTCTCTCTCTCTCACTCTAATACATAACATCTTGAAAAAACCCACCTACTTTGTTAAGGGGTTTTCATCATTAATAAATGTACTTTGTCAAATGCTTTTTCTGTATATATTGAAATAATATGGTTTTTATCCTTTCTCTTGTTGATGTGATGTATCATGTTGATTGATTTCTAAATGTTGAACCACTCTTGCATCCCAGGAATAAATCCCACTTGATAATTGTGAATGATGTTTTAATGTATTGTTGGGTTTACATTGCTAATATTTTGTTGAGGATTTTTGAGTGTATGTTCATCGGAGATAGTGGCCTGAAGTTCTCTCTCTCTCCTTTTTTTTTTTTTTTTTTTTTTTTTTTTTGGTGCCTTTATCTGGTTTTGGTATCAGGGTAATGCTGGCCTCATAGAATGAATTTGAAGCTTTCCTTCCTCTTCTATATTTTGGAATAGTTTGAGAAGAATAGGTATTTACTGTTTTGGGAAAATTCAGCTGTGAAACCATCTGGTCCAGGACTTTTGTTTGTCGGGAGTTTTTTGATTACTGATTCAATTTCATTACTAAAAATTTATTCAAATTTTCTATTTCTTCCTGATTTTCAGAGGTTATATGTTTCTAGGAATGTATACATTTCTTCTAGGTTGTCCCATTTATTGGCATATGATTGTTCATAATTTCTCTTATAATGATTCGTAGTTCTGTGGTGTCAGTTATTTCTCCTTTTTCATTTCTGATTTTCATTTGAGTTATATCTGTTTTTTTTTGTATGACTCCATCTAAAGGTTATCAATTTAGTTGACCTTTTAAAAGAACCAGCTCCTGATTTCATTAATCTGTTCTATTATTTTTTTTAGTTTCTATTTCACTTATTTCTGCTCTGATCTTTGTTGTTTCCTTCCTTCTACTGGTTAGGAGTTTTGTTTGTTTTTCTTTTTCTAACTCCTTTAGGTGTAAGGTTAGGTTGTTTATTTGAGATTTTACTTGGTTCTTGAAATAGGCCTGTATTGCTATAAACTTCCCTCTTAGAAGCATGAGATGCCTTCATTCTGAAGAGCAGAAAGTTCATGAATACATAGTAAGTTCCAGGCACTTTTGCAAGGTAGAAAATAAGCATCAGGCCAGCATCAAGAAAATGCAATGATTTCCTGGATATGATACCAAAAGCACAGACAACAAAAACAAAATTAGATAAATGAGACTACATCAAACTTAAAACATTTGTGCTTCAAAGGACACAAACAATAGAGTGAAAAGACAATTGATGAAATGGGAGAAAATATTTGCAAATCAATATATTGGACAAAAAGACATGTATCTACAATACATAAAGAATACTTACTATTCAACAACAACAAAAATCAAATAACCATATTAGAAAACAGACAAAGGACTTGGATAGAAACTTCTGCAAAGATGGTAAACAAATGGCCAATAAGCATAAGAAAAGGTGCTCAACATCACTAATCATTGGAAAAATGCAAATTAAAACCGTAACCGAATACCCCTTGACAACCATTAGTATGACTGCTATCAAATCTCCCCCAAATAAGAAGATTGGTAAAGATATGGAGACATTGGAATCCTGTGTACTGTTAGTGGGATTGTAAAATAGTGCAACTGGTATGGAAAACAATGTTTGAGGCTCCTCAAAAAAACTAAAAAAAACCTAAAAACTAAAACTACCATATGATTCAGCATTCTACTTTAGAGTATATATGCAAAAAAACTTAAAGCAGGGTCTCAAAGTGTTATTTGCACATCTATGTTCATAGCAGCACTGAATACATACCCAAGAGGTGGAAGTAACCCAGATGTCCATCAACAGATGAATGGATAAACAAAATGTGGGTTATGTATTCGATGGAATATTATTAAAAAGAAAGAGAATTCTTTTTTTTTTTTTAATATTTATTTATCCATGAGAGGTACACACACAGAGAGAGAGGCAGAGACACAGGCAGAGGGAGAAGCAGGCTCCACACAGGGAGCCCAACGTGGGACTCGATCCCGGGTCTCCAGGATCACACCCTGGGCTGAAGGTGGCACTAAACCACTGAACCACCAGGGCTGCACAAGAAAGAGAATTCTATCATATGTTACAATATGGATTAACCTTGGGACATTATGAAATGAAATAAGCCAGTCACAAAAAGACAAATACCATATAATTACATTTATATGAGGTAATTAAAGTAGTTAAACTCTTAAAAATAAAGAGTAGAATGATGGTTTCCAGAGGTGGCAGGGAAAAAAGAGAGTTCCTGTTCAATGGGTATAGAGTTTCAGTTTTACAGAATGAAAAAGTTTCTGGAGATCTATTGCACAACAAAGTGAATATAGTTAATATCACTATACTGTACACTTAAAAGTGATTAAGATAGTAAATCTTAGGTACTTTATACTCCAAAAATGAATAAATAAAAATATAATAACTATCATATGATCCAACAATTCGACTTCTGAATCCAAAAGAATTGGAAGCATGTTCATTATTTATGATATTAATCAGAAGTTGCACACCTGAATTCAGCTCTCATGTGATTGGCTAGGACTTAGTCACGGGCCACACCACTGTGAGAGAAGCTTGGAAATACAATGTGTAGGTGTGTGCCTATATTCATTTCCTGTTGCTGTGTAGTAAATTATCATCAATTTAAGATCCTAACATGAAACATATTTATTATCAAAGTTTCTGTGAATCAGGCATCTTGGCATGATTTCACTGGTACTCTGCTCAGGATCTCATCAGGCTGAAATCAAAGTGTTGGCCAGGCTGTGTTCTCATCTGGGGGCTTGACTGGTGGCGCAGCGGTTTAGCACCTGCCTTTGGCCCAGGGCGCGATCCTGGAGACCCGGGATCGAATCCCACGTCGGGCTCCCGGTACATGGAGCCTGCTTTTAATGAAAATCCAGTCTTTCCTAATCATGAGATAGAGGCAATCTAATGAGTCTGTTATATAAGTGGAGTTTATAAGTGTTCATACACAAAAGATAGGCATATGGCTTTAGTGCATTCTGCAGGGTTTTTGAAGTTATCTCAATGCCATAGACTGATAATTTTCAAGAAAACTAAGAAAATTAGAATGATCTTGGGGATCATGATATAATTAAGTAAATAAAATGTAAATGCACTTTATAAACAATACAGTACAATTATATACAATACAATTTATAAACAATACAATGCTATGCAAATAGTAGTTATTAGAGTGGCCTTTGTTAAGTAGCAGATGGCTCAATAGGACTACAAAAACCTGAGCAGAATCCTGGCTTTAATACTTCCTACATGTGGGGATTTAGAGCAGTTATCCTCTCTGAGATCCTATAAAATGAATCTCAGATTCATTGTTCACCCTCATCTTCCTCTATCATGTGTATATGTCTGCAGACACATTCATACAGGAATGTGAGATTTAAGTGAGATGATATATGCAAAAGCATCTAGGTTGGCACCTGACATGTTATACACGTTCTACTGATGATAGTTCTATATAATTCATTAAAAGAATAAAGAAACACAGTACAAGTGAAAGGAAAACAGATCAAAGAGCAGAAACAGGATTGCTGGGATTTGGGCAATAATTAAAGACCCTAGCAACTAGTTTTTTTATTGATCTTGGGAACGTGTTAAGCAATCAATAGACTGAACTATCTGAAAATACATTTTAAAAAAATCTCTGTATCTGAATCTATTAATCTCATATTTTCAGATAATATCTCTATGATTGTAATTTAATCTAGCAACTGTCACTTTAACATTGAGTAAGTTAAATTGTCAGTTTGATCACAGTTTCTAAACTACACATCTGTGGACATGTTGCCTTCCATTTTTGATTCATTAAAATTACTTCTGCAATTCATGGCATTTTCATGACTGCTTGATATATTGCTTCAGGCATTGGGAAGCAGATAAAAGATTTCTGGCATCTTGGGAAGGATGAATTTGTCCTGGAGGAGATTACATCTTGATGTATTGTTATTGAATCTCCTGGAAAATGTTGTATGAGCTGTCCAGCTTTGGTACCTGTTTTCAATGTCTACTGTTAAGTATCTAATGTATATCACATTCATGTGGCATGAGTTGCTTATACTTTCAAGGTCATATACAGCATTTCTGCTCCAACTCCTGGTAACATAGGGGATGTTTGAGAACAACCACCTCTTCCTGACTTTAAATAAAGTTTGTGTTTGGGACTGGAAATTAATCAGAAACCTACTTGTTTTCACTTAGGGCTGTAATCACTTTGAAATATTGAGATTTGAAGATAAAATTGAGGCAAAATAACCTGAAGTCTCTTTTTGCCTTTTTCTCTCTTGTCTGAGCCAGGAGATTTTGACATCTATTTGCTAACAACTTTTCTATCCTTATGTTAATGTTCTCATACGTCCTTCAGATCTTTGTTCAAGTGTCTCCTCAGGGTGCCTGGTTGGTTCAGTTGGTTAAGTGTCAGACCCTTGGTTTCACTCAGTTCATGATCTCAGGGTCATGAGATTGAATCCTATGTCTGGCTCTGAGCTCAGTGGGGTGTCTGCTGGAGATTCTCTTTCTCTCCCTCTGCCCTTCATCTACTCTCTCTCTATATATAAAATAAATAAGTACATCTTTAAAAAATAGTAAAATAAAATGTATGTTCATTTCTTTGCAATGCTTTCACATTATTCATGATTTATAATACCCTTATAGTTCAAAATATAACAGCTATGCAGTGCAACAGAAATGAAAAAACTAACAACATTCTTTGTACTACCCAAATAGAGATCTTCAAATCTAGGTCTAAATTCCAAAGTTTGGATTCTACCATCACGATGCTGTTGTTCATATACTCTTGAAGACATAAGACAAATTAAACACTGACTTTTTTTTTAATTGAGAAGTGAAGTAATAGGAAATCTCAAAAGACAGTGACATGCTTAGAATTAATTTAATGACACAGAAGAAACACCACCCAAACACCCCCAGCATTTCAGGGCCACAGTTTCAAAATATGGATAATTTATACATGTGTTCCCAGGTCAGCAAAGTTTACATAAGAGAAACTTGCTTAAATGAAATTGAGGGGGAAAAAAAGTGACAAGTACAAACAAGGTGGAGGGAGGTTAATTGTGAAGTGTGCTATCAGAAGGAGTTGTACAAGGCCAAATCTTTTTAATTAAACTCTTGGAATACAGTTTCAGGTTTAATAAATGTATTCCCTACTGAAACCAAATTCATTAGTAATATTCAAACAGGTCTAAACTGATGGCAATAAATAAATAAATAAACAAACAAACTGATGCAATAGACTTAAACAAAGAACCCAAACTAAAAAGAGAAAAAAATAAGGGACTTTGACTTAAAAATCCATGTTTGCTCCAGAATAAAGAAATTCACTGGATAGTTGGCCTCTTCATCCACATTTTATTTTTATAAATATTTATCAAAGCCCTACCTTTTTCACAAAGGTTGTAAGGTGGCTTATAAAAGATCTGTGAAATTAAAACAAACAAAATGGCAAAATTGGCCAAAAAGTTATCCAAAAAGAACCTTCAATAACCTTAAAAATTCCTCTTAAATAAACTTTAGATTTGGCCCTAAACCTTTGGCAGGCGTACCTAAAAGTAAACACATAATTAGCTATATCATTCTCATTATCCTAAAGGAAGAATCATAGGAGTTTTTCAGAAGAGACAACTGTATAACACTGAATTATACAAGAAATATCTCACTGAAATTTTATATAAAGGATATAAAGTGTTTCATAAAATAACATGCTCAACAGCATTTTTGTAGTAAGCGCAGTAGCTTGTTTTATATAACTATTTCTTGTAATAATTTTTAAAATAAAAATGGGTGACATGACAAGAAATAAGTACAAGTTCTTTTGGGAGCCTTGAATATAGATACTCAGGGATAGGTCTGGGATGCTTCCTGGAGATGATACAGGAACTTGAGATGTATGGGTTAGCCAGGTGAAGAAAGAGAGGAAGGGCATTGCAACAGAGCAAATTATTTTTTTATTTTATTTTATTTTATTTATTTATTTGACAGAGATATTGAGAGAGCACAAACAAGGGGAGCAGAAGCAGAGAGACAGGGAGAAACAGACTCTCTGCCAAGCAGGGACCTTGATGTGGGGCTCAATCTCAGGACCTGGAGATCATGACCTGACCTGAAGGCAGATGCCCAACTGGCTGAGCCACCCAGATACCCCAGCAACAGAGCAAATTGTAAGTCAGTACCTTGTTCTTAGAGTACTCTGATGTTCATGTAGTTATGACATAATTAATGAGTAACTTCTTGTTTATATGAGTAACTAAACAAAACATGCAGCCACTACCATTCTAGAAACTTCAACTGAGTAATCCCATTTCATTTTTTTTTTAAATTTTTATTTATTTATGATAGTCACACACAGAGAGAGAGAGAGAGAGGCAGAGACACAGGCAGAGGGAAAAGCAGGCTCCATGCACCGGGAGCCCGATGTGGGATTTGATCCTGGGTCCCCAGGATCAGGCCCTGGTCCAAAGGCAGGCGCCAAACCGCTGCGCCACCCAGGGATCCCAGTAATCCCATTTCAAACTAAATTTGGCTTGGTTCCTATGAGAAGAGAACCAAAATTGGAAAATGCTATGTGTGGGTCATATAATATAATGTGCTTACAGCTGCCTTTCAAACCCCTGCAACACTCCTAAAATATGAAAAGGCCCTGAGATGGGTTTGGGAAAGCATGGAGTCCTCAAAAGAATACAAATTGGGTCCTTCTTTAGAGGATGGAGCTTCAAGTTTAGCTCACTCAGGTTCCCTCATTTGAAAACTTTAGTTTCTTGATATTATTATCTAAAGGTATCCCGTATTTTATAAGACAATATTCCCTAAACTTCTTTTAGTCTTTGTACCACTGTAGTCAGGCAAAGCAAACAAACAAGATTGGTGCTGATGTTGAAGAGAAATCTGTAAAACATCAAGCCTTTATTTATTTTTTTTAATTTTTTTATTTATTTATGATACAGAGAGAGAGAGAGAGAGGCAGAGACACAGGCAGAGGGAGAAGCAGGCTCCATGCACCGGGAGTCCGACGTGGGATTCGATCCCGGGTCTCCAGGATCGCGCCCTGGGCCAAAGGCAGGCGCTAAACCGCTGCACCACCCAGGGATCCCAACATCAAGCCTTTATTAATGATAACATATAAAGTATTTTGTATTACGAAGACCAATATATTAATGTTTGCATTTTGTAGAAACGTACACTCTTTTAAAGGCCAGCCAGAATGCAGTCTTTAGGTTAAATTACATAGGACAGTATTTGCCTCACCATACCATAGGGTGTCAATTGGGGTTATGTGCAAAAGCTCAAGTAAATTAGGAAATTCCAGTGTTAAAAGTAAGTTAAACAGTTTTGTCTGCTACAGAAAAATTTCAAAACACCAGTGTCTCATATACCTCTAAGAATGCATTCTGGTACTTTCCAACCTACTTTGACAATGGAAACCTTTGTTTGACAATATGGTGCAAAGCCCCAATCTAGTAGTTCATGAGATACACTTTGGGAAACACAGTTTCAAGAGGAAGAATTATACATGGAGGTGGAAAATCTAGCTCTTTAACAAAGCCTCTTTAGTCTTTGAATCCAATGGTGTCACTAACAGATTAATAGCAAGTATTCATAAAGTAGCCTCTAACTTTATATTGCAATGGGAAGAGAAGTGTCTTATCTTTGGAAAAATGTGGTAAATCAATGTTCTTTTTAACATCTGGACTTTCACGAATGGAGTAGCACATCTTTTAACTTTAAAACTTATGATAGTATGAACAAATTTCTTTGAGGTGAAATATGCCTTAATATGTTTTGAATTTTTTAAATAAAAGCAAATATTACTCATATGAAATGTTTTGTTTAGTAACTCACACCCAGTATCAGTTAAATGTGCCAATCCACATTTTTACCTATTTTTTTGAGATATCAGTTTTCCTGTATGTCATAAAGAAAGCTCATGTCACTGCACCAATGCAAGTAAGTTCTTCCAAGAAAGAAAAACTACTTATGAAACATACCAATATTTCATGCTCCAAATGAGACATCTGTGCACACAATTGACATTCAGAACTCCCTGGCACACATTATTTTATAAGCCTTTGCATATTTAGCTTTCAAACTCTATTATTATTGTGTTTAAAAGAAGTGAAACGTTTTTTTTTTTCAAATATTATCCACTACCTTTGAAATGCTAAAGTGAGAGCCTTTGAAATGGGTTTTGGAAAAAATCAACATCATCATAGATATGTTACACTGGAAATGAATTCACTCAGTCACTGCCCTTTAACAGCTCTGTTTCTTCTTATAACCTTTAATTTTAATATTTGCAACTGTATATAGTGTAGCTATAGTGCCTTCTCTATGAATACACTTTCTGGATTAGATAGGGATGCTGAATATTTTTCCATATTAAGTAGTCATCTGGATCGAATTGTCAAAATCTAATCCTCAGAACACGACTTTTATTGGTTTTGTGAAATGAACAAAGACATCTACTTTGACACACTCAGAGCAGGATTAAGACATCCTTCAAATCTCCTGATCATTCCAAAGATTAACCGAAAAAAAAAATCATTGCTAACTTTAACCAAAAGACCAGATGTAGAATAATCTTCTATTTTTCCAGTGAATGTTGAAAGGCAGAATTATACAAATGGAGACATACATATACAAATGAGGTTTATATATCTCTCCTCTCTATATATATTTAACTTTTCTTCAGTGCTCTGAAAAGACATATTGCTTTCAAGTTAGTATGATGAATGAATAATGAGTAAAAACTACTATGAAGATTATGTTATATTCACTCGGAGATAATCTTTCTTAATATTTAAGTTTAATATCTTCTCAGGAATAAAAGTTAGGAATCAAACTTATTTTTCCAGCATGCATAACCTGTATGCTGTTCTATTCTCACCTCCCATTAGTTCCTAAACAAAGCCCGACACAAATCAAAATGTTAGTTCATTTCCTTAATGTTTAATAAGAATAGGTGTCCTCCTATATAGTGTGAATAGAACTGATGGTCAGTTAATTTAAGAAAGAAAATAAAATTGGATTAACAAAAAATTACACATGTATACTACATGCATATAAATATGTAATACATACATTAAATATTTTAACTTAAAACATTAATTTAAACATTTTAATTTATAGCTTACTAAGTGCTTTCATTCAAAAATCTTTTGAGGTTAGTACCAAGGCATTTCTTTTTAGTATGGTTTTGCTAATGGGAGGTCTCTGAAGTCTTTCTGGAGTGAATCACATGCATAATGTATCTTCTGCGATTTCAAGTTCTGATTTCATTAAAACGGAATGAAAACTCAAAACACTTTCAAAGCCATCCAAGTGCAAAATCTTTGAACTTAATGATAGATTGGTTGATTGATTGCAATTCCCCTTCCGTCTTCCACATAGTAATTTGACATCATTTAAAAACTGTTTATTATGAAACATATCAAATACCTGAAGTGTAAATAAAAAATATGTATAGTTTAAGGAATAAACATAAAACAAACACTGGTGTATAACAACCAGGTTAAGAAATAGAATATTACCACACCCTAAGTGTCCTTTTTGTTAGCCTTTAGGCTTTTATGATAATCATTATCTCGTTTTTCTTTACAGTTTTCTGTCCCACATATATTGTTAAATAATATCTTTAGTTTTGCCTTTTAAGGTTTTTTTTTTTTTTTAAATAAATGGACTAGGGCTACAAGCATTTTTCTGTGACTTGTTTCTTCCCCTCAACATTTTGCTGGTGTGTTTAGCATTATTCCCTCCTACTGTAGTGTAGCATTCACTTTTATGACACTTCAGATTACCCCTTCCACTGTTGGTAGACGTTTGGGTTTTGTTTTAGTTTTCTTCTCCCCAAAGTAGATCCGAAGACAGATTTGGGTGTAAGCAGCTTATTTAGGAGATGACCCTGGGAAGTGCTGGGAAGGAGTGTGTGTTAATAATGATTATCGCTATGGGTTTCTTCTTGCTGGGACCTCTGAAAGGCACTGTGAAACACTTCAGTTTTCCGCACTAAAGGAGCAGGAAGCTGGAGCATTTATCCACCAATTCCTGTTCTAAATTGGTTAAAGGTCACCCCTGGGGCATTAACTTCCTTCGGTTAATTTATAGCTTGTCCTACCTGTGGGTTGAGTACATTGAGGATGCCCCCAGGCAGAGATGGGCAGGAAGCCATCACCCTGCATTGAAACTCTCCAGGATAGGTTAAGTGAATATGGGGGTGGGGGGCTTTTTAGATCTGCTATAATGTGCCCCTTGTACCATGCGGATCCACTCAATCCCTACGTATGTTTACTCTATCCTGTCACTAATTCTTCAAGGTTCAAGATGCAGGTCCCTGGAAACGGGGAAAAATAGTAAAAGACTTAACAATTGGTGGATTAATGGGTCAAAGTACAGTTCCTGCATTTGTAATTGGTTCTATAGCTGTAAGTAATGTGCACCCTGCCCTTTACCACTCGTTGTAGATTTTTCTTGGCATGCTAGAAATTTTCTTGGATGCTTGCTTGGTAGGATAACTTCATGCTTCATCTTTGAGGGAACTGAATTATGGGTTATCATACTTTTTTCAAGACTAGATTGCTGCAGTTGTTCATGCGCTATTATCATTGGGCCTGGGAGCACCAACAAGTACCCTAGCAAACTTCTCTGCATTGGATAAAAAGTGTTATAATACAGAATTTTCCTGGCCAAGACATGTTATAATTTTCTATTTATTTGGCCTTCACATTTTTTTAAATTAAAATTTGTCAATGTTATTTATGTAGGGCTTTATATAATACAGGATATATATATATATATATATATATAAAGCCCTACATAAGTAACATTAATATATATATAATACATATATTATATATATATATATATATCCTGTATTATATAATATGTATATAAATATCATCTAAGGTTTTTTAAAATGTTTTTGATGTTATTATGAATGACATGGTTTTCAAGTCACACTTTTTAATAGTTGGTGGTGTATAAAAATTGCTTTTATGTACCAATTTAGTATTAAGAAAATTTGTTGGCTTCTTTGGGGGTTTTCTAAATGGGTAATCATATCAGTTTGCGATTATTGAAATAATGTTGTTTTGGTTCTTCTATGCAATTTTTATGAATTTTATTTCTTTTTCTTGTTTTACTGTGCTGTGTAGACTGAGTAGAAGTGATAACAGTAGGCATCTTTGTCTTATCCCTATCAATTTTTAAATATTAAACCAAACTTGAACTTCAGGGAGAGAACCAACTTAGTCACAATGTACTGTGTTTTTATATACTACTGAATCCAGTTGGCTAAAATTTGATCTAGGATATTCAAAACTATGTTCATGAGTGTGGCTAGTCTGTCATTTCCTATCATGTGCTATCCCTAGGTCTTGTTTTGGTATCCAGGTTATGCCAGCTTTAAAAAATAAGTTGGAAAGTATTCCTTCCCTCTCAATTTTCTGGAAAATTTTGCATAAGACTGGACTTTACTATTCTATCATTATTGAGTCAAATGCTCCTGCTATGCTGCTTTGTCTTGCTGTTTTCCTGATAGCAAATTTTGAACAAGTATCCGGATTACTTTAGCATTAACAGGTTCTCCGTTTTTTTCTTTTTCTTTTTTTTAATTTTTATTTATTTATGATAGTCACAGAGAGAGAGAGAGAGAGAGAGAGAGAGAGAGAGAGAGAGAGGCAGAGACACAGGCAGAGGGAGAAGGCAGGCTCCATGCACCGGGAGCCTGATGTGGGATTCGATCCGGGGTCTCCAGGATCGCGCCCTGGGCCAAAGGCCGGCGCCAAACCGCTGGGCCACCCAGGGATCCCTCCGTTTTTTTTCTTGAGCCAGTTTTGGTGAGCTGTGTTTTGTGGTAATTCATCCATTACCTATAAATTTTCAAATTTATTGCCATAAGTTTATTCACAGAATCCTATTATCTGTTTAATCCTTAAAGTTTTAATATTTATGTTCCTCTCTAATTCCTAATACTGTTTTTTTCCCCCTTGGTCAGTCTCTCCAGTAGTTTGTTAATTTAAAGAATCAACTTTTGGCTTTGTTAATTCTCTCAATTATATATTTGTTTCTGTTCTTAATGTTTTTTCTATTTTTATTATTTACTTCTGCTTTCCTTAGATTTTTCTTGCATTCTTTTTTTAATTCCTTAAGCTAGAGTTTTAAAGTTCATTCTGAGCCTTTTTTTTTCCAATGAAAAGCAATTAAGTTGATCAATTTCTCTCCCAGAACTCCTTAAGCAGCATGCATGTTGTTATTGTTTAGTTACAAGTATTTTATATATTTTATTGCAGTTTTTTCATTGTCCCATAAGTTGTACAAGTGAGTTTTTTTTTTTTTTTAATTTCCAAGACTTTTTAATTTCCATTTTCCCCTCATTTTTAACTTCTTAATTTCCAGTTAATTTTCCTGGAGTTTTCCAAGTCAACTTTTAAAATTCATTTCTAGCTTATGTGAATTGTGGTTAGGGAATAGGGTCCATACAATACTGGTCTTTTGAAATTTAATGAGGCCATTTTTTGGCATATAATGTTATCACTTTGCATGAATATACTATATATGCTTAAAAAGAATGTTTATTCTCCATTCTCTAGGGACAATACTCAATTCATGGTGATATTTCTAAGCTTCTATTTATTTTTTGAAAATATATTAAATGTAGGTATTTTACAGATGTCTCTTATTTTCAGTCTATGAAGTTTTGTGTATCTTCTGCTGCCTGTAGCTTATGGTGGTTCTCCCTCATGGTGTCTTGTTTACTTATGTGTTTTGTGATTTTTGACAATGGATCTGATGCCGATTTTCTCTAAGTTTGTGGGGATTTTTTGAAGCCTCATAAGATCAATTGCATTTTTCCTTGTCTGTTTCCTGAAGGTGCACCCAACTGGGAGGGAGAGCATTTCAAATGAAATTCTATACGCAGATTTTGTTGTTGTCTTTATTTTGGAATACACAAATTTTTATGAACACAAATCCAAAGTCATATGAATGCTGACTTTTGGTTATATATTTTCAAGGAAGAAGTTTTTCTCTATGTAACATGTCAGGATTTATTTCATTTCACCTCTACTCTGTGGGAGTACCAGTTTTTATAGGGGATCTTAGAATCCTTACCTTCAACATGCCTAGTCTGTACATCCTGTCCCCCATACCCTGTAAAGTTGCCACAAAGCAGGTTTAACTTCTCCAGAGTTCAACAGAAACTGTGAGGGGCAAAGATGGCTTTGATAACTTGATTATGTCCAGGGATTCCTGGCTTTACTTCATTTCTGGGTATGGTATATGCATTACTTTGGTAGCAATTCACTGACCTATTTTTTAAATACCCCTGTATTGTTTTTCTTTCTAAAGTAGATTTATTGTGATTTAAATCACAGGTCACAAAATTTATTACTTTAATGTGTCCAATCAGTGATTTTTAGTATTTCCAGAGTTGTGCGAACATCACCACTATCTAATTTGGGGGTATATTCTTCACTCCAAAAAGAACCCTTTACTCATTAGCAGTCATTCTCCTCACTCCCTACCACCAGCCTTAGACTATCACTAACTTACTTTCTATCTCTATGGATTTGCCTCAGAACATTTCCTAGAAATCACATAACATGTGGTCTTTTGTGACTGTCTGCTTTCACTGAGCTAATGTTTTCTAGGTTTTTTAACATATATTAGTACTTTGTTCTTTTCATTGCCAAATAATAATCATTTATGATAATATTTTGTTTATCCACTTATCAATTGATGGACATTGAAATGTTTCTGCTTTTGGCTATTACAACTAATGCTGCTATGAATATTCATGTATAAATTTTTGAGTGGATATATGTTTTCACCAAATTTTATGTTTAACTTTTTGAGGCACTTCCAGACTGTTTTTCCAAATGGCTGTACCATTTTACTCTCCCACCAGCAGAATATGAAGGCTCCAATTCCTCTACATGCTTATCAATACTTGCTATTGTCTGTCTTTTTTATTATAGACATCCTAGTATGTGGGAAGTGATTTGCATTTCCCTAATGACTATAAATATTGAGCATTTTTTCATGTGCTATTGGCCATTTGTATATCTTCTTTGGTGAAAAATCTATAAAGATTGCCCATTCTTAAATTGGGTTATTTATTTATTTTTTATTTGTTTGTTTGTTTTTGAGAGAGACAGAGGAAGAAAGAGAGAATCCCAAGCAGGCTCCATGCCCAGTGCAGAGCCCAAGGTGGGGCTTGATCTGAGCCAAAATCAAAAGTCAGACACCTAATCAGCTGAGCCACCCACACACCCCAAAATTGGATGGTCTTTTTATTATTAAGTTGTAACAATTCTTTATAAGTTTTAGATAAAAGTCCCTTAACAGACATATGATTTGCAATTCTTTTATCCCATTCTATGGGCTATTTTAGTGGTTAATTTTATGTGTAAACTTGACTGGGCCATAGGGTGCCCAGATTACACATTATTTTTGAATGTGTCTCTGGGTGCATTTCTGGATGAGATTAGCAATTGAATCAGCGGATTCAAGGAAGATTGCCCTCCCCAGTGTGAGTGGGCCTCATTCAATCTGTTGAGAACCTGAATAGAACAGAAGAAGGAGGAAGGAGAATTCATCCCTTGCTGCTACTGCTGCTGCTGCTGCTGCTTCTTTTGCCTCACTTCTTGACCTGGAACATCTCATCTCATCTTCTCTCACCCTTGAACTTAGATTCACATCATCATTCCCCTCCTTCTCAGGCCTTCAGGCTCAGACTGAGTTATAACACCAGCTTTCTTGGGTCTCCAGCTTGCAGATGGTACGTCATAGGCCTTCTCAGTTTCTGTAACTGCATGAAGTAATTTCTCATAATAAATCTCTCTCTGGAGATAGATGGATAGATAGATAGATAGATAGATAGATAGATAGATAGATAGATAGATAATAGAGACATAGGTATAAACATAGATAGAGATACATAGATCTATCTCCTATTAGTTCTGTGAGACTTTTACTCTGGAGAAAATCTTTTCATTTTATTTATTGATAGTGGCTTTGAATCACCAAAGTTTTTTATTTTATTGAAGTTCAATTTATCTATTTTTGTTGTTACTTATGTTCTTGGTATCATATCTAAGAAATTATTGCTTAATCCAAGATCATAAAGATTTACATCTGATTTTTTTCTATGGCCTTTATATAGTTTTAGTTCTTAATTTAAGACTATGAACCATTCAAGTTTACTTTTGTAAATGGTGTGAGATAGGGGTCTAATAGCATTCTTTTAGATGGATACCCACTCACTAGTCCTTGTATGATATTTGAAAAGGCTTTTTCCCTCTCTGAATTATCTTGGCATTTTGTTGAAAATAATTTGACTATTAATGTTAGGGTTTATTTTTTGGAGTCTCAATTCTATCCTATGGGTCTTTATGTCAATGTTCATACCAGTACCACATGGTTTTTAGTTTTGTAGATTTTAGGAAGTCTTGAAATCTTCCTTCTTATTTTTAAGTCTAGCATTTTAGTTATTTTAGTTAAGAGAACCTTTCAGCATATTTCTTGTGCATACTGCCATAAATCTAAACCCATCACTATTTATTTATTCATTTATCGATCGCAGAATGCCTTTAGTGAGAACTTCAAATAATTTAGCTTAGCTTTCTTTTCATTTCTAATAATCTATTTCAGATATACAAAAAGACATTAAAAATATACAGCAATCATGTAGTTTCCATCCAGTTTAGAAAATAACATAATTTAAGTCCCTGTATATACCTTTTCTTTCTTTCTTTTCTTCTTTCTTTCTTTCTTTCTTTCTTTCTTCCTTTCTTTCTTCTTCTTCTTTCTTTCTTTCTTTCTTTCTTTCTTTCTTTCTTTCTTTCTCTCTCTCTCTCTCTTTCTTTCTTTCTTTCTTTCTTTCTTTCTTTCTTTCTTTCTTTCTTTCTTTCTTTCTTTCTTCTTTCTTTCAAGATTTTATTTATTTATATATGAGAGACACAGAGCGAGAGAGAGACAGAGACACAGGTAGAGGGAGAAGCAGGCTCCATGCAGGGAGCCCGACGTGGGACTCAATCCCAGGACTCCAGGATCAGGCCCTGGGTCGAAGGCAGATGCTCAACCACTGAGCCACCCAGGCGTCCCACACTTGGACTATTTAAAGTGGTTTTTTGTTTTCCTGACTAAAAAGCAGGGATACTTTTTTGAAAAGTTGAATTCTCAGTCCTCGGCTAAAATTATTGCACTCCAAGTCAAACAGATGGGAATCGCAGCAGGAGATATGATTGGAACTTGAGAACTCAAGTCTGATTTCTTGGGCTCCTCCCCAGTACCAATGTAATATACTCCCTGAGGAAGGGGTGATTATTCCCATTGTAAAATACAACTGACATGCATTCTGTTGAAATAGGGAGGCAGTTTTTAATACTTTTCCTCCCCAGATCATTGATTTGAAAGCCCAGAGACAAAATGGCCTTTATTCTTAGCGGGAAGGAAGTGATCTGCACACATTAGTGTCTCTTCCAAATAGAACTCGTCATTACCTTTTTCAATCTCCACGTGGATACATTGGGAATAGATAAACAATCTTTTGGCCTTGGATTGCTGGTTCATCTTGACTTGGCAGAAAAGTTTACCTCACCTACATGTGATGGAATAGGAGATAGATGTAGTAAGTGGGTGTGATTTGGATTGCCTTCTTATGGGGAGGAGGTGAGTGCTTGGGTTATTAGTGACATTTTGAAATAGAAAATATGAGAAAAAGAGTGTGTGGAAGTAGAACAGCCAGAAAGGGACAATAGGCATTTGTGGTTTTACTTTACATCTCTCTCTGTCTTGCTCAATCCCCCCCCCCCACGCTCCTGCTTTTCCTTCTTTTCCTTCCTATCCACCCCCCCCACACACACACAATAGCAACCTGATTTTCCATGGGGAATCACCTCCTTCCCACTCTTAGTTCATTTGGTTTGGTGTTAATCACACTAACTCTGCCTCCAGGGATAGGCATTTGAGAACACCAAATCTCCTTGGCCAAATCAAAGCTTGTTGAGATGCAAAGCTGGATTTTTTGAAAGGAAAGCATTCATTATTGTTTATGCTGGACTTGGAGCTGTGAGGATGTAAGCCTGGAGCTTTTAGCAACTGTCTTGCCACCTGGAGAACTAGGCCTGCGGGAGAATGGAGTCAAAGTACAGGGAAGCAAAGGTGAGAAACAGGAAAAAACCACAACCTCTGGGATCGGCTGTGCTATACCCAGAGCTACCTGGTAAATTTTTCAGTTGTGTCAACCAGTGAATTCCTTTCTCTAAGCCTATTTGAAATGTTTTCTTTCCTTACTTTTTTTCCTTCCTCTCTCTCTCTCCCTTTCACTGAAAGAACCCTAAATATCATAAAAAAGTGTCTGTATACTCATGCATTTCCTGGAGCTAAAGATGACATAAATTTGGTTAAAAGAGAACTTAAAATACTATTTACAAACAAACAAACCCTCTTTTTTTTTAAGATTTTATTTTTTTTAAAGATTTTATTTATTCATGAGAGAGAGAGAGAGAGAGAGGCAGAGACACAGGAGGGAGAAGCAGGCTCCATGAAGGGAGCCGGATGTGGGACTCCATCCCGGGACTCCAGGATCACGCCCTGGGCTGAAGGCAGGCGCTAAACCGCTGAGCCACCCAGGGATCCCCAAGATTTTATTTTTAAAATACAGCCAACACGGGGCTTGAATTCACAACCCTGGGATCAAGAGCCACACACTCCACCAACTGAGCCAGCCAGGCGCCCCAGCCCTCTTTTATTATTACTGCACACAAGGCAGTAACCACAGCATTTAGTTTTAAACTCCTATGATGCAGTGTTTTAGTTATGTTAAAGCTCTTAATGAAATTGATCCTAGGGCACTACCTGTGCTTTGTCTATTATAGCAACTTTGGAAGTATATTTAAAAGATGTTATATTATCATTGAAACTCACAAATGTTCATTTAATAAATACCCATGGTGGACACTGCTCAAAGCATTTGTTGCTTCTTTCCTAGCAGGCAAATATTTTCTTTATGAAATTCTATGATCTCACAGGAAAATGATCTTTTAATATCACATCCCAGCTTCCAATCTTCAGGACTTGGTTTATATTTAGTGGACTAATCATCGACATTGCTTGTTTGTGGACGGTCTAGTTCTAGCTTACTATGATGAGGTCTCTTTTTCACATGATTTAATTTTCAAGGAGATGGCTGCTTTGTCACATAAGGTTGATAATCTGAAGATTTTCAAAAGGTTGAACAGTGATTTCTTTAGATTATAAATAATGTTATTTGAGTTTTTTGCAGTTAATTTTCCATTTAGCTTTGAAAAAAATCAAAATTTTATAGTTGAAAAGGACTATAGAGCTATTTCAGCCCCATGCTCTCATTTTGGGGTGAGGAAACACAGTTACAGAGAAACATAAAATGTAAATAGAATGGATAAAGAAGATGTGGTTGATGTATACAATGGAATATTACTCAGCAATTAGAAACGACAAATACCCACCATTTGCTTCAACGTGGATGGAACTGGAGGGTATTATGCTGAGTGAAATAAGTCAATCGGAGAAGGACAAACAGTGTATGTTCTCATTCATTTGGGGAATATGAATAATGGTGAAAGGGAATATAAAGGAAGGGAGAAGAAATGTTGGGAAATATCAGGAAGGGAGACAGAACATAAAGACTCCTAACTCGGGGAAATGAACTAGGGGTGGTGGAAGGGGAGGAGGGCGGGTGTTGGAGGGGAATGGGTGACGGGCACTGAGGTGGACACTTGACGGGATGAGCACTGGGTGTTTTTCTGTATGTTGGTAAATTGAACACCAATAAAAATTAATTAAAAAAAATGTAAATAGATAAAATGTTTAAGAATTTGAACTGCCTCTCGCAACCACAGGGTGGGAAGAAGTGGAGCTCCTGGGTTATTCGTACTTTTATTCTCTCATCTCTTCTCTCAAGTCTATTTCCATGGGTACACACCAGGATTCATAGGTAATTTTAGAATTGCACAGTTCTTCCTCTTAATTTGTTTGTATTTTATTTATTTTTATCAATGTTTTCATTTGTTTACTATTGAACTTTCCAGAGTCAGTGACAGCGACCATATAAAATGTCAATTTTATTATTGCTCCATTAGTAACATGAATAAAAAGGATAATGCCACACATCTTTCTGGCAGAGGGGGAAGGGACAATGAAACCCCAGCAACATATTTCAACAAGGGAGCAAGAACATTTGGTGAGAAGTGCTCCCATTGCCTCCTCCCATCTTTTTTTTAACCTCTTTGACTCTCAAGAAGGAATGTGTAAATAGGCTCAGTGAGCTGTGTTTACCTGGCCCCCAGTTCACTCAGACTGGCCCAAACAGTCGCCCAGGCAAAGGCCCACCATGCCTGAGCACTAGAGAGTGTTTATTCAGTAGTAGTGCTGTGCATATATATAGGATTTTAATACAAACCTTCTAAGTGAACTCAAGAACAGGAGACAAGACAGCATTTTACTAGTAGGAGAAGCTTCCCAGAGAATCAATCTGCCCATCACTATTAGTAGTTCTCAGAACTTCCTGTGATAATAGCAACAATATTGTCAGTGACTGAAAGTCTGTTTTCATAAAAGAGAACCACTTCTGAAGTTTTAAGAACTATTTTTTAACACGTGAAATTACATACAATACAAAATACTTGTTTTACAACTTAAAATCTTTACAGTTATGGGTACAGTTACAGTAATGCAAGTAATATTAGTGCGTTCACTTAGAGCAAGGTTATTTATCTTCATTGGGCTTAACACAAAGCCAAGAATGACTTATTTGCCTAAACTGCTTTCTAGCCTTTGAATAAAAAAAAAAAAAGAAAAAGAAAAAGGACTTCTACCTCCTGTATAATATGTCAGAATGATAAACAATGCCAACAATTAAGTAGTCCAGTATCTCTATAAATGGGAGATTGGATTCCAATAGCTTTTATGTTGTAAATCTTAAAGTTTTGGCTACATTCTGTCTATCAAATTGTCATTATCTCAGCTTTCAGGAAAATTATGTCATCTTTGGTAACAGGCTGCCCCAAAACAGAAACTATAGACTACACCATTTTTTCCCAAAGAATCCTGTATTTTAATGAATAGCTGAATAAATAGACATTAATTATGAAATTCACATTAAGATAGAAGAAAATCCAAACATTCTGATTGCTTTATCTCTTAAATTTGATAGCTACTACAAAACATACTATTTATGTTAGGATAAAAATAAGCTGAATCACAAGAGTGTAACTAGGAAGTGCTGGCAAATATATACAGTAACATGAAGGAGTCATAAAATAAAAGTGTTTATATGTACATTTTTTTTCCTTTTTTGCATGGAGAAACACTGTTTTATAAAATGGGAAAACACACAGTAGACCACATGCAACAATAACCAATACAATGTGCACAGCAGTATAATCAAATAAGACACAAGAACTATGGGTTTAAAAAATAATTTGGGAGTGGAAAAAAAATTGAAACCTGGAATGCTTTCTTATTGAGGTTTCAGAATATAAATTTGTCTAACAAGCCTCTTGATAGTTTTCAAAAGTTCCCACTTGACCTCTTACTGTGTAAGTGTAGAGCTAAAAATAAACCATCATATTATACAAAACTTTGTATATTAGCATACAAAAGGTAACAATTTACTTTTTGTATAAAATATAACCTTTTGATAGTATATTTATTTCACATATGTATAAATATAACCCAAAGAATATGTTTTAAGTCTTTCTACCAAAATATTCTTTACAAAAGTTTACAAAACAAGTAATTTATTCATATTTACAACCTAGCACAGGAAAGATTCTGGGCCAGTGACGTTGGTATTATGTAAAAGAAAGAGAGTGCTTCTAGACGTTTTAAAGATTGAGAGGGCTTTGCAGAACTCTCAAAATATCATCTTTTTAGAACAGACATTTAAAGAGTTCTTAAACAAGTTCAGTTAAATTACATTTGATAATTGAATCTGTGGGCATACAACTAAAAAGGCTGAAGATAACCTAGGTTCTTCCGTAATGAGGAAAATGATAGTGATGCTTTGTATCCCTTCCAAATCAGCACACGTCCTCCCCATTTTACAGCTGATCTGTGTGTGGGCACTGCGGTGATGTGACTCAAGGGAAACTCTTTCTTTGATACAGTGCTCAGCCCTGAAGGCGAGAAGCTGATATGCAGTGTCCATCTAGAATGTGCTAAAGATATATCACATCAGGGAGCAAAGAATGAATCCATTGCTACTGGAATAGATCACGTTCTATTTAGCTGATTTCCCAAATATGCCCCAGTTGGGACAGATTGTTTTCTCTCTCAATTATGCTTTCCTTCAAACCCTATGAAACAGATTTGTACCCAACCATACCCACCATTTCTTGTCCTGATCTTCTGTTTCTTATCTCCAATCCAAACAAGATACCTTTTTTTACCTCAGTTTTCTTACAAGTCAATCTCTGGCCATCAAGGGAAGCAGGGAAGACAAGCCTCTACTTCACTCAGCATGGGAACTAACCAGCAGGCATCATTGCAATAAGCAACACCCCAAGTTATTTGTGCCTGGATAAATCTCCCTCGTAGCAACGTCCAGTGGGATGTTTTCTTTTTTAAATAGTAAAATCTGATGTGGACAAGTATGCCCTAATATTTCAGTATGATTAGGACAATTTGTGATTGTATCTAAGACTTGGAAATGGATTCAGAAACTGGTTGTGGAAGCCCAAATAAAATTGGATAGCTCTGCTATCTTGTTTCCTCACTAGACACAGCATGTTGCTAAAGTATGGCATATGGGGGAAAACTGACAAAGTGAGAGGTGAATCTGGGGGAGAAATTCTATGATCCACTGGATGTCTCTAGTTTCTCTGGCTTTCCTCTACTTAGGAGACTGTTTGGTTCCTCCAAACAAACTTACAACATTTCAGCTTACCCTGGAAGTTTCAGTAAAACTAAATGAAAAGATAGAGTGGGAAGATAAAAACCACAGTTATTTCTGTTAGAGCAAATTCAGGAATTTGTTGCTTGTTGTTTGGAATTAGTGCCTCCGGATGACATGGGGTTTAACAAGCTACAATCTCTATCACTTTTCTCTCAGGGAGGAAAGGAGCTTGGGAAGCCTATTTTACATAACTAATTACACATCAACATCAGTTCTGTTTGGGTAAACTGGATACTGTGTCCTGGAGTTTAGATGGGGGAAAAGTGATCCCAATATTTTACTTTCAGGTTTGAGATTTAAAACAAGCATGTGAACCAAGCACTACAGTTTTCTGCTTCCACATTTAAGCCAAGGCATCTTCACGCGGTCCAACAGAAGTCAAGAGTTTGGCCTTTCCAGGGTCCTTGTAAAATACTGCTTTTTAGTGCGTGGAGTTTGTTAACTGTCTCCCTGTTCTTCTTTAGGAATTGTTTCCCAAGATTTCATCAAGATTGATGTCTTTCATCCAGTCATCGTTACCAGGCTCTGTCTTCAATAAAGAATCAATGAAATCAGCGTCACTATTGAGGGCAGGGCCCATGTTATCAGTTTGCTGGTTGAGAAAGTCAAAAGCTAAGTCACTGCCATGGTCAGTTCCTTGAAAAGCCCTGGAACTTTGGTTGGGTGAAGGAAAATTGCTCGAGGTCAGGGATGGCGGCTGGCTCATGCCTGTCCTCGACTGGCTCAACCCTGTTCCTGACTGGTTCAAATTAGGCAACATTTGTGTGCTTAGCTGATTGGGTCTGAGATTTAGACTTCTGAGTGGACCCATGGTTTGTTCATTTAATGTCTGGCTCATTTGGTTCATGGGTCTCATTTGCACTGCTGGTGTTAACTGATTAGAGGGAGCCACTGCCCTCTGGGGAAACTGCTGGCTGCCTACTGCCTGTTGCAGTGACTGGTTTGGAGTATAGGCTGCAGGTGTACCTGTGGGGAAGCGGACTGCCGTGGACTTCAGAGCTTCCTGTTGTTTGGTGGTTGCTTCTTGAGAGGCCCAGTTTGGTGCTGTTGTGCTGGATGTGATCATCACATTTGATGTTCTCTGTGCTGGCACAGAGCTTGCCATGCTATGGGTTAAATTTGGTCTTAATTGTTGTGAATTGCTAACAGGTCCTGCTCCAAAAGTGGCCACACTATTATTATTACTTGCTCCTAAGGTAGGGGGCCGTGGCATCAGAGGGTTGTTTTGATTTGCTATCAGTTGGTTTGGGTTTCTCTGTTGGGTCAACTGGTTGACTCCTGAAGTGACGCTGTATGTACCAGGTTGGCTGCAAGGCAGATTTCCATACATCCCCATATTCTGAACTGCTGTGGGTAATGATGGTACTCTTGTCCCATGGGAAGTAGACAGGAGGCTGGAGTTCGGAGTCAAAATGGTATGTGTGGAAACTGGGTTTGCCAAAGCCTGATTGGAGTTTAAACTTACTGTTGATGAGCCACCTAAGAAAAAGAAGATATTTATATTAGTTTACAGCCATAGGTTATCTCCTCTTTTAGAGCAATTTGCAATAACTTATCAGTTCTGAAGCTGTTTGCAGGTGTAAGAACAAATAAAGAGAAATAATCATCACAGCATTTTATATAAAAGAAGTAAGACAGCTTCTGGAAAGAAGTATCATCTAGGTCAACCCTTAGTCAAGAGTCTACATGTCATAGAAAGAAGGCTACAATAAAATGGATCTAGTTTTTAGGTTTTACTTTCTTTCTCTTCTGGAGTCATGATAGTTAATCTTTCTTTTTTAAAAAAGATTTTATTTATTTATTCATAAGAGACACAGAGAGAGGCAGAGACACAGGCAGAGGGAGAAGCAGGCTCCATGCAGGGAGCCTGATGCAGGACTTGATCCCAGGACTCTGGAATCATGACCTGAGCCAAAGGCAGATGCTCAACCACTGACCCACCCAGGTGCCCCTCTTTCTTTCATTTTGAATTACCTTTACTCTGTTTCAAGACTGAAGACTACAATTTTGATGAACCAGCTGTCGTGAAATCCATGCTACTGGTTACCCCGTGTCCAAATAAAAAAGTGTGGATGAATCCTATACATGGCTACTAGATTAATATTCCAAACCTATGGCCTTGAAAATCATGTCCAGTTATTCATCCGCATCACCCCTATTCAAGGGGCTTCCATGCGTGGCCCCCAAAGGTCTGAAGGGTAAATTCCCATCTCTTTAAACATCTGGAACTCAAAGTGTCCATGCTCCAGTGATGATTTCTATGTGGAAAACCCTCTACTCCAAGAGGTTTAGTTACTATTGCATCGTTACCATGAGCCACATTTATTCATGCTATTTCCCTATCATATGATGCCCTTCTTAACTGGCCAAGCCCTACTTTTTCTTCAAAGCCCAGGCCAAGGTCTAAGCCCCTCACTGAGCTTTGCCTGATATTCCAGACTGCTCTTTCCAGCAGGATTTGCTCTTTGATGTTTTCATTTAGCACTTTGCTTTTGTATTGGGAAATCCATGGAACCTCAAAGTGGAACCATCAATCATAGGCTGCCAAATAGGGAGGCTCACCATATCAAATAGCAATTAATCAGCACTTTAAAATCTTCCTGATTTGGGCAGGTGAAAGTCATCATGGGAAGACATCTTGAGAAGCAAAATGGAATACCAGAAAGATAAAAATAAGCGTCCAGTAGATTAATAAGTTCCATAGGGGAAAATATTTTTGCTTCATTTGTTCACTGTCGTATTCTCTTAGTGGATGGTGCAAAGTAGGTATTCAATTAATATCGAATGAATGAGTAAATTAGATACGCAAATATATAATTTGGAAAAAGGTCTTCTTTCAAAGTACTCTCCCTGCACAGATACAGGGAATCTCAGAGAATCAGAAGTACTAAGAAACAAGAATTAGACACACATAGAAACATCAGAACAGCTCTGCATGAGAAGAACATGGCTGTAGTTGTAGCCCTAGGGAACCCCCCCTGGCTTGGGGAGAGCTAGCATGGCACACAGCCTGATAGACTGAAATCCTTGCTATCTGTTTTTAAATGCCTCCCACTACATACCCATAGAAGGCAAGAGCAGTCTCTTGTATCTCCTTGTATGTCCAGACTGAGCACAGACCCCTGCACCAGTAGGGTAGTAAGAGTTTGATAAAGAGGGATCAGAGTCACACAGGAGATGCTTGAATGGTAGGGAATTGACACACAGCTGATGATGGTAAGCAACACCATCTTGGGATCTAAAGGTTTCACCATAAGGGAATGGACACTATGAAACAGCTACGAGAAAAAATTTAGAGGTTTTAAAAAGTCATTCGCTCTAGGTACCCTCTGTTTTGACAATATGCCCTGAGTAGGTTTATGAAGAGAGCAAATAGTTTTAAACAACCACAGTAGAGAGAATTTCCATAAAGATCATGGATATCTATCAGTTCATATTTGAACATTCCTAATAGGTGGTAAAAATTGTACCATGTGCTTTTCATACATCATTCCTGATATTAACATCTGGACAAGGTGATCATTACTGCACTGAGATTAAAGTAAAAAATGATAAAAAAAAGTTTGTGCTGTGCTTGTTGCTTATTTCATCCTCAGAAGACATGGGAAGTATGATGCTCTCGAGTAGTGGCTCTTACCCACTTGGGGCAGCAATTGGTTGCCAAGGATCCCTCCCTTAAGAAGATCCCCATTTGCACTGTGAAAGTGGCTTGCCAGTGCCTATGAAGTAGCCATCCTCCCTGTCTGCCTTAGAAATGGGCCCCTGATTTTGCAACAATGTGCCCAGCTGAAAAATCACATTTCCCAAACTTCCTCAGTGATGGAGGGGTCCACATGAATAAATTCCAGCTAAAGGTAGAAGTTATTAGGTGTGAGTCTAAGAAATCTATTTTTTAAAAAAGACTTTAGGTATTTGAGAGAGAGAGGGCTCACAAGCAGGGGGAGCAGCAGAGGGAGAGGGAGAAGCAGGTTCCCTGCTGAGCAGGGAGCCTGATGCGGGTCTTAATTTGTCTCTTATGAGCCCAAAAGTGGTGACAAGAGGATTGGGCTTAATGCAAATTCCAAGAGGGAGGAATGTCTGGGATCATGACCTGTGATCATGACCTGAGCTGAAGGCAGATGCTTTACCAATCGAGCCACCCAGGCGCCCCTCAAGAAACCTACTTTGAAAAGAGATTCTGACTCATTTGGGAAGACATTCTCCTTTTCCCCTCTTTTGCCATTCTATCTGGAATACTGATGTGAAGGATGGCAGTGTGGTGGTCACAAGGCAACCTTTAGGGTGGAAGGTGCATGTTAAAGAAGGTGGAGCAGAAAGACAAAAGAAGCCTGGATCCCTGACAACACAGTACAGCCATAACATCAGCCTGAGACTGCTATCCTTGAGATTCTTTTCTATGAATGGGAAAGAAAAGCCCAAACATCCACTGTGAATTTTGTATAATATTTCAAAGGGCTCCTAGCCTCCCCTAAACCTACTGATAGGCCATGGTGCAAGAACCATGTTCCAAATGAACCTCCACCTTGTCTTTCAGCCATGTTGAGGACAGAATCAAATAGAGAATCCAATTTTCGGCCTGAGACAAAGTAATCTTAGAGAGTGGAATGTATACATCCCATTCCTAATTTTATTGGCGAGAGGCAGTCCAGTACATTTGAAAGAGTTTAAATACATTAGAACAACATAGTTATAGCTAAGCACAACAGGACCAGAAAATATTTTTAAAACAGGAATAGGGATCCCTGGGTGGCGCAGCGGTTTGGCGCCTGCCTTTGGCCCAGGGCGCGATCCTGGAGATCCAGGATCGAATCCCACATCAGGCTCCTGGTGCATGGAGCCTGCTTCTCCCTCTGCCTGTGTCTCTGCCTCTCTCTCACTGTATTCCTATCATAAATAAATTTTTAAAAATAAAAATAAAAACGGGAATACTCCTAGCCCTTCCTTTTTTTAGAGGCTCTTCTGTATGGCTTTGTGGATGGATGAAGGTAACAGATAAATCAGGGAGAACTTGGAAAAATAGAGGATAAACTTAATTTACATGAGAAAGTGCAGAAAGGTACTAAACAGAAGGCAGGGACAGTATAGGTTAGGTCTGGGAGAAGTTCCTTTAGGGTTCAGAGAGTAGGAGGAGAGAGATTTTAGAGGTAATGCCTACTACCCATGTAATGTTGAGTGACCTACTAAAAAGCTTTACTTTGGATCTTAAATGCAGTCAACCTGTGAGTTTTTGAGAGACTTCATAAAGATGTCATTTGCTTTCCAATGATATCTTGGTGTCAGGACTATCTGTCTCTTATAAGCCCAAAAGTGGAGACAAGAAGATTGGGCTTAATGCAAATTCCAAGAGGGAAGAATGTCTGCTTACCTTACATGATTTGAGTCAGGATACCTTGCTGGGAGAAGAATGGTCAAACTAAGAAGTTAGAAAAAATTTAAACTCTCTTGAGCTCTCAGAGGTAATTTGGAGGGCAGTAAAATATGTGAATGTGAATAGAGAGAGGACAAGAATCAGCAAGAAAGGACTAAAAACACTCAACTTCAGTCTTGATCTGAAAGTTAAATGGAAACTAGTGCAAGATTTAAGAAAGATGTGACATTTCCATATGAGGCAGGGAGAGGAGGAAATGTTAAAAACTGAAGTTTTTTTCTTCTGCAGTTATGATTTTTACTGATTTTTAAGAACACTCACCAGAATACTGAGCAGCAGTCGGCTGCATACTGCCCGCGCTTCTTCTTTGGTCTTTGTAATCTGGGGGTGGCCTTGTCAAATGTCTATTTATCTGATCCTGTGGAGCTATTTTCTCCTGGAAAACACAAATGAAAACATATTAAGTGGCATGCTCACTTACCCACTTGTAAACATTTATAGACTGTCATTTTAAAAAGACGGTGAGAACAATTTTATAGCAATAGTTGCAAATCATGGACTTTATTTACTATACTAGTCTTACTTCAGAGACCGGTCTTTTCAATTTCAATGAATTTCCTGCCTGGAAGTATAATTTTTACCACTCTTTAACTCTCAGCATGTGTTTTGAGTCTAGGAGCTAATCTTATTTTATTTTGCAATTAGATTTCAGTGAGAGCTAAATTCCTGTGATTTTTTTTTAAGATTTTATTTATTTATTCATTCATTCATGAGAGACACACAGAGAGAGAGAGAGAGAGAGAGAGAGGCAGAGACACAGGCAGAGGGAGAAGCAGACTCCATGCAGGGAGCCTGACGTGGGACTAGATCCTGGGTCTACAGGATCATGTCCTGGGCTGAAGGTAGCACTAAATTGCTGAGCCACCCGGGCTGCTCCAATTCCTGTGATTTTTTGAGATGGTGTTTCTAGTTCTATTTTGCAGCACACCTGATATGCTTTGGTACCTATGATTTAATTCTGGTCCCACAGAGTGTGGAAGGAATAGGAGTAGCGTTGCCAAAGAAAATACAGGACACTTGGGAATTCTGTATTTTTATTTGTTAAATCTGGTAACCCTACCTAGGAGGAGATATCAGGAGATAACCTATCAGGGACTGGTAGGGGCATTATATGCATATTACCTCATTTTCCCCATCTCAAACAACCCATGACGATAGGTGTGATTATTCCTACTTAATAGATGAAGAAATAGAAGCTTCCTTAGGCCAAGTAACTCGCCAAAGAACAGAGTGGTGGAACAGAAACGAATCCTAAGTCAAAGACTCTGGCTCTTTCCCTGCCACACAATACAACACTTGCTTTTTTGTTTCTCTGTGCCCCATTCCCAAAGCACAGAAGTCTCCCAGGCCTCCTTCTTTTCTTCCTTCTGGAATCAGCCACCTTTAGTCCTCTAGAGTAAGCCAGTTTGGGATCTAAAAGAGGAAATAGGTACGTTCTTTTTATATTGTCAATGCCTTTAGCCAAAGGTCGCCAGGAACACACATACTGGGTTTATTACTCATTGAAGTAAAGGAGACATCATGGAGGACCACGGGGTATCTCAGTACTATAGCATTAGAAAGAACCTATCATAGGATTTGGGTGCTGATTGGGTGATATAGGGAGGGTCCAAGGAAGCAAGATTGTTCCTTGATTGTTCCAGATTGTAAACTGTCAAAGTGAGGTTGATTCCATCATTGAGTCAAGCAGTAGCTGTTGCTCATTTAGCAAAAGGGAGGCTTGGTATTTTGTGGGTTACAGAGTGACCTTGTATCTGTATTTATTTATTTTTTTTAATTTTTTAATTTAATTTAATTTATTTATGATAGGCACACAGTGAGAGAGAGAGAGAGAGGCAGAGACACAGGCAGAGGCAGAAGCAGGCTCCATGCACCGGAAGCCCGATGTGGGACTCGATCCCGGGTCCCCAGGATCGCACCCTGGGCCAAAGGCAGGCGCTAAACCGCTGCACCACCCAGGGATCCCTGTATCTGTATTTAGATAAAATTATGAAGTGGCTTTATTTTATCTCATTTTATCATGGTCTCAGAGTAATCCCATCTGAAGTTGGTATTCTATAAGATTGTTTATGTCTGACAAAAACCAAATGGCCTGGCTGTGAGTGTCCAATCAGTTCTGGAAGTTAGGGACTACTTTTTTATTTCTCAGTATGGGTCAGGAAGTTTTTAGAATTGCTTTACTGCAACTTTGTATGCACCCCAAAGCAACCTCCATTTTCAAAGATAAACATAACTGACACAGGTAGACAGAGAACAATATAATTCTAGAAAAGTCAATAAATAGAAAACTTTGTAAAGATAGATGGATAAATTAGATGGATGTCAAATGTGCACTGGCTACCTCAGATCCCACTTAAATCATGTATTTCTCAATTTCCTGAGCTTTCTAACTTGAACAAATCTACTATGAAGAAAAAAAAATGCCCTTAAAACAACAAACCAAGTTCAAATTCTTGTTTCTAAGAAAAAAAAAATTGAAAAACTCGCAGGGGTTTTGGGCCATCAAGTAATTCATGTAAAACACAATTTTGATGAGCTAAGTGTAAATGAATCAGAAACATATGGATTACATTTCTTTTAAATATGGGTTGACAAATTAAGGAAAAAAGTGGTTGGTGAAAGTCTTTATGGTTTTGCCCAAACCCTAAATGTTTCAGAAACAGCTTGAGATGTTCCATGAACCCAAATGTGGTGATGTTCAACCATTCCTGTTGTAAACTATTGTGCAAGCTGACAGTTTTGATTTTTTTGCCAAGCACGGGACCTTCTGAATTCTTCTCTTTTTCAAAAACATCTATCATTTTTTCTTATGTAACTAGGTGTTTCTGCTGTTTATATATACATATATATATACTTTAAAATTTTGTTTATTTATTCACGAGAGACAGAGAGAGAGAGGCAGAAACACAGGCAGAGGGAGAAGTAGGCTCCCTCCAGGGAGCCCGATGTGGGAGTCAAACCTGGAACTCCAGGATCACGCCCTGAGCCAAAGACAGACGCTCAACCTCTGAGCCACCCAGGCGTCCCTCTGCTGTTTATATTGCAGAAAACAGGGTTTGTGAATATGTGCGTGTGTGTGTGTGTGTGTGTGTGTCTCTCTCTCTCTCTCTTCACACACACGCACACACAGAAGACAGCATCAGGCCCTTGGTTCCTGATTAAAGACTAGATCTCAAATCTGAACTTATTTTTATATATATTTAATCTACTTACTGACTTTATTTCCCTGAAGGCTAAATTAGGTTGTCCAAAGAGTTAACAATACATCTCTAGAAACTTTAGTTTCTTGAACTACTTGTTCACAGATGAATTACATTCAATGGCCTTGCCTATGGACTATCATGGAACTGCCATGCTGTCACTTGAGTCTGAGGAATAGCAAAGACCAGACTCCAACATGGAAAGCAGATTGCTCCCATTCCCATTCTATGCAAGAGGATGACACTCCCATTCTGTGTAAGTGTAATCTCACAGGCCATCCCTGAGACTACTGTGCAACCTGAAATTTAACTTATCAGCTAATGTTATATGATCTTGGACCCAATAATTCAACCCGATCACTTGGACCTGAAAACCTATAATAGAAGTAATCTCTGGGGGATCCCTGGGTGGCGCAGCGGTTTGGCGCCTGCCTTTGGCCCAGGGCGCGATCCTGGAGACCCGGGATCGAATCCCACGTCGGGCTTCCGGTGCATGGAGCCTGCTTCTCCCTCTGCCTGTGTCTCTTCCTCTCTCTCTCTCTCTCTGTGTGTGACTATCATAAATAAATAAAAATTAAAAAAAAAAAAAAAGAAGAAGTAATCTCTGGGACGCCTGGGTGGCTCAGTGGTTGAGCGTCTGCCTTTGGCTCAAGGTGTGACCCTGGGGTCCTGGGATCGAGTCCCACATCGGGCTTCGTGCATGGAGCCTGCTTCTCCCTCTGCCTGTGTCTCTGCCCCTCTCTCTCTCTCTGTCTCTCATGAATAAATAAATAAAATATTTAAAAAAAAAGAAGTAATCTCTGTTGACTGACCTGTCCTGCTTCAGTTTTGCCATCTCAAAATGTGAACTGTAGATACTTCTAGGACCTTCCTAGTACTCCAATTGTAAGGACTAATCCTTTACCTCTGTGAAAGCTTGGCATGGTGCCTGGCACACAGAAGGTGCACAAAATGTGTTGGTTATTATGATGCCCACAGTGTTACATACTACTCATCTCCTGTTGTGCTTCATTGGTGGGAGTAAGGATAACGCACTTTCATGAGAAAATGTCTCTATTTAGGCGCCTTTCTGGCCTTGCCAACTGACTGGAAATGACTACAAAGCATATGCTAATGTAAAGCCATATCAAAGACTGTTTCTTCCTGGATATGCTAAAAAGCACAGACACTCTCAATGGTGTCCAAACAAAGAGAAATGTGAATGGTTTATAAAAATCACAAAAACAGCAATTCCATTCTCATTCACCTCTCACAGCTTATGCCACTGCCCTTTGCACCTGTCCCAGTGGTGACTCAACTGGGGCCCAATGAGAGTTAGGCCACTGCCAGGACTCGACCCTCCTGGCAGGTTTCCTTGCCTTTTAATCAGAACTGAAAAATCCAGAAATTCAACCTCTGCATGTTATAATTCAGCACACTAGAAGTACTGATGGGAATAATGAGAGTGTGCCGAATCTTGGATTGTATGTTTTTCTCTCCTACTGCCCTTGTTTCTGAGCTATTTGGTTGGTGAAGATCAAAAGAAGAGGGGATTGGTGGGACAGCTAGAGTCTTCATAACTTACACATAACTTTTAGAAGAAATTGGTTGTGTCACTTTGTGATCCTGTTAGTGGCACTCCTCCACCTATACCTTAGGGCAGTACTCCAGGTCACCCGTAAATTTGTTGCTTTCTATTCCTTATTCATTTCTCACTATTTTTCACCTGCTCTAGACTCCAAAGTTATTCCATTTGTCATTCCTTAAAAATAATGATTATGTTACTATTTACACTTTTCATTGTGTATCAAATATTTCAGAATATAATCTCAAACCCACAAACAAATATACCTCTGGGCTATAACTTTTGTTGTCTTACCCCTCTTCACCTGGAATGGAGGACCTTACTTACTCTATCCATCAGAATCCTACGGTGTTCAAGGTCAAAGTCAAAGTCAAATTTTACCTTTTCTGGGAGACTCTTTAATCTCCCCGGGCTGATTTTATCTTTCTTCCATTACATTTTCCCTTACTGTGTTCATACTTTGTTGTAATGCAAATCTGAGTCTGGTGTTTCCTTGTTTAAAATCCTTTAAGTCCTCTCCATCGGTTTTTAAGACGATGTAATTTATCAAGCTCTTTCCACTGGCCTCTCCTCTCTGGCCTCCTTGCCTATTACTTCCTTATCCTCTACCTCCATATACTACATCATATGTAGTGTACGTTACTGTCTCTGAGTCTTTGAATCTGCTGGTTCTTCTGGCCTGAACACCCGCCTCCTCTCTCCCCCATCACATTTCAGATCTTCAGTAGACATAACTTCCTCTCTGAGACCATTTCTAGCATTTAATCACATGCCTTACAATTGCCTATTTATTTGACATCCCTGTGAGCTCTGAGCTCCTTAAGGACAGAGACTGGGTCTATCTTATTTATAGCTGTTTTCTCACTGTAAATCAGTTAATATTTACTGAATGAATTATAGCACTTATCACAGCCTAGATTTCAGACTTTTATGTCAAAGCTCTTTAAGCACCAAAATTTTTAAATTTGTTTTTCACATTTTTGGGTACCTTGCCTCTATGGAACCTCAACCTGGAGATGACTAACTCTGCCCCCACCCTTTTTTTCATTTGGGCCAAATCATCTGAAGGGAGAGAATGAAACTTGGAGAGGAGGCTTCGTGTTTGGAGGCAGGAAGTGCTTGGACCAGGGCCTGAGTGTATGTCCCAGGACATGGACGAGAGAGCAGATGAACAGTGAGGCAGGGCTGATGCCTGAGTCCTGCTGGTGAAATAACCACCTTTCCTTTCTTTAAGATCATTTAACTATGGCCAAAGCTGGAACTATCTCTTCAATGTTCTTTACAAACATCCTTCATTCTGAGATGCTTTATTTTGGAATGCCAAATCTTAAGTTTTGAAACTCCATGCTGGCTTTATACAACAGTTGTTGAAATTCCTTTTATCTCTAAAGTCAGTTTAGATTCCAGCTGATTTAAGTTCTGTCCACTATTTCTGCCCATCAGGGCTGCAGCACAAAAATGTCTCCTTTTGCCTGATTCAAATGCCTATGTTGGTGGTTCTTAACATTCCTGGGCTGGGCAGGGCCGGGTAGGTGGGGTGCCATGCATTCCAACTGTCCAGCAGCTGGTAAATCAAGTAGGTGGTTGTTTTGTTTTGTTTTGTTTTCCTGCAGTGCTTTAACTTAGGTATACAATTAGCTTCACTTCCAGCCAAGACACTCTTGTTGCTATCACCTCAGTAGGCATGGATCAAAGGGCAGTGAACAGAAAGGGGAAATAATGAATTCCCACTGGTAGGCCAATAGGAACATGCAGTAGAAATGAGGAGAAAGTTTTACCGCATCAACCAGCATCTGCTGCTGGAGGAGAAGGTGTTGCTTCTGCTCCATGATCTGCCTCTGTAGAGTCTGTTTCTTTCCCATCAACTGCTGATTCAACAGTGATTGCTGGGAGTTCATGTAACCACTTCCGGTGTTTGGATTTGAGCAGGGGTTGGGACTTGGACTGGGGCCTGTGTTCTGGCCTACCACAGAGTGTTGATCCTAAAGAAGAGAAAGGGGTGGGGTGGGGGGAAGCTACTGTGAATTAAAAGAAGAAAAATGTAGCACAAAGATCATAAGCTTAGATTCCAAACATTTTTTCATCTTGTTAAGATCAAACATGGTTAAATGGGTTGAAGATCAGAGAATTGCTTTTTAAATGTAGGAGGAATAAATGCACATTACAGCAACCAAAGCAGCTGGGTTAATGACATTAGGGCACTGGAAAAGCTCCCATATGACTCTGATGGTGGAACCTCCACATTCCAGAAGGTGTTTATGGAACCTCAAAGAAAACGACCACAAAAACATATGGCAAACCTCTCAATTGCTCAGGAACAAACACATCATAAAGTAACAAGTTCTTCCTTTTCCTTAAAGTTAGCACATATCATTGCTGATCCTGCAACAAAAATTATGTTTCAGTGCATATGTTTATAAGTTGAATAACAACTTTGGTCAGAAGGGGCCCAGCTTTCAGTGATAAGTCGGGAAGGCCTGTGAGTTTCTGTTTTGGAAACTTGGAAGGGACTTCACTTTTCAGAGACTTGTTAGTTTTGCTCTCTGGTCAGTAAGTCAGGAATTCCAATCTATCTATCAATCAGCAAAAGAACACCAAACCAACAATGATAAAGTATTGATAAAAAACTCAACATTGTATATTAGTAATATTGGGTATCAGTGAATTGCCATTATAACTCCAAGGCTCTACCAATTTTAAGGCACTGACATGTCAGGACCTTGTAGAGAAGAAAGCTTAAACCTAGCAAAATGTTTTCATGAGTTCCCAATGATGTGTTTAGGCTTGTACACTGCTGGATTTACAAGAAAATTCTAGCTGTACACATTGTTGGGGATACAAGAACTCTTCCCACCTTGAAGAATGTATCTAATTAAGGAAGAAATCACATGCTTACGTAGAAAAATAGAAGAAAATACAGAATCAAGTCTTAGATATGATACAAGTACAAAGTCAAAGGTTCCTCTTTGATGATATTCACTGGGGAAACCGATGCTCTGGACTTGCTCCAGAAATTCTGAGACTATAGACTGGGTCCCTGGTCAGGTAATTCTACTACTACTACCAAATCTACTCATTGGTTCAGGGTATGCTCTTTGAGAAACATTGGATTATGGAAGCAATAAAATCCATTCTCCATCTGGACTGTGTGAAATTACCAGAGATTAAAAAGATAAGGCAACACTTATGATGCCTCATAAGCAGTCATACATACTCTATTTGTGAAAAGTCTCTTCCCTTTTATCTCATTTTGCTTTCTTTAGCTATCTACTAAACTAAAAAAAAAAAAAAAAAAAAATGCTACCAGTCCACAGCCTGGAGAAACAGGAAGTATGGCCTTGTGTCTGTAGTCTCTGGGGCTACAGAGCTCACCAAATACCTCAAAAGCAAAGGGATACAAAATAATCCTAAAGATGCCCAGGCACTGAGCCTTATTACAGGCCAGGCACTGTCCTCAACGTGTCACATGATTTACCACATTGAATCCTCCCAACGAAATGATGAGCGACAACTAGTAGTATCATCTGAAATTTGCAGATGAGAAACCTGAACTCAGACATCGCCCAGATGGAAGACTGGAAGCCAGGTCTGCCTGACTCCAGAATTCTATTTCTCAATCACCATACCTATTGTCTCTCAGCTAAGATGAGAAGTGTTGAGGGAAAAAGATGCTTCTACTTTGGGGCTGTGCAAACCCACCTGCCCATGGAGCACGTGTGGATTGAGCACATTCTGCAGAGATGAGTACCCTCCAACAGGCATGTGGAAGGGAGTGTGTTGGGGAGAAGGGCAGGCTGTAGGGTCTGGGAGGGGGGCAGTCCTCCTCACCAGTTAACTAAAAATAACGGGAGCTCTGAGGCAGGCACATCCTCCGTGTGGCTTTAAATAGCCATTCTCCAACACTTCTGCACGCAATGCCCAGTCAGTTCTCTCCAAGTTAAATCCATCTTGGTTCTTGGAGAAGAAAGTTCACCCCTACATGTCCTACAAGCCACTAGAGATGTGGGCATGGTCACACAGTATGCAAGATCATGAGCTCTGCAGATAAGCCTGCTTTAAGTCGTATCCCAGTTTCTGCACTTATTAGCTGTGTGATCTCAGAGAAGTTAATTTACCTCTATGAGCCTCAGTATCCTTATCTGTAAAATGGGCACCAGAACTGACTCCATGAGGTCCCTGTGAGAATGAGAGGAAATAATACAATGCCAATAATACTAAGCACAGAAGTAGCACTTAATAAGGACAGCTGCTCATAATTGTTAGAGTTATTTCAACACACAGGAGCAAGAGTCTGTTTTGTTTGTTTACTGGGAAGTAAGGGAGATAGGCCTTCCAGATTGCACAAAGCTGTTCTGTGTGGACTCTATCAGAAATGCAGAGGTTTCCGTTACATTGTGGAGAGTGAGCTACTGATGGGCCCAGAGAATGATCTTCATCCTCCTACCTGGAGATGTCGGAAGAGGAGCGGAGAGCCATTCTCTGATGGAAAGTCCTTTGGAGGATGCTGCTTTCATCCAGGGTTAGAGGCTTGGTTCAGGGCCCTAAGACTTTGTTTTTTTCTGTGCTTGCTTTTATTTCTTAATATCCGATTATTTATTAATAGAGCAGACAATATGCATTGACTAAGTATTACACCTTAATTTCTTCATTTGTAAAGTAGAAGTAATTACATTAATGACATAAAATTAAATCAGATGAAATTTAGAGCAGTTCTAGGCACTCTGTAGGTACTTGATTAAATTTTAGCAATTAGTATTTTTCTTATTTCTTTATTATTTTGTAAATGGCAGAGATACCATTGTTTGTGGCAGCCCTGATGGCCCGGTGGTTTGGCGCCACCTTTGGCCCCAGGTGTGATCCTGAAGACCCGGGATTAGGTCCCATGTCGGGCTCCCTACATGGAGCCTGCTTCTCCCTCTGCCTGTGTCTCTGCCTGTCTCTCTCTCTCTCTGTGTCTGTCAGGATTAAATAAATACAATCTTAAAAAAAAAATTTTTTTTTGTGAAGATGCTTACACTGTAAGTGTACCTGGATCATAGATGTGGCATGTTTTGCTCCTATATTTTATTTTACCTTTTTTTTAAAATTTTTTATTTATTTATTTATGATAGTCACACAGAGAGAGAGAGAGAGAGAGAGAGAGAGAGAGAGGCAGAGACACAGGCAGAAGGAGAAGCAGGCTCCATGCACCGGGAGCCCAACGTGGGATTCGATCCCGGGTCTCCAGGATCGCGCCCCGGGCCAAAGGCAGGCGCTAAAACGCTGTGCCACCCAGGGATCCCTTATTTTACCTTTTTAAAAAATTTTGCAACGTTAATGTAAGACTGATAGCAAAAACATGAAAACAGGACAAAAGCACACAATGAACACAGGAAGGGCAAAGCCAGTTTCATCTTGTGTGCCATCCTGGATAGGCAGGTAGAAGTACTGTGGTAAGAAGGGATCTGAGGAGGTACTCTGGTATGGTGAGTTTTGGATCTAGTTTTGGATCATAACTGTTGGATCCAGGAGAAGTTGTTGTTCTTGTCCTGGCAGCATTTCAGGTCTGGAGGGTGGAGCTGGTGTTGGCCACACCACTGGTGCCACTGCTAATACCAGCTCTCCAAGCAGCTCTCCTTTTGGCATGGTTGCCATTCAGAATGTACTGATGGTATCTGGCCCAGGAGCCAAGAGAATCCTAGCCCAGTGACTGCTAAAATCTCTGTCATCCTACCAGGTCAGAAGCTACACCCATATGTCATCCCAGCTCCAACCATCCAATCAGAGCTTCATCCTCAATGTTCATCTGGGCCCTCATCTTGGCCCTGGCATGTGCCTCAGCCATTTCCACATCTATTGCCTTGAAGGAATCATCCACAGCCTCCAATAAATGAGCCTTCCACTTCTGGAGGTCTCAGTCCTGATTCTGGGTGATGAATCTCAGCACGTTCATCTTGCTGGTCTTGTGGAGGGCTCACAGGCCCTAGAGGAATTCATAGTTGGGTGGGCTGCTACTGGGAATCTTCTTATTCCAGGTATCTCAGTGTGAGAGGATGATAAACATTTGCTTCCAGCCAGGCAGATCTGTTGTTGCACCACTGGCTCCAGGTGGCCCCTTTCCAGTCCCAGTGCTGTAGCCCAGTTCCTGCACAGGGTGGGGGATAGGGGTGGGCTGTCTTGGACCTTACCCATGCCTCAACTCCCAGGATTTCTGCCTCCAGGATTGAGGCCTACAAAGCCTTAGGCTGTTGGTCCTATCCAGAAGACATGTGGAGATGCAAGGTGGGACACGTGTAGGGTGTCTGTTCATAGGAAGGCCACACATTTTGTGCCTCTTGTCACAACAAACCCAGATTCCTCTTGGGTGTGTTATAAACAGAGGAGCCATTTCTTCAGGCTCCCTGCTCTGAGCACACCCCATGCTCCCATCATATTTTATTTTATTTTATTTTATTTTATTTTTTTTTAAATTTTATTTTATTTATTTTAATTTATTTTTATTTATTTATGATAGTCACAGAGAGAGAGAGAGAGAGGCAGAGACACAGGCGGAGGAAGAAGCAGGCTCCATGCACTGGGAGCCTGATGTGGGATTCGATCCCGGGTCTCCAGGATCGCGCCCTGGGCCAAAGGCAGGCGCCAAACCGCTGCGCCACCCAGGGATCCCTCCCATCATATTTTAAACACAAGCTTTGCCCTCCAGTGGGCCACAGTCCCCACTATTTCTTATTTTATTATATCTACCCATTTCCCTCATTTCTATTACTTGCCTGGTTCATGTAGGCATTTGAGATTAAGAACTCTGGCTTGGGGACACCTGGGTGGCTCAGCGGTTGAGCCTTTGACTCAGGGCATGATCCCGTGGTCCTGGGATGGAGTCTCACATCAGGCTCCCTGTATGGAGTCTGCTTCTCCCTCTGCCTCGTGTCTCTGCCCCCCGCCCTCTCTCTGTCTGTCTTAAATAAATAAATAAATAAATAAATAAATAAATAAATAAATCTATCCTTAAAAATCCTTAAAAAAAGATCTCTGGCTTATAGTTGATCTAGGAGTCTAAGATACACACATCACATCCCCACGTACATCCTCACTCAAAGTTACTGCAGTAAATAGCATGCATAACAATTTCCATTAGGTGGTATGATATCTACTGGTGCTTTAAGATTAAAATCTAGATCTTCTGGAGTTCTGGGATCGAGTCCCACATCGAGCTCCCTGTGAGGAGCCTGCTTCTCCCTCTGCCTATGTCTCTGCCTCTGTCTGTGTCTCTCACGATAAATAAATAACATCTTTAAAAATAAAATAAAATAAAATCCAGATCTTCTAATGCCTAATCTAGTGCATTAGTAATTAGTGCACCTGTGCATCCATCCGTCCATTAATGAAGTCAACAATTTTATTGAGTATCTATTATATGCTACGCAGTTTTCTATTTTCTGGAGATTAAAAAAATTATTTAGAAAGAAAAAATGAAGAGTAAGAGGTGGGCAGAGTGCTTAGCATTGGCAAAATTGGTGAACTTCAAAATAATTCCCAGGGAAATTTGGAAACCTAGCCTCCTCTAAAATTTATAAAAGATCTGCATACCAAGGGCAGCCCCAGTGGCGCAGCTGTTTAGCGCCGCCTGCAGCCCAGGCCGTGATCCTGGAGACCCGGGATCGAGTCCCCCACATCAGGCTCTCTGTGTGGTGCCTGCTTCTCCCTCTGCCTGTGTCTCTGCCTCACTCTCTCTGTCTGTCTCTATGAATAAATAAAATAAAATCTTTAAAAAATAAAAAAATAAAAAAAATAAACCTTAAAAAAAAAAAAGATCTGCATACCAAGAAAATGTAACTCTCTTTCTCTCTCTAATCAAACAGATGGACTGTGCAAAATTTAGTTTCATTCCTCCACAATACCAAAGCATATAAATAAGAGATAAGCTCTCTTTTGGAATTTTGTACAGAGTTTTTAAGCCTTGTAGCTTCTGGCCAATGGGCTTTACCACATACTCTGCCATATACATTCTTTCATGTCAGGATTGAAGTAATAGTTGGCTGCTGCTACATTTTTTTTGCCCTTATGTTAGCAGTGAAACTCGAAACACCTTCTTACACAGGCTTGCTGTCATTGCCAAGATGTTGTGCAAACCTTATTACATAAAATATTTTGAAAGAAAAATCTGCTCTGATGCGTTGGCTTTGATTTGCATATTCAGCCTCACTCTTTGCCTTCCATTCAGCCCATGGAGAACCTGGCCTAATAGAAATCAATCTCTTTCTATTTCAACACTCATTGTCTCCTAAGAGCTTTTGAAGACACAAGCTTAGGATGGCACATCCTAAGCCTGTAGATGAAAGAAAGTGTGTGTGTGTGTGTGTGTGTGTGTGTGTGTGATTGCAAATGAATTAGGTCATTTCTATCAATGCAGTCTTTTACATGACAGAAAACCCAATTTTCTAGAGAAACTAGAGTTAAAGGCTGATTTGGCAGCTAATAATAGCCATATGATTGGTTAAAATCATGAACTTTAATGATCTTTCATTTTATGTGTGTGTGTATTTTCTCTTTCTACCAATAAAATTACAGTATTTGATGCTAACCTACAAAATAGGCTTCTGATCCTATTCTCCTGGATTGATATAAATTTGCATTTAATATGCACTTACAGTTTTTCACATTTGTGTGTGTGTGTGTGTGTGTGTGTATGTATGAGAGTTTAAAGTCCTGTTATAGTATTAGTAGTTAAGCCACTGAGTTAGAGTAGTATGCCAGTGCTGAGATATGGTTAAAGCTTCTTGATCCTTCTTTTAATCCAGCACGGGATGGCCAGGCCAATGAAAGCATATCTGTATTCTTCTAATAAAGTTCTGCCAATAATTAAGCTATGTCTTTAGAATTACTACCTTCACTCTACCTGATTCAGTTATTCAACAAATATTTGTTGAGCATCTACTATGCATTATGCATTCTTCTAGGCCTTGGGGATCAGAGTCCATGCAACCTATTGAAAAACCCTGCAGCTTGTCTGTACTTTGAAGTTTTCTATCTGGGATACTTACAGAAAATCTATCTTCCAGAATGGTCTCAAGGATGTTAGAAAATCATTGGTACATCATATATGTGATCACCAAACCTGTTTGCCAAAGACAAACATGCTCATGAGTAAATGGCAGTATGTAAGGTTGATTCACATTCACAGGAAGCTGGAAGCGTGTTTTAATGCATGGAAAACATGGTAAAGGAATGTGTTCCCAAATTTGTTATTTGTTGGCTTAGTATCTTATTCATGGATTTGTATGGGAAGCACTAACTCAGGAAGGAGGTAAACTATGTCTATAAGATCTGATAGAAAATTAAGGAGACACTTGAAATCTTGTAAATGGGCACCCTTTTCTTTAGGGGGCAAATTACTTCTTCCTGTTATTAACTCTATTTCTCTTAAAGCCAGGTTGAAGTCCTTTTGAAAAAATGTCCAAATTCTACAATTAGAAATAAATTCCACTATTCTAGCCCTAGGAGCTCATTCACCAAAGCCTCTTCTTTAAAATTCAGGGATAAAAATTTAAAGAGACTATATTAAAAAAGTCTTGAGGGGCACCTAGTGGCTTAGTGGTTGAGCATCTGCCTTTGGCTCAGGCTGTGATCCGAGTCCTGGGATTGAGTCCCACATCAAGCTCCTTGCAGGCAGCCTGCTTCTCCCTCTGCCTATGTCTTTCTCTCTGTGTGTCTCTTATGAATAAATAAATAAAATAAATAAAATCTTAAAAAAAAAAGTCTTGTAACTCTTAGTACTAAACATCAGAGGACAGGCCGGGCCACTGGGTCTTACTTTGCTAAAATGTCTATATATGCTACGTCACACTTATATGTAAGAGATCTTTTAAAAAGATGTTAACTAATAAAAATGCTGTGATTACTTCTTTCTTTCATTTAGTGGAATGCAAAGGCTCTATCAAGCAGGATTGATTTCAGCAAAAGGTAGAATAGGGTCCAATTAGACATGTCCTAAATCATCAAAGAAAAATATCCCTGGTTTCATTGAAGTATGTTGAAATATTAAGATTCATTGATGTTAGCCATTTTTACTGTTAAAATAGTTTTGTGGACTGGAAGTGTGACATAGTTTCACAAAGCAAGCAAAGTTATTAGGGGAGTATTGTTCTCTTAATATTAAAAAAAATAACACTCTTAAAAATATTTGTCTTCTTTTGGGCATCTGGGTAAAATAGCTCTCTGTTTTTCTTACTTTTGGAAGGGGGATATATAATGATCTTTTTCCCCTACAAAAAATGAAGTAATGTATGCTACTTGGGATCCATGAGAGAATTTTGGCGTGGGATGACTGCCCTTTCTTTTTCTTGGCTTCCAGAGCTAGGCATCTGCAATTTGCAAAACAAATTCAAGATAAAGTACCCAGCTGGGCAAGTTTGTACAGCAGATCTCATAAACTGGTTTGCTATTCAATCAATCTTTCTCCCTCCCCCCTGAGTTCTCTCTTTCCCTCTTCTTTCCCTGTCTCAATGAACTAACTGCTCAATTGTTCCTCTAGGCTATTCATCTTCTGAACTGTCTACTTATGAAGCCATTTATCTATCTCTGTGCCTGAGAAACAAGTTGCCTTAACTGCTGCAGAGTCCCCGCAAGCTGGCAGCCCCACTAAGTTATTCATTTGGGGCACAAACAGTGAGGTGGCTGTGTGTGGCTAAAATAATTGAACAGTTCTTGTTTGACACAGCAGTAATGATAAGGATGACAACAACAACAAAACAATTTCCAGGAAACTGTCCAGGAAATAACTTTCAAACTGAAAGTTTGAAGACTCCTGTCCTCAGGCTGCCTGTCTTCCATTTCTTTTCTTCTTTTTTATGTTGAAAGATTTTAATCATGAGAGAGAGAGTGAGAGCAAGAGCGAGAGAGAGGGAGGGAGAGAGAGAGAAAGAGGCAGAGACACAGGCAGAGGGAGAAGCAGGCTCCATGCAGGGAGCCTGACGTGGGACTCAATCCCGGGATTCCAGGATCATGCCCTGGGCCGACGGCAGACGCTTAACCGCTGAGCCACCCAGGGATCCCCCCACCGTCTTCCATTTCAAGGGCCGGTAAACTGTGGCACGACTAGACAAACCCAGGTTGTCACCTTTTTTGGTAAACACAGTTCTACTGAACACAGCCGTGCACATGCATTCACACGACCACAAAAGAGTGAAGAGCTTTGAAGGAGACCTTGTAGCTCACAGAGCCTAAAATATTTACTATCTGGCCCTTAATGGAAAAAGTTTTCTGACCCTTGCTCTATTTGGCTGTGCCGGCCATGGAATACTGATACAAAATTGATAAAATGCCTTAAAAAAAGTAGCCAGCAGTCCTCAGAAGGGACTGGTAAGTGGGGAATGAGAAATAGCTATCACAAGATCTGTTTACACCCACCCTCCATGCCAGCACCATTACAAACTGTGTGAACTGAAAAGCAACAGATCTTTCACCTGACTTCATCTCTACAGATGAAGACACTGCCCAGAAAGGTTAGCAAAAATGACCTGCACGAGGTCAGAGACCTAACTAAAAGATGAAGAACACATAATCCAAGTCCAGGAAAACATCTTGAGAGATCCATGGAAGAAAATCTATGTGCTTAAGAGGACTGTAGCTTGTCTGATGGAACTAGCTTGTTGGGGGTAAGGGGTGGGGTGGGCAAAATGTGGAAAGGTGTTGTATGCAAACACAGAACTTTGGATTCAGATTAGTATTGTCCTTTGTCCTTTGCAATTATGAAGAGTATGCTTTTTCTTTCCATTTAATAGAGCATTTTTCTTTGCATGCTCAGAACCTTTTCCTTTCCCCTGCAGGGAGATCCTGATCATGTATTTATAATCTGCTTGATTCAAATGATTAGGATGAATTTTGTGGTCACTGTAGAATTCATCCTTCAGATGTTACCTAATTTTCAAGTCACCAGGACACTGTATCTATTCTTAGCCTCTGGGGTGGACACTTATTATGGGTTGGCACAGAAGACCAGTTCCATGAGCGAGGCAGCGGCATTTAGGTGGGAGAGTGGCCAGGAACAAAACGTCAGTGGGTCAGGGTGGAGTGGGAAGAGTTTGGTAACTCAGGGGAAGGAATGAGAAGTTTTTCTTAAAAGAGAAACTCTTCAACTTTAGAAGGGCTCTTTGTGGCAGACCTGAAGTTTCTGCTCTGTAAGTTAGCTTTTAGCTTTCCGTCCCTAGAGCAGTGGTTACCAACTTTTCTTTGGATAACACTGCTTTTTGAGGGTTTCACAAAGCTATGGACTCTCACAAGCATACATATAACTAACAATTTTGTCTACATTTTCAGGGAGTTTACAAATTTTCTAAACATCCACAGACCATCCATTGACCTCAGGTTGAGAACTCCATCTCCTACCGCTCCAATGTTCATGTTTATGAAAGTAATGAAATGATTTTCCACTTGGGTACGTCCTCTATACTGCACTCCCAGCTTAAAACTATCCATGGCTCCTCTTGGCCTTTGGAATTAAGTCCTAGCTCCTGAAAATGTTGTGTAAGGCCCTCTGTGATCTAGCCTCTGTACTTTTCTCCAGTTTCACCTCTCAACACATACTTTCGTCGCTCTATCCTAGCGTGATACTAACCTACTCGTAATTCTTCAAACTCACAGAGCTTCTTCTCCTCTCCACATTTTTGCATTTGCTCATAATATCTCTGCCTGGAGCCATCTTCCCTGCTCCTTCCTACCTAGGAATTACTTATTCTTTCTAGGCTCAGTTCAAATGTCATTTTTCGTGAAATCTTCTCTGGCCTCCCAGCTTTGTTCAGTGGCCCTCTTCTGTGCTTCCATTAACAGTTGGTATTGGCTCATTAGAGATCATTTTTTACTCTGTACCACAACTCTTGTTTGCTTATATCTTCCTCCCATTAGAAGGGCTTGGAAGGCTGGGATGTTCATCTTGTTTTTCCCAGTATACGGCAAACCCTCCATACATGCCTTTTTTCTCTTTTTTAATAACTAAATACATAGGTAAATGAAGAAGCCATGTAAAGTAGAAAAAGGGGTCAGAACTTTCTGCTGTCAGGCACATGGGATCAAAATGCTAGCTCTTTTCAAAGGCAAAATGTAATGTAGGACAGAGAGGCAAAGGTTTAGCAACACTGTTAAATCCAGTGTTGGTTTTGTGAGTGTACCACTTTAGAATGGCCCAGAGCATAAAGGATGTTTAAGAAAGAAAAAGAGTTAGTGTTGAGTGATGGTGGAGAACATGATGATGATGATGATGATGGGTAGTAGATACGTTGGAAGCAGAAAGAAGGCACATCACTGAAATACTATGTCTACCAATAGTTATCATTTTTTTTTTTAGTTATCATTTTTTGAAAGCTATATACCAGGCCCTGTGTTGAGGGCTTGACACATATTATCTCATTTAATCTCCTCAATAATTGTTTTAATTATGATTCCCATTTTAAGATGAGGAGCTAGGTTAAGAAATTTGTCTTTTTTGGGACACCTGGGTGGCTCAGTGGTTGAGTGTCTGCCTTTGGCTCAGGTCCTGATCCCGGGTCCTGGGATCGAGTTCAACATCGGGCTCCCTGCAGGGAGCCTGCTTCTCCTTCTGTCTATGTCTCTGCCTCTTTCTCTGTGTCTCTCATGAATAAATAAATAAAATCTTAAAAAAGAAAGAAATTTGTCTTTTTTTAAACATATGCCCTTAAAATGCAAAGAACATTAAAGGCTTACTAAGACAAGGTAATTGGCAAAATATTTTTAAAATATCCCTCTGTTCTAAGAGCAATTTGAGTGGGTAGGCAACAATAGTGAAAAGTGGTTTCTGGTGTCAGGCAGAATGGCTTCAAAACCCAGCTCTGCTTTTTTCCAACTTGAATGAGGATAATAATATTTTCCTCAATATTACCTCAACAAATGGGATAAAGTAAGTGAAATGCTTAGTACAGTAGTATCCGTATGCAAGAGTCGAAATAAATGTTACTATCTCCTCTTACACAAATCTGATATTTACTGAATATTAAATACACACACACATTAAGGTACTGGACTAAACAAAATGTAATTTCTGATCATCAGATAGTGAGGACAGCATGCTGCTTGTAATAATACCAGCAATAAACCAGCAAGCAATAATTATCCAGAGATGTACTCAGTCACTTGAGCTTCCCAGTAGCTAAGCATTTCACCACTGCCTCCACCAATTAAAACAAGATTAGGAAATTGTGTTTAGGGGTAATTTTATCTTTTGTTCAGCTTATTTTATAACTCTTGTTGATATTAATCCCTTCCTCTTCTCCCTTTGGTATAATGTGTAACTATATTAGGCTTCTAACTCCTCTGTACAAAAACATTCATTTCAAAGGGACATACAGGAGGAGCTGGTTTTATATCCTAAAATTGTGCTTTTCCTATAGAAGTATTTGGGAAGTATTTGGGAAGATTAACACCTTCCCAAATGGTTTGGGATTAGATAAATATCAACATTTTCTGTTCTCATCAAAAGTGAAGGCAATCCAGTAACAAGTAGTAACGGAGGAGGAAGAAGGGGTAAATGACACCACAGTTCAGAAAGGAAGGAAATACTGTTTAAAGGGCTGGTTCTTAAATCAAAATGATGTTCAAATTATACACAAAGTAAATCTGAAATATTTATTTATTATTTTTATTTTTAATTTATTTTATTATTTTTTAAGGATTTTATTTATTTATTCATGAGAGACACACACAGAGATAGAGAGAGAGAGGACAGACACACACAGAGGGAGAAGCAGGCTCCAAGTAGGGAGCCCGACATAGGATTCGATCCCTAGTCTCCAGGATCATGCCCTGGGCTGAAGGCGGCACTAAACTGCTGAGCCACCTGGGCTTCCCTGTTTATTATTTTTAAAGATTTTATTTATCTATTCATGAGAGACACACACAGAGAGGCAGAGATACAGGCAGAGGGAGAAGCAGGCTCCCGGCAGAGATCCGGATGTAGGACTCTATCCCAGGACCCCGGGATCATGCCCTGAGTCAAAGGCAAATGCTCAACCACTGAGCCACCTCAGTCCCCCTAAATCTGGAAATTTTAAAAATTGATTTCCATAGGTGCCGTCTAGTACTTGGGAAGGAACATAAGATTTTTCCTTTGAAAATAATTTCTAAAAATAACAGAATTTTGACTCTAGAATTTCATTTTAATGAAAATTTTATAGACTACCCTTAGCTTCTTATCTCTTTAAGATAGAGAAGTGAGAAATCTAAGAAAATTCTCACATGTCTCTTGTGGTATCATATACAAAATACTATAATAATGAAAAATGTAACCTTTGTAGTCAAAATTCCTAGTTTAAAATTTTCCTCCATGACCTACTAATTGTTCTTGGGCAAGTTATAAAAGTCTCTATGTCTCACTTTCTTCTCTCAAGGGGCAAATGATACTGTGTTCCTCATATAATTGCTGTATGACTTGAACACAATTAAGTAGGTAAAATATGCGGTGGTATTTGGCTCATAGGAGGTAAGCAAGAAAAGCTAGCATTTATTTTAAACTATGGTTTTCTTTGACAAGTTTTCCTTATTTTTCTTACACACACTGACATTATTTCATTAATTCTTGTAGGAATCTGGTTCATGTGACCTGTGAACCTTAATAATTTTATAGTCTTCTCTTTTAACCTTCCTAGGCCTTATTTTCTTCAATGTTAAGATATGGAAGTTAGATTATAATCTCTAAATTTCTTCTTAGTGCTAGAATTGTTGAAATTCCATTTTTATTGAATCAATCTAACAATAAATACCATTGTAATGAAATAATTCAATTTCTCTTTTTCATTGAGTCTACAATGCAACTTAAGAATACGACATGCAGTGGTTTTGCCACCATAATATACAAATACTCCATTGATCTGGTTGGGGGTGAGGAGCAGGAAATCACACTGGTTATTTTCTTCTGAAATGACTGAGGTAAAAAAAAAAAAAAAGAAAAGAAAAGAAAAGAAAAGAAAAGAAAAGAAAAGAAAAGAAAAGAAAAATGAGGCTTGGGGATGGGAATGTTGAGAAAATTCAAACTTCATTCTGGATTTGTTCATGTACTTCAGTATGGAAGGCACTTTTCTGATCTGACTCTGTAAAAAGTCTGTTTTTTTTCCTGATTCTGTAAAAAAAAAACAAAACAAATCTACAAAACATTTTGCTAGAGGTAATTTCTATGCTTTTTTTTTTTTCTCAAGATTTTAGTTACTCACCAAAGACACACAGAGAGAAGCAGAGACAGGGGCAGAGGGAGAAGCAGGGTCCCTGCAGGGACCCCGATGTGGGACTCCATCCTGGGACCCCAGGATCACAACCTGGGCTGAAGGCAGATGCTCAACCACTGAGCCAGGCAGGTGCCCCTATTTTTATGCTTTGAATATCCATTCTATTCTAAAATATACAAAATATATTAACCTACAAAGTAGCCCACATATTCTGACACATTCCTCTTAAGACAAATGAGAGAATACTTCGGTGATTGCAGGTTATCTAGTAAACATAGAAATCTGGATGCACTGACACAATATACTGACTGTGGCCAATATCTTCAAATGTGTCCATCTACTCTAATGCAACATGATTAGCTATTTTTGAATGTATTATTATCATGACCACAAAGGACATTTACAAAGGAGCCATCTGTTCTCTGTTAAATGTAGCCCTGACGTCTCCCTTGGATTAGCAAAGGAAGCCACTAAATACTTCAGTGGGACTTCAAAAAAACTGAGTTCTCCCTAAGAATCACTAGGGGATGAACTTCAAAAGATTAGAGGTTTCATTTGGATCAAGTCCCAGAAAATCAGGTTATTTACCAAATCTTATTTATGCAAACTATACAAACACATTTTGATCTGCGGAGTACCAAAATAATGTTTTAGAAAAATGATAACCTTAAGTGAAAAGTCCACTGTGGAAAAGAAAGAGGAAGGTCAACTTTCTTTGGTTTGATTATCTGTCTACATTATCAAATCAGCTGTACAACTATTACCAGATTTGCTGTCACTTTATGGTTATAAATACAGAAAGAAGCTACCTAAAAATTTTATTGATTATGTTGAGTAAAAAGATTAGGGATGTCTTAAACACACACACACACACACACACACACACACACACACAGTATTTTAGCTTCTCCATGTCTGTTTGGATTACAAGATGGTGGAGACTACTAGAATATTTTTAGATATCGACAATTTATGACATTTTGTCATCTACAAGGATTTCTATTATAACTTTGGGTTCATAAGCTCTTTATATCAATTCATCTGAATAGAGAATTCAGAATAAGACAGATCTATCTTGGCACTGTCCAACATAGGTGGCTGGTATTGCTCGAGTGCTAATCACATTTTGTATTTATCTTCTTTACAGAATATATTAGTCATTTATTTACATGTATCTTTTCTCTTACTACATTATTATTACTCCAAGAACATGGACTTTCATATTCATCTATGCATGTCTACTACCACACATAAGACTAACATAAAATAGAACCTGGAATATATCTGTTGTTACATAAATAATAAGCAATTGCTTGAAAATCAGATAAACTTCATCTATAACATGATTTGCAATTATGTAGGTTTTATTAAAAAGGAGCATATATATATCAAAAGTTCTCAATGAAATAACAAGAATCAATGTCAAATATCATATAAAATGCCTCACCTGAGAATATTTATTATTATTTGTCAATTCAAGACTCTATACATGTCTTTTTGCTTCTAATTAAGACCTTGAACTTAAATTTAGAACATACAGAGTTTTATGAACTTTTAAAGTTTTTTTTTTCTCAGCAATTCGGGTAGGTTGATTGTATTGGATTCTGTTACTTGTAACTGGAAACAGTTCCCTGATTTGAACATAGCTGTCCAGTGATTTTTCAATTGGGTAAACATTTGTGGCTTATGTTCCTAAGACTGATCAGGAGAGAATGCATGAGGGGAGACCGATACATTGTACAGTTACCAGTGTTTACATTGTTTTGTGTTTTCCAGATCCATGTGGTACTTCTTAAAAGGATATACATCTGGGACTGCAAAAGCTCTTCAGCTGCTGGCAGCATCCGAATAACAGTTCATTTAGTATATATCTGAGCATTTCTGAATATTTAAATCAAAACTGTGACTAAATTTGAGCCAGTTGGATTCCTTTCATAATTTAAAAATATTATCTAGCCATCCACATAAGAAAAAAAAGCCCACAAAAATAATTTGTAAAATTTCCAGCCTGTTCATAAACTTAAGAGAATGTGGGCCAAGTCACAATACTGGATATGGTGGAGACTTAAAACCAGACAACTATCTTCTTTGCGTACAGTATTACCAAATAATTGGCTTGAAAATGTTACCTAACTAAACAAATTAACTGAATCAAGCAGTTGTTTTTGGTAAGACACAGCCTGATTATCTTTTCTAGGCACCTGATTTACCTGATAGACTTTTAGTTGAAGTTCACCATATTTATTTAATCCTTGCCAGGTCTTTTTTTTTTTTTTTAACTTGAGAGAGAGAATGAGTGCAAGGGAGCACAAGCAGGGGGAAAGGCAGAGGGAGAGGGAGAAGCAGACTCTCCACTGAGCAGGAAGCCCCACATGGGGCTTGATCCCAGGACCCTGAGATCATGACCTGAGCCAAAGGCAGATGCTTAACTGACTGAGCCACCCAAGAAACCCCAATCTTTGCTGGCTCTTAATTTCAGTTTTCTCCCTACAGACATAGCAGTATTGATACCACTTAAAATCTAGTATCATTTTTCAAAGTTGCGTTTTTCAAGGTATTGGACAAGCATTAGTATTCCACTTTAGAAAGGCGATTAAATTAATCAGTATTTTGAGGGTTAATTAAGCTAAAATACTTTGAACTCTTTAGAAGCAAAATAACACAGTTAGATATAATGTTAATGCACACCTGACCAGCTATAGAAACCATATAAAGGGAGGGCAATTCAGTTGCTTTAAAACAAATACATATCCCACTTAATGCTGAAGATGGCCTTCTTCATGTACAGCAGTTCTTCTAACCCCTAGTCCTAAAACTTTTCGTTTCTAAATTAAATCTGAATATTTTTCTCACACATTTTTTTTACTCTACCTGAATCTTTTTTTTTTTTTTTTTTTTTTTGGCAGCTGGGTTCCTGGTTTTCTTCCAGGTAATACAGCATTCATCCATATACCCTACTATATAGCTTTCCATACCAAGAAGATATTAATCTTTGGATCTTATTGGCTCTTTGTTTATAAAAGCAAGTGAGATGATCACTGCTTTTGGGAGGAAAAGCAACAAATTTAGATAATATAGCTTATTTTAGTGAGTTGATCATATTTATTACTTAGAAAGATCAAAGAGAGGCTGTTGGTATGTGGTGAATAACTTAGTCGAGTAAATATCAATGGAACCAGCTTGTGTACTTACTATTACACTGGGTCTTTAGAGAGTGGGAAAAAAACAGGGGCATTGATATATGATCCCTTCATTTCTTAGGGAAGCCATGAAAAGTGTGGTAATTTACCTGTAAGCATCTATTATAGTAAAAGAAGGCTGCAGTGTTTCTATTTAAATGCAAATAATAATTCACATTGTTGTAGAGAGAGTGATTTATGTCCATGTGACCTTCCCCCCAGGATTTTAGGTTAGCCACTAGACATCCAAGGATGTCTGTTCAAGACTCTCCTTCATAAAATGGTCAAGTATTCCTTAATGTTTCTATCTACGGTCAAGGATAAAAAAACAATCAAGCCTACCAGGATTTATAAAGCATGGCTCAGTGAAGGATATTCCTTAGAGGGCTGCAGCTCCATGAGCTGAATCGGGAACAGCTTGTAGCATTGGGGATGATCTACTTACTGCACACTGTGTCTTAAGTGACCGAGCCAGTTATAATTATTGGTATCATTGTAAACTTTCTGATTTCTGTCTTAATTTAGGGTATTCCTTCATTGTAACCTCAGCAGATAAATACTGTGATCAGAGAACACTTCCATTCTATATCTTTATTATTTTTTTAAAGATTTTATTTATTGGAAAGAGAGAGTGAGAGAGCAAGAGACAGCACAAGCAGGAGGAGGGGCAGAAAGGGAGAAGCAGGCTCCCCACTGAGCAGGGAGCCCCACGTGGGGTTTGATCCCAGGACCCTGGGATCATGACCTGAGCTGAAGGCAGATGCTTAATTGCTTGAACCACCCAGGTGCCACTCATTCTGTATCTCTTTTTTAAAAAGATTTTATTTATTTATTCATGACACACACACACACACACACACACACAGGCAGAGACACAGGCAGAGGGAGGAGCAGGCTCTGTGCAGGGAGGGAGCCCGATGTGGGACTCGATCCCGGGTCTCCAGGATCACGCCCCAGGCCGAAGGCAGGTGCTAAACCACTGAGCCACCCGGGCTGCCCTCATTCTGTATCTTTAATCACATGTAGATACATATATAATAAATGCAGAGGCGACACTATGAAAACTGGTGTTTCTAGGTTATATACTGTGACTGTTTTGCCAAGGAAACTGGATTTCTATTCTGAGATTTCAGTAAAAACTGGTTTTCCTGTTTGGGAGAATTTAGAGCAAATCTACTGAGAGATGCCAGGGTGGGCCAAAAGGGCTTTCCCAGGCCCCTACCTACCTTTATATGCGGGGGACACTCTGGAGAAGCAGTTTCCTGGGTTTTACAGAATCATTTCTGGTGCAGAGGAACACTCAGTTATCTGCAGACTATGAAGGAACACAGGAGGCTAGAGGGCCCCTATTTTAGATTGCTAGAGGTCCAGCAGCCCCTACTCAACTTCTCTGATCATACTGTGGGTGAGTTTGGAGGAACGGGAAAAAAAGGGAGCAAAAAGAAGGACCTATAATATTTTGAACAAGTGGTTATTATATAAGATGGAAATCAGGAGAGAAGTTGCTGTGTGCAGACATTAAACAACCATCACAGTCTTTATTTGTTAAGAAAAAAATAGTTTTGGCCGGGGGGCGGGGGTAGTAGGTATAATCTGTTGGTATCACCAACAGTTTTAGTTATTCCATATTTTTTAGCATTTCCACAGAAGGATATATTTTAGAAGTAATTTCATGATAATGATGCAGTAACGTTTGTAAGACTTAGAGGTTTTAAAGGTCATATGAACCAAGAAGAATCATTTCTTACATTTAAAAATAGTATTTTTTTCTCCTTTAAAATGTTCCATTGATCTTTTTATAGAAGTAAAATTAAGATTCAAAAGCAGTTACACAAAAGTCCATAAGCCTGCAGCTAGTCAATGACAGAACAGTGGGATTTTTTTCTTAGCCTTTAGAAAAATGCCAACACACACTTCAGCCTCTCACATGGTTTGGTGGTTAAGGATTCAGTTTGCAAAACACAATCCAGTATTTTATTTATAGAAGGCAAAAGAATGGGTAACATGACTTTAAATTTTGCTTTCCGAGTATCTGTGTTTGTCAGAAAAAAGAGGTGTCCGTGTGTATGTGCGTGTGGGTGGCTGGGGGAGTCTGTCTGTCAGCACTTCCATAAAATCCACTTCTCTCGATTTCTTTTATTGTTAAACTGTCTCAAAATTATTTTGCTAAAATCTCATACGCCAGAAGTCAGCCGAGCCAAACTCTTGGATATCTGTTCTCTGTTTTCAGGCTGGAGTAACATTCGGTAAACAGAATATCCAGAGCCTCTTCTTCAAGCACCACTAGCAGGCACTGTGAGAGCATTTTCATTCCAGTTTGTTCGACTTGGGCAAACCGGGAACAGAGGCTTACATCAACGGAGGATCAGTGAACACAATCTCATAGCAACAGACACCAAAACAGTCCCTCATTACAAGCCTTGTCGGACAATCAAGTCTTTAACGAGAACAAAGGTTGACAGTGATTAATCATTAAGCAGTTCCTTGTTCCTTGATGCACGTGTTCTCAGCAGCCTCCTGCAGAGGCAGTCTGGCATATTTCCTGTCCCTGTGCTCCACTGTGCCATGTCTGAAGGGACACCCAGGCAGACTTCTCACTATTTTAATTTCAAATGCTACAAACATCTACAGAGTTTCTATGCGCACGTGTCTTGACTTTTATTCTGAGCCTGGCAGACTCTGAATGGATATAGGGAGTGAGAACATAATAAGCCGTTAACTCCGCATCTGCTTACTAGATTATGTTCAAAGACCGTATAAGAAATTGATTAAACACTGTTTTCTAGAATAAACCTTTGGAATCTGTTTGTTTCCTTAAGCAATGCAAGATGTTGATATAATTTAGTTGTGCAGTGTACATAAGATACCTTCACTACTGTTTCTACGTAAAAATAGCTTCTCTGCTGACAAAGCTCCATGCTTAAAAAGCAATACAAATATTTTCAGAAATCCTCTCTCAAATAACTATAATTCTGTTTCATGAAGCAACAGATTTGTAATGTTAACTGACATTGTCATCATTTTATTTAATGCTCTCTGTTGTGTGTTTTTAATTAGTTGACTAGGTACTGTTTATCCATCTTAGCTGGTCATTTGATGGTATATATAGTCATCTTAATAGACTGACTTGAAGGTTCTGTTTTTTTCTCTTTTGACTGGTAAATAACACTGATGATAACTATGTTACCTATGAACTAGGAGATCAGGCAAAGAGGAAAGGGTCACCATGAAACACAGGTTTCTAGGAGGTGAGGTGCAAGCGTTAGTGGACATGACATCAACAAAACTACCAAGGGAAGTCAGTTATGTTAACAACAGATATATTGTTTTTCAATAATAAAGATCACTTCTAACAACAACAATGGCCAAAATGGGAAGAATCCTATGGATTCTTTAGAAACCTATCAGTTTCTCTTTCCAAACCAGTCACAATCAACTAATGGCAGGTCTTCAGTTATTTAAGAAGATTTCAATTAAAAAAAAGAAGAAGAAGATTTCAATTTGTATGTCTACAATATAAAAGCTAAAGCATGAAATCCAACCACAAATATGAAATATGTTCTTCTCCCAGGGTGTTTAGCATTTTAGTGTACATTTGTAATTTTTTAAAAACTAAATTATATTCACTAAGGAAGGGAAAATGACAATGACATTTCATAAACAAAAAGATCACCTTATTACTGGTAGCTAAGCTCTTCACTCAAATGTATGGGATGGGGATGACATAATGGTTGTTGACTCACATTAAGATCAAAGCAGCCGGTTAGGAAGTCCCATTCAGAAAATGAACATCTTTTAACTGGAGCCTTCTGGGATCAACATTTAAAACTAACAACAGTGAACTCTGAACTGTGAAGGATTTGGAGATGGTCTTACACTACATTCTTATAAACCAACCAGTTGAGGGCTTTAATTCAATACAACTTGTAATAATCTACTCTGACTGGTTTTGTATTTCTCTGGAGTTAGGGTACATTGTTTTCACCTCACACAAATTACTTTTAAAACACAATATTTGGCTTCAACTGGTCTCCTCATCCTCAGTCTTATTCCCATCAGAAGCTAAGCTTGTAACCTTTGGGGGGCTTATGTAAAAACCTTAGGGCAAATACCTAAATCAATGACAAATTAAGGGACTCTAAAACTGTGCGTGGGTGGCAATTTCTAAATCATGGGCATGCAAATTTCAAAGAAATTCCAATATATGTTTATTTGAGTCATCATCATCGGTAACATAATAGGCATCATGTATTGGGAACTCACTATGCATCAGTCACTGTGTTGGACACTATGCACCATCATCTTTCATAACTGTAACAACCTTCTAGGATAGCCCTATTAGTACTCCCATTCTTTTTTTTTTTTTTAATTTTCATTTATTTATGATAGTCACAGAGAGAGAGAGAGAGAGAGAGAGGCAGAGACACAGGCAGAGGGAGAAGCAGGCTCCATGCACCGGGAGCCCGACGTGGGATTCGATCCCGGGTCTCCAGGATCGCGCCCTGGGCCAAAGGCAGGCGCTAAACCGCTGTGCCACCCAGGGATCCCAGTACTCCCATTCTTAAAAAGATTTTATTTATTTGTTTGAGAAAGAGAGAGAGAGAGCGAAAGAGGGGGGGAGAGAGAGAGAGATTGGGAAAGAGAGCACGAGGGGTAGAGGGAGAGGGAGAAGCAGACTCCCCACTGAGCTGGGAACCCAACACAGGGGCTCAATCCCAGGACCCTGAGATCATGACATGAGCCGAAGGCAGATGCTTAACAGACAGAGCCACCCAGGTGCCTTACTATTCCCATTTTACAGACAAGAGAACTAATAGAAATGTTAATAATTCCTTGAGATAGTAAGCAATGGAGCCAAAATTTTAACTCAGGCACCCTGACTTCAGAGCCCCACTATAATATTAATATAATAAATAAAACAAAACTAACTCAGCCAGAGTCTTTATTATAAAACAGTGGTAGGCATATACTACAAGCACATACTATGGAAATAGGAAGCAGTGCATTGAGTATACAATTTGGATATAAGGGGCCTGTATTTGATATTGGAATACTATGACATTAAGTTGCTTCATTTTTCTGAACTGCAGTCTCCGCTGCAAAAGTAGTATGATGCTTAATTCCCTCTTTAGTATACTAGATATTGTATGTAAAAAGAATTTTACATAAATGCAGTACTTCACTTAGCTAAAATAAAAGCATGAAGCTGCAGACTTATTTTCTACTGAACCAATCCAATAAGTGTGGAAGAGCAAAGAACAATAACATGAAAGTGTTAAGAAAGAAAAAAAAAAAAGTAAAGCCAATTTCATGGAGGCACATTAGCTAGGACCCTTGTACGTCAAAATGTGTAGAAGATACCCTTATACTACAGAGAAGACATAAGCCAAAGTGAACTGGAAAAGAAGTTAATTTTCTGCAGCCGTTATGGCATAGCTGTTAAGAATGTAGATTTTGTACTTAGAGCTCGGTTTAAAACCTGGGCAAGTTACTCAAGTCTTAAGATCTCTGTTTTTCTCATTAGTGAAATGGAGAGCATGAATGTAGGGATTATAGGAGATAATGCATATGAAGTGCTTCATATTAACAAGGCTCAGTTAATACTGGTGTCAGTTATTATTTAACTTCTGTCATTACAATTTAAAAGGAAGAATAAAATATCAGGAGATATCTACACAGAGATGACATTTATGGCTTCCAGAGCCTTAACAAAGGAGGTTGAGGTGGGCAGACCCTAGGGAACACATACATGGGGCATTTAGGGCTGCCTTTAAGTACATCATCAGGTTGATTCTAAAGTCCTTTTGCTCAACAGTTAATTTTACTTAAACTGATTGGCCCCCAACGATTAGCTCTTATCCGTACTGCAGATTGGGTTTCTGTCTGTTTAGACAGACTTAGTGTCATTTAAAGAAATGCTAGGGGATCCCTGGGTGGCTCCGTGGTTTAGCACCTGCCTTTGGCCCAGAGCATGATCCTGGAGTCCCGGGATTGAGTTCCGCATCAGGCTCCCTGCATGGAGCCTGCTTCTCCCTCTGCCTGTGTCTCTGTGTCTCTGCCTCTCTCTCTCTGTGTCTCTCATGAATAAATAAATAAAAAAAAAAAAAAAAAGAAAGAAATGCTATATTTCAACTCATTTTTAAAAATTTTTTTAAAAGATTTTATTTATTTATTCATGAGAGACACAGAGAGAGAGAGGCAGAGACACAGGCAGAGGGAGAAGCAGGCTCCCTGTGGGGAGCCCAATGCAGGACTCAATCTCAGGACCCCGGGATCCCATCCTGATCCAAACAAAGGCAGATGCTCAACCACTGGGCCACCCAGGCACCCTGTGTTTCAACTTACTACCCGCACCTGGAGCTGCAGCCTGAGGAGACCTAGGAACAGATGCTGCCTACCCACAGGAGGGGCCAGAGAGTGAAGGGGAAGGGAGAAGAAGGCTAGCCGATGAGCTCTGGGGATCAGAGCTCTAGGCCCCCCTTGCTCTTTCCAGGGGCAGGTAGCTGCCTGCTGATCGGATTATCAGAGTTTCACTTGCACCAGACTCAGGACCCTCCATAGACACGATGCTCCCCTGCCATGCCTTTTACACCAGATCTTGCTGGTGTTTTGAACCTTGCCCTCCCCGAGTCTGGAGGGAGCATGTACCATCCTACCTGACAGAGATACTCAGATTCTCGGAGGAACACTAATTGTGGGGATGTAAGTAACTCTGATGATATTTTACGAGGGCTTGTGGAAAAAAGGAGAGGGATCCTTGTGTCCATTCTGATACAGATACCCAGAATGCCCTTCACGGTGCATTTGCATAGAATAACGGGCTTTAGGAAGAGAAAGAAAAGAGTGCATCCACTGTACACTGTTAGTATACTAAAAAAGAAGAAAAGACTAAACTTGATTTAGAATGTTTTGAGATTAGAATACAGAGTGGGAGAGCAGAGTCACAAATTCTAAGGAAAAGATTTGTTTAAATAGCTTAAAAAAAAAAAAAGGGCGAGGGGAATGGGGTGGGAAAAAAAACAGTCAAAATGTTTCCAGTTGTCCTTCCTTGTGCTACATGGGAACCATTTAAAATTTACAATTTCTGAAAGCAATCCTAGGTAACTTTTAAAAAAGATTTTATTTATTTGAATGAGAGAGAGAAAGAGAGAGAAAGAACACGCATGCATGCACACGGGGAAGGGCAGGCTGAGGGAGAAGCAGGGGAGCTGAGCCGGCTTGATCCCAGGAACCAGGATCATGACCTCGAGCCAAAGACACCCAGGAACCCCAAGCTGTAGTAATTTAAAAAATAATTTAGTAAGATGAAAGATATGAGAAGTAACCAGTAAGGACAATCACAATAGTATTAATAATAATCAACTTGTACCGAGGGCTTGCTAAGTCCGAGGCATATTGCTAAGCAATCAAAAGCCATTACCCTGCTTAATCTTCACAAATCTTTTGAGGTATATTTTACTATTCCTCCCTACTCCCCACCCAATTCAGAGATGAGGAAAATAAGACTTTTAGAGAAGTCAATTAAGTTGTATAATATCCCTTAGTTACTAAATGGTAAATTGACATCCAGTTAATGGACAGGTGTGCTTTGGTTTATGAAAACCCTGATCTGAAAAATTAATAACCTCTTAAAAACTGAACCATACTCTGAGATTAGGAGAATAGGAGAATGGATTTCTCTTCTTTCTTTCCTCCTTCCCTTTCTTCCCCCTCTCCTCCTTTCTTTGTTCCTTTTTTCCTTTCAGAAAATATATTTTGAGCTCCTACTGCCATATTTTGGGGTTGTAGCAGTAAATGAAACAGAGTCCTGGTTCTCATGAAGTAGACATTTCAGTGTAGAAAGACAGACACTACACAGATGAATAAGTAATATATCACATAATGATAAGTATTGAAAGAGAGCAGGACTGGGGCACAGGCTATGCTGGAGGGTGTAGGGTGATCAGAGAAGACTTTTGGGATAAGATGACATTTGAAGTGAAGTTATAGCTGGAGGAATTCCTGAAGTCTTGAGGTGGGAGCATGTTCAGCATGTCTGAAGCATGGCCAGCAGACCAAGGTGGCTGCTGCAGAGGAGGGAAGAGTGGTGGTGGTGGAGGAGGCGCAGGCAGATCTTGGAGAGCCTTCTATGAAATTGTTAGAATTTTAACTTTTACTCTGAGTGATATGGAAAGACATTAGAGGATTTTGAGCAGAGACATGACACAATCTAATTTATGTTTTAAAGATCATTACTCAGCCATCAGAAAGGACGAATACCTACCAGGTGTTTCAACATGGATGGAACTGGAAGGTATTAATCTGAATGAAGTAAGTCAGTCAGAAAGGCAATCATCATATGATTTCACTCATATGTGGAATATAAGAAATAGTGAAAGGGATTATAAGGGAAAAAAGGGAAACTGAGTGGGGAAAAATTAGAGAGGGAGATAAACCATAAGAGACTCCTAACTCTGGGAGACAAAGGGCTGCAGAAGGGGAGGTGGGCAGGAGGATGGGGTAACTGGGTGATGGGCACTGAGGAGGACACTTGATGGGATGAACACTGGGTGTTATAGTATATGTTGGCAAACTGAATTTAAATTAAAAAAAAAATCATTCGGGTAGACCTAGCTCAGTGGTTTAGCACCACCTTCAGCCCAGGGTGTGATCCTAGAGACCTGGGATCGAGTCCCGTGTCGGGCTCCCTGCATGGAGCCTGCTTCTCCTTCTGCCTGTGCCTCTGCCTCTCTCTCTCTGTGTCTCTCATGAATCAATAAATAAAATCTTTAAAAAAAATCGGTCTATCAGCTATGTTTGTGTGGTTTTGTGGGAAGACCAGTAAGGCAGTAGGAATAACTTAGGGAAGAGGTAGTAGTTTGGACCAGAGTGGTGGCCATGGGGAGTGGGTGGTGGCTGGATGTCAGACAGATTCAGAGGCAGAGCCAGTGAAGTTAACCACTAGACTAGATGTGGACAGAGAAAGAATGGCATCAAAGGCAACTATAAGATTTTTGTTCTGAGCCAAGGGAAGTATAGCATTATCATTTTCTGAAATGGGGAAGACTGAAACAGTTTTGCTTTGTTTTTGGTTTTGAGGCAAATAGAGAGGGGGTTGGAAGTAAAGAATTTAACTTGGCATATGTCAAGGCTGAGGTGCTTAACACAACCACGTGTAACTGTCAGGTAGGCAACTTGATATATGAGTCTGGTGTTGAGGAGAGAAATCCAGGCTGAAAATACACATTTGGGGGTTTTCAGCATACAGAAGATATTTAAGGCCATGAATTTGCATGTCATCACCTAAGGAGTGGGTACAGATGAAGAACAGAGGTCCAAAGACTGACCTCCCCTCCAACCCCATTGTTTAGAACTGGTAGACAAAGAAGAAACTGGCAGAAGAGACCTGGGACCTTGAGAGAGTGGTGCCCTGAAAGGCAAGTGAGGGAAGTGTGTCAAGAAAAGAGTGACCAAGACAGTTGCTGATAAGTCATATAGGATGACAGTTGAGAACTGATGACAGGAATGGACAACAGGACAGCACTGCTGACTTTGACAAGATCTATTTTATTGGAAATCTAGATATAGAAACCTGATTGGAATGGGCTCAGAATAGAGTAAGGAGAGAAATGGAGGTCAGGGTTTTTGGAGAACTTATTCAAGGAGGGCAAAAAGATGGAGAGGAAGCAGAATGGACTGTGGAGGGGTTTTGTTTGTTTAGGGTTATATGCTTAAAAAAATGATTTAAAGGAAAAATGGCAAATGTAAACCTCTTATGTCTACTGCTTCATAATACATGAAGTTTAGTATATTGGTTTTGCTTACGCAGCAGGTACTATTACTAATAAGCATTACTGGTGAAGTTATAATAGCACTAATGATAGTCTTCAGGTAACATCCTGATCATAGCAGTCATTTTGAATATAATATCTATAGGGTTTGGTTTCTAATACGTTTGCAACAGAAAGCTATTAGCTTCACCTTAGGTCTTCTGGGTGGAAATGCCCTACTGGATGTGCTCCAAAAATCACAGACAAGTATTTGAATAAACTACAGTTAGAGCCACATTATGGAAAAATGTTATGGAAATAATTAGCCATTCACTCGGTTCAGATATAACTCTTGGCATAGCAAATTGTATTTGGGCTATGATAAGTCAACTTTCTGAGTCCTATAAAATCCCTCATGAATCGCCCATTACAGCTACGTCAGCAGAGAAAGGCTAACAGCAACAATAGGAATAGTAATGTAGACGCAGAAACAGACACCTAGCAGTCAGGAGTGGATTGGCAAGCTACTGGAAACAGCTCACCTGGGGGAACAGGTCAAGTTTAGAAGGCCTGAATGTTGGAAGTATATGACTGGACACGGTCATCCATTTCAGATGAAACTGTCATTCAAATTAAGAAAAAAAAAATCCAGCTGCTAGCTCATAAATTTCCCTCCACATTCATGACTCAAAAGCGCAGACTTTGGTTGTCCCTCTGAGTCTCCCAGTTCTGGAGTTGATGCTCTTTGGTAGTTAAGTGCCATTTAATGAGGCTATGGAGAGGTTTAGTCAATGGATTCACTCCCTGTGTGGCCGATGCTGGAGGTAGGAATCAGTGAAGGGGCATGCGGATAGATGGAACAGCTCTGCATGCACAGATTTAGTTAGCAGGGAGAAAAGGAAGGGGCCTGAATCCCTAGTTCACTTCTAAGCTCCAACAAAGGCCAGCATAATTCCCTAGTCTATCTTAGGCAAAAGAGTATAAAAAGGGGGTAAAGTGTGCCTTCAAAACTCTCCTTTTTCTGCTGTCTCTCCCCATCTTTCATCAGATTCTCATTTTTCTTAAGCAGCTCTCCTCTCAGCACAGGGCTCTGTCTCCCCTGCTGGCTTCTGAAGTCTAATCCGTACTTGCCTTCCCTATTAGGATTGCATGCCTCAGATTTATAAAGATCCCCCTTTTGGTATAAAAAAATAATCTATCTCATGGTCAATGTCGCTTGTTCTCAGTTGGGTCAGTATTTTTCCAACTTTCATATGCATATGAATCACTGTGATCTTGTTAAAAGGCGGAGTCTTATTCAGTAGGTCTTGGCGGTGGGGGGCAAGGGAGTGCTGCCTTACTGACTCTGCATTTTAACAGGCTAAGGTGTGATTCTGAAGCTGCTGGTCCACAGACATACTGGGTGTCCCTGGTGACTGATGCTGGATGGATAGTAAGGCTAAGGTGTTAGAGGGTATGCCTGCTTTCCAAAAATGTTTGGCGTTCCACAGGTATATGCTACACAGTAGATAGAAAAAGGAATGAAATAGAAGTTTTTGATGCCAGTGGCAGAGTTTAAGGGAGAACATTTCTTGTCTGAATGAGAGGGAGAGGCTGTTAGTCCTTCAAATCGAATTACCTTCAAGTGACCAGAAGTCTAGAGCTAGACTTGAGTGTATAAAACCAAAAGCAATCCTCTACGAAGTGTGGTCTTTGTAGGGAAGGGACAACCACATGGCAAGGATACAGGATAGACTCCAGCGCCGAGGATTATTGATTCACTCTATTTTCTTTTGTGGCATGTGTGTGTGTGTGTGTGTGTGTGTGCACGCGCACACGTGTTTTAAGGAGGAGAGTTACATGTAAACATGAAAGCCTTCCTTAACCTTATCTCCCTACTGCTCAACCTGGACCAGTCACCTCTCATGTGTCTTCCACAGAATTCCGAGCTTCTCCTTATTGGAGCTCTTATCACACTATGTGGGTTTGTTCTCTTCTGCCTGAGACTGGGACTTGAAGGAAGAATTGATATGTGGTCATTGTATACACGGCCATCAGAACGGTGTCACATATAGCAATTGATTGAAAAATACTTGTTAGATGATGGAAAAATCTAAGTTTTCCAGATTTCTATAACTGACACCTTTAGTTTCACAGCTAAAGTTGAAGGTAATAATCCATCATGAGTCTAATACATCAGAGCCTCACTAAGGGCTGCTCACTGAATGGGGCTCTCTGACTACTGGGCCTATGGCAGGATTGTACTTCCTGCCTCCTTGTGTGGATATGTGATTAGCCAATGAGTTGTGAGCACTTAATGTGTATCACTTTCTTTTTTTTGTTTGTTTCTTGTTTAAAGATTTTATTTGTTTATTCATGAGAGACACAGAGAGGGAGGCAGAGATATTGGCAGAGGGAGAAGCAGGCTCCATGCAGGGACCCCGATGTGGAACTCGATCCTGGGATTCCAGGACCACGACCTGAGCCAAAGGCAGACGCTCAACCGCTGAGCCACCCAGGGGCCCCTGTGTATCACTTTCCAGCTAAGAATTCATTTGCTGATTCATGACCTCTGAAGACTCTCTTTTCTCTCTGGTTCAGCACCCAGCAATGCTGAGTGGTGGCCACTTTATCACCCTTAGTCCCTAAATGGCGACCACGAACAGATCTGCCCTCCCCCATGGTGGGCATATTGTGTAAGAAATAAAACTTTATATTTTAGCAATTGGGATTTTGATGGTATTTGTTACTGCAGCATAACCTGGCTTATTCTGATTAATAAGCAATATGGGGGTCATGCCCCAAACTGAGGAGTGCCCCATCCTGGCTATTCCCAAGCTCAGCATCCCTCTTTCTTTAGAAGCTAGATTTCAAGTGTGGCTGTAAATCAAGTCTCTGGTTCTGAAAACAAGGTTTTTGCCTTTGTTCCTGAGACCAAGTTCACACCTCGAAGCTGAGTGTGGTTGGAGGACCCCTGTCACGCGTTTGTGACTAAGTTCTAGTGCCTATAGCTCAGACTCTCTAGGGTGAGAGGCACTGCCTTGCTCTTGCCATCTGAAGCACTGTGATTGTGCTTCCGAGTCCTGATGGTCGGCTCTAGCTCACCCTGTCTGATCGCCCAGATTTTTGTCACTGTCCCTGTTTCTCCATCCCTGTGATCCGCTCACAGGCAAGGCACCCTGAAGTCGCAATGTTGAATTCCATCTTGCTGATCAAATGTGTGGGCTCCCACTGCTTATGTGTGGCTGTATTCTTTCTGCCACGATGATCTCATTGCTAGTCCCTGTCCTGAATCTGTCCCCAAACCCTACTGCCTGCGTGCTCTAATCAGGGAATTTTGTCTCAGTTTCCTGCCTTTCTCGTTCTTTCCGGAATCACTGCAGTTAAATGGGCCATATGCATTTGTGTTCAGAGACATAACAGATGGGATCTTGGGGATTAAGGTAGCAAACAGAGAGCAGAGGGCTTTTAGAAGGATTAGTCTTTCACTTGGTGGGGAGGGTAGAGAAGGATGCTGGGGAGCCGATTTGAAAAGGGTCACTTGGCCCTATAAGCATATGTGACAGTCGTTGGATTTAGCCCACTCTCAGTGTCCCTGTCTGTCTGTTCCTCTAAGTATCTGTAAAAGAAAGAGCACTAGATCTAGAATCAAAAAGCATGGGTTTAAGCAGCAGCTGTGCCATTTCCTAGCTGTGTGACCTCAGACAGATTTGTTGACTTCTCTGAGCCTATGTGTTCAGGTGTACCATAAAGCTGAGCCAATGTCCCCAGTGTGGCTCTTAATGAGGCTGAGTGGGGTCTCGGAAGGAGCACCTGACAGCATGTGTGAGGAAGCACTCAGCCTGCAGGAGTGTTTTATTAACGTAAGACGGTGTTACGATGACGAGGTCAGAACAGACAGGCGATGGACTAGCCCAGCAGGCACCTACCTGCTGAATCTTAAGAGCCGGTGGGGGTGTGTGTGCAAAGCCGAAGTGAACTTCTGTGAGGAAGGGCGCTCAGGAGCACGAAGTCCTGGAAACCATTCAGAAGAGGATGAACATGTGCCTCTGCCGAGAGCGTGCCAGAACGTTCCTGGCAAGACATTCGGCTGATCGCGCTACTTAGAGCCCTGACCTTCCTCCGTGGGCAGCTCAGCCACCTTGCTTCCCCTTCTGATCTGCAGCTGAGACGGGCAGGCCAGATGCACAGGCTGCACGTGGCACTCTTGCCATATGACAGAGTCACTGTCCGCGTGCTTGGTTGCTAGGGAGCTCCGGGCCTCTGGGGGCCCTGCTTTCTCTTATGTCACTCCCTGCGCACCCACTCACCTCCTCGCTTTTCCAGCTCAGTTCCCACACATGGGGAAGCAGCTAGGCATCAGCAGCTGGCAGGGCTCCCCAGACTGCAGCTTGGACCACCCAGCTAGCTGCAGGCTCATGTTCTAGAGTGGCAGGGCCACACTGCCATGGAGGAGTCTATGCGGACCATCTGGGGCAGTGGGACCCTCGGGGGCTCGCAGAGCAGTGCCAGCAGACTCCCCATGGTCTCATAAGAGGCCCTGGCTTGGGGGGGTGGGCATTCACGACTACATCTTCCCACCCAGCAGGGCTTTCCCTATGTGAGTCCTTCACAGCCCAAACCTTTTCAGGCCTGAGGCAAACAGAACACCCAAGGCAGAGGGTGAGAGAGCAAAGGGAGCAAATGAGAAAGATGGGGGTGGAGTCACGAAATTAAGTTGAGGGATCTCTAACAAGAGGTAGTGAACGGGAGGGGGTTTTGCTGATAAGGCTGGAGTGACCTTGTAAATGGATTCGTCTGGCACACACTTTCAGGCTTGGAGCAAGTTAAGATACAGGATAGTCATGGAAATGGAAAAACCCAGATATCCAAGGCACAAAATAATAGTTGAAGTAAAAACTAGGGGAAAGCTGGTTAAAGGAGATTTCAGCGGGATTTTAGAAAACCAAAACAGTAAGGGCAAAGTTTGGCTTTTTAACAGATAATTAAGAGTTCTTAGGGGAGAATGTTTAGCTTGACAATGAAAGAGTTATGATCATAAAGAAGGTCATTTCTGCAAAGTGCCTGGGCCTTACAGTTAGATGGGTTTACCACCCCAACTCTGCTACCCTGAACTATGTGATCTTGTCAAAGTTACCTAACCTCTCAGCCTCAGTTTATCTCTATATGAACTAGAAGTCTTAATAATGCCAAACCACATGATATCATAAGGCTTCTGCTTCTTCTTCTTCTTTCTTCTTCCTCTTCTTTTTAAGAGAGAGAGTGAGCAAGTGGGACGGGGTGGGGTGCAGAGGGAGAGAGAGAATCTTAAGCCCTGACATGGTGTGGATGGGGGGGTGGCTCTGTCTCACTCATGACCCTGAGATCATGACTTGAGCCAAAATCAAGAGTTGGACGCTTAATGCACTGAGCCACCCAGGCGCCCCAGGATACCATAAGGTTTAAAACAGCATGTGTCTGTAAGTTCTTTGTACTCCATGAAGTTCAAACAAATGTTAACTATTATCACAGAATTTCTCTATTTTTCTACAGTGTGGTTTTTAAACATTATATGTATGCAGATGTGCATCCATATTGCTAAACGCCATGTCTTTTATTGAGTAGTTTGGCAGTAGCTAGAGATAAAAGGAATAATTAGGAGACCTCTTCTGGCTTCCTATCAACTTATCTGGCTCCTTATCAACTATCTGGCTTCCTAACTCTTCCTAACTCTTTTAGCTACTCTCATCCATTCACCTTACAGAACTTCCCTGAATAGTCCTTTGACTTGCTACAGAATTTTCATGCCTCTGTGAATTTGGGCATGTGATTATGGAAGCCTAGCATGCTTTTCCTCTGGTTCTCCCTCTGTTCCCCTATGACTCAGCCCTCAAAGCCCAGTTCCGATACCACTTCAGGAAGCCTTTGCGTAGTTCCCATTGGTCACATCCTGTCAACGTTCTAGCACTCTGTAGAAGACTGTGTTATAGCTTCTGGCAATAAAAGACAGAAAATCAAAGAACAAATTGCAGCTAATATTTATGTTCCAGACACCATGAGCAGCACTGTGCAGGGATGACCTCATAGACTCTTCAATAGGATTTCTTCTAGGCAAATGCTGTTGTTATCCTCATTTTATAGATAAGGGAACAGAGGCTCATGTAAGTTCAGGAACTACCCCAGTTTGACTGCAAGAAGTCACTAACGGGTTTCAAAGGTAGCGCTCACTCAGAGACCTGTGCTCTTCACCCCCATTTAGTTCTGTAGTGACCTGTTCATTTCTTGGCCTCCTCCTCCTACTTAGACCAAGTGAATCTAAAGGAGAGAAACAGCAGTGTCCAAGCTGTCTCTTAATAACTGTTGGCTGGATGAAAAGGTAAGTGTGCCTCACTTTGAGGAAAAGTGCACAGTAGGCTCATGAAACAATCCTAACATGTCAACACCCTCTGTAAACTGAAGTCATACACCACCCAAGAGAGACAACAGTTCCATCTGCCATGGATCCTCGGCTGTCATCTGTGCTTCGTTCTCTTAGGAACGCTTCTAAGAGCATCAGCTTCTAATGTGGATAGATGATACATTACATGGTAGGTATGCCCAACTCTCCCTGCCTTCAGGACCGATTAATTCAGTCTACGGTGTTCAAACAATGCAGGAAGCTGGAAGTCTTCTTTATATGACCTCATATACAGAGTTTCATTGTAATTAAAGTATTCCTTTTGGCACCTGTGCCAAAATGCTAAAATTAAACAGGATATATAAGAATGCCTTTATATTTCATCTAGAAGGGGAAAGAAAAGAGGGATGATAGAGGAACATAATCGGCACAACACGAGGTAGGGCTGAGATGATCCAGCGTGGCCATGGGGAAAAAGAAGGTATCATGTACAATACATTTGTTGAGCATGCTGGAGAATAAATAAATTAATCAAACATCTCATCGGGTCTCCATTACATCACTGATATCCATCATGGTCCCTAGCACATAGTAGGCTCTTTTTTTTCATAGTAGGCTCTTAATACATGTTGCATGAATGGATGGTTAGAAGTCTTCTCCTCTAGCTGTAGGGTGTGCAGGAAGCTGGAAGTCTGGATTCAGAGCTTCTGCAGGGTAAGGTAAGATGGCAAGCCAGACTCCTTAGGCAGCAGGGTAACAGAGACTGTTTGAAGGACATCTGTGCCTCTGGAGTTTCTAGATAAGGAGACAAGGCCCAGGATTGAGCTCACAGGACTTTGATCATGGAATTGGATACAGCATAAAGAGAATCCTGAACCATCAATTCTGTGAACAAAACTCATGTTTCCTCCTTCATTTATTCAGTAAATTTTTACTGTGAGCAATTAAAGCTAGGCCCTGTGCCAAGCACTTCACAAATATTATTCTCTAACAATCAAAACAATTCTAAGATATAAACCATCAGTATCCCCATTCACAGATGAGGAAGCCGAATCCCAGAGTAGTTAAGTCTCAAGGCTACACAGCATGTGGCCAAGCTATGAATTCAACTCAGGACTCTTTGACTCCAAAGCCTCCCCCGAGACACTCCCCTCTTTTCTCTCATTCTTGTCTCAAACCCTAAGGAAGTCAAAGTTGAACAGGGGAATAGCTGGAAGACAAACGCAGTGTGGGAAGTGCTCTGTCCGAGGTAAGAACTAGGTGTGGTGCGGCCACAGAAGAGAGGCATTTATCTCAGACCCAAGGAAGAAGGATTAAGGAAGCCATCCTTCCGGGGGAGATGATACACCCAGTCTTGGGGGAGAGCTGGGAGTTCACCAGGTGGAAGAGGCAGAAATATAAAGGTAAGGGAAGCCATAGTGCATTTGTACTCGCTGGTCTTCATTTGTGCATGAATGGACTCCTACGTAAACCAGGTACGAATGATGTGTAGCTATCTGCAGGCCTTTCTACTCCTTATTTGTCCAGATGCAGGGGAAACTATCCACACATTGAGTACACATGTTGAGATAAGTATTAGAGAACTTGCTCTGGGTCTTGAAAACTTTAAAAATAGTAATTTTTACTACTCTATCTGTTCCCTCAAACATTTATGTTCACACTTGCCTCAGAGGCTTGGCACTTGCCAGTCTCCCTGCTCCAAAGACTCTCATTTTCTCTTTAATTAATTAATTAATTACTTTTTTTGTTTCAGTATTATTATTTTTTTAAAAAAATATTTTATATATTTACTCATGAGAGACAGAGAGAGGCAGAGACATAGACAGAGGGAGAAGCAGGCTCCCGGCAGAGAGCCTGATGTGGGACTTGATCCCAGGACCCTAGGATCACACCCTGGGCTGAAGGCACCCAGGTGCCCCTATTATTATTATTTTAAATTCCAGTAGAGTTAACATACAGTGCTATCTTAGTTTCAGGTGTATGATACAGTACTCCAACAGGGGCATATGGTACTTGATGCTCATCATCATAAGTGTACCCTTAATCCCTTCTCTTTTTATCCTTAAGGATTTTACCAGTTGTCCTCTTTTTTGCACTTGGCTGATTCCTATTCATCTTTTGGGGGTCAGCTTAGCATCACTTCTTCTGGGAGGCCCTCTCGATCCCAAGGTTAGGTTGATCCCCTGAATAGTGTCCCCTAAATGTCTCTGATTATGAAATGACACTCATCATGCTTTTAGCCCCATTGGCCTGTCTGTCATCTCCTACAACTTTAAATATCAGGAGAGCCTGTAACTGTTCTGTTTCCTTCTTTACCCTCAGGGGTCAACAAAGTGGCACACAATCAGTGCTCCATAAATATCTAGAACAAAGAAATGAATGAGCACGTATTTGATGTTGTTTCTTACAGGAAGGAAAATTAAAAATCAGCAAAGTTTGATATCAAGGAAATAGAATCTGAATAAAGAAAGGAAGAAGAAAGAAAAGAAAAACTGTGTGTTCTTAAAAAAAAGGCAGAGTAAAACGTGACACGTGTACAGAATTTATAGAACTGTTGCATCCTTGATTGCACCCCCTGGTACTTCCTTAAACACATAATAATTTGCCAGGCCTTATCAATAGCAGCACTCAGTTTTCATTTATTCCCAACACATGGACCATTTTCCTGGAAAAAGAAAGTTCTAAAAATATTCATCACATTTGGGGCAGTGTTGCTCTTTGCTAGATTTATGGCATCTGAATAACATAGAAAGGAAATCCTCAAAGTCAGGACTATACTCTTTCCAGGCCCCACTTATTATATTTTAAACATTTTGAACTGAATTTTACATTTTTAAGTGATCTATTTTTCATTTCAGTCCAAAGGTCCCTGCCTGTTTCAGAAATCTGCAACATCTGCTAGGGAAGTGAAGAGTGAAACAATTTTTTAAGGATCAAGTCATGAAAAAAAAAGTCTTTCTTGAAGGGCTGTGGATTTTCAATTTGTTCCACATGAGACTATGTCAGGAAATTACCTTTTAACTGGTGTTCATCTTGTTTGTGCAGTCATATTCCCCTGATAGGGGTGGACTGTGATCTGAGAGAGTCTTATGATGTAAAAATTCTACTAGTCTGTCTTCCAGGGACAATAGCCAGATTTCCAGTGGTTTGTCATCACAGAGGGATTCTTTACCTAGATGGGAGACCTTGGTCCCCCCTGTTTCTATAATGGGTCATAATTAAGGCAACCACTATTGTTTCCTGCAAACAAACCTAGTTCCAATTACTGAACACATGTCAAGGGTAGTCCCAGGGAAAACTCTCCAGAATGGACTGGGTTAACACATGCCATCCCAAATCTGTCCTCCCACCTTCTCCTCTGACATTGTTCTCTCTGTGGGCTGGAAATTCCCACCATTAGTCATTCACTGGCATACAACTCTCACTTCTATGTTCAGGGACACCTCAGAAGTTTGGTAAATAAACGGTTTCAGGGGTTGAAAGGGGCTTGAAAGGTCACATCCAGAGACTCCATCCCAAAGCAGGAATTTTTACTCATTTTGTATGTTGGCAGACCACAAAACAGTATGTTTGGAAAAGCTGTTCTGCTGCTAATATTTTTTTACAGATTCACTCTAAAATTCATATGGCAGGATACAAAGCTCAATAATAATGACCCTACTTCTGAAGAAAAAGAAAAGACAAGACGGGGGGAATTACTTTACTCTACCAGGTATATGATGACTTACAAGACATTATAATTTGAACAATGTGAAATGGTTTTGGAAGAAGTATAAAGACCAACAGAGTAGAAAAGAGTGTCGGGAAAAAGACTCGCAAATCAAAGGAAAATTGTCACACGAGAGTAAGGACATTAGAAGTCTATGGGAAAATAATAGAATATTTAACAAATGTTCCTGTGACAACTGTCCATCAGAATGGGAAACACAATTACATCCCTACATCAAGGTGTACCCACCCCACAGAATTACAGCTGAATTTCCATCTGGCAAAACAGCTCAGAACTCAAGCTCTGTAGACAGAAGAGACCATTCAGGTCTTCCTGAGTGCTCCATAGTGGAACAGTTCCAGAGCAAGCCAAGAATGGTTGACCTGGGAGAGAACTGCCAGGAATCCACTTCAAGCCAGCCTAACAGGCAGGAAAACTTCCAAGGGCAATTTCACTGCTTCAAGTGTGCTAACACAAAGCTGGGAACCCAAGGAGGCAGGAAGACCCCAAAGGCAATGTTGCTTATGATACGACATACTTAGTTGCAGTGACACTGAATCCCATCTTTGACATAAAGGTGAGTCAAGAAAAGTGTAGGGATCCCTGGGTGGCGCAGCAGTTTGGCGCCTGCCTTTGGCCCAGGGCGCAATCCTGGAGACCCAGGATCGAATCCCACGTCGGGCTCCTGGTGCATGGAGCCTGCTTCTCCCTCTGCCTGTGTCTCTGCCCCCCACCCCCCCTCTCTCTGTGTGACTATCATAAATAATAAATAAAAATTAAAAAAAAAAAAAAGAAAAGTGTATTCATCCTCTCCTTCCCTCTTCTGAACCCCTAGAACACTCCTAGTGTTGAGATAGGAAGTATAGAGAAAGGTTAGCAGTTTGTTTAGGAGTGATCTAGATCTAGATCTGAATTCTGAATCAGTCCTATACTTTTTATATGGCCTGGGTACAAGAGTTGTACCTATATTTCCTGAGGTTACTGTGAGGCTTAAGCCAGGTAACATATATAAAGAGCATAGCACGGGGCCTGGTATGAATAGGCTCTCAACAAACTGGTATAATGATCACAGGCCTTTACTCCTCTACTATACTTTGCAACGTTTCTTTTCTCTTTCTCCAAATTTAATTTATATTTAAAGGAACTTCTGCATACCAGGCCTTGTAAAAGATACTTTTATGTATTTCATCTCACTGAATCCTCACAAGAACCTATAGGTAGGGATTATGATTCCCATTTAATAGGGATGTGTGTGTATATGTGTTCTTTCTCCAATAATACTATATACTAGTGTTTTTCAAACCACTCTAAAGAGAAATGGATTCATGAAATTTAAAAAGGTACTCTGTTGGATAAAAATTCCATGGCTACGTCAGCTGGAGGACTGTGAGTTAAACAAACCAAACCGATTTCTTTACTGAGACACATCTGAGTCATTGATAGGTTGAGGTGAATTGTTCATTTCCAGGAAGAGGGATTCCTTCACATATCTGATAACCAAAATGGTTGGGTTTTTTTAGAGTTTCCCCTCAGAATACAGCTTGGGGAAATGCAGAATAAAGATTCAGTGAATAAAAGGATCCAGTTTTGTATTTTTGTGCATGCCCGCGGTGCACGGCATGCTTTGGGTACAGGCAAAGTGTTTAATAAATTCCAATTGCTTGATTTATGTGTGAAATTACCTAACTCTTTGCATACCAATGGGCCAAGGTGAGGAGATGCTATCTCTCCTTTTGAGTCCATAGTTTTTCTCATTATCTTTATCGCTTTCTCTGAAAGTGAGTCCATAGTTTACATTTCTTCCAACTAAGGATGACTGGGATGAAGTCCTGGCTAGAATATGGACCAACAAGGAGATCTGAATACTGAGGGCAGGGAAGAAACTGACGTGCCACTTTAGAAAACAGGTTGGCAGATTCTTATAAAGTTAAATGCAACAATCCCACTTCTAGGTACTTACCCAACTGACATAAAATTGTACGTTTCCTCAAAAACCAAATTGGAGACAACACAAACGTCTCTCATCTGGTGAATGCATAAACTGCGACGCATTCATTCACACAATGTAATACTGCTCAGCATCGAAAAGGAATCAGCTCCATCCAAACAACTAAGTGAATGAATCCTAAAAGTACTGCAAAATGGAAGAAGGGTGATGCAAGAAGCTACATACAGTCGGATTGCATTGATCTGACATTCTACATGACAAGATCAGAGGAATAGAAAATGGACTGGTGGTTGCCTAGACTGTAGGTGGGAGGAAGGCACCAACTACAAAGGAACACAGGGGAATGTCCTAGGGTGATGAAAATGTTCTATTCATGGGCTGTGGCTGTAGTTAAATGGCTATGCATTTGTCAAAGCTTGGGAAACCATGTATTGAAAAGGTGAATCTTGCAGTTTGTGTGTTGATTATAACCTAATTTTTAAAATGGGAAAGTCATCTCCAAAACTATATACAAATTTGATTTACTTCTAAAGTCAAAAATTAATATATTGTTTAACAACTTTAAAATAAAATGGCTAGGAGTACACCAGTGGAATCTCCCAAGATGGCGGCTGCTCATAATTCACTCAAGTTCCTTTTCCTGGCACTGCTCACCTTATTTTGTATCCAAGCTGACTTCCAAATATACCCTGTGGACAAATCTATCGACTCTCACTTCTTTTCTACAGCACCTGCCATATACTACCTTATACTTAGCTCTTTCTCCGTGTTTTGTCTTCCCCAAATTATAAGTTTCGAGGCAATAAAGAATAATGCCCTACTTGTCTCCACTGCATTATCCATTAAAATTCCTGGCAGGAGTGCTTTAAAATGTTTAATAAAACAATTGGTCTGCGCTTACGTAATAGTCTATGAGTCCTTCAAAGACGGGGAGCCCTCTGAAGGCAGGGATTGTGCATACACAGCCTTGAACTGGTTTTCATTGTAAATGCTCCAGAAACGCTTTTTGAGTAAATATTGAAGGTAAGGACTCCAAGGGATTATGACTGTGATTTTGTAAAAATGGTGCTTGAGCAGAGAAACGGACCAGGGCAGAGCTGTGGTCTGGCGAGAGAGCTCGCTGAAGAGCCAGAGGACAGACCCTGGGCTACTTCCTGGAAAACCTGGTGGCAGAGGGGAAATGTGCAGTTCTCCAGGTTGCACATGGCTAGGTTTCATCCCTTATCATGAGCTTTTTTTCAGAGAATTCTTGGATGGGAGAGACTGGATTTGGATCCAGTTGGAATGACTAACTGGGGATGGGCTGCGGCACGGCAGGTTTCCAATTGTGTTTCTCAGGCTTGAAACTGTTCCCAGAAGCAAAGATGATGAAGGCTTCATTTGTTAAGCATGAAAATAAAAACAGTTTATAAAAGGTTTTAAGGCAAAACTTTTCTTCCTTTTTATGCTTATCTCCCTTTACAGTTGGCCACTCCCTGAATTTTAATCTCCTTTGGGAAAGAAAAGAGCTCCTTACAACTATTTTTCTTAAACTGGACTAAGTGGAAGCACTGAGTCTATTGTAGTTGATGGATTTTATAAGGTTTTAATTGTTATAATTACAGTTAAGTAGTTCAGCATCCCAAACATCCCAGTCCTTTAGGTGGCCTAGGGGGAATAGGTTTTATAAGGATATATAATAACATAATGAACACTTGCAAAGCCAGGGTTTTATACTCTTTGCATCTGATGACTAACACACGGGCTCCAGGACACACAGAATGGGACTCTATCTCCCTATTCTTTGCTTGCTCCTAACACAGCACAGCTAGCCAGCCAGGGCAGTTGGTCAAACACTTTGATGTTGTGTATGCGTATGCATGTCTGTGTGTCACTTCTGGTTTAAAACTCTGATAAAGGGGCACCTGAGTGGCTCGGAGGTTGAGCGTCTGCCTTTGGCTCAGGTCATGGTCCTGGGGTCCTGGGATGGAGTCCCACATAGGGCATCCAGCCTGCAGGGAGCCTGCTTCTCCCTCTGCCTGTGTCTCTGCCTGTCTCTCTCTGTGTCTCTCATGAATAAATAAATAAAATCTTAAAAAAAAAAACTCTGATAAAAACATTTGTGATATATTAAACCACTGAATTAAAAGTGATTCCATCAGCTTACTATAAACTTCCTTCTCATTTAATGCAAAAAGACTTTGTAGAAGTAGAAAAGGAGTAACAAAAGTCTTAAAACTTTTCAAAATCTGCCCGGACTTCCTTAAGCCAAAGTTATTTTTTATACTTTACTGAGTATCTGAGTATCCATAATAGTTTAGGAATGATGAGAAATTTTAAAGACACAGTCTAGGGGAAAAAGAGGTGATATTCCCCAGCACTGACCTAAGACCATCCATCATGAATCTGAGGTCAAATGTTTGTCCAGTTGGCATATCTAGAGACCAAAGTCCTTGGTTTGACCATATAGGGTCAGGGACTGGGGGCCAGTCCTGGATCCCAGTCACTCTAACCACCAGGCTTTTAATATATACCCTTTATAATACCATATAATATTTACTATATATATATATATATATATATACATATATATACACACACATACACACTATATATATATATATATACTATAGGGGACCATATAGGGGTGTCTGGTAGGTTCAGTTTAAAGATTAAAATGATCCTCTGCCTTTTTGAAAGACTAGAGCCATCCTCACAACAAAGAGGCTGGAATTAAGGACAGACTCATATTATCACTGGGTAATATGGGAGCTACCTAGAAAAAGTGGAATCAGAATTAATTGCTGAAGGAAGAGTATGCATAGCCACCACTGAGAAAAAAAGACTAAAATCCTAGAATTGTGTGTGTGCTAGCCTGCAAGGAGGCAATCAAGACAAGAGTGAAACAGGTCAAGACAAGGAAGGCTTACCATCATCTGTTGGTGCTGTGTGAAAAATAAACAGAGCCCAATTGGAAGTAATCAATTAGGAGCCAAATATAAGTAATTCAGAATGTAAAATTTGAAATAGAATATCTGAAAGACAGTAGCGTGGGTTTTAGGAGTGCCCATTTTTTCCTTGTCACAGCTGGGACAGTCTGCTCTGTCTTGGGCCAAATTCCTGGGTTATTTTTTTAAGAGTGTGGATTCTCTGGAAGACAGGGAGGCCGGGTCTGTCAGTTGCTGACTTCTGGGCCTGTGAAGTCCTACAGAGTAACGACTGGTGTCACCGTAACTGGAGGCCCTCCGTAGGCCCAAGTGACTGGGCAGGAGGATTGGAGTGAGAGACTAGAATACCTCAGAAAGAGAAACAGACACAGGGAAGATGACTTGCTGCCATTTCCCTAGCTCCTTGAATCTCAGCGTCCTTCCAACATTACTTTCTCTAAGACACCATTGTATCCCCTCTGGGACATCTCCTTTTATTAAAAGCGGGCGGAGGAGGTCTCTGTTCCCTGAGGTCAAACACTGTCTCAGTGCACAGAGAGGAGAGAGAGATGGACAAACCTGGAATCAGGAGACCCTGGTTCTAGTCCTGGAGGCAACCATGTGGCCTGGGCACGTTACACACCCTTCTGCCTTCTGGTCTGTAGGTTTGGCATCTGGGAACTCAAGATTATAACATATGCTGTGAGTTATATATTAATATAGATCACTGTATTTAATTCCTACAGAGGTAGGGATTAGACATGAAATATGGTCTAAAAGTGTGCCTAGCACATAAAGGAGCCTCAAAAATGGTATATGTGAAAAAATAATGAATGTATTATTTTTTGCTTTACCACCAGTTTACATCTAACTAGATGGAATTTTGAAGAAAAGATAGCTACTTCTCAGAGATTTACAGTCAGTTTTATAGTAAAGTAGGCAGGTGACAAATGGATCCCTCATCTAATGAGTGGCTGAAGGCCACTGGAATGACATCACGTACGGTTAGACCAACACAGCAAACTGTGTTTAAGATAATCCTGTCCACAGCAGAGGGCCATAGAAGCAAGACGGTGCACCTGAGATTTTCTGTGGGGGTGGAATAGCACTTTCAGTGCACTGGGAGGGCTTCATTTCCTCTCATGACTAGGCATGATTTATTATTCATTCATCTCAAATCTTTCTAGCGCTATTCTGTGCCAGCATGTGGCAGTAATGACATGGAATAACCATCCACGACTCAGCGCCCCAGGACTGGCCTCATCACCACAAAAGTCACAGTTGCAGCAAAGGGTGATCAAGCACTAGGCAGGAACGATGAGATTTTAGGCACACGCAACAGGACAGCAAGTGGGGGTAAAGTGTGATTCTCAGGTTTGGCATTATCCCTTTCTTATTTGGGCCCTGGTTAGGAACATTAGTTTTCAAGATTCAAGAGTACGTTGAATCACATAACCATGTAGACATAGAGATTTCACAAAGAAGTTGTGTTGCAAAACTACCTCTGGAGTCAAGGGGCTAGCATACAAAACCTTGAAAATCATTAACCCCAAATAATATTTACTCTCCTGAGTTGTCGAGGAATAACAGTACATTTCTCACATCCAGGTGTGATGCTGCCTATTTAAACAAGGTAGGACGCCTTCTGCGGTCTGCACAAACACCAGAGAGCCTTTTCTTCGTGGCCTCCGTTTCCAGCAGAGGAGTCATCCTAGACCTGAGCACCATCTTAGATAAGTGAGAGCCAAGAAGATAATTTTGAACCTGATCCATCCTTGAAATTCCATCAGAGTCCGAGAACAGTGCCTAGGTTGCTCCTGCCCTGTAGCCGGGAGCCAATGCGCCTGGGCTCCTGCCAAGGCTCACTTTCTGCCCAATCACCAGATGTATTCTGGGATGTTTCTGCCCACAAGCAAAACTTTGGCTTGTTTTACTTCACAGCAACTAATGCCTCAGAAAAAAACTCTTGCTTTGCACTTTCCCTGCTTGTCTTTAAACCTGAAAGCCAATGCCACACCCTTACAATAAAATAAGAAGAAATGCTCTTTTTCTCCTTTTAGTAAGTACCAGTGGCTACGGAATCATTGGTGGTTCTTGTCCAAAAGTCCAGGTGTTCTCTTCTGCTTTCTTTCTCTCTGAGACATACTTGCATTTTAAGACACACACACTCATACACAGTTGGAAGATAGCTCCAACTTTACTTGACAGCTGCTTGCAAATTTAGCCTTGTCACTGGAAGCACGTCTCTGCAGCTGGCTGGTGACCATGGAAAACCAATAAATACTTAATGAGGCCTGCAATCATGGAGCAAAGGAACATAGATTGATGCTAGAACTTCCGAGTTTTCACGCTGTCACCAGGCATCTAGTGCAGGACAATTCACAGAAGGGGAAGAGACCAAAAACACACAGGTCAAAATCTCCAGTTCTCTGGATGGTTTTTCCAGAGGGAGTTGCATGCAATGGCAGCTCATCCACAAAGCCTGGATGTATGTTACTATCCAGGACTTCTCTCTTACTGGGCATTATGAGCCTTGTTTCTATTTCTTTGACTGCTTTTTTTTTTTTTTTTTTTTTTTTTTTTTTACTTCAAGGCTTACAAAGTTGCTCCTTGATATTTCAACTCCTAATCCTGACAGTGACCAAATCTCCTGAGAGATAGCTTGGTTAATGGTGTAAAGAAGCTCACTAGATGTAGATAAAAATTAGGCATGGTGGGGCTGTGGCAATATGTATTACGTGAACACAGTAAAGTGAATGTTGAAAATCTAGATTCTTGTATCATAATTAGAATAATATTGCAATATTCTGGCATCGATATTTTATTTGTGAAATTATGTAAGTTGGGCAAATAGTAGGAATAAATATTACTTACAGAAAAAATGAAGGAGTCTGGGACAACGTATTCCAAACTGAATTCTATGGAATTCTACTGTTTTGTGCATTATTACCGCATGCCATAGGGAAGACACATATCAGAAAATAATGAATTAGAGAGGCTTGGTTGGTTTGTTTTACTTGCAAGACTTAGAAATATCTATGTTATATTGGTGTGCATTATGACTCTTCATTGTTTCTTATACTTATTTGGCCACAGGAACTTGTGTGTGTGTGTGTGTGTGTGTGTGTGTGTGTGTTAGCGAGATTTTGCATATTTCAGGTTGGGATGTATTATACTGAACACAGCTTAGAAATGTTTATCTAAAGAAAAATTTGAAATAGATTAAAAGATGATTAAACCTGGAGTAAATTCACTCAGAAGTTTCTCCATCCAAAACAATGTGTTAGGCACATAAGCCCTAGCCTAAGAAACTCACACACAAGACTCATACACGAGCTTACTCTCATTGCCAGCATTTGCACTTGTTCCATCTGGCTGGAATGCTCTTCCTCATAGCCTACTTCCTTACTTTATATGGTTTCTCTACCAATGTTGTCATACAGGGAAGTCTTCCCTCATAACTTATCTAAAATGGTACCCCACCACTCTTTAACTCTTTATCTTGCTTAATTCCCTTCAAAGCACCCCAAGTAATTGTACATATTTGTTCACTGTCGATCTACTCTATGGGGCTATAACTCCATGAGAGACATGTCTGCTTTGTTCAATCCTGTATTTCCAGAACTTAAAATAGTACCTGTTATTCAGCAGCCGCTCAATAAACAGTTGTTGAATGAGTGAGTGAATGAATGAAAACCATTCCATAAGAGTACTACAGAAAGAATAAAAAAGGAGGGGCTGGGGAATTTAAGTTGAGGCTGCTAAGAAAGACTTTCTGGAGAAGATGGCATTTGAGCTTGGCTTTGAAGATGGGAAGGCTTTGGACATGGGGCGAATGGGATAAATAGGCTAGGATAAACAAAAGGCTTAATTAAAGGAACAGCTATAGCCTTGAGATAAAGATGGAAAAGAGGTCGTCCCAAATCCTGGGCTAGGAGAAACCACCCTCAAACCAGGGTTCCACTTATCTTGAGTCTGGCCTGTTCCATTCACGTTTTTTGGATTCCACAGTTTACTCATTCATTCTAGTATCTATAATGTGCTAGGTACACTTCAAAGTGATACAGACAGAGCAGTGAGTAAAACATAAAAACCCCTGTGTTCATGGAACTTACATTCTAATGGGAAAAGAACACGATGAACATTATAGTTCATATTAGAAAGTGGTAGGTATTGTGGAAATATGGAGTAAGAGAGATGAGTAGTATTTTTTTTTAAAGATTTTATTTATTTATTCATGAGACACACACACACACAGAGGCAGAGACACAGGCAGAGGGAGAAGCAGGCTCCATTTCATGCAAGGAGCCTGACGTGGGACTCGATCTCCGGTCTCCAGGATCACACCCTGGGCTGAAGGCAGCACCAAACTGCTGGGCCACCAGGGCTGCCCGAGAGATGAGTAGTATTGAGGGAAGGGTTGCATTTAAAAAAATTTTATTCACGTATAATATACATATGGAAAAGTGGACATATCATTCAGGTGTCTGAATTTTCACACCCTGTGAAACCAGCATGCAAAACAAAACCCGATTATTCCTGGCAGAAGCACTGCCTCTGCCAAAGGTAACCATTACCTTATTTCCAGTGACAGAGCTCAGTGTTGACCCCCCTTTTTTTTTGTACTTTACATAAATGGAATTGTGTATTATATCTTCTTTTTTAATCAGGTGTTTTTCCCTCTGTATTATGTTTATGAGATTCATCCTTGTTTTACATATGATTGTAGACTAATCATTAATTCTGATGGCTGTCTAGTATATTCTAGTGTGTAACCATACACTTTATCCTTCCAATTGCTGATGGGCATCTGGATGTATTTGGGTTGTTGGCTTTGTATATATTGCTCTTGTGAGCATTCTGACCCATGACTTTGGTGAGGGTATGGATTTTTAGATAGGTTGATCAGGATAGGGCTCATTAAGAAGGGGATATTCAAGCAAAAACTTGAAGGATCTAAGGAAGTGAGCCATGGTAATTTGGGGGAAGAGAAGTCTGGGCTGTGAGAACATTCATGAGGCAAGAGTGTGCCTGATGTGTGAGAAACAGGGAGGAAGCCAAAGTAGCAGAGTGAGTATGAGGGTAAAGGAGTAGAAGATTCATACTTGTTTCCTGAAATGTCTAAGTCTGTCCTTTGTCCTTTCAGTTCCCAGTGTCCTCCTGGATGTGAACCCCTCCTTTTCCCCACGACTGCACTGCCTTCCTGCATTGACTTGGGACCCCCACTGGTCTGCCATGTTGAAGTCAGAATGGCTTCTCAAACTCATATCTAATCACGTCACTCTCTTGCTAAAATCCCAGTGTGGTTCCCTGCTGGATAAAATCCAAGACTTCCACCTAGAAACCAAAATCCTTCTCCCCTGGCTCTCATCCTACCCTTTTTTATCTCTAAGTCAGGCTTGGGTCTCTGTGAAACCTTCTCTCCATCTCATTGACCCAGAATTACAGAGCAAGAGCAAAGCCCTGCTAATAGTATGCTGGCTACCAGCCAATTCTTAACACTTTCTAAATCCAGATACAGCCTTTCATTTAGGACTGGGTGCCCTTGAGAACCCACGAAGAACACCATTTTTTTTCTTAGCTAACTTATTACTCTACTTACCTAACTACCTAAGAAGGGAAGGAGCAGCACCTAATGCTGATAGCGTTTTACAGGCAGAAACATGAAAGATCAGACATGTTAACAAGTGGATTTGGGTTCTAACTAGCAAAACAGGCTTCCTGTCACAGACCAGGGCAATGACGAGAGAGTGTGGGCAGGGCGGTCCAAGCAGAAGGCTGGGTCCTGCTGTCCAGGAACAGAAAAGTACTTGAAAAGAAGGAGCAACATAAAGAAGCCTTATAAAAATCCTCAAGTGGGAATAAGAAGAAAACTTTGCCATCTGGGTTATGGAGAAAGAGCTGCGAGGGCTGCCAAATGTACTTTAATGGTCATTGGTGGGAAACCTGCTTTCTCCATATACAGTGAAAGGATTCCAGAATGTATGCTGCACACAGATGGCAAAGTACTTTACATTTAATATAAAAATTTTCCCATCAGAGGAAGACCAGAATCAGTGAGAAATTCCTGTTAATTTCCTCTGGTTAAAACAACAATGAAAACTAAATGGACAACAGAATATCTGGTTGAATATTTCAACAAAGAAAAACATATTTCAGGGGCAAATATTATGCATTAGGAACTATGCTAAGTGGTAACAGTATTACAGAGGTGACTAAGGCAGAGTATCCTAAGTATTTTGAAGAATACAGAACAGAACAGATCAGAACACAAGGCCTGTCATGACACATAGGTGGTTATAAAGGTTCCTCACCCCCAGTGTTTCCCTTCCCTGGGTGCTGCCTGTTATGATTCCTGACTTCCACCACTCTTTGAGTATAAAATGCTTCCCATTCCTCTCGTTCTTATATACTATTTACTGAGTGTATATTATGCACCAGCATTGTGCCACACTTGGGAATTTCTATTAAGATATAATTACCCTAGGTAGGGAGAAATCTTAATCTCCACCCATAGTGAGTTCTCAATAAATAGTTTTTGAATGAATGCATGAGGCCATTATCAGCTAACACCTTAGAAAGGACGGTGATTGCAAGCCTAGGAGGGACTGACAGGGCAGGTGGCTGGGAGGACGTATAAGCATCTGGCTGCTGAAAATAGGTGAACAAGAGGAAAAGAGGTCTCTTGGCATGTTTGTACCATTTTGTTCAGAGCTGAATCTGGCTCAGTTGTGTGGAAATGAGAGGTATTAAGAGGAAAAAAGGAGCCATTTGAGTCCTTGAAGATGAGATTTTTTGCTCTCCATCCTCTGTGACGAGAGGGCTCTAGTTCCAGATGAGAGCATCAGGATGACTTTCTGCAAATTGGGTATGGCTGCCCTGGTGTGATTCTCTTGGTCCATGAGCACCCTCTGGTCAGGACCACTATGCATGCAGTCATAGAAGTTTTGACCACATGAAGGCTACTGGTTAAGAGAGCAAGTGTGGGCTGAAATAGATCCAGCTTGCACTTTACTAAGCCTTTCACCTAGGATGGAGGGGGAGAGTGATGGATAGGCCCTGAAGATGGGAAGCCTTTTTCTGATTTTCTCAGGATGGTTTCTCTGGAGGTTTTCTCTTGTCATATAGATGTCATGGGTCATAACATTGAGCAAAGCCATTTTTGTTCATCAGGTTCTGTATGAACTATTGGATCTAGAACAAAAAGCCACTCTGGATCTGCAGATTGCAGAACTCTGTCTCTCTGTGCGCACAAAAGGACTTGGAGGAGTGGGTGGTGCCCGCCTATTCTGGCAAAGAGAACAGGGCAGGGGCTGAGGACCACTGGGTGAGTCCCTGCCTCATCACTTCCTCCCTGTATGACAGTGGGTGGTCACCTCTCAGCCCCAGCTTCCTCCTCTGTGTGCTGAAGGGGTTAAGGAATCTCTGAGGTTAGGGAATGAGTTAGGGAATCTCTGAGGTCCCTTCCAACCTCAGATTTCAATGATCCACTTAGAATGCCATCAAAGATGAAGGTCTTTACCCTTTCAACATTCCTTTCTTGCCACGAATAACAAGTTTCAAAAAAGTTGCCCGCCTGTGGCATGAATAAGCTGGGATCAGAGTTGTCCAGTTGTACCGTGCAGACACAGTGAGAGAATTTACCTTCCTAATTCCCTTGGAGAGTAAGCCAAAGATTGAAAGCGTTCATCAAAAGCTACCACACAGGAGGGAAAACAAGAAAAGGATATGGTGTGCCTGTGGAAAGTCTCTTTTGGGCTGATCCAAAAATCTTGATTCGGTCTAAATCCTAATTTATGCGCTGGGTCACAGAGGAGACCAGAATTCACCAAGTGGAAGGAGTATTTTGTCACTCAGATAACCGAGTCAAACAGAAAATACCCTTCCAAATGGGTAAAACCTCCTTGTAGAGCCCAGAAGATAAATCAAAACAGAAAACCGGTGACCTAAAGAAACATTTGTCTGCCAAAGTGATGTAATGATGGGATTTTTTTCCCTCGTAACCTTTTGCTGCCCCCCTCTCGTTTTTTCTCCCAGTCAGCAGACTTCTGTTTTTTTTTTCCCCCTCATTTCTGTTATTGTTTTTGGTTTTGCCCTTGGCTTTTGCTTTTCCTAAGTCTCATTTCTGAACGAAAGGCTGTTGAACCGCAGAATTTGCTTTCAAAAGAACTGAACGATTTCCTTCTCCTTCCTAGCTTGCCTCTCGCCAGGCCAGCAGGCCGCGCTGCCCGGCCGGAGAAGCTGGCAGGAGCAGGGGTCTGGGGTTGGGGAAGGAGGGGGCGAAGCGAAGGGGGCAGGCAGGGGGCAGGGGAGAGGAGTCTGAGCAGCCCAGGTGAGGCAGAGGCAGAGCTAATGAGAAGCATATGCCGCCAACCATTTTAAAGTCTGGCTTGAGCCAAGGGAAGTGATGAATTGCAAGAATGTGTTGTGTTCATAGCCAGGGAGCTGGCAGAAATAGCCTGGCTAGAGGACTAGGATGGAAGGTTTTTTTTTTTTTTTTTTTTTTTTTTTTTTAAGGACTCAGGCTTAAAAATACATTTCTCTTTGTCAGCAAAATGTTCTAGTTGCAGAACTATGAATGGTAGACTACATCTGTCAGACGAATGCATTCCTCACACCTCCAAATTTCTAAGATGCAACTTACCTTCAAATTAAAAGATTAATGCTTGCCCCCCAAAATGGACTTAAGTGACAGCACAGCTCTGAGCTACTTGGAACATTCTGAGTACACAGGATGATCTCAGCCCCTGGATTTGCGTAGGCAAGCTCATCTCTATCTGAGGTCCCTGGGGAGGGCAGGTAAATCCTGAGCACAGGTCTGGGAAGACTTGTTCCTTCCTTTCCTTTTCCTTCCCCCACTAATTATTTGCCAAGTATCTTCTAAAGTGTCAGGGTCTGTTTAGAGGAAGATACGCTGGAGAAATGGAATCCGAGTCATTACCTCCAACACAGATGCCTCTCAGCCCAGCCAGGATGATTACAGAGGCTCCACTTCAGGGGCCAAGGTTAAAGCTCTCTTTAAACATTTAGTCCCCAGAATCACAGCCCCCTACTTGGCAACAATAAGCGTGTTAGGTTGTGCTCTTGAGAAAGAGCTCAGCCCAAGCCCAGGTCAGAACCTCACAGCGGGAAGACTGAATGTCTAAGTTGCAGCTCTCAGGAGATATTTACCTGTTTGCTATGGGCACCTTCCACCTGCCTTCTGACCTCTTTCCTCATTTCGAGCCTGATTGCTTGTGGCTATTCAGTTCTCAGCAATGTGACAGGCATAGGTGTCCACGTACTTACTGTTCACCCCTGTTTCCCCCTGGGGCCTGGTTATGGGGCTGGCACTTAACAGCTAATCAAGTAGTTGAATGAATCAATGAATGTTTTTTCCCCAAATGCCCTAATTCGAAATTTCCTTTCAATTTCTTGCTACTCAACCAACTGGCCTCTCACACCAAAATCCAAACAGTTTTATCTCAGATCTTAGATCTGGCATCTAATATTAAGAAGCCTTGGGCCAATCACCTCGTTCTCTGAGCCCATTTCCTTACTTTCAATGGGATTAATTAAATTTACTCTACAGGTATGCTTTGAGGATTCAATAGATAATTGAGAACTTAGAACACCTAGCCCATCTCTTGGCATGTAGTGAGCATTCAAAAGGTATTGATTATCTCCTCTTTCATCCATTCCTTCTGATAATCCCCAACAAGTATTAGAAAACACTGGTTAACAGAAGTCACGCTAAGGTATGAATGAGGAATGGGTTTAGTTTTTCTAGTCTGTAGGAGAAAAAAATCAAAGTGGGAAGTAGGATAGTTTTGAGAATCCGAGACTTTTCATGTTTTCATGAAAAGTCAACCTTTTCAATGGTTTCTCTCCATTCTGTTCGACCTCTGTTCTCCGCATTTTGCTTGGACACTCCAATTACCCCAGCATTCCAGATCAGGTGTCACAATGGGGTGTCCCACTTTGAAAGGTTGCTAACCTTCATATACACTGCAATTAGTATTATTTAAATTTATTTAATGGGAGAGCAAATTAACAGAAAACAAAGAAATCTGGATTGCGAAATAAGAATGTGGAAAAATAAAAATGCAGTATCAAATTACATGATTAAAGAAAACAAACAAATAATTTTTCCTTCTCTGTTTTCTTTTGAAGTTCCCAATAAATAAAGCTTACGAGGATGAAACTATTCTTATAAAATCCACCCTGTAATGGGTGGATAAAGAAGATGTGAGATACACACACACACATACACACACTGGAATATACATAGCCATTGAAAGAAATGAAATCCTGCCATTTGCTATGAGGTGGATGGAACTGGAGGGTATAATAGCATAATGCTAAGCAAAAAAAAGTCAATCAGAGAAAGACAGCTGTCATATGATCTCACTCATATGTGGAATTTATTTTTTTTTAATTTTTTAATTTTATGATAGTCACACAGAGAGAGAGAGAGAGAGAGGCAGAGACATAGGCAGAGGGAGAAGCAGGCTCCATGCACCAGGAGCCCGACGTGGGATTCGATCCAGGGTCTCCAGGATCGTGCCCTGGGCCAAAGGCAGGCACTAAACCGCTGCACCATCCAGGGATCCCTCATATGTGGAATTTAAGAAACAAAACAGAGGAACAACAAGGACGGGAAGGAAAAATAAAACAAGATGAAATCAGAGAGTGAGATAAACCATAGGAGACTCTTAATCATAGGAAATAAACTGAGGGTCGCTGGAGGGGCAGTGGATAGGGGGTGGGGTAACTGGGTGATGGACATGAAGGAGGGCACGTGATGTGATGAGCACTGGGTGTTGTATGTAACTGGTGAATCACTGAACTCTACCTCTGAAACTAATTATACACTGTATGTTAATTTTTTTGAATTTAAATAAAAAAATAAAAACAACAACAAAAATCCACCCTGTATTTTCTGTAAAACTAATCATTTGTACTGTGATTCAGACAGGACAAAAATGATTTTAAATAAAAAAAATTTCTTACACATGTAGGCCATTTTATTTATGCAACTGTTTTCTTGGAGAATGTTTTAGGGGGAGTTGAAAGAAAGAAAGTCAATTATACAATTTTATTAAATTTACCTTCACTAAAAAAATTATATGAGTGAATGGATTTCTTCAAGTTTCCCAAAGAAAAAGTTATGTTATCTGACCAAAGTCTTTCTTTCTTTTTTTCCTTCTCTTAGGTTGGCAAAACCTACAAGAAAATACCCACTTATGGCTTTAAAATGCTGATGTGTCTACATTTCTCCCCACTCCCCATGTGGGTTTAAAAATTTATTTGACAATTAAACTGCCCAATTTAGAATTTTTCTTCCCAATTGCAAATTCTTTCATTGCACAGATCTATGAATTAATCAGAGCAAAGTAGGAACATGGTAGCAACAGTGAAATAAGTTAGGTTAATTTTTTTTCTGGCAGAAATACAGGTTCAAGTACATTATAAGTAGACAAAACATTAGCTGAAATTTTTTGGAAAAGCTATTAAACTTTCCACTATAATGAACCAGTGAGCTTCTAGTATCTCAGGTAGCACTGTATCAACTTGGAACTTGTTCTTATGGTATTTAGTACATCTTCAAGGTAGATAATGAGTTGTAATTAACATTTCTTTAAAAGGGCTCTGACAGGCCCAACCATGGAGGGGCAACTTCAGAGTCTGCATGCAATGCTCTAATATTTTCTTTACTTCCCTTTGTACTTTATGCCCTTTGTGGATCATTCGAATTATAAGCTCCATTTTATTTATTTATTTTTTTAAATTTTTTATTTATTTATGATAGTCACAGAGAGAGAGAGAGAGAGAGGCAGAGACACAGGCGGAGGGAGAAGCAGGCTCCATGCACCGGGAGCCTGATGTGGGATTCGATCCCGGGTCTCCAGGATCGCGCCCTGGGCCAAAGGCAGGCGCCAAACCGCTGCGCCACCCAGGGATCCCTAAGCTCCATTTTAGAATAGGTAGTAACATAAAATAGAGAAGAGAAAAGAAATCAAAATAAAATGAGGACTTCCCCTTATATTTTCATCTAAACTTAACTCTTGGGGATCCCTGGATGGCTCAGTGGTTTAGCGCCTGCCTTTGGCCCAGGGCGCGATCCTGGAGTCCTGGATCAAGTCCCGTGTCGGGCTCCTGGCGTGGAGCCTGCTTCTCCCTCTGCCTGTGTCTCTGCCTGTCTCTCTCTCTCTCTCTCTCTCTCTCTCTCTGTGTCTATCATCAGTAAATAAATAAATCTTTAAAAAAATAAACTTAACTCTCTTTTCTATTTTTATTTCTTTTTTTTTCCCTTCTGACAAAAGGAGGTAAAAGTACTTTTTTAGAGACATGTAAAATCTCTTCCTTTTTTTTTTTTTTTTAAATTTTTATTTATTTATGATAGTCACAGAGAGAGAGAGAGAGGCAGAGACACAGGCAGAGGGAGAAGCAGGCTCCATGCACCGGGAGCCCGATGTGGGATTCGATCCTGGGTCTCCAGGATCGCGCCCTGGGCCAAAGGCAGGCGCCAAACCGCTGCGCCACTCAGGGATCCCTAAAATCTCTTCCTACTGCATTCACAGATCGGCACAATAAAAATGATGCATAATTGATATACCATCTCCAGGAAGATATCATAGAACACAGAACATGGGATTTGGACTGACACTAAGCATGACCTAGCTCCTGGCTCTGCCCGCTTCTGTTGAGTGACCTTGGGCAAGTCTTGTGATCTCTCTGAGTTTTGGTTTCTGCTGAGATACAGAGTTAATGATAGTTAATTAAACAAGAGACTATGAGTAAAGCACTCTGCATGGTGCCTGGCATATATATTCATAATTTAATAAATAGAAACTATTATTATCATTCATGGAGTACTTAATCTTTTTTCTAAGGCAAGTTGGTATTAGCCAAATTCTCTACCATCCTGTGGCTGTTTAAAATGTGAAATATTAAAGAGTTTCGTGGTTCCCATTCATTACAAAAAAAAAATCTCCCTGACCACTTGGAGTAAGGATTATTATCATCACTAATAATTTAAATCAGGGAAGTCAAGACTTCTCTGTGCTTTCCACTTAAGCAGCTGTGATGCCATTCAACTGTGATTGGAATTCACTCCCTTAATGAACAGCCAAACTATCTTAGATGTTTACTATGGTCCTTTTCAACTCTTACCTCTTTGATCTCATTTTATCCTCACACCAGCTCTGTAAGGAAGGGCAAAAGTCAAAAGATTCTTAGTGGTATGGTTTTTGGGCTGGGATAATCTTTTCAGATGAGATAGGTCTCCTGTATATTTGTGAAAGTGTGTGTGTATATTAAAGAGCTGCCTATATTTGAGCTTTGAAGGATAAGACTGATAATTGGGGGTGGTGGGGTTGACACAAAAGGCAGGCATGGTGTCTAGGATCATAGAGCTAGAGAGAGGGGGCAGAGCGGTGGATGTGGCTGTGCTTTTATTAATTCCATTTTGGGAAATATTTGTGGCAGGTGTATGATGTAAGAATGAGCTGTTCACAGGGACACTGGATATGTTTCTTAGGCTCCACTGCAAGTAACTAGATGGTGTTGGCAAAGAGTTAAGAAAAACTCCTTCTCTTTTTGCATGAGAATCTGACCTTTGGTTAACTTCTTAGCTTGGTTGCCCTGGAAACAGATAAAGACGGTATGTGTCAACTATGTTACTAGGCAACATTGCATATGGTAAAAATGACCCCTCATTGGCACACTGCATCTGGACTGGGGGAACTACAAATGAACTGTAAATACCTGATGGGAATGCCATGCTTTGGACTTCCATGAGTGCAGCAATTCTTGTAACTAGAATTTCCCTTGCTAGAACCCTGCAGGCTATATCTTATTACAAGAGTTATTGACTGCTGTGGGATAGAAGGCTTTTAAGCAAAAGCAGTTCCTTCACCTGCCCAATATGGATTCCATCATCTAGCACCTGAACTGGTAGGGCTCTAATTACAGAAGAATGCTTGATGCTGCTCGCTAGCAAGCTATCGTTCCTATCCTATGTCCTACTGAGTAAACATCAGTAAATCTGATGTCAGATGTGATGTTCAGTAATCTTGTGAGTCTAAAAGTCTAGTTGAGCTTCAGAAACTGCCTGTTGAATCTTGTAAGTTTGTTTAATGTCATGGTGATATCCTCTGGGTAACCTGTGAGGCATGACTTCTGGGAATGGGTTTGGAACATCCAAATGAAGTCTTTTGTAGAACTTTTATTGATAAACTCATTCATCCAGCCAGCCATCTAGCCAATCAGCCAATATTGAATCAGGATCTACAATGTGCCAAGCATTGTGCTAGACACAAAAAATATTCAAGATCCTTTCTTTCAATCAGCCCTCACATCTTATATAAAGAAAAGAGGGATATATTGATTATTAGTAGTTGAAGTAATAACCAGCAGCCAATATTTCTTAAATACCAGGTACTTTACATGCATTATCTCATTTAACCTTTGACAAGGATTCTGCAAAGTTGATATTATCCTACAAATTTTATACACATGAAATTAGGCACAGAGAGGTTGCCTCAATGGCTTTGGAATTCAGGCAGCCTGACCCCAGATTATAGTCCTTAACCAGTACATTATTTAATGTGATATGCACCTTAATAGTGATTCTCATCAAGGATTTCATTCAACAAGGCTCAACTGGCTCTTCATCTTCTACAATGCCACCTATCGAAATGTGTTTGAGTTAACAAGAAGTCATCAGGATAATCAAGGAGATGGATGAAGGGGCAGATCCAGTTGTGCGTCAGGCCCATGCTTCTCTTTCTCTAGAGAAAGCTTAAGCTACTCTCCTGATACAGCCTACCTAGCTTCGTTTCCCAGTTCTGAAGGCTAGACTCGCCGCTGGGCCGAAGTGAGCACTGTGACATTTTATGCCTTCAATAATTCTCTTTTGAACCTAGATTATGAGACAAAATAATGTATGTAAAGTGACAAATACTGAGTCTGTCACATCGTAAGCACTCTATAAACCATAGCTATTGTTACTCTTTCTTCTCATGTTGCCTGCAAAATGCCAAAAATTATTGGGGAGGTAGACATTGCAGTGGCTTTAGCATCTTGTGTCCTCTTTAGTCATATATATTCTTTGTGTGTCTGTCAAGAACATTTATGAAGCGCTCAGTGGGTGAGCTGTAGAGTGTCAGAGAAAATAGAGCCAGGTCCGTCAGGATGCTTATGACACATTTAACAACACAGACAAGGACACCTGAAAGTGCCTTTGGAACCCTTGCAAAAAGGCTCCAACCACATAAAATTACCAGTTCTCTAATTCTCTTCCAGGAAAGGGCCTGGTTAGACTATGCAAGACAGTAACATACTTCCATAGAAATAAACTTAGGACTCAGAAGGCAGTCAATCTCCTCTTTGCCACATCCCACTGCCTCAGATTTATCTACTCCATTTGGCCTCTGCCCAGTCTTTATTAAACATGGCCTTGACCAGCAGCCAACCTGTGTCAATTCTAAACACTTGTCATGAGGAAAAACCTTAATGCTGGACTATGGTTCTGTCCACTATAGACTGTCTTGTCTTCTGGCACATTGGTACCTAGTGTCAGAGACATTTGGGCCCTTTCTGGGCCTGGGATCTCAGACCAATTTCCCACATTATGAGTTTCCTTCATATCCTAAAATAACAGAGACATTCTTCCCACATTCTACTTCTGGAGATCTCAGCTGTCTCTGAAGATTCAGTACTATCCTAGATTTTGAAAACCAAGTTCTTGTGCTTCTGCTTGGGATGAGGCCTAGAGCCAAAATAAATCCAAGATAAAAGATCTCAGTGAAAGGACCCACCTCTGGTGATGAGGCTTGCCTGGCCTGGATGTCTGGGGTGAGATTTAGGTGCTTGTCCGTCCAAATAATTGACACTAAATGGAGAACAAACTAGAATGTCCCTGAGTACTCAACTTGGTTCACTCATCAAACATTTACTGGGTAGGTACGGTGCTATGTTTTGGAAACAGAAAGTTGGTGAAGACGAGGTGCCTTCCCCTGAGAAATTCAAAGTCATTTATTGTTCGTGTAACATAGAACATATTCATCAGTTCATTAGAAAAAACATTAACACCAATTCTCAAGCTCTCCTGGAAGAAAATGTTCACCGCTTCCTCTCGCCTGGAGTTCTAAAATGTCTGACTTGATAAAGAAAAACACCATCAACTGCCACCAGAGCCTCCTCAACTGAGAATTCTGCAGCAGAAGTGATCTTGATCATCTCAGAAATCCCAGACAGAAATGGAAGCAATATAAATAAACATAAAAGAAAACAGAGGTGCCGTAACACAACTATAAATTGCTTTTCTCCCCGACTTTCTTCCAATCATCCAGGGCAAAAGAGGGAAGTTGGTCTTTGTGGCAGAGAATAGACCAACAGCTGTTCTATATCCTGCCAAGAGGAGAGAGACTTATTATAAATAATAGCCAACAATATGTCCTTTGGGACTGGAGACTCAGCCAGTTTGTGGGGGAAGCGTGGAGGAAAAAGGAGGGTTAATGGGATGGGGGGGGGGTGACCAATGCAACAGAGGATGAATTAGGAGAAAACCCTATCAAATTTTCCTGTGTACTTATGTTTCTATTACCTCATTAGGGTGATTACATAATGCTACTCCATTTATAAACTAAAAGGGAAATAAGGGGCAATATTCTCATTAGCAGTGGCTGATGCGAGACATTTACATACCAGTAAAGTCATGTGGGTGAACAATTAATATGTTTGGGAACATCCTTTCTCCTCTCTTCATCTGTTTGGTATTTTGTCTGCCCCTTCTCTTTTAGCCATATATGTGTATCTGTGATTCAGAAGCGGAGATGGAGCTAACAGCTGGGGTGCCCTCATTTTGAGAGCCCTTCATGTAAGACATTTCTGGAGTTTGTTTTTACTGTTTTATATTCTAAAATTGGGAGATACAAGTGAAAGATCTTATAGCCACATACGGTTCTCTTCCTGCCCCCTCTCTGCCAACTGCCCCCTACCCCCGGGCATACTAGCCAGCTGCAGATCAGTGTTCTGAAATTTCTCACGTCTTAAGATATTTTTCTACTTGTGGAGAAACATCATTGTCTCACATCTCTTACTAGCCAGTGTCCTAATTCTAAGTTGTAACTCTAGGTGGGGAACTCCCCACCCCCCTCGCCTGTGGCTGGGGGGCGGGGGAGGGGGAACCTTCTGTTTATGGAAATACTATTAATTTGCATCTCAACGTTAGAAAATAGCTCAGTGGGCCCGTAAAATTCATCAAGTGATATTTAACAAAAGAAGAAACTTTCTCCTAGAGCTGAGAAACACTTATTCAGATAGTTAGTGGGAGAGTCCAGGTGGGGACCCATACACGACCCATATACGACTGTAATATATAATTTCTAAGGGAGGTTGGGTAATTTAAGGAGTGTCTGCTTTATCCACGGGCTCTTCTAATGAGGGCGTGTGGGGAGTGTGGGGGTGTAGGGAGAGATCAATCCTGCTAAAGGGTTCCTCAGAAAAGAATTAGCTGTTTAGCCTGTATTTATGTCTTACATGTGGTTTTCATTTGATATACTCACCCTTTATTCCTACATAAACTTATTTCATCGCTGTCTCTCCATTTTCTTATATTACCTCTGGTTTTAATTTTGGGGGCTCCCAAATGCATTATTGCTAAGTTATCCTTTCTCTGGACATGAGCACTTACTTTGCATTCGTTCTTATGATTGCAAACTAGATGAAGAGCTTGGGGGATCTAGCATTGCACATGAATAGGGAGGAATATCTCTATTCAGATTAGAAAAACAAACGAAACCTTTAGACCATAGATGGTAAATTAGAGACTGGGCTCTACTTAGGGCCTGGGAATTAGCATTTACCTAAGTTAGCAATTAGTCTGTTCCTTAAAGTATACCGTTCCATAAGTTTTTCTATTCATATCTTTTTTTTTTTTTTTTAAACAGTGTCTTAACTATCCAGCAGATGGCATCTGCTTCAAAACTCAAAAATTCCATTTATGTTTCAGGACAAACAGGATACTGGTGCATTGAAACCTCCCTTAATTGACTCCTACATTTAATAACTAAAAAAAAAAGGCTGCTAGAAACACACCTAAGGGTAGACAATTAATTCCCCTTTTTGAGGTAAGAGTCATTCTTTTTTCTTGCCAAGCCCGTGGCAGCATCATGGATACACAGGAAAACCTCAGTCATTTCAAAGGAAACATAATCAGAATTAAACTCAGAAGCTCACTTTAAAAATCTCTTACTGGAGTTACCTTCAGCATGAAACAAGAGCTGAGTATTAAGGTCAGATTCAGAAAAGCAATGCTAATCTCAAACCTCCTCTAAGCGAGAGAGAGGCAAAAATGTGCGCCAGCTCAAAGAAGTAAGAGATGACTGAATACACAAAGCTTTCTGGATGGTTACCATACAGAGCCCTTTTCCTTCTTATTTCATCTGAAGACATGGGTGTGATTGAATGACTTCTAACATTTAATGACACCTTTGCTCCAGTGCTTTGTAAAGCTCACACATGAATACACTGATCCATTTCCAGATGATCCTGGGGGCCCCATCCTTTTGTGTCAAGCACAAAGAAAAAAGAGAGAGAGGGAGACCCAGAGACAAAGAAACAGCCCATGTAACCAAGCTCCGAACATGATTTAAAAAACCAACTTAGTAAACATCAATCTTTAGACGTGTTATGTGAAATGGAGTCATACTCCAAAAGAAATGTTGGCTACGTTTAAAAGATCACTTTGTCTAAAGAAAATGCCAAGTTGAATTTCCCAGCAGTAAGTCATGTCTACAAGAAACTGACAAGACAAAAGCAACAATGTGAAAAGGTGAAAGATAGATCATGTGAGAAAAGGTAATAATGTTATAACCCTGTTGCTTTTTTTAAGGGTCTAGTCCCCCCCCCCTTTTTTGGTATCATTTTTCAGGGATCAATGTGGCTGTGAAAAGAGCAATGGGTTAGAAATTAAGAGACTTGTGTGACTTGCTGTGTTACTTTGTGTAAATAACATCACCTCCCCAGACCTCAGTTTCCATCTATGTAATATAAGGAGATGGGACCAAATGACTTTTGGGTTCACTTTGAGCTAATGTTTGTTCTTACGGGGCATCCCTGCAGCCACAGAGCAGCCTCTTAGCACTCAAGTGTGAGTGTGAGTCATAAGGAAGGACAGTGGGAGCTTGGATAGTGGTAGGGTCTGTCGTTAGTTTGCCAAAACTGAGCCATCGGAAAGGTATGTGGTAAGGAAGCATTTTAGAAGACTTTAGTTGCATTTTCCACCTTTTAGTTCCACGGCTATTTTCTGGGAAAAAAAAAAGAAAGAGCCCAGGTTTGGAAGCTGTCTTAGAAATGAATCTGCTTGTTCTCACTTTTAGATAAAAACAAGTGCATTTGACCATTTGATTCTTTGTGTACAGCGTCACGCATGTCAGTGAATCTTTCTCCAACTTTAGAATTTAAAAATGCCTGACATCTCCACAGTTAATATACACAATGGATTCTTCAGAAATGCAGAGTTAGAACATTTGAAGCAGCTGAATACTGATTTATATGAAAGCTGAAAGTGTACAGTACTAATAAAATGTATCTTTGACATCTTGGCTTCCAGAGAAACACACTTCCTTTGTTCATTCACAAGTCTACTCTATTTCCACCTCAGATTTAATTATCTTCCCAGTTCTCATTTGCGTATGTGTAGGCTACCATTTACAATACACCAAGGCCTATGTGTGGGAGGCACAAATCCTTTCATTCAAAAAAAAAAAAAAATGTGGACAAGTCATTTTGACTGCATAGTATGAGCTTCAGACAAGGCCAAAAGGATGCTAACTGTATTCCAAGAATATCAATGTCCTTGAAAGGAAATTTGCTGTTTGGTGTATTGATCCACATCATCACTTAGTTGAGACTGTCAATTATGAGTCCCATGCAGAAAAGAATGGATCTTTTTTTTTCCCTCTAAAATCATAGGCCGTTGGAATTGAGAGGGGTTTTATAAAACAATCTAGTCCAACTTCCTCATTTTATAGATGGGACCAATGAAGCCCAGAGATTAGAAGGTTTGCCTCAAATACCCAGATGGACAGTAGCAGAAGTGAGATTAGAACTTGGATTTTTTAATTTACACATTGGCATCAGTTACACATCCATTCTTCTCATGCTCCCAGTATCTATCTATCCATTTCCCCATTCAAAAACAAGTAACCCCTGATGCCAGGGCCTAATCTGGACTTGGTAAACAAAATAAAATGTCCCTGATTTTCAAGAAGCTCATAATACTTTGTTTGCCTTTCAACAATCTTTTGGGGGGAAAAGATAAGGGCAACTTTATAGTTCTCAATAAATATAAAAAAAAGAGAGAGATTATCATTACTACAGCAAATGTTCCACTTTCCTATTCTTTAAATACAGAGACACTTCATTTATTTGACTTTGGCAGAGAACAAGGTGTTCCACATAAGTAAACCTTGCAGACCACTGAAATAACAACCCTTGAACCCTTTAAGAAATCATTCTTAAAGTGTATTTCATACTTCCCTGCCTTTGGAAACAAAAGATATTGAACATGACTTGCATGTTTGTTTGTTTGTTTATTTATTTATTTATTTATTTATTTATTTATTTATTATTTATTTATATGACTCAGAGTGATCGCTTAGGAACATCCATTATCATACTGGACAGTGATCCTATTCTGTGTCTAATTTTCCAGATCACCCCTATAATATCAGGCAGTTAACGATTTTCACTGCAAGTTACCCATACCTCTAGCAGTGATTTCTTTTCTTTTCTTTTCTTTTTTTTTTTTTTTTATTTATGATAGTCACAGAGAGAGAAAGAGAGAGAGGCAGAGACATAGGCAGAGGGAGAAGCAGGCTCCATGCACCGGGAGCCTGATGTGGGATTCGATCCGGGTCTCCAGGATCGCGCCGTGGGCCAAAGGCAGGCGCCAAACCGCTGCGCCACCCAGGGATCCCTCTAGCAGTGATTTTATAATCTGTTTTAATTTTCAGGGCCAAGAGCCATTTCAGGAAATGAATAAAAAATTATATCTTGAATCTGTGTCAGAGTTAGTAAAGCTTCAAGCACAGGTCTGATGTGTGGTATCCATGCCTATGATGGGTGGATTTGGGGACCAAAATTATATACTTTTTTTTTTTTCTGATTACTTCTAAGCTTAGATGATGTCAAGAGGGCTGGGGATGCCGTGCCTCTAGGCAAGCTGGCTAACACCGCAGTCAGCCTCAGACCAGAACTTCCATCTTATCCTCAGAGCAGAGAGCCATGATGGGACCATAGAAGCCCGAGCAGTTTCATTCAACAGGAGTAAGACTGTATCTTTGAGGTACTTGGTTTAAATAGTACCCAACCTTCTCTATTTCTATCATGGGATCCATCAGAATTCTGCCCACCTGCCTGCTAGAATTATCTCCTGCCCCACCAATTTATGGTTCAGAAGTTCCAGATTCTACTTATAGTGTGACCTCCTGACAAGCCCAATGTCCAGCCCTTTACGTAACAGGAATTCAGGTAATCCCTAAAACTGTGTCAAGTAGACATAACTATCTCATTCCACAGGAGGAAACTGAGTCACAGGGAGCTTAGGTGATTTACCTAGGGTAAGCTAGCAAGGAGGGAGGAATTAGGCCTCTTTACTTGACTCCCTTTGTCACAAACATTAGCATACCCAAGATGGTGACTCTGCAAAACTATGACTAACATAGTTGATGACGTTTCTTAAATTACTTGAAATTTCTACCTTAATACTACTGGGTCATAGGATGAGGATGGCATGGTTATGAAAGCAACTTACGAAAAAAAAAAAACAAAACAATCTGGATTTCAGCTCATCGCTTGTCCCTTTGCAGGCATTGATTCAGATTTTCTCATCTCTTATTCGTGTGTTCTTTGTGTGTGCTTTATGGTGAATTATAAGGTCAAGGAAAACATATAGCAGCCCACATTATGCAACAAACATACAAGTGGATAAGACTACCCTCTTTCAAGTATTCCAAAAATATTTACTGGGAGCTAACCCAGGGGCAGACATTCTCCTAGTCACCAAGGACTTTAAGATGGATATGAACTTGAGCTTCTGACATTCCATGGGAGAAACAGGATTCTAAGGAAACAACCAGATCAATGTGTTAAGTGCTAAAATAGAAATACACTAAAAGATGCTATGGGAACCTAACACTGAACTCTGCTGAAGGAGATACTCAATAAGCTGGGACTAGGTGGTTGAGTGTAGCCAGGAGGGAAGGGGAAAGGTACTTGAGGCAGAGAGAACAGCGAGGATGGATGGAAGAGCTTCACATGTGCTGTATTTCCACGGCTGAAGCCATGAGCACAAGTGGCAAAGTGAGGTGGGGACTTTAGGCCCTGAGGATTAAAAGAATTCTGTGAAATGATTCGACTCTACTGTGGCCATTGTTGTAAGTGCAATGACTAAATAAATGTATGACAAAATTTTCAGGCACAATGCTAAATAGACAAAACATGAAGTTGAAATTTTTGGAGAAAGCTAGTACGCTTTACACTACAATTAACTCATACTCTGGTATCCCAGATAGAATACAATCTGTTTGGAGCCCGTTCTCATGTTATTTCACATGTCTTCCTTCAATTCCTTCCTTCCTTCAATCCATCTTCCTTCCTGTGTATCTGTGATTCTTAACTTTTTAGGCCATGTATCCTGATTTTTTTCTATTTAGAAAGCATTGATATTTATATTATTACACAGCACAAAATCACCTAAATAATCACTTTATAACATTTCAGTGAGAACATGAATGCCTACACAGAGGCCCTGGATCTAAATGAAAAGAAGTAATGAGGAGAAAATGGAAATTTAAGTGAAAATTACACAGTATTGCACTTCTTTCTTTCTTTCTTTCTTTTTTTTTTTTGCACTTCTTTCAAGAGTATAAATGAACTGCAATTTGTTAAAGGTGAGGCCCCTTTTTTAATGAATGAAGTGCCATATTCAATGTTACTACCTCCTATTCCCTGGAGAGAATATTAGAGTTCTTTGGGAATAAAATTACCTCTTTCACAATCACTGCTAAGTTTTACTTTACTAATGGTTGTCTTGTGGGTGAGATCTAGACTTATTACTTTCAAAGCACTAGTGCAGAGAATGCATAACCTGAATATCATAATCTGTCTATCAGGAACCAGGTTCCAGTCACATTCTTCGGCGGCATAGTGGGTAACCTTAGAACCCAAGAGGTAGGGTGATTCCTGGGTCTCCTGAGAAGTTGGACCTGAGGTCAGCTCTTTAGATTCTCAAGTTATTGTAGATCTGAAATATATAGAGATGCCTCCATGAAAGAAACTGAAAAGAAGAGGTAACTCTGGTGGTTGGTGCTGGGAGAACGGGACGGCCATGTGCAGAAGAATGAAACTGGACCACTTTCTTACACCAGACACAAAAATACATTCAAAATGATGAAACACCTGAATATGAGACACAAAACAATCAAAATCCTGGAGGAGAACACAGGAAGTAACTTCTTTGACATCAGCCATAGCAACATCTTACTAGACACACGTCTCCAGAGGCAAGAGAAGCTAAAGCAAAAGTAAACTATTGGGATTTCACCAAGGTGACAAGCTTCTGCACAGCGAAGGAAATAATCAGCAAAACTAAAAGGCAGCCTGTGGAATGGGAGAAGATAGTACTCTATGATAGAGGGCTAGTATTCAAAATTTATAAAGAACTTATCAAACCCAACAACAAAGACCCAAATAATCCAGTTAAGAAAGGGCAGAAGACATGAATAGACACTTTTCCAAAGAAGACATCCAGATGAAAAGATGAACAGACACATGAAAAGATGCTCAACATCACTCATCATCAGGGAAATACAAATCAGAACCATGATGAGATACCACCTCACACCTGTCAGAATGGCAAAATTCAACAACACAGGAAACAAGTGTTGGAGAGGATGCAGAGAAAGGGGAACCCTCTTACACAGTTGGTGGGAATGCAAACTGGTGCAGCCACTCTGGAAAACAGGATGGAGGTTCCTCAAAAAGTTAAAAATAGATCTGCCCTATGGATCCAGCAATCACTACTGGGTATTTACCTAAAGGATAAAAAAATATTTATTTGAAGAGATGCACGTACCCTGATGTTTATAGCTGCATTGTCAACAATAGCCAAATTATGGAAAGAGCCTAAATGTCCATTGACTGATCAATGGATAAAGAAGATGTGAGATGTGTATACACAGACACACACACATAAAAACACACACACACACACAATCGAATACTACTCAGCCATAAAAAGAAGGAAATGTTCCCATTTGCAATGACATGGATGGAGCTAGAGTTTATTATGCTAAGGAAACATGTCACTCAGGGAAAAACAAATACCATATGATTTCACTCACATGTGGAATTTAAGAAACGAAAAAAATGAACATAGGGAGGAAAAGAGGCAAACCCAAAAACAGACTCTTAACTATGGAGAACAAGCTGATGGTTACCAGAGGGAAGGTGCAGGGGTGGGATGGGTGAAATAGGTGATGGAGATGAAGGAGGACACTTGTGATGAGCACCGGGTGTTGTATGGGAGGCATGAATCACTAAATTCTACACCTGAAACTAATATTGTACTGTATGTTAACTAGCTGGAATTTAAACAAAAACTTGAGGGGAAAAAAGAAGAGGTAACTGTGTCCTGTGTGTCTGGCAATTCTGGAACAATGCTTATTTGCTCTATAATTTCTCCTTAAGGAACTCTGCTAGGTTGTCGAATTCCCAAGTAAATCCTCACATCAGGGATTCATTTAGAAATCCTCTGGATTTGTTTTAAGCAGATTGACAGCTATTCTTTTGATTACAAGAAACTATCTGCTTGGACTGTTCTTCCCCCTCTGGTTTTTCTGGATAAAGAGATGGTGTGATTTCAACAGTTGGGTGAAGCACAAAAGTTCACACAACAGACTGCATATCTGAAGGGTGATAATGCTTTTTGAAATGACCTGAAGGCAGGAAAGCCATGCAATGTAGGTCTTTTTTTTTTTTTTCTTCTGAGCAAAGTCACCAAAGGATGAAATAGAAAAATGGAAAGCAGGTTTGAAAAGATGAATACAGTTCCCTACTAAGTGCATCGTTTGTTCAAGTAGGAAAAACTGAAAGCACTTTGTTTTCCTGGAACATAGGCATCTACCACTGGGCCAGTTGTGACATCTGGATGTCACAGCCTGAGTAAAGAGTAATGAATCCATAAACCCTACAAGTCAAGCCACTTTCTTTATAAATGAAAGGGATAAAAAATCTGTAATTCAGAATTTCAAAAGGAATATTTTCAGGTAAATAATATCCATTTCAAACAAAACTTCCCGTCTCTCCTTTTTTTTTTTGTAAAGATTTTATTAACTTTTTTCATGAGAGACACAGAGAGAGAGGCAGAGAGAGAAGCAGGCCTCCTGCAGGGAGCCCGATGCAGGACTCGATTCCAGAACCCCGGAATCACGACCTGAGCGGAAGGCAGATGCTCAACCACTGAGCCACTCAGGTGGACCCCCTTCTATCCTTCCTTTTTTTTTTTTCTATCTTCCCTCCTGCCCTTGCTTCTCCTCACCCCGTTTCTTAATTTTTCTATGTGTTAGGAGGAAGTGTCTCAAAGTAATCCTGATTCCTATAAATAAAGCCCAAAATAGAAATGAAATGAAATAAAGAAAAACCTCTCTTGCTCTCAATGAGAAAAAGCCTTTGGGTTTCACATCATGTGGGGATCCTTTTGTCTAGTGTACTATGAGCTTCATAACTGCATACAAGGAACACTTTCTGATTGACTACTTGATCACCCTTAGTAACAGTAACTCTGAGAACAACAAATCCAAAGTGTGACCTGACCAGTATTTAACCTCTGGAAACAGAGGGCTCTTCAAAGCAGTGTGAGACACATTTACTGAACGCCCACCATGTTCCAAGTATGGGGAATCAGATGTTTAACGTGAAAGCTCTGGGCAGCCCAGGTGCTTTGCTGGATGGAAGTCCCATAACAAGATAGGAAACCATCACACTGTGAGAGAGAAGTTCTACTTGGGCCATTATTTAAAGGAAAAATTTTATTTAATAGAAATATGGCTATCTGAGGAATCAGATTAGAACAAAATCCTACAGCTTTGACCTTCTTTTCGTCTATTTAATCAATCAAGATACAGTAAATTAAAAGTTTGTGGGGGGGGGTGCGCTGGAACAGGGGACTTTTTCACCTTGGTTTGTGCTACATAGAATGACTCAAAGGAAACAAAAAGTTGCTGCAACTGGGTTGTGGCATTTGTAATAAATGGCTCAGCCCCTGAAGGCCCAGACACTCGGCGATTTAACTGGTAATGCCAGTGGGATGATGTAGTATTTCCTGTACCGTTTTAACTTCTCAATAAGCATGTAGACACTGCAGTGAGGTGCAGGTAAAAAGTTCAGAGCTGGAGGGGGTGTACAGGAGGTTCTCAACAAAGCTATAAGCTTACATAGGCCTCCAGCTGGAAATAACCTTGGGAGGATGGAGGAGGGGCTGACACATGGTAATGATTTGAAATTTACAGGACGTGGCCTTGAGGGCTACAGTAAGGGTGTCAGAGTTTTCTCTCAATGCGGTCCTGAAGTCTGGATGAGGGGGAACGAAGGGCAGTGGGGATCCAGTTTACAAGCTAGGCGCACTTTTAGAGGGTGGCTGCCAATTCGGCTTCTCAGGGTATCTGGGGAGGCCGAGCACCGCTCACCACCACCAGCTCTCCTTATCCCAAAAGTACTCTTTTTGGAGATGGGTTTCAAAAGGCCACCTCCATGAGATGCAGCCACCCCCGGTTTTTAAAAATCTCATCTAGAACTTCGTATTCAAGAGTGTTTTTCTTCCTGGATCTTTAACTGTGTACATGACTTAGTGTCTCCTTACCTCCCCTCAGCCTCTCTCACCTTGACATTCTAAATGTCTCCATGATCAAGAATCACTCATCTCTATCACCCTGAAGCCAACCTCCACCTCACAAAAGCTTTCCAATGGCTTTATGTGGACTTCCAGATAAAACCCCAACAAACTCTCTAACATGGTCTACAAGCCCTCTACGGTTTGGTTGCCGTCTGAGCCCAACCCTTCGGTCCATCTCTCTGGCACCTCACAATCTTTCCTTCCCAGCATATTTCTGATTGCTTACTTCTCGGCTCTGTGAGCACTCTTCCCTCGCTTGGGACGTGCTGTGCCCCGACCACCACCACCCACCATCTGCCTGTGGCTGACTCTTCCCCCAGGGCTCATAACCTGCTCCAGGGGCTCATAACCTGCTCCAGGGACTCCTAACCCTCAGACAAAGTTATACACCCCCATACTTTCCTATGCTTCCCCTCTCATAACCCATTCTTCATTTTTATTATTTGTTTAGTATCTGTTTTCTCAGCTAGACTGCCAGTTCTGGGAAGTCAGGGGCTGTCTCTGCCTTTCTAGCGTTGTACCTATAGCAGCACCTAGGGCATGAAGCTTGGATGTCTGGTCCTACTATATGAGAACTCAATAAATTTTACTTTTTAAGTAAGTGAATAAATAGCTACTATAATAATAACTAACCGCCATGGACTGAATGCTAACTACATGCCCAAGTATGTATGCTCATACTTTATATTTTAATAGGTATTATGCCACTTAATCATCACAGTGGTCCCATTATTACCTATAATACATATTATTACTCCTATTTATAGATGAAGAAACCAAGCCTTAGAGAGGTTATTAACTACTTAGGTTACCTAGCTCAAAAATGGCATACCTGGGATCTGAGCCCGAAGCTATCTCACCGCAAAACCTGTGGCAAATAGCTACCCAGTACATTAAAACACACGCACACATAAATACTTGTGAATATATTAGTTTCTTCCAATTTCAGAATCTGTTTGTAATTGTATTTGACTTGAATTCACATGATTAGTTTCTAATTCTAATGAGAGTCTCCAAATTTGACACCCAAGTCCAGCCCTGAAGTTTTTTTTCGTTTTTTTTTTTTTTTTTTTTTTTTGTCCAAAATACAGTGTCTGTGGAACTAGATAGAGTTCAACCAAGGGCTTTGGTTGTGCTCAGATGCTGCCTGTGTACTTAGAAGTGAGATGAGTTCATGTCTGTACAATCAGCCAAGAGTGGCCGGGACATTTTTACCTAAGGGTTCCAAGGCTCATGATCAGGACACTGCTGTACAGCACCTTGTAACTCTATTTTCCTAAAGATATGTGGTTCCTGTCCTGCCAGGTTGGTACCAAGGTACTCCACCAATTAGGAAACATGAAATTAGGTTACAGCAGCTCAATATGTAAGAAAACTCCCAACCAGTAGGGTGATTCAGTAAAGGGCCATCTGTGCTCCTGAAGAATGGATGATGTTAGCAGAAGTTGCATTACCATTGGTCAAGTCCTACCCTAGAATGATGCATACATTGGGTGGTTGGTTATACAAGAGAACTTCTAATGTCCTTTCAAATTCTATAAGAAGGAATGTTTGAGGAAATGTTTATGTAAAGGATTCTTTATTCTTTTTTAAAAGACTTTATTTATTTGAGAGAGAGAGAGAGAGAGAGCATGTGTGTGTGTGTGTGTGTGTGTGCACAACCACAAGTGGGGGGAGGGGCCAGAGAGAAGTGAGGCTCGAACCCAGGACCCTGGGGTGAAGTCAGATGCTCAATCAAGTAAGCCACCCAGGAGCCCCTTGTAAAGGATTCTGATGGTTTGTCTGAATGTTGAAAATAATTGTAAACTGTATTTATGAAGAATTCAAGCTTTGAACTTAGACTTTCTTAAGTTCAAGTCCTTTCTCTGCCCTGATGAGCTGCTACCTTGGGCAAACCTCTGGGCCTCTCAAAACCTCTCTTTCCTTTTCCATGAATAATAATATTTACTACTATATTTGCAGAAGGCAATATATTCAGAGTGTGGACTAAGCTTCCTAATTGTGTGGTCTTATGCTTGTTAACTAACCATCATGCACCTCAGTGTGTGATGAAATGTGGAAGATAATAGCATCTTTCTAGAAAAATTGTTGTGAGGATTAAATGAATTAACAATGTAAAGTGCTTGGAACAGTGCCTGGCTCTGAAAAAAACCTTTAATTGATTTTAATTATTATTGTTATTATAATCTTGGAAACAACTCAACAGGGTTTCACTTTCTATCCAGGAGCCTCTTATTTTATAAATTCCATCACTGTTTGTCATTTTGCTTGAATTCTCAGTGCAGAATAAAAGTTGAAAATTTAAAAATGATTAGAATTCATGCCTTCAACCAGGAAGCCACCATCTCAACAAGGGACTGTATTCTTAAAAAGCTAGAAGGAATGTTTTGTGTCAAAGTGGACAGGAAATCGCTTATTTCCAGAACCTAAAGTATCTGAACAAAACTGATTTTTTTTTTTTTAAATTTGGAAAATGTTCTGAATCCACGTCTGGTAGATTTAAGAATGCTCCTCCACATGTTTTTAAAAGAAGATCTGAGAAAAGTTACCAAGAAAATTGCCCTAGATTTTTAGAGTATTTATTCTAAAGTCAAGATAAAGAAATAGTTTTTTTCTAATGAGCCCAAGTTAACAACTGATACTCGTTTTTGTGAGGGTGCAGAGCAATACTGGTCTGGTTTTATTAGTCCTCTCTTGTGTCATGTTGGTAAACAGCCCTCTGTCTCTCTCTGTCCTTTTGTCTCTTTCTTTCTTTCTCTGTCTCTGTCCCTCTCTATCACTCACACACACACACACACACACACACACACACGAAGGATGATAAAGAAACTTAGTCTAGCTGTTTGTTTCCCAAAGTTCTCTGGGATGACAACGTAGAGCTTTTAGCAAGAAGAATCATGATTCACTCCATAAATGTAATATTCCTAAAGATGATTTGGGTCTTTGTTTGGTTCTGGGGAGTTGTCTTTTCTTGTGAACTTTTGTGTGCACACTACCCGGAACTGTGGGAACTGCTTCACATAAATGCCATCACTTAAACCTTATAGTAATCATGTGTGGTAGGTATTACTTTCATTTTACAGATAACGAGACACAGAGAGTTTAGGTACAGTACTTTGATGACAATCACTCAGCTAGGGATTGGGGTTTGGAAAAAGCCAGGATGCGAACCACGGTCTGTCTGACTGCGAGGTGGGTACTGGTGGTCACGGTCACTCCCTGTGCTGCTGCCAGTGCTTCTGGGATATGGTGGTCTCCCAGCACTCTACCTGCTTTGGTGCTGGGCCCAGCACCACAGAAATTGATTAGACTGGCCTTGGCCCTTCTAGGCTTGTTCCTCTTTCCCTCCCCAACCTTTTCCAAGAGAAGATTGAAAACTCCCTCAATGGAAAGTTCAACTAGTAGTCACCTTGTTACCCCTCCCAGGGAGCTGTACAATTCAATGAGTAAAACCAGTGGGTCTTCTTCAGAAATCAACCTCAAAGGGAACAGGGTTATCTTATTCTGCTCTTCTGGCACTGCTTGGATCTTGCAGAGAGGACACCCTGTGCTGCACAATCCTCTCACTAATGGTGACAACAAGTGTGTAAACAGTGTCGTCACGTGACTGAATCTCTGGGACCGGCACACACTGCCTAGGTTCTGAGGGCAAATGCAGAGTCTCGTCTTCACCAAGGGAAGGACAGCATTTCCTGAAGGAGGAGAGAATCAAGTCCTCAGTCCCAAAGGGTTCCCCATCCTCGCTTTGCAGTCACTGAGTAACTGTAGTTACACTATGGCTCCAGATGAAGTAAAGGGTGTGGAAGGGGAAGGGGAACAGGGAAAGAAAACAATGTTGTAGACGGACTGGACAAAACATGTAATACTAGCCCCCAACCACTAGACCCTTTCTGTTCTCTTTATTGCTGATGGATCTAACCATGTCTCCCTGCACTTCTAGTCAGATCTTGGAGCACCTTGGGAGGATTTTGGTGTTTGCCCCTAGTAAGATGGGAAACCAAGGGAGGACTCTGAGTGGGAAAGAGACATGGTGGAACAAACACATGGCCAGACTTCCCAGAGTTCCTCGCAGAATATCACCAACTAACCCACCTTCCTAAACAGGTGTACTGGCCTTGCCCTTCGGAACTCTTTCTTCTGCCGTAAATTGCCATTTGTATACATTTTTTTTTCTGGCCATAGCATCTTTGGCATCAGTGCTCATCTGTCCAGGATAGCCTGACACCATTTTAAATGTAACCCTTCAAGACATGGATTGTCTTACAAACTCCCTTTTTCCACACAACAGAACACGCATTTAAAGAAATAACAAGGGACCACTTCTATCTAAGCAAATGTGTATCTTTGTAGCCAACAGCATGGTCCTATAACAGTAATGTTTCTATTCCAGAAAGCAAGTCTATTCTGTCAGCAACAACCCTTTAAGAATCCAAAGTTGTCTCATGATCCCCTTACTCTATGCAGGATAAGTCAGGAACCAACAAATGAAACACCTTTCTCACAAATTATATCCCATTTGGATTTTGTTTTTAAACCATCATTTTATTTTTTTTAGGATTTTATTTATTTATTCATGAGAGACACACACACACAGACACACACACACACACAGAGGCAGAGACACAGGCCGAGGGAGAAGCAGGCTCCATGCAGGCAGCCCAGGACGGGATTCAGTCCCGGGTCTCCAGGATCACGCCCTGGGCCAAAGGCAGGCGCCAAACTGCTTAGCCACCCAGGGATTCCCCTAAACCATCATTTTAAACCTGTCATTGGTAAATAGGATTTAGAATCTAAAATTGCCTCAAAGATATTTTATGAGAATCCAAGAAAGGAAAAGAAATAATTATTTATTGGAGTCTACTGAATTCTTTGAATATGATATTTCATGTTAGTATGAATGTTGGAACAGAGACATGAAAATGCACATCCATGAATACCTGTCTTTATTTTTCATTTCAAACCCATATTACTTATACATTCTGAAAGAAGAACTTCAAATGCTGTATTTTGCAAGCTTGTGTTTTCAAGTTGCTGATTTAAGGTCTTGTTGACCTCTGTACAGAATTTTACCATTTTTTTCCTACTTTGTTGGCCTGCTCATGACAGAATCAAACATGGTTATAAAAAGGGCCAAATAAATGGAAAATTCTCTTGTAGAAAAGATGCAGTTTTATGAAAAAAAAAAAAAAAAACCTGCCAGAGTCAGTTTTTTTTTTTTTTTTTTTAACCTCTCACCCACTGACATTTCTGGTCCAACAGGTTTTCTTCTTGATGTAGTTAAATGTCAACAAAAGCGTTACTTCTTAATTATCTAAGTACCCTGAGTCACAATAATAATGCATATATCACTTCATTTAGGAAACGTTTTATTCTCAAGTTCATTAGCTGTTTTTATGAGAACCTTTACCAGCCTTTGGGAGGAAGACACTTTTTCTCCCAATGACTCTCTCAACTACAGTAATTTGCCTGGGTTGATTCTCTTCAATATTACATAAAAAAGGCTGACTTTTCAAAGATGGAGGTAAAATAAGTCTGTGAACTTCGCCTCTGCTGGTATTTCCCCTAGAACAGCCATTCCCAACTCTGATGAAAAGCAGAAACTCCTGGGGAAGCTTTGAGAAAAAAAAAAATATATATACACACACACACACACACACACACAGAGGAGATGCTGAAGCCCAATCTGAAGAGATTCTGGCTTAACTGATCCAGGATGGGCATCGGCATTTTTATCTTATTTTATTTTTTTATATATAGAGAAAGAACATGGGGGGAGGGGCAGAAGGAGAGAGAGAATCTCCAGCAGACTCTCTGCTGAGAGCAGAGCCTGACACAGGGGTGGATCTCATGACATTGAGATGAAATCAAGAGTCCGACACTTAACTAACTGAGCCATCCAGGCACCCCTGGCCTGGGCATTTATAAAAATGTGTACCTCAGCTTGAGAACTGGAACTCTAAAAGGAGACTTAACTTACTTTCTCTCCCTCTCTTTCCTTCTTTCCTCTTTCCTTTCCTTTCCTTCTCTTTCTCTCCACCCCCTCTGTTTCTTTCCTTCTTTCTTTTCTTCTCTTTTACCTTCCTTTCCCTCTTTCTTTCTATACTGAAGTGACTACCTATTTGAAATAATTCTATTTTTAATTGAAGCAAGAAAAGAAACTTCCAAATAAATAATGCTGTAACCATAGAAGACACAAGCACACCATAAAGAGAGGAAATCATATTGCTTAGATCAGTTGTTCTTACTTAATTCAGATTTTCAAATTTATTTTGCAGCCACAGGATACTGCACAGCTATATATTCAGTGCAGACAACAGATAAATCTAATTCAGCCTCAGGGACACCGAATACAATAGTCTTTCACTGTTGTCTATTGTTCAGTTCTGTCTTCAATGACTAATTTGTTATTACTTCAGCATCTCTTGCGTAGCTGAGACTTGAATACACCTGCCAGGAAGAAATAGGTGAGCGTGAAGTTTCACGTGGAGGTTAAAGGGGCCTCCACAGTGGATAGGTGGGTAGAGGTTTGAACTATATCCCTAACTTAGGTTCAATTATTGAGAATGGGTGAAGAGTCTGACAGAAACTGAGCTGTCGAGACAAATTGGAACTTCCTGAGGGAAAAGTTATGGTTCATGAAGAAATGTAGAGTCTGGTATAAACAGTGCTTCAGCAGTAGGACTGGAGAATGAATGGTACTGTCAGGATGACCACCAGTATCTGGAAGTGTCCTGAGCCAGCTCTCCTGCTGGGTGTGACCTGGGGAAGGAAGGAGCTATGTGGGAAGGGAAGAGATGCTGCAGCAAACTTGGAATTGCTTTGGGATCCACAGCCCTGGGCATGTGTAGTTCTAGGAGGCCAGGGTGGGGGGAGGGAAGGGGGTCCAAAGTGTAGCTTTGAGGGGCAGCAGCTAGTATAGAGCAATTGCTCCTACTGATTCAAAATAAGCATATAAAACAATTATTTTGGATTCATAAGCAACTGGGGTATAGGTGAGGACTAGAAGTAACTTCGTACAAGATTAGACTTCTCAGGTGAGAAGGTAGGGTGGGAAGATTGTAGCCTATGAGATTCTAGTTTCGATCTTATGTAACCTTATTTGTATGGATGGGCTGAAAAAAAAAACAGGGATATTTGGGTGCATCCTTTAATTTCCTGGTCACCAAACCTCAACTCTTCCATCTGTAGTACCCTAAAGGGCCCATTTTCTCTTTCCACATCAGTCTGTCCTGCATGTGGTTAATACACAGAATTCAACAAGACATATCACCACTGGCCATTTTGAAGATTGATTGTCTTCAAAGACTATCTGTTAATTGGACTAGTCACAGCCATAGAAAACCACCACTCCAGGCAGCTTTCTCTAATTGCGTCAGTAGACCCTTAGGGAGGAATCCTCCTTTCATTTACCTAGGCCATTAACCAAATACATACACCACAAATCCTCAAAATATATGCTGCACTAAAAAGTAAAGAAAACCACATTCGGTGAAGTGTATGATTTAGGGGAGACAAAGAGATGAATTTAATTAATATAATCCTGAATATATATATATATATATATATATATATATATATATATATATATATATGAAAGTTTCAAGTAGCTACAGAATTCCTATGATTCCTCTGGCCTTCACCATTTTCAATTTGCAATGATCTTGCCTACCCACTTGTTGCCTGGAGATCTTGTTACAAATGTTACAGGCCACATTTCTGTATAGTTAAAACGTTGCTTCAGGGTATATCTTGAGGGCATATAAGGAGATGGACCTTTGCATGCTTCTTACATAGAATTATCCATGTGCTTGCTCATACTTCAATTCCACATGTTCATGGGGAAATGCAATTGATTACTGGGGTCCAGCATTGACCTGGATGAACTTGGAAAAGCCACTGAATTTCTCTCACATATGTAAAAAGCGAGTCATGATTTTATTAGAAACATCTTGAGGATTAATAGCACCTCTGAACTACTGAACCTAAATTTGAACATTCATGTAGTTGAAATAAAGCCTCCTCCTCAGTCAGGGTGGTATGCAGTTGGGAGTGGGGAGGAAGTGGGAGAGAGCCTCCGCAATTGCAAAGAGATCTCTCTCAAAGAAAGGACCATTTTCGAAAAGACCTATCTCATTCTAAAAACAGTTTTACTACAAAATGAACCATGAACAGGACCATGAACAGAATCAGTGATCTCATGCCAGCGTGACTGAGTATTTAAAGTCATGAATGCCAAAGCCAGCCTCTTGCCCCACACTGCCAAAGGAAACAATAAGGCAAATCCACAATCTTCCCAACACGATAAACTCCTTTTGTCACCTTCTCATATGTGCCTCCAAGACTAAACTTGTTTCTTGGTGGCTCTGTTTCAGTTAAGGATTCTTAGACCTCAGTCCAAACCCCTTTCTCTTAGATTTGGTTCAAAATATTGACCAACGTGAGTTTCCATATTTATATTTCCAATTTTGGAGGACTTTAAAAACTGTTATGGAAACCAAGTGCTATTTTAGGGAGTAGATGGTGTGTCTAATTTATACAACGGAACCTGGCTGCAGCATTAACATTGCAATCAGAGTGAATAATTTAACTGAATTGTATTACATTCTTTGTGCTCCAGGTCCTTTCGTTTATGTCCACGTTTTGGGCAAAATCATCAATTTAGCCTTGCAAAAAAGCTTCTGTTTTGCTTTTATACTCATTTGTGCCTTTGGCATCTTCTCCATTTCTTTTTAATCGATTTCCTTATTGCTAGATTCTCTCCTAATTAGAGGAGTCACTGCAGCTGAAAACAATGACAATTTAACGGAATGAAGCAGATCTACCATCTTGAGTGGAGTGGTATGATGTGGTGGGCTGTGCCTGGCACATTCTCGTTAGCTGGGTGCTGGAAAACATTAACACCTCCACCAGAACAAAGTAGAAGGGGATACATCTCTAGTTGCAATTTTACTTATTTACTTATTTGTATGTTCCAGGATTATCCTTAAATTGGTACAGATGGAAGAAGCCATGTAGATCATCTGGTCTGATGGTGTTCTATGGACACGTCCACTACCAAGGAACTTTTTATTTGCTAATGGGACCAAAAAATAAGGATCATGTACTAAGTTTATCAAATAGCTAATATTTTTTACTTTAAAGGATGAGCACTTACTCTGCAAGGATGTTCTCAGGTTTTTAAATGGTAAAATGTATTTTTTCTCATGAAATGATGGTTATTTTTCATTTTTAATATCCTTACACAGGAAAATGAAATATAGCAGATCTGTGTCAGCAACCTTACTGTAAATACGATCTTGAAAGATAATAGTCTAGGGGCCACACATCTGGTCTGATCCATTTCATTGTGATTTGGGAAAAATGAGGCAGAGTGGTTACCTGCCTTACATGCAACCATCCAGCTTATTCACCAGCATCAAAGCCTCGTGGCCTTGGCTAAGCTCATATTCTCAAACTATGCCTGTGTGTGAAGGAAAGTCCATGTTCAAAGTTACACAGAGACTACTGAAATACTGTGTTATGTTTATAATGTTCTCATTTGCAATTTGTTTGGTCACATGAGAGTTAGAGCTGACATTTAAAAAAATATAATTTCTCTGTAAAAAGAACAAAACCAAAAAGCAACCGAGGCAAATGGCGCCCAAAGACTGACCTCTTCAATAACCTCTACCCCTGGAGAGGTCAGTGTGGAGTCTGTCCACTTTTTGTGCAAACAGATGATGGTGGTTTCCAGGCCATCTGTAGCCATTCACCTGTGCAACAGCATTTGGGTTCTAACTTCGCTGTTGTTAATCCCACTGGACGCTGTGAGAGGGACGAAAGGCGCCGTAACAGATATCCTGATGTGAAAAAGATTTCAAGACATTTTTGACACTGTTATGAATAACGTTCGGTTTCTCTGTCTGAGATGTCAAGTGATCTTTGTTGAGGGTGCTCTGACTGAATCAGCAAACCCTTAGGGAAGAGCCTTCACTTCCTTTCTGCTGTCTGTTTTGCCAGGCACACCAACACTGCTGGCTAAATAGTGCTACACAGGGTACAGGAGGCCGGTGAATGGGTGTAATATATTTTGCTTTTGATTATTCCACTGAAAAAAGTGACTTAATGACAGAATAATAGAAGAAATAAGCAACAACGAAATGTAAGCAAAAACTTAAGCATTACTCTTTACACTCTTTAAAGCCTTCCTACCAAGCCAATTGGCTTTCAATTCTGCAGTTTAGAGATGTAATGTTAGATACCACAGAGCCGGGATCCCTGGGTGGTGCAGTGGTTTGGCGCCTGCCTTTGGCCCAGGGTGCGATCCTGGAGACCCGGGATCGAATCCCATGTCAGGCTCCCGGTGCATGGAGCCTGCTTCTCCCTCTGCCTATATCTCTGCCTCTCTCTCTCTCTCTGTGACTATCATAAATAAATAAAAATTAAAAAAAAAGATACCACAGAGCCGATAGATTTCCCAGGGAAGATATTGATAACATTGCACGTTTTCTGTGATCCTATTCCCCCAATGAAATCCATTGCCTACTATTATTGATAGTGCATTCTCCCTGCAGCAAACTTGAAATGTAAGGAAATGAGACTCTACTCACTATTTCTTATTAGTAAAGTTATTGAATCACAGAAGAAGCTCATATAGTTGTCTGATTTACAACCAGGGTGCTCAAAAGTTCAACCTTCCCTTTGTTCTCCTCAAGAAAAAGTCCCCTTACAGGTATTACCTCTAATACCAAGTTGTGTGATATCTTCTTATTACCTGTCTTCCTTCCAGACAGGGCAGAGATTCTATTTTCATTTTTGTGTCCTCTGAGACCTAACACAATTGTCCAGCAATCACTGAGCACAAATTTAAGTGCCTACAAAGTGCTGGGGATTGTGCTGCCTACAGGGGGTGATAAGAGGTGAAGACTGTCCAGGGAAGAAGACAAATAATTCTGGAAGGCGTAACATAAAGAGCAAGAAGAGCTGAGTGAGGGGAAGTCAGGTGGGGGCGGATCTGTCTGACCAGCTTCCTAAAGGAAGTGACGTTTAAGGGGAAACCTGACTGATGAGCAGGAGTTTCCCCAAATTCTCTTCTTCTTTGTCTTTTCAGGTTACTGGAAAAACGGGTGAGGTCTGTGGCTAGGAAGATACAGTTCAGTGTGTCATCTGCTACCATGGTCAATGTGAAAAATGTTTTTACTTTTAGTACTCAGTTCCGGTAGTAACTTTCACGTTGATCACATGCTTGTAGGTCTGAGCTATTTGGCCTTGTGCAATGTTCGCATGCAACCCTACGCTTGGATACTGAAGAGAACCTTGTTGGCCATGCTATGGGGCTCCCTTATTTCCACTTCTAGGACCTATTTGTGAATAAATTCTCCTCTTTCCTACCCCAAGGCAATGAGGAGGCAAAGAAATTCTTCATTTTAAAAGAGTTACCACTGAAAGTTATTCTGACTCTATTGCTGAGTGATGTGACCCTCACAGTCATCTGAATTACCACCCAAGCAGAGTCTCAAAGACATTTTGGGGGAGAAAGACAAATGTATCAAACCTGGACGCACGAATGGTGTGCCTCTTGTAATGTATGCATGAATAGTAACTCTAGTCTTCCTTGGAGAGGTAAACAAACTCCCCTCCTTTTCTGTTTACTGTTTTATCTCCCTGAAATTTTAAACTCCACATGTATATAATGCAAACAGTGACAGAGGGCTTATCTCTTTTTGGGGGCATGCACTTGCGTGCGCACGCACACCAACACACGCACATACACACACACACATAAGCACAGTCCTTTAGAACTTCCTGCTTAACTTCTCACAGCAACTTCCTCCATTTAAGATGGGCCGTGGTCCCTGAGGGAACCCTCCGGCATCTGAATTTGGCAGAGAATCCCATTCCCATGGAAGTTAGGGCTGCCCTTATACTCCCAAGGAACAGCTTGGCGAGGTTCTCACCCATTTACATCTGGCTTCCTTGGAGAATGTGTGCAGCCAAGATGGACTGTGAGAGGTCTGCAATATTCCCCAAATCACACAGATTAGAAACTTCCTACCTCTGAGTATGGGAAAAATGAGGTTCACCTAAATCTTCACCAGCATACGGCTTGGTTCTCTTGCTGCTCTACATAAATGAATGTTGGCAGTGCATTACATATCAAAACTGTCCAAATGCAGGCTGACATTTAGGCCTTGGGATCCATGCACCCATTTAGATCTGACCCTATCTCAAGCGTTCAGAGAAACGTGAAAGAATTTTACAATAGCCACCCCTTCTCCCCCAAATTGAACGAAACATGAGGAGGAAAAACAAATGGAGAAATTTGTGAGAATGGTTGGCTTCATCTGTATTTGCAAGCAGAAATCAGCAAATTGACAGAGTTTAAATTGCCTTATAAAGTATCTTTATACAGCAGAAGAGATGGTCAGAAATGCATTTTTTTTGGCCCATATTTCCTTTCATTTCTCCCTTGGGATCACTCTTTCCTACTTTCTATCCCATTTTTCTGACCCTCAGGCTCTCTCTCTGACTTTGACTATGTAGACAATTTCAGTTTCATCACACACATGGTTCAAAACTTTATTTTAGGAATCATCATGGCTGTAATTGCAGTAAAAGGAGCAAATAGTTTTGTGGACCATATTCACATATGCAAAACACAGCCTCCACTACCAAGTCCTGCCTCCCAAAGCTGGGGTGGAGTCCAGAGCATGGCCTGGTAAGGCCACTGGGCCTGGCTGCCCTGCTGGCCAGTCCTTTACTGCCTGATGCCTTTTATTTATTTATTTATGTTTATTTATTTATTTTTTATTTATTTATTTTTATTTTTAAAAGATTTTATTTATTCATTCATGAGAGAGATAGAGAGGTAGAGACACAGGCAGAGGGAGAAGCAGGCTCCCTGCAGGGAGCCCGATGCAGGACTCGATCCTGGACCCCAGGATCAGACACTCAACCACTGAGTCACCCAGGCGCCCCTGCTGGTGCACTTTATAGACTGGAAATGGAACTGATGGCTCACAACCTTTTTATCTTGATAAATCAGAGGCATAAACCTCAGTCCACAAAACTGGTGTGGATAGGCATAAACATGGGTAAGTGTGCAGGTAGTCCCCAATCTATAAATACCTATAGATGACCACTAGAAAGGAAGAGTTCTGTACTCCTTAACTGGTGATGTTCAGGAGATTCTCACTTTCCCTTTCCCCTTGGTCTGAAGGCCTGCTTCCCAAGGTCTGGCCAAAAACGCTTCTGGTATTCCCGTTCAGGTCCCAGAGCCAGGAGGAAATGGAAGCCCCTTCTCTACGGTTTTCATAGCAAAGTGATCTGTGTACATGTGGGACTCACATTTCTTTCTTGCACAGTGATTCTCTGTTTCACTAAATAGGCTGTATTCCTGATTCCACCCCTGGTGGATCAATGTACGCTGAACAATTCTTTTTTTCCTTAAATGCGTGTTTGAGAAATCGCTGTCAGTACTCTCACAGCTCAGTGTCCAGATGAGTCATATAGATTTTGGATAGGCTAGCCCCGAGGACATGATAAACCTTCTTGAAACTGGTCCTATGGACAAAATGTACCGGCAGTGCCAAAGCACCAAACTAGAAATGAACTTTGAGAACCCAGTTCTCCAAAGTAAAGACTGCCCAGAGGATGGTTGCTCACTTCTGATCTCTAACTGTAGGAAAGGGTTTGTATTTCTGCTTCTGGGAGCAGTGATACTGGGGCCCTAACCAAGACACTACCAGAGAAGGCAGGGGGACGGTTCCCAAGCTGCAGTCTGGCAGCAGGCTACGAAGTTAGCCCCGCTCGCTTACAGAGACCTCTGTCTGATGTGTCAAGGCCCCTGGCTGAGAAAAGCTGTCGGAGGGCTTCAACTGCACTGATGTGAAGGAAATGCATCGATCTTATTTGTTTATTGGCACATTGGTCAGTAATTGATCTATAAAAAAGCAATAATTGTATCCTCTTTCATTCATTTTTAAATCCTTTTCTATTTTTTTTTTACCCCTTGGACTTACTGTCTTGTTTTGTTTTGTTTTGTTTTGGAGAGAGATACCAATACAGATTTCAGGGGAAGAGAGCTTGGAGAAATCTGCTGGTGTATATAGGACACAGCCAGGAGCCATTCCCCACCACTAATCCTGAATGTCCCTAAGGCAGGATCTAAATGTGATAAAAATGTCAGCAAATGAACTGACTGGCATAGAATCCCAAATCCACCAGGGAGAAGGGCAAAACCATGAACACATTTTAAGTTGTAACCAGATCAGACTGTAACTGCCTAATCCCTAATAAATAGAGTGGATCAAGATTCGAAATCTTTTTTGGAAATAGCTCTGTTCCAGAATTTCACAGAAAAATTATAACAAAACTTGATGTACATGGAACTATTAGCCAGAATTAAATTATACACACACACACACACACAGTAAGAGGGTAGTATAGTGGGCTAGAAAGTAGCAAATGTCTGACCTGCTTTAAAAAGTTCATGTCTGATTTGGATTAAAGACATGGTTGAACAAAGTCCTTGGGGCAAGATTGTGCATTTATGTTTTTTGGCTGAGAGAGAGTGTGTGGAGCATGGCTAGAAGCAGACAAACACGATCTGAATTCCAGTTCTGCCACCTGATAGCTGTGTGATTTAGGCCAATGACTAGGTAATCTGCTCTTGACTTCTTCATAGATCAAGAGGAGATAATGAGGCCTGTTTCTTAGGAAAGTCATGGAAAAATCAATTAGCCCATTCATTGTAGGTGCTCAATAAATGAAGCTTCCTTCTCATCCCTTCTTTGCACACTCTAGCACCAAATGTACCTATGAGGGCATTGTGTATGTTTGAGTGTTTTTCTTGATGCTTTGAGTTTTTTCTTATTGTCTCAAATGAGTTATGATGTCTCTGAAGGTTTCAGCATTTTACCTTTCATATATCCTTTGTCAGGAAGCTCTCAGCAGACCTAGTCCACCAGAATGAGAGGTTAAATAAGCAAACAGAGCAACCCATGGGACCCAGAAACAGGGACTCTGAGAAAGGAAAGAAATGAAAACATGCCCAGGATGGAGGCAGGAAGTCCTAGGATGACAGCACTATCTGTGGGCCTAGACAACTCCATTGGGATCGTTGGTGCAGAGAGAGGGCTCCTGGAGAGATGTGTCCAGGAAAAGAAACAATGAAAAGATGATCTAAGAGGAATTACAGGTGTTTCACGGAGCTCTTGGATGGTATGAGAAGACATAGCCAGAGAGTCAAAGAAACTTCACAAATGAAAGGCAAAGTTAGACACTGAGGTCCTTCAGAGGAATTATGGTTACAGTACTCTGGCTTGTCTGGGCTGTAAACACTACTTACATCTTCGCACTTCTGGAAACACTGATGTGGACTTAGGCAAATTTTTGACGTACCTTGTGAGGGTGAAGGGGGAGACAGAAAGACTAAAATCTTCATCTGTTGCATAAGATGTAACAGACACTGCTTAAAAGGAACAAATCAAGAGGTCTGAGGCACGCACGCGTACATTTAGTGATCAGATGGTAACAATCGGAAGAAGAAATTAAAAATGATGAGCGCGGTTTCCTTTAGGGTGAGGGGTGAAGGTAGGGGGTGCCTATGGAATAAGGAATAGCTTTCACCTTTTAGCACTACTTGGCTTTTTAAATTATTTGTCTGTGCTACTCTGACAAAAATAACAAATTTAAAGATGAGGACAGTAGTTGCATTTTAGAGTCATAAAATTCAGGATTATAGAATAAAATTGTAACAAAGGGAGCAAACAAAGCCTAATTACTAAAGGTAAAATACTCTGCTAACAAGTCTGTGTCCAGAATCTTTGGCTTCTATTTCTTATTCCCATGCGGCCCCCACCACACAGCACACCCCATTCAGTATATTTCTTACAGCAACTGGCATGGTTTTCTGTGTACAAGAAGTGTTTAAATATTTGTTGATAAATAACTATACCAATTGCTGAATATTTTCACGGTGATTTTTTAATGAGCTAGGTCTGGTAAACAGAGGTGGTCACAACTGAAGTTTATAGTTTTATTCTATATGGAGGGCTAAGATTATAGCTTATTTTTATTTTTTTTTAATTTTTATTTATTTATGACAGTCACACAGAGAGAGAGAGAGGGGCAGAGACACAGGCAGAGGGAGAAGCAGGCTCCATGCACCGGGAGCCCGACGTGGGATTCGATCCCGGGTCTCCAGGATCGCGCCCTGGGCCAAAGGCAGGCGCCAAACCGCTGCGCCACCCAGGGATCCCTAAGATTATAGCTTAAAAGGATTTTTGAAACTCCTTGAAATCTGATTCTGAGGTAGACAGACATTCCACAGGTCTCATCTACTTTACACAATGCACGGGTTTGCCAAAGCCTCATGTAAGACACTGAGATTTGAGTGAGGCAGTTTAATGGGAATTTTCATTGTGCGTATCTGCATAATCTCGAAACTCTCTGTTGGGATAAGCCTGAACCCTGGTTTGAGACTGTCCTGAAGGAATCTAAGTTCCAGGGAGGTGTCTCAGGGAAACCTTGAAAGGGGGAGGGGAGGAGAGACGTATTCTCGCTAAAATGAATTGCAAAAACCATTGATACAGAGCTTCAGAAGACATTACATCTGCATTCCATTATCTCAGCTTCCTAGGGAAAAGTATTCACTGAATTAAAATTCAATATTTTGGCCTCGGATTTTACAATGCAGCTTTAATACCAGAAACTTCAAAGTAAACACTGTCATGGTGTCTTTGCAAAATTTTCAGTGGAAGATGTCCATCGTGTTACCTAATTCCCCCAGTGATAGATGTACCTTTGAATTCATTTCCAGGAAATAGTTTGCCTCCACTGATGAACTGGCATGCTAAAGAAAAAAAACAAACAAACCCTATATCCCCCACATAATTTCTTTTTGCCTTAGTCGCCTGGCAACTCAAAGTTAAATGGAAGCCCAGTTCTTGGAATTTGCTGCAACTATCTACTAACATTTAATTTGGATTGTTTTAGTGGATTTGTTTCTGATGGTCCTTACTTTGCAAAGGGAAGCAAACTAACAGAACTTGTGAATTGCCTACAAGGTACAGGCCCTATAATTTGTCCGAAGTCCCATGGGCTATTTCATGGAATTTTTTCAACAATTCTGTGAAATAGGGTTTTAGTTCTTATCTGGATAATGCAGCTCAGTTTCAGAAAATTCAAGTAATTTGACTAAGGCTGGCTGATCATTAAGGGGCTTACATTTTTGGAAGTAAGCAATGCATAAATTCTCAATAATGAACATTTTATATTCAGATTGATGTCAGAAGTTACTCAACTGTATTTCTTCTCCTTTGATTTCAAGACTGTACAACTGTAACACACACACACACACACACACACACACACACACACACACACACACTGAAGCCTCTTTCCCTTTCTTTATTCTCCCCACCTCTCCTGTTTATGTGTCCTTATGTTGGGACTTTGTCTCAGGTACTCTGTTAGCCCTTGGAGGTACAAAGATAAATTATATACAGACTCCAGTCTCAAGGAGCTTGCAGTTTAGTGAAGGGGTTGACTTATAGACTTAATTATAATTCAAGGTAGAAAGCAGTGGATGCAATGAGAGATGCAAAATGCTTTGTGAGTTCAGAGAAGAAAAAGAAAGTCCAGGATCCTAACTCTCTAGGAATTCCTGGTTCACTGGACCAAACAGATACCTAAACAAAATTATAATACAATATAAGAATAGTACTGAACTGATAAATTATTGAACACTGCATCTGAAACTAATGATGTACTCTACATTGGCTAATTGGATCAAAGAAAGAAAAAGAATGGTACTGAAAGTGTTGGCACTCTGTTGTAGGCACTAGAGGAGGAAAAAACAAACTTTATTCGTTTCAACAGTCTGAGGAGGGGTGATTACAGCAACATGGGCAGTTAGGGCAGAGGCTGGGGTTCCAAGACACTTTGGAACTATCAAAGCAGTTGGGCAGGATGGGAAAAGGTAGTCGCTGGGCAAAAGACATTCATAAGGAGGAGAGCTGATCCTGTGGAGCAGAGCCTCACAGACTGATTGGATCTGGGGTGAAGGTGCATTGCCAGGGAGAAGGCTTGGCCAAAGCAACAGAGATAATTGGAACCCCAGCCACTGGCCTCAGTCTTATGGAGCACAGAACAAGGTAGAATTTCTTAGATACACTGTCTAGCCCATTACTGGACAAGAGAGTTGGAAAGGGAGGCTTGCAATAATGCGAGCACATGGGGAGTAGCAGAGACAGAGGTGAGGAAGAAGTGAGGGTGGCCATCCATGGTATCTGTAGTGGCACCTGGGGGGACAGGCCTAAGGGACAGAGAGCAATTATCCTGACTGCAGACCTTCCGAGCCTGGTAATTGAAAAAAATGGGATTCTTAGGGGCTAGGATTACTGATGGAAAGTTATTTTTTGAAGGATGCTAGGGGTAGGGGGTAAGGAGAGAACAGGAGAGAAATGGGCAGAGACATTCTGGGATTGGCAAGGGTGGAGCTGCCTGGACTCCCACTGAATGTACCTTCCAAATCCGAAATGTCCCTGGCATATAGATATTGTCCCTGGCTGGGCCTCCAGAGTGTGTTCTCTGTACTGTAATGAGAGTGAGTTTTCTGAAGACCAAATCTGATTCTTTAACATTCACCATATTTGAATTAAGCAACTACCTTCCAGGAGGTGCAAGTTATGCCTCTGTTTAAAGATGACCCATACCATTTTTTTCTTTACATTTTTCAAAAACCTATAAAACTTTCTATTGCCCTCAAGATGAGTTCCAAACTCCTTACTATGGTCTCTAAGTCTTCTGATGATCTGACTCCATTTACCAATCTCATCTCTCTCCTCTCTTGACTGAACACCTCATAGTCCAGCCTTCCTAAATCACTTGCAGTCCTCCAAAAGAGCTCAGCCTCTGTCTGGATGGCTTTCTCCCTTCCCACCTCATAAGTTCCTATTCTTCCTCAAGGTGCCTCATCCAGGAAGCCTTTTCTAGTTCCCAAAGCTATAATAGGTGCTTTATCTTTGCATTCTCCAAATATCCTATGGACACGTCTATTAGAAGCCCTGTAATACTATATAATCAATTGTTTCTGTCCATTACTAATGGGTAGGGATTGTGCTTTGGTCACTGTTGGTAAATTATCAATATTCCATGCATGTTTCATAAAAGAAAGAATCATTTGGAATATGAGTGATAAAATTCTCTTAGTTGACTCATGATTTCCAATGATATAGGTCAGTCCAGGCTCCAAGAGTGCCTCTGCAGAATTCCCTTCACAGGTTTAAACCACAGGACAGCTGAGAGTGAATTCTCTGGTTTTCATCCCTGAAAACTAGACCCATTGGTGCAGATCCATGGTCAGTGGTGTTTTAAAGGCAGACTTGTAAAGGGAGAAGGTAGAAATGGTAGGTCCTGTTCCTTCCTTCTTGGGAGGAGAGGGTGGTATGTTGGTGTCCTTAACTCCCCAGAACAGAAGAATGGATGATGGGTCAATGGTATGATTCATTTGTTCATTGTTCAACAAATATGTTTTGGATGCCTCCTGCATAGTAGCCATGTCAAAGATTGGAATACAATGGTGAACAAAATGGCCTCAATCCTTGCCTTCAAGTAGCTTGCAGTCTACTTGAGGAAGACACACAAGAACAAGATATATGAGGGCTAATACCTGCTAAAAGAGAGGAAGTAGAGGTAGCTACCAGAGAATATAGGATGGGAATTAATCCAGATTGGAAAGCCAGGGAAACCTTTTGGAGGAAATGTCTTAACTCATACTGAGGAAGGAAAGAGTTAGGTTAGTGTGCAGAGTAAAGCAAAATAATTTTCTAGGCAGAAGAAACAATGTATTTGAAGACCTGAGGGTAAGGAAAAGCATGGTACTTCTCAGGAATCAGAGTTCACTTTTTATGGCAGGAGCTAGAGTGCAGAGTATATATGAATTTGGCAGGTAAAGATGAGTGAACGAGTGGGTGGGAGTCAAGGAAAGGAAAAATCTGGGGATGGAGACCAATAAATCTTGTGAGGATTGACTCATTGAACAGGTCATGTAGGGCTTTATAAGCTACGTAAGGATTCAGATTTTATTCTGAGAAAATGAAGATCCTTTATGGGATTCAGGCAGATGACAGACATGATCACATCCCTATTTTAGAATGCTCACTCCAGCTGCACATTGCAAGACCAGAGGGAGGCAGGCCAGTTTAGCCAGCACTTGAAGTGAGAAGGGACAGAGGTTAGAAGCTATTGAGGATATGTTTCACCTATGGGTATGTCCATCCAAAATTCATTCCTTTGTGCCAGAGGCCTGTGGGACAGAGAGATGGGCCTGCCAGCCTGTTAGCTTCGTGGCTGTCCCCAGTATGATCCTTTTCCAGAAAACAGTCTCCTCGTGGCCGACAATAACTCCAGTGGCTAAATGTCCTCTCCTCCCCTGACTCCCACTTAAGGGTTGCCATAGAACAGGTCTCAAGGAGTTCAGGGGAAAGATGCAATTTCAAACCTCATCTGTAGGGAAAGGGTAAAAGAGGAGGGTCCAGCCAAGGGGAGGGGTGACGGGACAGAGACTGAGAGACATGGAGCAGAAATGTGAGCCCAAGACCAGAGTGCAAGGCCCACACATTCGCGTGTGCACCCACATAGATCTGGGCCTACCACGAAGGGCCAGAAAAGTTCCCTGTTTATGAAGTTCATGTTTCCTAAAGGTGGAGCTGAACTTCAGCTCCCTTGAAAAGCAAACTGGAAAATGCCAGTGATTCAGAGTGGAGGGAATTAGCAGCAGAAAGAAAGGGAAACAGGTCAACCACCCCCGTTCTTTCTTCCTCGGGGACCTTGGAACTTCATTTTGCAGGATGCACAGGAAAGTAGACACTGGCTTCTCTCTATTATGCTCTACTCAATTTATTGCTTGGAGAATAACGTGCCACTTTATTGTTCAGATTCATCGCATGAAATGCAAATATTCAGCCAGAGTTCTCTAATTAGTATCCAAGAGAGCTGCTGAGGCTCTGTGCGTTTAACTTTGGTCTTCCCTGCTTAAAAGGCAGTGTAAAAGAGTAAGATGATTCACTCACATTACATCTCTCAGATTCTAGCAGTCTAAACATTTGTGCAGTCTTTTGTTTCAAATCGAGAACTCCTTTATAGTAAACACCTTCTGAGTCTCAAGTTCCCAGGCCTGACTTTAATTAACCATTAACGTGAAAATTTACGATTAGTGCACTGGTGAAATGGGTTGCTGCTTCCTTTCGATTTCACAGAAAGAAATCACCACCCCTCCTCTACCAAACTGATAACAACTGACATCTGATTAGAAAAGGCAAAACTAATTAGAATGGGTGCAAAGGGGATTGTTTAAGTCACCTACATTAATGCACATTATAGTTAAATATCTGTCAGATTTTCCATTAACCCTCTTGCATTTCCATCTCTGGGATCAAATCTATTTCTTAACCTCACACCCCCTTTTCCCTACTTGGAAACTTGGTATTCAACAGGCTGAATTACCCACTAATGCTTTAAATGCACAGCTCTTGTTGATGGATGCAACATACTGACAAAGACCTTGGAATGAGAATAATAGAAGTCATTCCCCTAAGTGTGGATTTAAACCTTATGCATTATGATTCCAAGGCTAACATCTTCTTCTTGTTACTGTGTTTATTTCTTTACTGTGGGATGCAGGAGTTAATTGTTGCTTTTCACCAATTCACTCTCCTGGGTTCTCAGCTATTAACACATTAGAAGGGCAAAACAGATATGAAAGTGGAATATCCAGCAAATAGAGCTCTATTCTGTAATAGACTAAAATAACACATTCAGAGTTGAACCTATAGACTTATGGGAAAGGTCTGTTTGATTTGGGCTCAGTTATATACAGAGTAGATTGTAGTATACGCACCTAATAAGAATCCAGTAAGTATCAGGGACAGATGTCTCCTTCAGATCAAAAGCTCATTGAGGGGTGGGACCATGGTTTCCTGATCTTTTTTAGACGGGTGCAGAGAGGGTCCTTTGAATCATGTAATCTTTCAATCTCCAATTCCTGGCACAATGTAGGTGCTCTATAAACTTTTATCCTATGAATGCATGCACAAATTACGGTTTTATCTTACTATGAAACTCTAACCGTGACCCTGGACAGTTCTTAAATCTTGATGGATCATGTTGAAGAACAAAAAAAGTGAATGAAAAAAGCTAACCAAACCTTTGATTTTCTTCCTCTAAAAGCTAAGTCACACACCACTCCCCTGAGTATCTTCCATCTTTATCTGGGATCAGAAGTATCAAGAAGTCCGGCAGCAAATCAGCCTAGCAACAGAAGCAAGAATAAGCTGAGCCTGCAATATGATGAAAACAGCTCAATTTGAAAATACTCTCTGAGTATTTGATTTTTTAAAACATTTTTAAATTTAATGTTTTCCTTACCATATCTTCTTCACTCTGAGTAGTGGTATCAGTGTCCAAAACTGTGCTTGGCATATAGTAAGCACTTAATAAATATTTTTTTGAATGGATGAATAAAAACTATTGGTAGAGTTCAGGATGGGCCAGTACCCAATTTAGCCTGAGATCTTTAGTTCATGGCTCTTGGTTGGGCAGACCAGGAGACATAGAGATCTGTAGATTCAGATAGGCAGCTTTGGTGAATTTGTTTCAAGATCCCTCCCTCAATCAGAATTTGCTTAAATTTTCCCCGAGGTAGAAATAAACTGGGCATGTAGACAATAATGAAATTGCAGATATTCTAGCAAAGGCCCAGTTAGCACAGCCCAAACTGCTTCTACCAAGTTATTTAACTTAGCACAGTAGTTATTAACACTGGGCTTAAAATCAGACCAGGTACTAACTGTAGCTGTGAGTAAGTTATTTAATCTCTCTGAGACTCAGTGCCCTCACTTTAAAAAAGAAAAGGGGGGTTGATAATATTAACATGTACTATTTGGGCTGTTTATATGTGGCACAGAGCTGGTACTAACGTTAAAGCCAACAAACCAACTAACAGAAACTAACAAGACACATGCAAAATCCCTCCTGCCGATTTTGCCAATCAAGATTCTTCAGTACAAGTCATATTAACACATGTGTCTGGAAATTCACTCGGGATCTTAGTCCTAGCACTAGTCTGGTGAAATATTAAAAACAAATTTGTATTTTCTTTTAAACCGAAAAGATAAATGATGAAATATCAAAGGTAAAACGAAAATGCAAACATGATGTTCCTGGCCTGCCACAGACCATCGTCCGTAGGTCTGTGTCAGACCTTGTCCTTCTTGCCAGCAGAGCCCAGCCAAAGCGAATCATAATGGAAATCACCAAATTGTCGAGGGTCATTTGCAATGATCACCTAGGATCTCTTGAGTCTCTATCCTAACTTCACTCTTGGATTCTGAGTATACTGACTGGTTTGGTGTCCCAACTTGTATAGGAAGTGGCTTGGCCTTGTCTTTGGCTCTTCATGCTCCTGACTTCTTTTGACCTGGTTCTGACATTTGAACCCAAACCCTGGCACTACCCTAACTGGCTGACCCTTGAGTCAACCTGTGGCCTCTGGCAAAGGGGTGGTTTGGATGTTATATTGTTGCAGAACATTTAATTTATAATTATTTTCCCACTAGAAAAGGCATTCCCAGACGATTCAAGGTTCTATCTCTTCTCTGGCACTTTCACTGGGCTATAGGTCCAGTGACTCCTTCACCCTCAACTGGGTGTTCATCTTTCAGATCAGATATATCTAAAATTACCTTAAAGGAGATGGGGAGGAGAACGTTAGCCTTGCCTGATTTATGCCAAGGGTTGATATGTAGAGTAGTGAAGGATAAACTTGCCTAGGCAGAGAGAGTGGGGTGAGGTTCTTAATATATGATTGAGGAGCTTGGCTTTAAACTAAGAGGAAATGTACAAATTTATGTTTCGGTCATAACAAACCATCCATTCACTGGCTGAGTTCCCTCTCAGCATTTTTAGAGATGGGATAATTCTAAACCAAATATAGAACCCACTTGAGTTTCATGGATCTAATGTTAGAAAAAAAAAGTTCACACTTTTAAGTGTCTGATTATACAGCTCTGACAAAGATCACTTCTTGGTTCAAGAAGTTAGAGCTTCTGGGTTGAACTCTCACAAGCCCTAGTGAACCAATAACTCTTTCACACCTTAAACAAGTTCAGTGACTTGAAGATAAATCGGAACTGCATGCATTATATCCTTCTTCTGCCCTTTCCCATAACCTTCAAATCAGAAAGGGAAGGAAATTATAGCCAGGAGGTATTTCCATTTTCCAAGCCCCAAACACTAGCAAGACAGAGTCACTGAAGACATTTTGTGAAATACCAAATACCATTTGTCCTCTCAGTATCCAGAGAACAGATTACTTGAAACCACCCCAGGCATGGAACAATAAAGAGATCTCCAACAATTTGATTATGCTGCATCCATCTCTCAGGCACCATTCACATCTAGGAGAACAGAGATGGATATCCAATAAAGAGAGAGGGGCACAGACCTCCCCCAGTATATTCTTGGCCTGAGCATGCAGATCCGTTTGGGTGCAGAGCTCCAAAGGGTGAAGAGAAAGCCATCTTTGCACACTCTGCTGTGTAAACTGTAAGCAACTTATTGACAAATTCAATCTTATACCATCTTATAGCAGAAAGCCAAGACTTCCACCATTTCCAAGGGAGAAGGACTCCTATTAGCCACAGTAAGTCTTCCTATGTTTGACACAAAGTGAGAAAAAGAAAAAAAAATCACGAGCAGTGTTTTCATTTAGGACACTCTAGTTGACAAACTTAAGAATTGCTTACTGCCGATCTCTCCCCTCCTATGGTTCTAGTCATGAGTAACAGAGATTTTGCTAATTGGAAATGAGAATGCACATTTGTACTGTCTACTATAAATAGCTGGGTTAAACTACCTTCTCTGAGCTGAGAATACTTGGCAATATACTAGATGAGAGAATAGGAATTAGAAAAACCTTGAAAATATGCATATCCAAATGAAAGTTGCTTCTCAAAATTATCATCTTGGGAAGCAACTCATTGATTTTCTTTTCTTTATTGCCTTCAGAGAAAGTTCACAAACCAAATTTGAAATCCAGTCCTATCCTATCAATTATTCCTTGTTTTTGACCTAAAACAGCATTATCCATCTTGCCTGTTTTCAAAGATCCCCCAGACAGGATGAATATTACCTCATTGGTAATAATCCACTCAATGTACTAAAAAGCTCTGAAGAGAATCCCCAGAGAAAAACTCTGTAACCGTATTGAATAATAGCTCTCTTATTAGCATGAGTCCGGCCCCCTGAAGGTGAATGCTTTTAAGAGGGCAACACTTACTTGACCATACAGCTCGGATACACTTGCTTACAACTCAGACACAAGATTTCAGAATCCTCCCCCTCAGAGCTGTTGAGCAGGAAGGAACAATCTGATTCAATATACAAAGTTAGGATAAAGCTATAAATGAGTAGCTATGTCCAGCCTGTACAGAAGGGGCCTTTGGCTTAAAATGCTGCTGCCACTTTTATAATTTTTTAAGGGCTTTCTTGAAAAGATGAAAATTATCTTGGCATCATGTGTCACATACACTGGAATAAGTTAAATATGGGCTAAGACACTGAAAGATGTTTATTGATTTGGCCATCAGCACCCACACCAGTGTGCTTGGGTTCTGGAAGATTCAGTGGGGACAAAGAGATCATGAGTGTATTTGCCAAGCCCCAGTTGTTGACATGAGCAATGGAGCTGGAAACAGGACCGAGGATGTTGGACGCGGCAAGAAGGCTCCCAAAGAATTGTTGATGGGGTGACTGAAGAGATAGATTTCCTGTTGTAAATCATTTATTTTGGTTAGCTCCATGATGTTTACCCTTAGGAACGTCAACCATCACGCAGATGTTTTTCGATTCTTTTCTTTAACAACTCTGAAGGTTAGAGATTTAAGATTTTATTTGTCTCCAAAGGACTTCATCTACCCTGTAGATTATGTAAATATGGCTCAATCTTACAAGAAATATTCTTTTTGAGAATTTCACAATGGTCTATAAGTGGTCATTCATTTCCCAATAAATCCTACCTGTGAGCTGTACAGCCAGTGGCTAAAAGTACAAACTTTAAAATAGACCATCTGTTCTGCTATTTTTTAAAGATTTTTATTTATTTATTCATGAGAGACAGAGAGAAAGAGAGAGAGAGAGAGAGAGAGAGAGAGAGAGAGAGAGAGGCAGAGACACAGGCAGAGGGAGAAGCAGGCTCCATGCAGGGAGCCTGACACGGGACTCGATCCCGGGTCTCCAGAATCGCATCCTGGGCCGAAGGCAGGTGCTAAACCGCTGAGCCACCGGGCTGCCCTGTTCTGCTATTTCTTATCTGTGTGACTTTGGAAAAATTACTTAACCTATCTGTGCCTCAACTGCTTCACTTGTAAGATGAGAACAATGGTATTTCCTTTGTATGGGTGAAATGAGATACCATAAGGAAGAGAGACTGAAGTCAAGCCAGTTACAGGGTAAGTAATAAACACTACCTCTCATTTATATGTCATATTTGTTATTTCCATTTTTATGATCAGAAGTCTTGGCGTAGGGATGGTAAATCACTACCCACTCACCATCCAATAAAAGAATGAAGGATAGTCTTCCTTTATTCCTTCAAAAATATTTATGCTAGAATTCGAGACTTATTCCAGTGTATCTATCTCCTACATAAGAGTAATATTTGTTAAAAATATTCTGGTATCACATATGGTTCTTTCCATGATAATCACAGTAATTGCCAACTTTATTCTAAACTCTGGGTGCAAAATTATCTCATTTTTTATTAGATTTATTTATTTATTTTAGAGCAAGAGAGCAAGTGTGCCCATCAGGGGGAGGAACAAAGGGAGAGAGGGAGAGAATCTCAAGCCAATTCCCTGCAGAGCACAGAGCCTGAGATGGGGCTCCATCCCAGGACCCTGAGATCATGACCTGAGCTGAAATCAATAGCTGGCCGCTTAACCAACTGAGCCACCCAAGCGCCCCTTGATTTTATTCTAAAAAAGTCCTAGGATGTATTATTATCACCCCTATTTACAGGTGAGAAAATACAGGCTTAGTGAGGTCCAGTGACTTGCCTGAGGTCACACAGCTAGTGAAGGTCACAGTAAGAATTTGAACCTAGATTTATCCAAACACAAATGCCCACCGATGCCATCAGGAATAAGTTCGACCATGCCATTTGTTTATAAATGATTCCTAAGTTACCTGTTGAAAAGGTACTCTGTAAGATATACATATGGCTCTACTCAAGTCCATTCTTCATCAACTACAATTAAACCCCCTCCTTTTTTTTTTAAACCTTCATACTTCTTAAGCAGGTAAGAGCTCAAAGCTTTACTTGGTGCAGAGCTCTCAAATCCTGGTGGAGCCTAGTTTTCTCCTGGCATACATCTAGGGCAAAGGTTAGCTTGGCCATAGTCTGTGGCACTTGTGGCATTCTTCTCTGTGCGGCAGCCACGTAAACCTCTTTAGGAATGTGATGGGAATTAGACTGAGTGCCTTCTTAATATCCTGACATATTGTTTTGATGTGTAACGTGCTGTCTTTGTGCTTGGCCACTAACGCCTGTCAAATTACACGCATGAAGCAACATTCAGACCTTTCTCCCTCCAGGAAGAGTTTCTGCTCTCAAGTTCCCTGGGGATCAGAGCTTCCTCACTAGCATGTGTTCTGGAGGCAAAGAGCTATCTCTTCATACTATTCATGTCTGGGGCAGAATAAAACTTCTGCTTTATGTTAATCACAGGATATAAGGTAACCACAGATATTCTGTTTGTAGTGATGACAATTTCATCCTTTAACACTTAATGCGGGCGTTACTTTCTCCAGAAGACTTCCCTGACTTCCCCTTGCAGGGTAAGACACCCAGCCTCTGTGCTCTCATGTCATCAGCCTTTCTACTTAGTATTAATACGAGAGTTTGAAAGTCTTTCTCTCTCTCCAGACAGTGACTGTGTCTTATTTAATGCACCAGTGTGGTCCGAGCAGGATCTATCATGAGGCATTGGGCATTCGGACATTTCAGTTGGTTGGTGTGGGTGTAGACTGGTCATTAAATACTCTTAATATCATGTCTGGACTTGTTTCATTTGTCAGCATAATCACAACATCTTGTACACGGTAGGTACCAGGATGCACAGGTCGACTTAACGACTGACTTATTGACTGGAGGAAAAAACACTGGGTGTATCTTATTGACAACTGGACGTGTCACTAAAGGCTTGAATTTTAATGCAATGTTTTTAATAAGCAAGAGGCTTTGACCACTGCAGATCCCAATGAGAGGAATGCTCTACAAGGAAATACTAGCTCTTGCCTCCAGATGCCCCCAAGTGAGCCAGACTTTACGAGGCCTTCCGTGAATGGGAATCTGACAGGACCACTACTATCTGGTGGCCTTGCTTCTGTCCCAACACAAATGGCAGCAGCAACCAGAGCAGAAGGACAAGGCTACAAGGTCTCTGGTCCTCTGTGTTTGGAAGAGCAAACTCATGGTCTTACCTGTCTGTGCTGTTGGGAGACTTGATACCCCAGGCCTGTGAGGGGCTGGTTCTGCATTTTCTGAAGCAGGATCTTTTGCTGGAGTGGCAAGGGGGACCTCAGCAGAGGCTGGCTTGACAGGGGCTGGGCGGGCTGGGTCGGTGGCTGCGGCTGCTGCTGGGCTGAAATGGAGCTCGGCGGCGGCGGCTGTGGCTGCGGCTGTGGCTGTGGCGGTGGCGGTGGCGGCGGCGGCTGCGGCGGCGGCTGCGCTGGCGGCGGCTGCTGTTGGGTGTAGTGGAGGAGAGAAGGCTTGCTCTGGGAAGGCAAAGCAGAAGGCATCTGCTGGCCTGCTTGATCGGAGTTAAAATGGAACAAAGGCTTAGTGCTGCCGTGGCGGGGCTCCAGGGCTGCGTGCGGGCTGGTAATGAAACTTCGGCTGACATCCTGAGGCTTCGGCTGCATGAGCACGTCCAGGTGCCCGCCCTGGGCGGACGGGCCGGCCTTGTACATGTAGCTGGCCATCGCCTTGGACTGGCCGCCGCCGCCCGCCACCCCGGCCATAGGGGAGCCCTGCGGGCTGAACGGCTGCTGCGCAAAAGACGGGCTGGGGATTTTGTCCTGCCCGAAGGGAGCCGGGGATGGCCCGGTGGAAGAGGGCAAGGCCGACCAGGCAGGGGGCTGGTGCTGCTGCTGGTGCTGCTGCTGGTGCTGCTGCTGCTGCTGCTGGTGCTGCTGCATCCGGGCATGCTGCTGCCGGTTGGCCGCGATCTGTTTGAGCTGCTGCGCATGGGACACTTCCTGCCAGCTGGGCAGGGCCCGGCTTGCTCCCGAGGCCGAGGCCGTGGGGGGCTGACCCTGGCTCTGTGGGACAGAAGGGGCTGGGGAGGAAGCCGAGAGGGCCGAAGGGGCCATGGAGAAGGCAGGGCCGGCTGACGGGGGCCTCAACTGAGGAGAGCCCGACGGGCCCTGGGCGAGGCCCGGGGAATATTCGGTCTTGATCACGGTCTTCTCCATGGGCAGCGAGGGCCTGGGTGTGCTCCTCTGGCTCTGCTGACCCAAGTCAATGTTAAAGGGGTCGTCCTGCTTTATGGTGGCATTGATCATGTTCTCCAGCTCCAGGTCACTCATGGGAGGCACGGATATGTTGGTCAGCTCATTGAACAGTTCCTGTAGCTCCGGATCCATCAGCTGTTCTACAGGGTCATCCCCGTACCTACTGGAAAAAATACCCTCCTGGGGCATCTGGCCATCCATGTGCTTACTGCAAGATAGCGTCTCTCCCGGCTCCTTCTTCACTTCCTTTAAGCTCATGTTAAAGATACCATTCCCGGGAGAGTGCGTGTGGGGTGGCAGGGCGTTAGTCTTCCGCAGGGGGGCTTGGCCCAGGGGCACGGTCCCCGACACCATCTGATTCTGTCCGTTATTTATCTGGAGACCCCCTTGCCCCGCAGAGAGGTTCTCCCCAACGCGGATTCTTTTGATATCAAGGAATGAGTTGTCGACAAAGCCATTGGGCCTCTTGCTGTTGGCAGGAGACAGGTTCACCACCTGTTTTCTTTTCAAGGAACCCTGGAGCTGGAAACAGAGGGAGAATGAAAAAGAAAAATATGAGATATTAACCAAATGTGACATAATATTTCAATGTTTTCTTTCCATTTACACACAGGAAGGAATTCCAAAAGAAAAGGTACAAATGAAGCACAAGCCTAGAATATAATGAATACAACGAAACTCACAGAAGTGCAGGCCAAACAGAATAAACTGTTTCAGGAGGAGCAGGTTAATTAGTGATTTGAGATCACATTGGTTCCTGTGATCAGCCACAGGTCGGCAGACGGAATATACTTCTCATGACATCGGGAGTTATTGATAATACTGTGATTCATCACCAAATGCACCTTTCTGGTGCAGGAGGAGATCTTGCCCACGCCTGCACACACAGCCCCAAGCAGGGACAGACACTTGCAGTGAGCACAACCTTGACCAAGATGACAAACGCGGAACAGTCTAAAAGGGGACCCCATCTCTGGTTTCGTTTTTTTTTTTTTTCACGGATTCATCTATGAAACCCTTAATCACTCTTATTCTCTAAGTCAGTCATCAGAACAGTTGTTGTATCCAAGGAGATTGTGTATCTGTTTTTCTGCTATTGTTATTCCTATAATTCTGTGGCTTTGCACCCAAGCCCAGGAGGCAACATCATGTGGGCACATGTGCCATGAGATCGCCCTTTATCAAATGAGACACTCTAAGCACAGATTTTCCTGGAAGTTCGTTTCTTACGTTGCCCGTCTCAAAAACTTATAACTAAAACCAAGGTGCAGAGGACCAGTACCGCGCCTTGGTGAAGAACTCAGGCTCTGCAGCCGGCACAGTTGAGCTCGAATTCCTGTTCTATTACCGGGTGCTAAGTAACCTCATGCTCTACTTATCTGAACCTCAATTTCCTTATCTGGATAATGGGGACGATAGCACTTAATTCATAGGAGAAACAAGGCAATGCACGTAGAGTTTAGCACAGTGCTTGCTATCACAAGAACTCAGTAAATTCTAGTTTATATATATTTTAAAAATGACTTACTACATTCTCAAAGAGGAGAGCCTCTCCAAACAGCAACAGCAACAACAAAATGTTATAGTACTTTGTTCACTAACTCAGTGATTAGATTGTATTATGTGGACTTTAGATAGTATAGGGAGAGAAATGAAGGACCAATAAATTAATGAGAAGCAAAACATTCACGATTATCTTGAGATCCTTGTTGGTTTGCCTCTAAAGTAAGAGATTGTATCTATCCAAGCGTGGCTTTCCCAATGTAGCTGACCCATTTAAATTATTTACCGTCTGCCCTGGACAGTTGGAAAATACCTGCGGCAGAATAGTTCCCCAATACAAAATCCTATCACTTTTCCCTTTCTCCCTTTCCACTTACCACCACTCCTCTACCCTTTTGAAGACTTCTAGGTAGCCTAATTAGAAAATGAAATCAACCTAACTGAGCATCTATCATATGCCCAGTAATTTAAATATAGTTACTTTATTTTTCTTAGTCTTTACAACGACTCCATTAGATATGTGTTATTTTATAGCGATGGAGACCAAGGCTCAGAGAAGCTAAGTAACTTGCCTAGTGTCACACAGCCAGTAAGGGGCAGACCTGGGTTTTAACTCAAGGTCTGTGTAATTCTACAGCCTGCAGCATTTCCACTATATTATGCTGCAAGCAGCTTGTTTAGGGCTAGGGTCTGCCCAGCACAAAGGGGCTAAGGGCAGTGAGCGGACAGACGTCCTGAATCATTGGTGAAATGAGAGGAGTCTGCGAGTGGACAGGATGCAGTTATAGGGCCAAATGTGAACAGTATGTTTCTTGTCATGTAGTTCGTCAACCCCTATTTCAATAATCCTTATCTGTGGTTTTGCTCACTCACAAGTGGCATATAGTGAGGGTGGATGTCCCAAGCTATTCTAACAAGTTTTTACCTTTTCCCATTGCTGACTGGTAATCAGGGAAAGGAATATGGCCTAAACTGGTCCAATTAGTTCCTGCCATGGGAATTCTGGAATTGGAGAAAGTGAGACCAGGCTTTCTTGGGATGGCTGCATAGTCATTTACAAATGTTGTGAGCTGTTGTTCCAGTGTGTCAACCAAAGCCTCAGAGGAAGTGAGTCTGCAGAAAGAGAGAAGACTAACACAGAGAGGGGAGACATAAGTTTTGGCAAAATTTGAGAGCTGGGTTTCAATCCCAGATCAGTCTGTCTCTTGCCTGGTTCTCCCCAATACACAGTGAAATCTTAGAAGAAATGCCCCTGTTTGCTTGAGCTAATATGAGTTGGGCTTCTGTTATTTTCAGCCAAGAGACCTAACCAAGTGCCATGAAATTTCACACTAAGTGATGAGCAATTTGCAGCAAGGCACAGGTACGCTTTGCCCTGGGTGTGGAGCTCCTTGTGTCACCATCTCTGTTGTCTCTGCGTGTTTGCTGACTGCTAAGCTCATTACTCACGGATGGAGGCAACATCATCACAGACCACCGTCAGCCTTCACCACATTCATGAAACCCACAGCAGCCCCGTCTGGGCTCAGGAAGAGCAGACCTGAGGGGCTCAACCA